>NC_084717.1:15816809-16446612 GCF_033807575.1 Cydia pomonella | reverse complement strand
TTTCGGCTATTTAGGGTTGTCAAAATTTAAGAGATTATCTTATCTGTGGTAGTGCACGCAAATGAACATCAAGTTCTGCCAACCCTAATAATTGCTCCTAGCAATGCTGCCCGCGTAACCAACGTGCATATCATTCACGCTCCGTGGCGAACGAAACGCAACTGTCACAGTCGCACTAATATAGAAGAGTGATAGAGAGATGACTACGCTACGCTACAGAGCGTTAACGATTGTAACTTTGGCTACGCGGCCTGAGCCGAACGAAGCCGAGAACGCCCGAACGCTGCAGTTTCCTTACACTGGCAATGTGGTATCTTTTGCAGACGTTTCTGCTAACACAACATTAATTAAGGCACAGTTATTCAGTGACTTGTTTATTGTCTCGGGGACAGAACGAAACTATCGACGAAAAAAATCAATATAACGATATGGGTACCAGAGACAGTGAAACACCACTTGTCTCTGCAGCTTCAGAAATATTAACAATTCGAACTTTAGAAGACCAAAATAAAATAATTACTAGAAAATCTTTACTATTTCGCTCCTTGAGAACTTGAGAACTATATAAAATTAAAACTTCGTTAAAAAGTGACGTTCGAATTTTCAAAGATTGAATTTTGAAGTACAAATGATTTTGTATAGGTATTTGTATCTATGGTTCGCAATGAACAAATTCACAATTGCTATTTTAAGCAGTAAACACAATCCCCAGTAGCTACCACCAAACCGTACTAAACTGAGTTGGTGGTAACTAGATGGATTTTTTCCCAGTAGTTACCGCTGGTAAAAGGTGGGAATAAAATTCCCAAATTCACACTGGTAACAACTTGGTGGTAACTAGTGGGAATAACCCGTAAAATGACACATGGATATGAATTTAAGCGCAATTCCTCGCTGAGCAACTTTTCAAATCTCGAATTTTTGAAGCTGTCTCTGTCGCGCTGCGGTGGGCGACGTGCATGCGATAAGGACAACTCCAGCTCGGACTAAAATCCCACGCAAAAAACTCAAAAATCGAGGTTTCGATCTCGGCTGTTTCCTCCTCCAAAACGCAACCAATCATTATGTAATTTTGGAAACTGCAAGAGGAAGAAATAATCTATGCCGCTATGTTTTGATTTTTTGAATATTTGTTGTCATATTTGTATACTGCGCCTTTTTTGCAGCCAATTCAATAGAGCCGTTTTTGCGATTTTCGAGGCGCTGTATTATTCAAAATATAATAATCCAAAAAAGCAAAACATAGCGGCACAGATATTGATGATTAGATCTTATTTGAAAAAAAAATCATTGCTATAGGTTAAAAATCCAGGGAGGAAACAGTCGAGAGCGTTTGTATGGAAAAACCGCAACTAGAAATTCCTCTTAAAGCTTTTTCTGCGTCGTTAATCGATGACATATTATTTTAATCCTATCGTCATACAAAAATAATCTCCTAATACACAGAAATTTTCAGAAAAATCGTGTTTTTATATAACACAATACACTGTAGATAATTTTTGAAATTGAACAGTTTTAAATATCTTTACTAGTAACAAAGTCATCACATTTCCCTCCCACGTCATTCATCTCTCTGATTGCCCTCGTGTAGTCTTGGACAGGCTTTTCCTTTGATTCTAGGTTACCGACAACAGAAGCTAGTTGTGTGGCGAAGTGTTGCGAGATGTGATTCTGGAGTTCAGTCTTTAGACGGAAACTCTCTGAGCATTGCGCACACCTGGGAACAAATTTAAATATTCTATATGAAAGCGTCTCTATTCCAAGTACACATGACAGATTGAGTAAAAAGTTTAATCGTCCCTACGTCACACAAGAATTTATCCATATAAGGCAATATACCATAAACATTAAAAAAAACTAACTTGTACCTAAAACATATCGAGATAAGTCTACCTGTGTTTGGCAAAGTAATTGCTCTCTGTAAACGCGCAATCGCATAGTTCGCAGCTGTAAGATTTCTTCCTCTTGTGTATCCTGCAGTGCCGCGTGCAAAAATTCCAACTTGCAAAGCATGTTGCCGAGATGAGTTTACCTGTATTTGGCAAAGTCTTTGCTTTATGTAAACGCGCGATCACACAGGTCGCAGCGATATGATTTCTCCACTTTATGTATCCTTTAGTGGCGCTTCAGGTGGTTATTGTTAACCTGGATTGAGAATACTAAGAGATAAGTCCACCTGTGTTTGGTAAAGTCGTTACTCTTACTCTGCGTAAAAGCGCGTTCGCACAATTCGCAGTGGTATGGTTTTTCCCTACCATGTATCATATAATACCTTTTCAGATGGTCCCTGTGAACATGGGCGCTTCAGGTGGTTATTGTTAACCTGGATTGAGAATACTAACTTGTAAAGCATGTTGCTGAGATAAGTCCACCTGTGTTTGGTAAAGTCGTTACTCTTACTCTGCGTAAAAGCGCGTTCGCACAATTCGCAGTGGTATGGTTTTTCCCTACCATCTTCTTTTGCTTTGCCTTATCCCACATTAGGTGGGGTCGGCTCTCCTTGTCCTTCGGCGCCAAGACGATCTGTCCTGAGTTGTCGGGTTGGGTAGTTGGGCTTTTTCCAATAGTTTGGCCATACTCGTCCACCATGTCAGATGGGGCCGTCCTCCTCGTTTTTTGTCTTCTGGCAGAGCCAACGCTTTTTGCACGACATGGCCGTTGTCTCTCCGCATAACATGGCCGTACCACCTTAGGCGGGTTTCCGTAAGTTTCTCGGAGATGGGGGTGACGTTGAAACTGCCTCTAATAAATTCGTTTCGTATCTTGTCTATTCTTGTAACGCCACCTGACCATCTAAGCATTTTCATTTCGGCCACATGTAACTTTTTGACGTGCGTTTCTTTGACGGGCCAGCATTCAGCCCCATACAGCATTGCTGGTCGCACTGCAGTTTTGTATACCTTGCCCTTTGTACGTATGGGCATTCGTGGATCACAAAGAACTCCGGTGAGTGTCCGCCATTTTTGCCATGCGACATTGATTCTATGGGAGACGTCTACTTCTACATTCGCGTCATTTGTTATAACCGAGCCTAGATATTTAAATTGGCTAGCTTTTGGTACTTATTTTCCGTCCGGGTAGTAGAGATTGCATCTGTTTGCCACATTGCTATAGTTGCATTCAAGATGTTCGGTTTTCGATCTACTTACTCGTAGTCCCGCATTTTCTTTCCCGGTTTTTCCCTACCATGTATCATATAATACCTTTTCAGATGGTCCCTGTGAACATGGGCGCTTCAGGTGGTTATTGTTAACCTGGACTGAGAATAATAACTTGTAAAGCATGTTGCTGAGATAAGTCCGCCTGTGTTTGGTAAGTCTTTACTCTTACTCTGCGTAAAAGCGCGTTCGCACAATTCGCAGTGGTATGGTTTTTCCCTACCATGTATCATGTTTTCAGATGGTCCCTGTGAACATGGGTTTAGAGTACTAACTTGCAAAGCATGTTGCCGGGATGAGTGCGCCTGTGTTTGACAAGGTCGTTGCTCGCTACGGCGGTCGTATAAATGTGCGGTCACACAGTTCGCAGCGCTATGACTTCTCCCCTTAATATACTGGCGCTTCAAATAGTTTTTGTAAAGCTGGGTTTAAAATACTAACTTGTAGAGAATATTGCCGAGACGAATCCCCTGTGTTTGGTAAAGTAGCTACTCTGCGTAAACGCGCGTTCGCACAGCTCGCAGTGATATGATTTCTCCCCACTATGCATCCTGTAGTACTGCTTTAGGTCGTCCTTGTGAATATTTTAGAATACTAACTTGTAAAGCATGTTGCCAAGATGAGTCCGTCTGTGTTTGGCAAGGTCGTTGCTCTGTGTAAACGCGCGGTCGCATAGCTCGCAGCGGTACGGCTTCTCGCCAGTGTGTATTCTGTAGTGACGCTTCAGGTGATCCTTGCTTGTGAACCTAAATTTAGAAGGGCATTTTAGTAGTTTCCGCAGCTAATTTAAGATTACAAATAAATCGTAAGTTAAACAGTACAAAAAATATTTTAACTAAAACACATTAAATTCGTTCGTTACATATGTGTAATAATTTAATACCTAGTGCTGGGTTTGAGGCTAGGTCAATCTGAGCAAGATTGTCCCTAAATATTTATTTATTTATAGGTTGATACACGAAAGCTCGCGCGGATTTTATATGAGAATTTTGACAGCTCAGTACCAATCTCGCGCCAGCTCTTATGAATCGACCTGGGCGACCACGCGATGTGAAAGTGCTCATAATTGTAACCGTTTTATAGTACCAAATACTGTTAAGTGTCCCGAAATGAGAACAACGAAGGGTAAAGAGTTAAGCAGAGATTACGGAAAATATCTTCACTCACTTCATAGGACAGGCGTCACACTGATGCGGCTTGATGCCACGGTGCCTCAACATATGTTTAGCCAGTGAGCTGCGTTTGGTAAAGGACCCGCCACACTGCTCGCAAGTGTATGATCTCTCACCAGAATGTGTAGTGCCGTGGGACTTTAACTCACCTAGAATTAAGTGGATGTTTAGGTGTCACATTTTTGACGTAAAAGGTATTTTAATTGTACAAAAAACATAACAAATTACAAACTTTTTTAATAAAAAAAATTGTCTTAAATTCTGGTCGCTCAGCAGGGTGCCCAGAAGGCTGGCCACATTGCCTCACTGGATAGAAATGCTGATCCGCTGAGCAAAATATAGGCCAGCCCTCTGGTCACCAGAAGCCTCTATAAGGCACTTCAACAACTCCTTATAGTGACAACGCGCGCTAGGCCCCCACGGCCCCAGGGTTTCGACCCAAAGATGATGATGATGTGTAGGTATATTCACCAACAGAACAGGTCAACAGATGATTGTATTGCATTCAAAGTGCCAGAGGTTGGATTGTATTCAGAGTTCATTATGAATGGGAAAGAGATTTCTAAACCCAGTCCTGGGCATGGCATATTTGTTTTATGTGACATCTACTTTATACTTCACAAATTATATATATACTTGTAACGTATAGCAGCCCACCATATATGAAAAATTGGCAGTCTCATTTAAATCAATTAGAAAATATAATTGAATGAGTTTTACTTTAAAATAAAATCTATTAAATTTTCATTGTGGGTAATTACCCACAATTAATCTAATTAGACTAATTAGTAAGTAAGTAAGTAAGTAAATATTCTTTATTGTGCACCATACATTTAAAAATAGACAGGAAATGAAAAAACACGTAAAAGTTAGGTAACAACAGGCGGTCTTATCGCTAAGAAGCGGTCTCTTCCAGACAACCTTTAATTAGTACTATTATTAATAAGTAGTATTATGATGGTGGGACGCTAGAGGTAAAATATATATTTTTTAAATAAATTACTTTGTTATAATTTTAAGCCAAAACATCTAAAAATTCATGACTGTCTGGTTTAAAAAAAAAACAATGCAATTCAATAGGCAGGTTTTTAGCTTGCAATACTTGAAAGTTCAATCCAAATGTTTCAAGCTAAAATAATGTGAATTTTAATTATTTTGTATTGGTTGCGTAACTCATCACAGCCATAGTGTGCTCTTTGGTGTTAAGATTCATGTTTTATAATATGTATGCTAGTTTTAAGGTATTTGTTTATGGGCTATTAATTTATGAAATAAGGATTCATTTCATAAAAGGCTGCCCATGGAACTGTAGGTGTTGTAGTAAGTATGCAGTTAAAGTAATAGTACTTTACTTTTATAAATATAAAAACATATATAGAAATTCATTACCTTTGCTGACGAATCGTTTGGGACACAAACTGCAAGCAAACAGCTTCAAACCTATATGCCTCTTTGTGTGTTCATTTAAATTAGTATTAGAGTCAAACTTCTTTCCACAAAATGGACACAAATATGACTTCTCTTTAGTATGTATTTTTATATGTGTATTAAGTGTTGATAAATGCGAAAACGCCTTCGAACAGAATGGACAAATGTGACTTTTCACACCAGCATGCTTGTTCTCATGTTCCTTATAGATAATCTCCGAAGTAAATGTCCTCGGACAAATTGAACACTTGTAAGGCCTATTGGTCTCATGGATAAGCTCATGTCTTTTCAAGTGACTTGTTTTCTTAAATACTTTCTGGCATACCACACAACTAAGTATACGGGCTTTGTTACTGTGTTTACGCATATGCCCAGATAGTGATTGCATAGATTTAAAACTTACCAAGCATATATTACAGTCAAAGCTTTGGTTCTCATTTTGGTCTACCGTTTCTACTTTATTTACTTCATTGTGTTGAATTAAATGCTTTACGTATGTGGAATGGTATTTAAATGTTTCGGAGCATAAATTGCAAGTGTATGAAAAATTTTCATGAGTGCGTTTGTGTCTCTCTAGTTTAGATTTTTTTGGAAACTCTTTGCCACAAATATCACATTTAGGTAATTGTTTTGTCTTGTGTTGTACATTTGGCAATTCCTGGAAGGATTCTGAAGTCATACTGCATTCATATGTTGAATCCTGAGCACCATGTTCAGACTCAACTTTAATATCTAAATGTTGAGCTTCTTCAAATTTTATTTCAACTGTCTCATGTTCTATTTCTTTGGTGTGAAATTTAAAATCAACTTCTTCAGCATGTTTTTTAAATTCATAAAAGTCTATTAAAGATTTGTAGCAAATATCACATATATTCTTCGGTAATACATCTGTATAGCTTATCTGAAATAATAAAAAGTAACTATGTATAATTTTTTTTTAGAAAGTAGATTCAAAGTCAACCATGTGTCATAAGTTACTTTAAAAAAACTATTGTAAACTTATAAAATGTGGATATTCAAACATAACTAAGTTTTCTTACCTTAATTGAAGTACAAGTTGTTATTATATCAGCTGGACTCACTGAGTTTTTAAGAGCAAAAATATTAATCATATTAGTTGCTGAATTGGACATGCAGGTTCGACAACATTCCGTAAAAATTGTAGTGTCCTCAATGTCCGCCATTTCAGAAGCTCATTAATCTTATGATCAGAAGAATTATTTTCATTATAGTAAGCAATTAAATTAAATAATTACAAAACAAAGTTCTAAGGAGAATAACAAACATCGACAATAAATGATGTGTGACACATGAAGTCCATGAAGAATAACATTGTGTCATTGTCAGTGTCATAGATTCTCATTGCTTAAAGTGCTAATTTCATCCACACTTGCCATATCAGACCCGTTTTCGGGCCCGAGAAATAATATTTCTCCGTTTCACCAAATATCAGCTCATCGTTTACAATATTTGAAATGTAAAATAATGGTTCATATGCAAAAATATCAAACATAGAACATTTTTGGCACTTAGAGACAAAGTATTGTTTACACTTCAAATATTGTGAAACGGAAAACGAAGGAAACGAAAATCGGGAAGAGTGGATGTAATTGGCGCTTAAAGCTATAATACACGGTCAAACCAAAACATAGCATTGGTATGGTCTGTGCCATAGTCAATAGGGACCGTGCGCGTTGGAGGGTCTGCCATCTTATGGCCGGAATCGTAATTAAAAACATATACATTTGCACGTCACGTGTTTTCTTGTGCATAGTAGGTTCTGCCATCTTGTGGGCTACATCTGAACAATAAACATCACATTTACGCCTCGCGCCAAAAATCTGACGGCTCCTGTGCTGCCTCCTACAGTTCATGCGCGCTCCCTGATGGGCTCTACAGATAATTATTTTATATTAGGCATTTCTTCAGCTTCATTTTGTACATATACGTCATATCAACGTCATTTTCTTTGCTACGAAATACTTAAAAAATCCCAGAACCTTTAGTTGATTTTGAATTTTGAATCTATCTTATTTTACTGCAGTTTTGCCCGAAAGTTAATTACAAATAACCATTAACCATTATAAATTGAACCGTAACCGTAACAGACGGGTACAGTTGATGGCTCAATTTATAATGGTTAGTGGCCAATAATTTTTAATTGCATTAACGTTTCGGCCAACGCTGCTCAACTGTCTGTAGAGCCCTTGAGTAATTTTATTGGTCAGTAGTGGCCCTAATAACTTGTACATGGCAACATTACTTTTTCTGTCAAGACTGTCAAATGTTTCAATTCAATACTGTCATTTGCGTAGCTTACCTCGTTTTGTAAAGTTCAAATCGTGTTAAGTAATCATTCGGAATATTAATAAAATTAAGTGAAATACTAACGATTAAATAGTTATTTGTAAGAATAAGGTGTTAGTATACCTTGATGTGTGGAAAGTGACCATTTGGTGAGTTTTAAATAGTTTTATGATTAAATATTTGCTTATTTATTTTGCTCTGCACTGTGCACTCGCAGGCGCGTTGTTTTATTTATTCTCGTGTTCATGTTCGTTATGAAAACGGATCACGACTAGTTACTCCTTAAATAATTAACTACAAATTAAGCTTTTAAATAGCAATATTTAAACTTCTTTTTCTATTTATTTCCCATGCTCGAAAATTAAAAAAATATGTTTTAATACAATAGATAAAACTACAAGGCAATAAAAGTTATTTGTATTTGTTGTATAAACATTTTAAAAATATTTCTTTGGAATGTTCATTTGTATTCATTTATATTTGGTATTTTAAAGCACTCCCAAATATTTATCAGTATCACTAATGTATAAACAATTATGGTGCTCCCACATTGGCAGTTATAAAATGTTGTATAACATTGTGTGACAGGGACCACATAATAAAACACTATCATGCTGGCTCTGTCACGATATGCCATTTTCGTGTTATTAATAAAACGGACACTATTATTTAAACCTTTTTTTCAATTATGTTTATTTAGCAAATAAATTTTTAATAATACATTCCTAATATGATCAGTACAAAATAAATTCGTAAAATATGACATTATCTATGAAAAGGGACCTTATTGTTGATGGCATTTACGCCGCACTGCATAGCGCGGCGTTGTTTATAATATGGGAGCATCGATGAAATGGCGTAAGCGCCACCGACAATAAGGTCCCTTTTCATAGATAATGTCACAAATTGTTTAATTTACCATTTATACACTATGATTAATAAAAAAAATTATTAACCCTTTAACTTACAAACTTCGATTTTATAGCAAAAATTGGTGGTCACCTTATAACAATGAATTTAAATCTCATTTAAAAATGACAGGGTCCAATTTTTTGTAATTTCTGATACTTGTTTCTCTGATAAAGGGAACACTTTTACAAAGCCATATATGGCAGATATGATATTCAACTCTATTTAAAGTTCAAATTTCAACACATATTTTTCATTAAATGCATTAAGGGGTTAATACTTTTCCCGTCTGGCAACAGTGCAAACAAACACTGTTTGCTGACTTTCAATGCCATGAAAAGTACTAACAGTTAGTAGATCAAGGTTTTCAACTTGTTCAACTGTTTGGATTTACCTTTATTTTTACCTGTGGGCAGATTTCATTGATATATTATATATTTAATTTTATTGTACAAAATATAATACAGCAATGTACAAATGACGGATTTAATACCAAATGGCATTCTATATCAGTCAACCATAGGATGAAATAGAGATGCATACAATTGGTACAGAGAGAAAAGTTTATTGAATGAATTCAAAAATTTATTGTATTTTGTTTGGTATTCTTATTGACAATGCTATGGAAATTTCATAATGGAAAATTGTGATAAATGAAATAATGTTTTTTAACCAATAACCACCATCATGATAAATAGAAAATCTACTACTCAACACAAACACACACAAAACAAACAACACACTCACAAAACGGACTATTTATTAGTATTATACTACAGAATCGCTAACGGTTTAACCTTAACAAATTATACACCTAAACCTTTCTCAAGAATCACTCTATTGATAATTGAAAACTGCATGAAAATCCGTTCAGTAGTTTTTGAGTTTATCGCGAACATACAGACAGACCGAAGCGGAGGGGGACTTTGTTTTACAAAATGTACTATTTTCAGACCTTTAAAAATAAATTAAAAATCTTCTTCTTATAGACACTGGCATTTTTTTTGGTTTTAATATGTATTTGTAATGTGCCAACCTGGTATGAATGGAAGTGTTAAAATTGTAAATCAATGGGGTTGGCAACTGTCAAAGGATTGCATAGATGGCGCCATCATAGCTTGCCCCTGTCTCTAGTTTTGTTCTATGAGATTTGGCTTAAAGTACTGGAATCCAGGTCACAAAATTCCAAAAAAAAAACAAGAATTTGACACAATTCTAGGGATTGACAGGGCAAGCTATGATGGCGCCATCTGTTTAATACTTCGACCGGCCAACCCCATTACTAATAAGTTTTCCTCATACAATGTATGAACATCTTCTAAGTAGTGCCTTTTACTGTGTACAAATGCCAAAATGCGTTATATGTAAGGTTATCATTACATAAATAAACAATATTAATGCTACAAATTTAACTTTGGCCGCCAACGTCGTCTATATATTAAGAAGTGCAGTTTAAAATGAACCTTCACTTATATTCAAAAAGGTCTACAATTGCGTGGTATGTACTTATATAATTATCGTGGCTGTCCAAAGGACTGACCCCCTACTGGCAAACTTCTATAACTAGAAGATTGTTGAATAAGGCATAGAATCAGACGAAGCTAAGTTGGCAGCGATTTTGATAACCCAGCCTGTGCAAGTGTTAAGTAAACGTCATAATTTCATAAATGTTTGACGTTAAAAATAACACTTGCACTGTCTAGGCTAGGCTGTCAAAATCGCTGCCAACTTATCTTGGTCAGACCTTATTCACATTGGATGCGGATCCGCACGCTGCTCCAGTGTGCGAGCGGGACATCGCCATATACGTACATAGCGCTGTCTCGCTCACACACCCAAGCGGCATACACCTCATAAGTTTGATAACCGCGCGAAGTGTGCAATGCATCCACACAGTTCTAATACCAGTGCATATAGTTCTAATCCTACACTTATTAAGCACGTACATAATTGTAGTTATTCATTTGTCTTAAGGATATAAATCAATGCGTACTAGTTTACTAGTAATGCATAATTTATTATCATAACCACCATTTGCTTAGTATTGAATCAAAGCCTTATAACAATAGGGTTTAAGTCTTAATTACATTGCATTTGTTATTGTTTAGTAATGAATAGGCAATGAATTTAGACTCCAGACCAGTGCCAAGGTTTGCACATGTGTGTATACAAAAATAAATTGTATAACGCATTTTGGCATTTGTGACACTAAGAATAGCTGAGACAACACGAAATCTTAACGTGAACTGACAGCTTTGTGAACTTTTAGAAAAGTTAAAAATAGTTAAAAATTCTTGTTTCGAATTTCACCTTCCCATACAAAAATAGTTACGCTCTCATTTAAAAACGACTAGCTAGATTTCTCTGATATTTTTTACTTACAATAAGACAAGGTATCTATACCTGTAATTAGTTTATGTAGCTTAAGCAGTTTTAAACATCACCTAAAAAGTTGGCTTATTGAGCCAACAACACACAATTACGACGAGTTCTACAATTATGACGAGTTCATAATGAACAAAGAATAATTGAAAAAATACTTTTTCTACTCGTGGACATTTGATCATGCTCCAAATTGCGGAACTTCATTGGAACTAAATTTTTCACACTAAACTGAACTCTCACCCTATACATGAGAATAACAGCGTCCTCTTGACAATGATCATATATTTCTGGTCGAACTTTATGAGCTCCCACTCAACAATAAGATTAATTTCTATACGCTGTAGTCAACTATAAAAAAAAAATCCCAATCACGTGTCGCCACGCTCCCATAGACAGACTAAAGGGGCGCGGGGTGGGAGTCACGTTTATGTCTACATTTTTGTCTACTGAGATACTTACCAATTTTCATTAATTATTTAGGTTTTATAACAATAAAAATATTATTTTTGATGACTCGTAGAAAAAGTATTGTATACATACAATAGTGCTATTATTATTGAGAGCTTTTCAGTCCTGTTCTATAAAATACTATTAATTGCTTGCTGTTGCTATTATTAGATTTATACAATTGAATATTTATTTTGAATCTTTATATTTTTAGATTAATAACTGACATTTGATTGGATTATGCTTATTATGTATGGATAATTATTTTCAGTAAATTTTTAAATTTGTATCTAGACTGACATGTAAATTACCTTAATGAATAAAATGATTACGATTATGAAGACATAAATTCACGTAATGTTAGAAATATTAAAATATTATCTGGTAACTCCTTAAATATTCTTTAAGAAGTATTAACTTTTAGAAGTTACCCCCCATCAAGGCCATTATGTAAGTAGATACAAGAAAAAAATTGTGGAAAATAAGGTAGATTCTTTTTGACACTTTTTTTGAACAGAATTGCTCAGTTGCTTTTCATGCACCTATTTCATTCGATATTAATTTAATAATGGTTTAAATTTTCATCATTTCGCATAACTCTCCTGACACAGTTTTGGCCCATATCCAATATCCAAACTAATCAAAATATACGTGTGTAATGCCCTGTCCACGACTATCAGAAAATACAAGTAGAACTTATCAAGGACATTTATCATAAGGGCTGCCATCTCGAATTTCGCCAAACCCGGACAAAGATTTAAAAAAACCCGGACATTTGGCGTAAATCGCATTTTTTCCCCGGACGAGTCCGAAAATAATATTTTTAAAAAACAACTCCTTTAATTTTACATGTAGTTTTAATGTGCTTCCTTACATGAAAAGTGTCCGGGAAATCCGGGAAAACCCGGACGGATGGCAGCCCTTCATACCAAATAAGCAAATAAACATACGTGTGTTGACCTGTCTTATAAATTCTTATGAATAAACAACAGTTTTCCTTAACACGCCCACAACAATACTCACTTCGTGGTTTAGATAGTCGATGATGCGTCATTTAATAATTTTCCTTACCTGTGTCGGACTTTGGTACTCTTGTTAATGCGTGTTCTATGCGTACGACTGAAATTTGAATTCGCTTGGAGTAAACCCTATTCACGGTCCTTGGGGAATGATTGCGTTGCGAATATCGTAATGCGAAACTTGATTCAGATTGATATAGGATTTTTGAATTTTAATTATAGCGTTAGCCATTCTGATTACAATCCTTGAAAAAAAAATGGTTATTTTGTTAGAATGAGACTGTTATTGAAGTAGGTACCTATTGCCATATTACTGTACTTACTTACTGTAGAAAGCACAAACCATGAGTACAAAGTTTAAGCCTTGGCTGCAATCGCAGAAAAGAAAATAAATAGGTAATGCTTGTAGTTTTTAACGTGCAGTAGGTAGTACTTATAAATGTATATATCCAAAGATACTATAGGTTTACAAGACGTGACAATGAAACAGTATTGAACTACGCATAC
Source organism: Cydia pomonella (assembly GCF_033807575.1). Lineage (NCBI taxonomy): Eukaryota > Metazoa > Arthropoda > Insecta > Lepidoptera > Tortricidae > Cydia > Cydia pomonella. The sequence goes on along the minus strand of NC_084717.1, from coordinate 16,433,280 downwards.
CACTCTAACAGATTTAATAAGGTCTTTGACTCGGCACTACTCACAGTGGCGCCTAATCGTAAGTGAGATCTTGGCGCTATTTCGAACGAACTGATTGGCTTTTATTTGAAAAACTACGCATTGTGATGAGACGGGATGAGTTGTGAATGGTCTGCGGTAGTGCCAAATCAAATAGCCAGACCATTATAGTTACTGTTTGGCAGATTTCCCATTGAAATATCCCGCCGCGACGGCCAAGTAATATCGCATGCCTGTATCACACTGGCTTGTACATCAGTCACTATAGCGTTGCGTGCCTTAAGCATTTGATAAGAGTACGCAACGAAAGCGATAGTACCTAATACTAAGCAGAGAGCCGTAGCTTTGCTTTGAATCCTCTGCTTTAAGACTCGACTGTGTTTTCCAGACTTATATAATTAAGTCGAAACTCGAGTCGCGACTCGACTCAGGACTAAAAATACTCGAGTTCCTACTAACACTAGCCGAAGCCCTGTTGCATTACGCATGCCTGTGTGTGGTCTGGCCTTAAGACCCACCAACGATGAGTTATCCACTATGCCTACAATATCTTCCTTTCAACGCTAAAGTCCTATGGCAAAATGTGATCAGAACGATATCAGTATATTTTTGCCGGTAGAAAGCACGCCATGATATTGGCCTTTTTTTAAGTCGCACCATGTACGAGTAGGCCGTGGTTCAGATCTGGTTATGGCAATATGTCTCCCATGGTTTCGTATTCCACCTTACAAACTCCACAATTTTATTGTTGTGAAACAATTACCACTATCTTCATTATTTGAAACAGAGGGCCTACCACAAACCATTTCGTCCGTTTGTTCGCCTATTTACCTCTGTATCGCTCGAGTACTTATGCAAGGTTCTCAAGATCACCTTCCACTGCCACTGAAACTCTTGGAGTTCTTTTTTCGTGTCGTACTTGGTTTTTTTCATACAAGGGATGTCCAATAGGCAGAGGTGTCAACAGCCCTGGCTGTCACGACCCTTAGATCCAACTCCGAGCAGCAATACGAGCATGCGGGTACGCCAGGAGATGCGCCATGCTTTGCGGCGCTGTGGCGCAGATAGGTACATTGAGTCGAGGAACTACGGAGCAGTCTTCATTTGGTCATGTTTTGCTTACAGCGGCTTGGAGTTCACGTGAGTTCAAGTTTCGATTACTAACGCAACGACATTAGGCTTGCATTGGTCGCATTAGCACGCTAAACTTTTCGAATCATGGCTGATATTTGTCACCACCGTTCTATAATTTCCCAGTCTCCACAATTTTACCACAATCGTACATATTACGAAACCAGGATCACCCTCCACTGCCATTAAACCTCGCTGATAACTTAGAGGTCGTATTGACCTGCTTACAAACGTCAGTGTCGCGGCGACCGCGACCGCGTATACGCGTGTGCTCCGTTTAAACTAATCTAAGGTACGTTTGTTTTATCGTTTTATTATAGGGATTTAATAGTTTAAAGTACTTTTTTATCACATACATAAACTTGAGATATGAATTATCTTGAGTCTTGAGCCTTTTTGCAAGAGATAATCAAATTTTTATGTTGGCTTGTAAAAACTTTTTGCAGATCCTTAAATATGTGCCTAAATTAGATACCTTCTAATTTTGCTGTTGCTTCTTCATTATAAGTTGTGACCATATTGTGACTTGCTATTCATCTAGGTTCTAGGTACTATATGTATTTATGTATTAATAAATATATGTACATGAATACCCAAGGTCACCTCTATCTCCCATATGAGTGGACAGAAAGTGAGTAAGACTCTTTTTACTTTATTAGTGTGTGCTTATTTTACATCATCGTGAACTCTGGACCTGTTATTATGTAGGCAGTAATGATAGTTAAGTCCCTACCAACATAATGTGGTCTTCACGAAACGATCGTAATGTATAGAACCCCCGGATTTTTGACTCGTTCTTAGATGGTCGTTTCACTCTGGTCGTGGTCTAGTCATCGTTTCTGCATTGGTGGCGAGCTTCACAAGACGCCGCCATTCTCTGTTGACTGCCTTCTTAGCATATTCATATCATATGCAGATACATCAATTGCAACTTTAAACTTTTCGATGCCGTGTCAAATACAAAAGCTGTCACTCGGACGCCACGTTACCAAAGTGTCAAAACTACAATTGAACTTTATACATATGCCCGTAGGTCTAATGTTGCTCTGTGGTCTGTGACGGATTAATCCGTCTTCGGCGTTGGACCTACGGAGCGAGTATATCCATCATTGGCGTCAAAAAGGTTAACCTGCTGGATGGATCTTATTGGTGGTTTTTGACATCTATGAGTAATTGGAGGTCTGATACATTGGTACGTCCAGGCCTGAGGCCGAAAACCTAGGCAGCGTTGGATTTTTTTGTAAATTGCCCTACTGATACTGGGATCAATGTCAACCTAGACTGATAAGGACCAAGTCATCTTGGAGTCTATAATAACACTAACCCAGATGACGCTTGAAGCCTAGATTTAATATTTATACTCAATCAGACGACCTTTCATTATCTTATTACGTAAGTTAACTCTGACTTCTATATAATCATCATCTTCCTCGCGTTATTCCGGCTTTTTTTAGAGCCTGGAGTCTGATTGGCAACTAATCCCAAGAATTGGCGTAAGAACTAGTTTTTACGAAAGCAACTGCCATTTGACCTTCCAACCCAGAGGCCCCACAGGGTAAGTAGACCTTATTGGAATAGGTCTGGCTTCCTCACGATGTATTTCTTCACCGAAAAGCGACTGGTAAATATAAAATGAGATTTCGTACATAAGTTCCGAAAAACTCGTTGGTACGAGCCGGGGTTTGAGCCCGTGACCTCCGGATAGAAAGGCGCACGCTCTTACCGCTAGGCCACCAATGGTTCTTCAACTCTGACTACTATCTGATTATCATTTGTTAGTTTAATTCGTTGTTAACCGTAATCTGTTAAGACTAAGAATATCGTATATTCTATTCAATATTAAACCAAAACCATAAGTTGTAGTATCTGACTCCGACTATCTACTTACAGTAACAGGCCAATTCGAACATGCGCCTGACACCAAACCGATTTTTTAATGATATTGGAATCTATTGTATACAAAACATGCTTGTTTGGTTAATTTAAATGCCATATGAGTGACCTAAGCGACCGTGTCCATGGAAACGAGTGACGAGAAATAGTTGATTTACCCACTTACCATAAAGACTTTATAAAAACACTAATTAATACATTGTAACAAAGTTGTTATCTTTAACTTACATACGTGTTTGTGTGGTTTGCTTATATACATAAACAAACCACACAAACAACTACACATACACACATTACATAAATTATATTGTTAAATTATAATGTTGCTTCCTAAAAACATTTCTTCGATAGAATTAACTATATGTATATATTTTTTTAATTAATTTGTTTTTTGGCGTACACATGTAGATACTAGGGGCTTAGTTATATAATCAGGGAAACAGCATGCAACCAATAAGAGCTTAGTATCACGTTCGAAACGTCAAGAAATATTAGAAAATATATCACACGTGATAAAGCCCCTTTTTAGTTTAATAATGAGCTTAGAATTTCATCTTTGTCCAACTTGAAATGTCCTGTTCCTAATCTTAAAGACCGGCAACATACTGGCAGCCTCTGTGATGTTGTAGGTTTTTTTTATACCACGTCGGTGGCAAACAAGCATATGGCCCGCCTGATGGTAAGCAGTCACCGTAGCCTATGGACGCCTGAAAAACTGAAACTTGTCTCAAATTCTCTCTGGACAGTGAACTCCAGACTGCAAAATAAACAATTAGTATATTATTCTACTATTATCTTCGTATCTGTTGTTGTTATCTTTATTGTTAAACAATACCTTCTGTAAGCCTTACTGATACGGTCACGAATATACGGCATGAGCACTCTTAGAGTGAATTGTCATAGAGGCCAATTCGAACTTACATCGTGACATCAAAATGATATCTAAATGATGTCAGTCGCGCATGCATAACGCTCTTAGTTAGTTAGTTAGCTATGCTGGGCATTTTCCGCAAATCAACTATCATTGTGCCTATTTTGCCAATAATTAAAAAAATATTTTATTGAAATATCGTATTGTGTAACATTTAATTTGTATAATAACAAATAAATATTTAATTTATATCGTGTAATAATAATTTTTTGACGCAATAAACGCGTGATGGCGAAATAAAAAAATATATAAACTTTTTGGAAATCTTAACTCTTCGGTGTTGTCGTATGGATTACGGTCAGATAAAAATTTAAAAAAGCTAGAAAAGTAACAAGCACTAGTTCGCAAAAAGCAACTTTGCGAACGCTATACAGGTAACGTAAAGTAGCACTTTTCGAGCAACTGTATTAAAGATATATTTTTGAACATGACTACTGCAAGAGTCTCTTTCCTAGTTTTCTAGGGCTTACCATAGAAACCTTTTGCTTGCTTCTAAAACAAACAGTAGATATAAGCATTTCTAAAATTATAAAAAGTAATTTTAAACCGTCTATGTATATCTTTTCTTCTCAGTACCCCTAGTGTAATTTTAGTCGATAGCGAAACGTGACGTACGCGTTTGCGTTAAGTCTCATTTTGTATGGGTTTTTGAACAGCGCGCCAAGCGGGACGTTTAGGAAAGTCAAAAATCTCATACAAAATGACACAAACGCGTACGTCACGTTTCGCTGTCGAAAATATTTACACTAGGGGTACAGTAATAAAATAGTCGTTTCTAACTTATGTTTCGGTTTTACAGCATTCCATAAATGCCGTGCGGTCTTAAACTATTACACATTGCGAAATGCTATCTTGAGATTAGATATTGCGAAACAACGTAAATAAAACAAATATTATCTTTGACCGATAAAGGATTGTTTATTGTTATTTTCGTAAAATGTCTCGCATAGGCTGTAGGATCTGTTTCTTATCTTCCGTTTGTCACCTTTGAAATCAGAAGTTCCTTAATTGAAATAGCTGTCAATATTTTTTAAATTGTGGGTATGGAGTGTGGAATTAAGAGGAGTGGCATCTCTTATGGTAGAACTGTTGCAAAAGTGTCCAGCTGTCAGCTATAAATAATAGTTCCAAATCTCTCCAGAGTAGCGCTAGAGTAGCTAAGAACCTAGGTATTATTGACGGAGTGAATTGCGCTGTCTATGATTTGATATTTTTGTTCAAGTACTCTAGGTATTGTAGCGCCACCTATTTAAAGTTTTTTGATGACACTTTTTGGTACATGGAGATTTCGTTCCTTATGTCCACCTTCCGTAATTGTGGGTTAAATTGGAACCACATCAAACTTGTGCATGTTGACACTAAACAGATGTTTAACTTTGAAGCCCCTTTTAAGTTGACATTTTTGGGTAAAGGCCAGCACAAAGCAGAAAAAAAAAAATAGAAGTTGTGACATACACTTCAAAAATATTATCACTATTATCAGTCAATAACGAATAAATAATATTTTTACCTGTCAAAATACCTCAAGAAATTACCACTACCAAAAACTCGCGAAAACTCGTTTTTCCATAAAATTTTTGCCCACCACGGAAACTAAAGCATCAATACCATTGACCGATACCGGTTGGATAATAGTTAGTATGTCAACAAACTCGGGTTCGTCGTTCGCCAACACCGGTTGTTGCCAAACACGCGTCAGGTGTATAATATTAGTTGCCTACGCGTGCGCTGCGGACAAGTTCACTACTGCCAGCGTAACATGACCCCTTCTGTGCCCTTGCCATGAGATACCGCGGCCACAGATTTTTAAGAGATGTGATCGTCCGTACAAAAAGAGAAAACGTTTTTTTCACTTATAAATATTTTCCATTCTCCATGATTTTAGTATGTTATTGACACAATGAAAAATTAGGTTTATAGGTTTTCCTTTGTTTTTGAAACTTTTGCAAAATAAAAATAAAAAATTTTTTCAAGGGAAACGTATAAATAAACCTAGAATCTGAATGCTGAAGCGATCGACATTAAAATCAAAGTGATTTGTTAAGATTTAGCTAGCGGAAAACGTTTTCTCCCGACTACTCCCGAGATGGAATTTCATAGAAAAAGTTCCGTTATTTCGTTAGTATCGCAAAATTCGCAAAGCTATTTTTCTCTCTTAATAAGTTCTGGCTGTATGAGCCACTATGAGTGTGTGTACGCAGTTATTATGTATCCATAGCATTAATATTTTTAAACAAAAATGCCGCTTCCAATCTCTGACATCTCTATATAAGTAATAACCTAAAGAACCAGATGGATGGATGCAGAAGACCACAGTCATAACACGACTGCTACCTACTTACGCTGTAGGTGTATGTTTAATGCTCACGAGTATCTATGATAAAGGTAAAAGGCATTTATTCGTGACAATCCCAAGACCTGTACAGACAACAAAAAGAGAAGAAATACATTAGGTGCGCATAACAAAATGGACCCAGCTCAGCAACAGCATAATGTTAATAATGCTCTAGGTTTTAGCTATGACTTGTATTTGTCTCTTTTGTCAACATATTTAATGCCAGTTAATTTAAATGTTCGAAAGTCGGTAAGGCAAATAGGTGGCGATGTCCGCTTATCAACAGGCAGTCAATACGCTTGTTCGCTACCCGTCGCCTATTAATAAAAACTGTTTTTAACTAAGGCTTCTCGTCATCTGTATGCAATTGGAATGATATCTCAGGGCCACTATGTACCTACAAACTTACCTATGTAACATGTGCGCACATTTTTTAAGAATAGCAGTATTAATTAGAATTTTCCCACTTAAGGCTTAAGGTCTATATTTGAATGTATAGAGACCTAAACATGTTACAATTCGGTCAAAATATTTCAGATGTTTAATTTTGTTTAACCAGTCTTTCTTCTTTCTCTGTTATCGATATCAGGTTTTGTCTGTTCTCTTGGACTTTGAACTTTGTGCTTATCGTGTGTATTGTATGTAGTTATTATATATATATATATGTACTTAAAGTCAGACCAAGATAAGTTGGCAGTGATTTAGATAGCCCAGACGGTAGAAATGTCAAGTCAAGTCCACGTCGTAATTTCGTAAAGTTTGACGTTTAAAATAATCCTTTCACCGTCCGGGCTATCTGCCAACTTATATTGGTTTGTACCTAAATTGGACAAAGAAAACTTGAACATTTAACTATCAATTCAAAGTTAGTTTCCGATTTTGCATAATTTGGACTAAAAATTCTAAATATCTGAACCGTTTAATTGTAACTCAATGATTTATATTTTTGTATTATTTTATGTTTATTTCCTTACAAAATGCGTTTAGTTTGGGCAGGTGACGACGCTCATCAGTCTCATCACTCTGAATAAGTTAGGGTGACTGCTAGTTATTGGCCACTCCTAACAATAAGGCTTCTATTGACTTGTTTTTGTTACGTTAGGAGTGGCCAAGAACTAGCAGTCACCCTACCAAAGTACCTTAGCTATGCCTGAAGCTGTATTTGCCTTGCTACGGACTTACTATTTCCAATTTTCTTTTAATTCTCGTCAATTAGGTTAACGCTGATCAATAATTTTCTGTCATTGTAATTTGAATCGTATTGAGTTTTGCCTGTCGTTTTATAAGGTTTATATTATAAATACCTTATAGAGTCTGCGCGGAAAGAAAAGAGTCGTAGAATGTATTTGTTTCCATATCATCCACGACTCTTCTCTTTCCGCACAAACTCTAGAGTACTCTAGACTAACATAAGTTATATATAAATTTCAAAACTAAACTTAAAACTAAACACAAAGTCAGTCATATTACATTATGTAATTACTACTTTTTTAAACAATTTTGGAGAAACATCACAAGCTCCTATTAGTAAAGAAGATAAGTATGCAGCTTTACTACATTTGCAAACCAAAATGCGCAGACTATTGTACGCGCATGTTTTCCTAATTAGGCCTAATTGGTCACGAATGGTGAATTATATTGTGTATACGTAGCTACAGGCTTGAAATAACAGTAACCTTGAGAAGATTTAAAATGAATCAGCATACGGGCAGTCTGCCGTTTCGAACGAGATGATATCGCAAGAACGGTATTTCACTATGAAATTCGTGCTGCGCGCAGTAAGTTAGTATCGAATAATTCTAGTTACTGTAAAGTTCATTATGTGGAAATTAATGAACGGCGTCGTCGCGTTCAGGACTACTGCAAAAAAATGAATTTAATTTCGGTATTAGGTAGTAGTTTTGTTATTCCTTTGGAACAGGGTCGGTAAACCGCATGCGGCTCTTTGGACCAGCAATTTCGCCTCTTCAACACTCCAAAACAATTAACATTTGACCAGTCAAATCAACTTTTGTAGCTCTTTGACATTCCTAACCGTTCTTCCCGTAAATGGTCACTTCAGGTGTCATTGATGGTTACCTAATATTTTCGACCAAAATAATCGCTAAGATCTCACAATTAATTCACCCTGTATAGGTACACTTAGATATTATATTATGGCTAAAATGGCCATCCTATAACATCATCTTTTTGTATTTTTCTTATGCAGAATTTTTATGATTTTAAGAGGAAAGGGGATGGCCGTTTCTCCATACAAACGTAGTTCCCTTTTTCATCTCTGGATGTTGTCATCATGGAAAATATTTTTACATAATTTGATGTATATTAACCATAGCTATGACCCTACGTTTGAATTTTTTCGATTTTTTGATAATTGTAAAAATTAGGAGCGAAAAACAGATTTCATGCTTCTAACCAAAGAGTAAAGTATATAGGTACAAAGCTAAAAATTCGAAAAAAAAAAAAAAATCAATCGTAGGAGCATAGCTGTGGTTGATATACAATAAATTTTGTCAAAATATTTTCAATAATGTTAATATCCAGAGAGGAAAATGAGGACTACGTTTGTATGAAAAGGTGATTTCGCGCGGGCCCTCCACTTTTGTCTTTAAGGAAGCGATGAGGCTCGAAGCGTGTGTTTTTTACTGAACTTTAAAGGGTTAATTCAAAGCTATCTATCGCAGGGGTGGCCAAAAGATCGATCGCGATCGACCGGTAGATCGCGACTGTTAGTCCAGTCGATCGTGGCAAGGCAAAAAATATAAATACGTAGACCAGTTTTATTTAAGATTTCAAGAAGTATGTAATTATAGGTAGATCGCATAGGGTTTCGTTAGTAAACAGGAGATCTTGGGCCTAATCAAGTTGGCCACCCCTCTATCGGCTCTGTGTTACACGCGTCATGGTCCTACTATAAATTATAAAACTGTGGCCCTAGTGAAAAAGGGTATAAGTCTCTGGCAGTTTAGGTGTATAAGGGCATAAGTGTTACGTGGAACTTACACCCCTTTACACCTTAAATAAATATTATGTTTGTGCTGCATGTGTAAAGACAATCAATGCTTAAGGTATGTTTTGACATAAGTTATGGAACATTTTATGTGGTCCGAGTGATATCAAATCGATAACGTTGTAACCATAAGTACCACCATTATGTCCAATGATGTAATTATCATGGTTTGTGTCCATGTTACGCCATTGTTCGCATTTTGAAGATAATTAGCTCGGGAATCAGAAAATTAGCTCTCAAATAAAAAATAAAATTACTTTGATAATTTCCGGTTTGACTAATAACAATAGACTAATATCAATAGTAATTTTTAATGATCAATGAATAATAAATAATAATTATTAAAACCGTTGCAAAGATTTCATTAATGTGTTTTTTTTTTTTATAAAAAAAATCTACCTATAGTCTGTATCTTTAGGTATTTAAAAAAAGGTAAACAAAATCTACCCTCAAATGGCTCCTTAAGGCAGTTGAGGGTAGATGAACACATTACATGATGAAATAATGTAGGTTTAAAGTCAGGTCGTTTAGTGACAGATCCAGGCGGTTTTGTATTTGGTTGGTTAACCAATAAATATTAAAACTACCCGAAAAATGTACAAATTGTTTGTTTACCTTTTTTTAAATACCTAAAGATACAGAGTATAAATTCGACCGCAGTTTCTAACCAAAATGCCATAAGAAATCGACAAATTGATTGAAATGAAACCTCGCAAGAACAGCGGGCTTCACACAATCAAAGGAAGACGGCAAACAGCGTGATGAGATGTTTAGCACTTGGGTGCCGACATAGTTTGCATACTTTTAATAGTTTGATTTCTTCGTATCGATCTTAGTACTTATTTTCTTTTGATATTTCATTATGACAGGCCCAAATATACGTTGACTTTACTTTACATATGGTTGATAATTGTACATTCGAGTTTCATAAATATGTATACATTTTTTCACCTTATTGCAATGGATTATGGTGAAGAGATGTATACATATTTATGAACTCGACTGTAACAAAGATTTGAGTTTGCGTATCAAAACCAAAGGAGAATATTTTCATGATAATACTCGTAAGTTACTTACGTTTTAAAACATTAGTTACATTTGTATAATTTATAGTATTTTATGCAACAGTTGTATAAGAAGGGTCAAAAAAGGCGAGTGGCGTGAGTACGCCACGACGTACGCAAGGAATACGCCACGAGATTTTTTTGACCTACTTATACAACGTTGCATACAATATTTTTCCTACGAGTCAACAAAAATAAATCTTAATTTAGGTAAACAAATTACAGCAAAAGTATATAGCCAAGACGCGCGATCATACCTTGTTAAGCGCCCGGCCCGCCCCGGGCCGCGGCCGGCCGGTCGGCGACACCTCCTCGTAACTCATGAGGCCCTGGTACTTGCTACTTGCAAAATTAATTTTTTGATCAGTTTTTTCTCAATTTTGGCCACCGTAGCCTACGGAGACTAACAAGCAACGCTAAGCGGTCTTCGTAGTCTATGGGTGTTGCTATATTACGGGTGTCACATGCGTGTTTCTGACTTATGAAGTAATTATTTTTACTATGCAACCAAATGAATATTTTGTAAGTTGGCAGCAATGCACTTAGTTTAAAACTGTATTCGTTTTGGTTTTGTTAGGTTGGTAGCCATTAATCGCAGTAACATTATAGCTTATAAAAGCACAAGAGCTTTTATGAGGAATAGACAATATAGACTTTTCTTGAAATCTTTTATGTATGTTCTTATATTCGTGTTAATGAATACATAAATGACAGATAACAGTAGAGGAGTAGGAAAAATTATTAATGACATTTCGTAAAATAACTGTATTTAATTTAAGTAGTAAAAGTATTTCTAAACCCCTATTAAGTAAATACATCCTTTAGACAAAAAGTTCAGCAAAATGCGATTTTGCAAACTGTTTTCTGTGAAAGTAATAATATTAGCGCTTCTGCAGACGGAAAAATATTACGACGACGTGGATATTTTATTATATTATTATATATTTGTGAGCGTTTCGCGTTCCTAATATAATTAGTTTAAGTGATTTAGATGTCTTCTAACTTCTAACACTAGAGTCAGTCCAAACTAACTCTGCAACGACTTAGCAAGCGATAGTGAGGAAATGCCACGATTACTTACTGATATGCCCTCGGAGAGTTTGCAAAATTGTGATATTCCAAAAATTTCAAAACTTCTCATATTTTTGTATACTTAATTAAGAATCAATCGTATGAAAATATAAAGCTTATAGTGGTTTCATTATAGTGGAATAATCAGTGCAAAATTAATTTAAACGCACTAGACCGTTGGAAATAATTAACAAATTAATTAAATATTAAATGAAAGTATGAAGAAGGCAAAATAACCGTTTAATTCTTTGTACTTCAGGCGCGAGTATCAAAGTAAATAAAGACTTAGTTCCGGCCCCGCTAATGGACTATGACCAGATTAGATAAAACGTGTATTTACCGTTGGTTATTTAGTAAAACATTGCGTAGGTACTTTTTATTGAGTTTAAGCTGCTTGCGAATGTGCGCTTTATTGATAACACTAGACCCTACTCATAGTGTTGTGTTCTTGCCGGTGAGTAAGGTTGCCAGAGCTCAACGAGAAGGGTGCAGAGTTTTAGGGTCGACAACGCGCATGTAACTCCTCTGGAGTTGCAAGCGTACATAGGCTACGGAGGCTGCTTACCATCAGGCGGGCCGTATGCTTGTTTGCCACCGACGTAGTATAAAATAAAAAAAAGGTGCCCAGCGGCGGTATCATGGTCGCATTTTTATCACTTGTCTTGTCATGCGTCACTTGTGCCCTTACACACTTGTTAGAACGTGACAGGCATGGTGACAAATGATGAAAAACCTGCCATCTTAGGAGGCCACCGGCCACCCTACAGGAGGATGGTTGCATTACCCCGCTGAATAGCCCTCATCAGATTACAGGGTTAAACTGTACTGTAACTGCACCTTATAGAGGCACGCGCGCTAGGTCCCCACGGTTCAAGAGTTTCAACTCCAAATGCCCCCACATATGTGAGTACCTACAACCGAGGTTGACATACCACTCTTATTAATATGAAAACCTTTATTTCAGGCAACTTGAGGCCCATAGATAAATACCTTACATATTATAACAATATATTTTAAAAGTAAACACTATAAATAACTATATTTATTTATTCTATGTTTCTTCCTTTTGTTATGTTGTTATACTTTTGTATATCATAGTTTATCACGAATAAATGCTATGATTTCTGATTTCTGATTTCTGAAATCACATTATGTTTGCGATGCATTACGCAACCCCGCAGTGTCAGAGTCGGCCTCGGAACCGCCGAAACTTGACACCCTTCGGCCATAACTAAAAATAAACTGGAGCTTAAAGTATAGTAAATTGTTAACCAAGGGATGAAACGGTACCTTTCACGCGAGTTAAACAAATAGGCAAATTTGCATAATCAGTACCTAATTAAAGTAAGTCTTTTTACTATGAAGGGGAAACTTTTTGCGATAACTCAAAAACAGCTAAACTGATCATGTCCGCTATAGTTTTCATTTAATGTCTATCTTAAGCTCTACTACAAATTTCTTCATACAAGAAGTAGACTCCGGTTGGAGCAAAAAGCTATGGAAACTTAGCAGGAGACAACTCCAAAATATAACAGGGGTGTTTACGGGCCATTATGGGGTCAAAGGGGTTTTGGCCAGGATGGGACACTCTGACAACACCGATTGTCGAATGTGTGGTGAAGAGGAAGAGACAGTAACACACCTAATGTGTGAATGTCACGCCCTCGCCAGACAAAGAATGAAGGACTTTGGAGCAGGCTATCTGGAACCAAAGGAATTCAAAAGGCTACCCATAAGCTCCATCATCCGACACATGGAAATGGTCAAAAAGGCTCTTGAGTAGCTAATGGGTCTTTCCTTAGGGGGCAACTACACAAAAGATCCCTATGGGTCGAAGTGTATCCGCAAGGGCCCCCGGTAATTAGAAGATAAGATAAGATAAGATAAGCTCTACTACCATGATTTTTTTCATATTTTTTGGACCTATGGTTCAAAAGTTAGAGGGGGGGGACACATTTTCTTTTTCTTTCGGAGCGATTATCTCCGAATATATTCACTTTATCAAAAATTGTTTGTTGAAGACCCCTATTAGTTTTGAAAGACCTTTCCAACGATACCCCACACTGTAGGGTTGACCAAAAAAAAAATCCCCCCTCTTTACGTTCCCCTACAGTGTAGGGCCTACATGTAAAGTGGGGGTGAATTTTTTTTTACCCTCAAAAAAATTAAATTTTAAGATTTTATTGTACGACTTTGTCGGCTATATTGATTTATATATCCATGCCGAATTTCAGCTTTCTAGCACTAACGACCACGGAGCAAAGCCTCGGACAGACAGACAGACAGACAGACGGAAATGGCGAAACTATAAGGGTTCCTAGTTGACTACGGAACCCTAAAAAAGGTAACCCAAAGTGACTTATCTAGTAATCATTTCTACATTCATTTAAGCAGATAGGTATTATGAAACTTGGCACAGCCCTGGCGCTCGCCCAGTGGGGACTCGGCGTACACTACTGTGTGTTGTGCCTAGCGGGTGCTTATAGATATCGCAAGGTTTTTTGAGTAACTTACTGCAAAAAAAGTTGTCTGCAAGAAAAACCTAATTACTACCTACGTATCTACCTACGAATTTTACCAACCAGCGCCTTTGCTTACCTGATTTTAACAAAATATCCTTCTTTTATTACAAAACAGCCAATGTCTTCACGGCCGTTTGTTTGGGTTTTTGACCGTGCGGTCAAAGTCAAGGTAACCTTTTTTAGGCGAGCGAATTGCAGTTCCGCTTAGTCTGAAGATTCGTTCCACAGATAGCTTTGAGTTTTGTCATTAAGGGGGTCCCTAACGCCAATGACCTTCGATCGGAATCCCTGAGTTTTCTAATGTTTTTGTAGCTTATCATATTAACAGCAACGGCTGTAAGCAATATAGTATCCATATTTACTTCATAGTTCACTGTCTTCGAGATATTTATTATCATCAAATTTGAACAATTTTAGGCCAAAAAACTGTGGCCATAACTTTTGTGTTCATTAGCTTAAAACAAAAACCTCTGACCAGTTTTTAGAGACGTCAAAGACGAAACCCAAATGTGTAGATTTCGTACATGTAAAATCCTTAACAGCAATCGAGTAACGAAAAATATGTTTTTTTAGACAATGTTTAAAAATAAAATAAAAATAAGTGTTCATTTCTTTCAAAATCCGGCAGACCAGAATGGAGATAGAAGATTGAAGAACCGATAACCATTAAGATTCAGAATGTAAACAAACATGATGGCTGTCATTCACTATCCATATTCCACAGATAAAACATAGTAGACTCGAGATTTTGCAATTATTCGAAAACAGTGTTGCTAACCCGCGATTTTTCAAATTTGCCGCCTTTTGCTACTGACAAGATTTGCTTGACCAAGTATAATATATTTTTAATTAGGGGTAATGTATATTAAGTAAGGGTATTTAAATACATACCCTAACGTAATTAATTTTCAACAAGCAGAAACGTCTGCGGACGATGCTATTAAGCTTAGAATAAATTTAGAAGTGGAAAAATTATTGCCTTGAGTGGACCTAAACTCACGGCCTCTGGATCGATATTCCAGCGCTCCGCCAACTGAACTGAATTATATTTAGTATGGGTAGCACATCGTAACTACTGAATTTCCAATATACCTTGGAACAGTTGGAACTCCGATAGCCGTTTAAGAAGTGTAACGTTCTTACGGTAGATGTCGCTGCGGTCCCCTAGACCCATATGGTGGGAAAATTTGCTGGTTCTTGGGGCTCAGTTGGCAGAGCGCTGGAGTATCGATCCAGAAGCCGCGAGTTCAAGTCTCACACAAGGCAGTAATTTTGCCACATTTAAATGTATACCCTAACAGGCCTAAAGACATACACAAGAGTGTGAACAATCAAACTGAACTGATATTGTTTAGCCAATGGTGGTTACTTTACTAATTTCATCCATTAGTTTAACAACCATTTCACGAATCTAATTAACTTATTTACCAACATGACCTATGGGAATGTAGCCTGTAAAAATAATTAACTTAACTAGTTCTATTTATTAAAACAAGACAAAAAAAACCGGCCAAGTGCGAGTCGGACTCTCCCATCGAGGGTTCCGTACTTTTTAGTATTTGTTGTTATAGCGGCAACATCATCTGTGAAAATTTCAACTGTCTAGCTATCACGGTTCATGAGAGCCTGGTGACAGACGGACGGACGGACGGACAGCGGAGTCTTAGTAATAGGGTCCCGTTTTACCCTTTGGGTACGGAACCCTAAAAACTAGTGGATAAACAAGCATACATACTTTAGATAATACCTACACTAGAATAGGGTACCTAGAATAGCATACCTAGGACAGTAAAGTTAGAAATGTCACCGATCCTTCTTATTTACTGCCCGAGATGTGTATAGGTACTATTTTTCTGTTAAGGGGTTATCCACATATTACGTCACAGCAACAGGGGTCAATGCCAAAAGTGATGTAGGTAGTACATGTTAAAAAAGATAGGAAAAAGCGTGACAAGGGGGGGAGGGGAACTTGAAATTTTGTGTGACGTAAGTAATTAATAGATGACGCCTTTCAGACTAACGTTTTATACGAGTGTACGCGTAACGCGCGTGTAAGCTCGTATAGACCAAATGTAGGGGAAAAGTAACGCGCGCGTAAGCTCGTAAAAACAAAATGTAGGGAAATGTAACGCGCGTGTTCGCTCGTAACGCCGAAACGACCGTATACGCGCAGAAAAATACGCTAGTCAGAAACCGCTCTAACGGAGCCGAAGAAGCAGACACTTATTTACGGTAGTGGGCCGAAAGTTGACGCTTTCCGGCCGGAGGGCAAAGACATTATATTGCGGTAAAGTAGCACCATATATGTACCTAATGTACCTATGTGGCTACCACCAGTTCGGCACTGACATAAACGCTATTCAGAAAGTAACTTACTTTCTATGCATCTCGCTCGTACTCGCATATAAGTGCGAGCGAGATGTATAGAAAGTAAATTACGTTCTCGATAGCGTATATGTCAGTTATGACACTGTCAGTGACTCATGGTACGGGTACTACTGTGAAAAAATTACATTGACGTGACCGTTAAAAGTAACCAAATCATTGCTCTAACATTATATTGAAGTATTGAATCTAAGAGATCTAGATTATGTAATACCGTGACTTGGACTTACTCATACTTATTACGTATATCGATTATCGACACATAGAGTTTCAAAGTCATTCAGGTCATCGCGTTCCACTCGTTGGCCGAGGAGATTACTGTGACTATCATCGTCTACGCACCTGACCATTTTTAAACCTTATTGCAATTACATAAGGCTTACCTTTGGTTAGTTAAACGTGTTGCTGTTAATTTTTATCCTAGGTTATTTGTTTTATACGCATTTAAATATTTCTATTTTAAAAATACATATATCAACTTTAACTCTGTGTTGTAACTTAAAAATGGCAGTAATAGATTATTATTTAGGGAAAAGGGACTTAATCGCGTATAATCAAGTTTTAAAATTACCTCCGACGTTGCGAAGACGGCATCGACCCCGCACTGAAAAAAATAGATAGCCGAATTGGTTTTGTAACTTTACTAAATAACTAAACTACGGTTATAAGAAAATAAACTTTGCATAAATTTACAAACTTATTTTGTAGTGTATACCCAGTACCTGAACACTAATAGCCAAACACGGTTTTGTAACATATAACACATAGTTCGCAAGTCCCAATTTTTGTGTAAACAGTAACCAAAATTTTGTTACAGTTATGCAAACCATTTCTTTCAGTGCGTGGTCTTTTTCTTGTTCATCAACTAGAACCTTTTCAACATTAGGTATGTCACTCTGTCGACACAGAACGAACACTCACGATGTATAGTTTCTAACCGGTGTATTTGTTTTCGCTTACATTTTCTAATGACTGAATTTCTGCATATATGTATGTTTATTTGTATTAAGTATATGTGTAAGTTTATCAATACACAGTTTATATTCATATATAGTCTCGGTTACAAATTAATTTACTTTAAAAGACACTGCACCTACTTAATCTTTCTGGTTTAACCCATTGGTTGACTGGTAGAGAATGCCTTAAGGCATTAAGTCCGCCATTTGTACCTTCATGTATTGTGCAATAAAGATTAAATAAATAAATAAATGTGTATGAGAATGAGATTCTAAAACCATCGTCCCGATTGAAATTGCTATGCTTTTTTATTTCAATGGCTTCCTGAACTATAAAAACCAGACAAATGCGAGTCGAACTCTCTCACCCAGGGTTCCGTACTTTTTAGTGTTTGTTGTTATAGCGGCAACAGAAATATATCTGAAAATTTCCACTAACTATCACGGTTCATGAGATACAGCCTGGTGACAGACGGACAGATAGACAGACGGACGGACAGCAGAGTCTTAATAATAGGGTCCCGTTTTACCCTTTGGGTACGGAAACCTAAAAAAAATCAGCAATTTCAATTGGGAATCTCATGTGAAGTGAAGAGCAAATACCGCCATAAATGTACATTTTGACAGTACACAATTATAATTTACATTATCAATAAACTATGAGTATGAGTATGAATATTATATTACACAGTACAAAGTCCTTTATGGCCATAAGTGTATAATACCTAGGTTTAAAATAGCGCTAACTGCTTCAAGTATGCAAGTCTAATTGAGCTAGTAATCTACTGGACGCTAACCGACTATCGTTTACATAGATATATGTATATATACAATGATATAGTATGTAACACATCGTACACTACCTATATGAATAGCATTACAAGATATTACGTGTCCGCTATTCACTTTATGTGCAGACTAGATTATAATCGTTGCTATGTTTAGATCTTTGATCTTATTCTTAATTAACTTGCAGTCTCATACACCCTTTTTGCATATTAGGTGACCTGAAGTAGTTAATTTGTTTATTTTTACGAGTAACAGCCGCGAAAAGCAGCTTGGCATCGAATTGTTCTAACTGAAGTTCCTTTTTTATCGTTTGCTAGACTAGGTGTTTGAGGATTTTTTTTATAACAATGATTGAAATCAGTGTCTTGTAAACGCGTTTGTCTGAAAGTATATGTACAACCAATTTGAATCCAAGGCCACTATAGAACCTTGTCGCTTTAACTACTAGATATTTGACACGCATCACTCAATAAGCACTGTCGTAGAAGTCATTGTGGCATGGCTCTACATATAGTGGCATAGGAATCAAATTGGTTGACTGTACCTAAACATACTCTGTAATTCAAGAATATACTTAGAGTCAGACCAAGCTAAGTTGGCAGCGATTTTGACAGCCCAGCCTGTGCATTGTTAAGTAAACGTCATAGTTTCATAGAAGATTGACGTTTAAAATAACACTTGCATAGTCTGTGCTAACAAAATCGCTGCTAACCCCAAGTTTAATTTGCCCTTGTTTGCTTAATGTTAATCATTACCTAAATAAAATATGTATTTATTTGTTTGATTCTATGATTTATCTTTGTATTTACATATAAACATTAGTATTATGAAATTTGATTAGATAACAAATTAATTTAAGACGAAATAGTATATTAAGACAAACTTTTCTTTGTTACAGAAAACGGAACGAAACGAAAACGAAAAATAGTCTAGTCAATTTTTTTTATACAATGAAATAATTATTAGTTTAAGCTATAGTGCTATTTACTTAGCGTGGTACTTGTTTTTGTAAATTTTTATTTCGATAAGTGAAGATGCAGATCCTCAAAGCGCGCCATATTTACCTGACGGCCAATCAGTTTCAAGCATGGAGCTGCGCGAGAGCACGATATGCGAGCTCGGTAAGTACTAGAGCCGGACCAACCTAACTGCATGGCATTGCTATGTCATCATTAATGCCAAGTTTCTATGAAAACATGAATTTTATAATGATAGGTACTCTCAGTTTCTTCTGTTCAAGCATACATAAATAAGTAAGCATAGAGTGCTCACTCCATACATCAGTACCCCTAGTGTAAATTTAGTCGATAGCGAAACGTGACGTACGCGTTTGCGTTAAGTCTCATTATGGGTTTTTAAACAGCGCGCCAAGCGGGACGTTTTGGAAAGTCAAAAATCTCATACAAAATGACACTTAACGCAAACGCGTACGTCACGTTTCGCTGTCGAAAATATTTACACTAGGGGTACTGTTTTCTTACCAAAACGCTTAGTTCGTATGTTCGTAGTCGAAATCTAGCGTCAAATTGCGGATTTATCAGTACTGCTATTTGGCAATAGATGTCGCGACGAACGAAAAGTCGAATGCTCAACAATTTTCAACTAATATTGTAACCGGAACTCTATTTTCAACTCCTGCTAGTAATATTAGTTGTATTTTGTTGAGCAATACACTTTTCGTCAGTAGCGACACAGTAGTAGCAGTACTGATAATTCCGCTACTCGATGGTAGATGTCGACTTCGATAATAAAACTGATGTATGGAGTGAGCACTGTACTTCTTATTTATCTATAATATTTTTAAGTAATTTCCTATTTTATTTATGTTTCAGAACGCAAACAAACCGGTCGAGTATAAACCCATAAGGAGCGTTCTGGTAGCAAATAGAGGAGAAATCGCTATCAGAGTGTTCCGAGCATGCTCCGAACTCGGCATACGGTCCGTCGCCATCTACAGCGAGCAGGACAAGCTGCAGATGCACAGGTGAGAGAGGGAGACAAATATATGCTTTTCTTAGGTGTGAGAACAAGAGACAATTAAGGTTCTACTTTATCAAACAATGTCTACTACCAAGATTGAGAATATAAAATTGTTGAGGTAACTTTTGTCTGGTCCAAAATCGCCATGACAAGCCTAGCAGGCTTTGGCATTACTTTCTAGAATGTGGGGATAGTACTTTCTCCAGGTGGATGTAGTGCCCCGGACCGAAGTCCAATGAGAGTTGGTTAGCAGTAGTATTTATAGTACAGTATAATCTCACTCATCCGGCACTAATGGTGACACCGGAGAGCCGGATTATTGGAATTGTCAGATTACTGGAAGTTAGAGCAAATCTGCATATTATTTCGAAATGTTTTTAGTATGTGGTAGTAATACCAATACACTACTAAAATACTAAATGCAAAGAAAATTTTACTGTTATTTGGATTTTAGGCATTTATAAAGAGATTCAAGAGTGATAATGTAAGCGCACATAGTAAAGGACAAAGAATGATCATTTGCACCCCTATTTAAGTACCGGATTACAGGGTGTACCGGGCCATCAAAGTGTCGAATTTTCGAGAATTCACTGTAACTGACATTCGGAACTCCGTAAGCGTGATGTAGAGAGTGATAACGCCATCTGTTACAATCATGTGGCACGACGTTGCCAGTGACAGAGGAGACGCCATAACTTATCTCTTGCATAGGGTACGCGGAGACCTTATCTGCATCGCCCTGTACTGTAAACTTGCTCAATATTACCTGCAACGCCCTTTGTTTGGTCTGATAAAACAGTTCTCTACCAAACATAGGCCGTAGCCAAGATGATAATCGTTTATCTACAAACGTAAAAAAACACGTGAACCTTTAAAAGCATTATTTAAGTTACGACTAGGTTTTCTATAAACGGTTAGCACTCTAGGTCCCTAGTTGTCTATCTCATCCCCAATCATGGAAGAAATGTACCTACCTTAGGTGAGAAGTAATCGAAAAAAAAAATACAAAAACTATGTTATTCTTTCAGACAAAAAGCCGACGAGTCATACCTGGTTGGCAAAGGTCTGGCTCCCGTAGAAGCGTACCTCAGCATCCCGGAAATCATCAGGGTAGCTAAAGAAAACAATGTAGACGCTGTTCATCCCGGTTATGGACTGTTGTCAGAAAGGTAAGTATCTCACAGCTTTTGTAAAAGCTGACGAGTCATACCTGGTCGGCAAAGGTCTGGCTCCAGTAGAAGCGTACAACAGCATTCCCGATATCGGGGTAGCTAAAGAAAACAAGGTAGAAGTTTTTATATGCCATTATTGCGTAGCTGGTATACAGATGTGCAAGTTGCGAAAAAGTTTACTGAAAATAGGAAAAGTTCTCGGGAATTTCTTGAAATATTCACAGAAATATAAGAAATTTCCATTATATGTTTCGGAAACTTTCAATCCCCATAATAATAAAAAGTTTCCGGAACTCTCCAATGTGGAAAATTTCGCATTTTTGGAAAGTTTCCTTCGGCGCATCAGTAAGCTGGTATAACTGTGGGCTTCATCATTTTTATCCTTTACTGGTAACAGAATCATTGTAATATTTCCTATCTCCTGTACAACGTATTGTATTGGCCATTCACAGGGCAGACTTCGCGCAAGCAATCGTGGATGCCGGCATGCGGTTCATCGGTCCGCATCCATCCGTCGTGCAGCGGATGGGTGACAAAGTGGCCGCCAGGAAAGCTGCCATTGAAGCTAGTACGTATTTAAAATGTTTTCTTGACTGATTAAAAATATAGAAGGAAGAGATTTACTGCGATAGTTACACGTGAAAACTATTTTAGCGGATTATATCGCGTATAATAAAATTAAAATATTTACATCCTTTACATGGGATGCTATGCTCTTTATGCATTTAATGTCACTCTTTAACTATTTCTAAAAGGCGGTTCCTGCGGTAATTGTTTATCTATTCCAGAGGTCCCCATCGTACCCGGCACGGACGGTCCTATTACAACCAAAGAAGAGGCCGTGGACTTCTGCAAAAAACATGGTCTTCCAGTTATCTTCAAGGTATACAGTTACTTACTGTAAGATTTAATGCATTTTACTTTTGTAGTAATATTAATCAAATCAAACACATTACTTTGCTAATTCGCAATAGTATTTTATGCATCAGTTGTATAAGAAGGGTCAAAAAAGGCGAGTGGCGTGAGTTACAATGTGAGCCGGAGCCGAAGGCGTAGGCGAACATTGTAAAGGAATACGCCACGAGAATTTTTTGACCTACTTATACAACGTTGCATACAATATTTTTCCTACGAGTCAACAAAAATAAATCTTAATTTAGGTAAACAAATTACAGCAAAAGTATATAGCCAAGACGCGCGAGCATACCTTGTTACGCGCCCGGCCCGCCCCGGGCCGCGGCCGGCCGGTCGGCGACACCTCCTCGTAACTCATGAGGCCCTGCTGGTACTTGCTACTTGCTAAATTAATTTTTTGGACAGTTTTTTCTCAATTTTGGCCACCGTAGCCTACGGAGCGACGCTAAGCGGTCTTCGTAGTCTATGGGTGTTGCTATATTACGGGTGTCACATGCGTGTTTCTGACTTATGAAGTAATTATTTTTACTATGCAACCAAATGAATATTTTGTAAGTTGGCATCAATGCACTTAGTTTAAAACTGTATTTGTTTTGGTTTTGTTAGGTTGGTAGCCATTAATCGCAGTAACGTTATAGCGTATAAAAGCACAAGAGCTTTTATGAGGAATAGACAATATAGACTTTTCTTGAAATCTTTTATGTATGTTCTTATATTCGTGTTAATGAATGCATAAATGACAGATAATAGTAGAGGAGTAGGAAAAACTAATAAAAATCGAGTTCCTTCAACATCTAACACGTTCCTCTTGTAGGCGGCGTACGGCGGTGGTGGTCGCGGTATGCGAGTAGTACGAGACATGGCCGAAGTGGAATCGGCCTTTGAGCGTGCTTCCTCCGAAGCGCTGGGCGCCTTTGGCAATGGGTCCATGTTTATTGAACGCTTCATCGAACGGCCCAGACATATTGAAGTGCAACTGCTTGGTATGTACCTCATGATATGTTACAAATAAGTCAGCCTATGGAATACGAGTAGTATGTGACATTCATTGAACGCATTTATTGAACGCTTCATCGAACGGCCGAGGCATATTGAGGTCCAACTGCCCTTACCGGAATTCGAACCTGGGACTATCGGCTTCATAGGCAGGGTCACTACCCACTAAGCCAGACTGATCGTCAAAATGATATGACACTGGTTCATTGTCAATGAAACAAATAAAAACGTAATTAATTAAATGCAGCTGGACTACACACCCGTTAAGTATAATGACACAACAGACGAGCCCCCGATAGTAATCGTTCAGACAATAAAATGACGCGTTAATTAACTTGAATCGATCATTTGTTTCGTTATCAGGTAAAATACCATATTATCTGAAGCGCTTATGATATTAACGATGTCTTAATACTAACGCGACGTCTAAACGTGCAAGCATCATTAAATATAAAATCCCTTTTCTGATAATGACATCCGTATTGTTTACTGTTACTATATCTTAACTGCATTTAAAAAGTCATTAAATTTTATACCTTATCGTCGTACAATAAGGTACATATTTGAATGGGCTTTGAAATGTAGTTCGGTAAGGTATTAGGATAAGAAAGTGTTGTTTTTGCGTTATAATCATTTTGGATATTAATGATGACATTATTGTTTATATTGATATAATTCGTTACTGAACTTTGTACCTACTTTTAATTCAACGATAATTTTACTTAAACGATGTGTATAAAGATTACATCGATGAGTGAATTAGCAACATTAGGTATTTGTTTCGTGAAAGGTAAGGTAGAAAATCCGCGATTAAATAGCTCCTGTAAAGCCTTAAACTCGATTTGACGACCGGTTTGGCCTAGTGGGTAGTGACCCTGCCTACGAAGCTGTTGGTCCGGGGTTAAAATCCTGGTAAGGGCATGTATTTGTGTGATGAGCATGGATATTTGTTCCTGAGTCATGGGTGTTTTCTATGTATTTAAGTATTTATAAATATTTATATATTATATATATCGTTGTCTAAGTACCCTCAACACAAGCCTTATTGAGCTTACTGTGGGACTTAGTCAATTTGTGTAATAATGTCCTATAATATTAAAAAAAAAAAAAAACTCGTTCAGGATTGCGTACATATATATAATTATATAAAAGTAGAACTTCCCATATAAACAGACTACACTTTTCGTGCTTTTAAAGGAGGATGGGCAGATTTGTATGGACACTGGCCCATGAACATATTATCGGATTTTTTTTATATACTCCATTTTTTTGTATGACAATAGTTGTCAAATCTATTATACAGAAAGCTAGTGGTGAATATCAAATGATCTGTACATAAGCTACGAAAAACTCATTGGTCAAACAGCAACACTATTAACTGTATTTTGTAATAAGGTCCACCGATGGACAGCTAACAGTGTGGGCGAGTGGGCGATGGTACGAGCCAGGATTAGAACCTGCTACCTCCAGATTGAAAGTCGACGTCATATCCATATATATATACTAGGCCGCCAACGCTTAGGTCTTAAATTAATTTTGTATCAGGCGGAATGTTGAATTAATTTAGTATGGGATAGCGCATAGTTACTGGTGAATTTCTAATATGACATGGAACTCCGGTAGCACTTTAAGAAGTATAACACCCTCCCTATATATGGTGAAAATATTCGCTGTATTGGGTACGGTCTTGGTAGCTCAGATGGTAGAGCACTGTATTAGTGATCCAGTGGTCGTGGGTTCAAGTCCCACCCAAGACAGTGAATTTCGCACTTTTAATTTATTTCTTAGGTTTTTTATAATATTGAATACTATTCAATGTTAGTTGAAACTTGGTACTTTGTATTTCAGGCGACAAGGCAGGCAATGTGGTCCACTTGTATGAGCGTGACTGCTCGGTGCAGCGGCGGCACCAGAAGGTCGTCGAGGTGGCCCCTGCGCCCGGGCTAGACCCAGAGGTAATACTTATTTGTTTTACAAGGATGCTGTTTAAACGCTCGTGCTTTTAAATTAATACTCGAGCAAGCGAAAGATTCCAAAATTGAACCACACGCGTAGCGAATGGTTCGAGAAGTGGAATTTTGAGCGTTGCGAGGGTTTTAAGGCACGAGGGTTAAACAAACTTTGCCTTCGAGTGAAACACAAAAATTTCCATATCACCAACGGGAGGAAAATACTAACTATGAAAAACCAAAAAAATCAAACCAAATTGAAATGAATGTGATAAAAATATATCATTCAAAATCATCATTTAAAAGTCATTCCACCAGCTAACATACGGTAACAACTCACAATTTGCATCTGATTACTTTGCCCCACATGTGGATAAAATACTTTCTCATTCGTTGTTGAACAATCAAGGGCCTGTACCAGTTGGTGTGGTGAAAAATGTTTTTTATCTTGTTTTCTAAAGTTTTTACGGGACCCTTTATGGATTCACTTCGTTTCATCGGAGACCTCTCTATAATTTATTTTTGGCGTTTAAAAAATAGCCTGAATACGACAGGTTGCCTTTCTCAGAAATAAAAAAGATAATGGTTTTTGAAAATATAACGTTCAGTCAAATAAAATTTGTCACAAAAGAGACAGTATTAAACAGTACAGTATGACATACGTATTAAATCCACCTCACCAAGTGCCAAGTAAACGATTAAAAATCATCTTGACGACCGGTTTGGCCTAGTGGGTAGTGACCCTGCCTACGAAGCTGATGGTCCCGGGTTCAAATCCTGGTAAGGGCATTTATTCGTGTGATGAGCATGGATATTTGTTCCTGAGTCATGGGTCTTTCTATGTATTTAAGTATTTATAAATATTTATACATTATATATATCGTTGTCTAAGTACCCTCAATACAAGCCTTATTGAGCTTACTGTGGGACTTAGTCAATTTGTGTAATAATGTCCTATAATATTTATTTATTTATTTTTTATTTATGTATAAGAAAATCAAACCAAACCAATGAATTTATTACGACATATCATCATAGTTTACTTTCTTTAAATTTACTTATAGATTGAGGAAAAACTTACAGCTAATTATATTTACACAAGAGACGAGCCCCCGTCGTAATATTAATTGGTTAAACAATAAGATAACACGCTAATGAACGGAATTGTTCATTTATTGGTCTACGTATTATATTGATATGATATTAATGTCATTATCAAGCATTCGGACTTTGTTCAATGAGGCCAGGTTTAACGCTCAGATAAAAAGTAATTTAAACTTGTCACTCGTCTCAAAGTCTAATGGAATATCTCTCTAATACGCGTGCCACTGCCACACTATGCTCTTCACGCTGTTCCTCGCGCTGCCGCGATGTTGCCTTCTCTGCCCACACACTGCTCTACTCTCGCAATCGCGATTAATCGCGTCGTTTTGCGCTTCATATTGACGGTCTTTGACTCATATCAAAAAACTGTAGTACTTAACTAAATATATGCCTCACCCCTCTAGGTTCGTAAAAAGATGACAGACTGCGCTGTTCACCTGGCCAAGCATGTGGGATACGAAAACGCCGGTACGGTGGAGTTCCTCCTTGATAGCAAGGGTAACTTCTACTTCATCGAGGTCAACGCCAGGTGAGTCGTATCAAGACTCGGAAACCGGTTAAATTTCCAAACCGTTATCATGTATTTGGCACAAAACCATTCATTCGGTCATTTTTCATATCGGTTTCCTTCGTAAAACCCTTACTTTTAAACCGGTTTTTAGGAGAACGTTTCCATGAAGTTCTTATCAGATTCACCGGTTTAGAACAATAAAAACCAGTTTTCATTTAACAATTAATTTTCTTCCCCAGGTTACAAGTAGAACACACAATCACAGAAGAAGTAACAAGCATCGATTTAGTCCAGTCCCAGATCAGAGTAGCCGAAGGCATGACCCTGCCAGAACTGGGTCTGACCCAAGACAACATCAAAACACAAGGATTCGCTATTCAATGCAGAGTCACTACTGAAGACCCGGCCAACAACTTCCAACCTAGCACCGGAAGACTTGAAGTGTTCAGGTAAGCTTATAGTTAAGTGTCTTGGGTGGAACTACCAGAACTGGGTCTGACTCAAGACAACATCAAAACACATGGATTTGTTATTCAATGCCGAGTCACTACTGAAAATCCGGCGAGTAACTTCCAACCTAGAACTGGAAGACTTGAAGTATTCAGGTAAGCTTATAGTTAATGGTCTGGTGCGGAACTACCAGAACTAGCTCTGAGTCAAGACAACATCAAAACACAAGGGTTTGCTATCCAATGCAGAGTCACTACTGAAAACCCGGCCAACAACTTCCAACCTAGCACCGGAAGACTTGAAGTGTTCAGGTAAGCTTATAGTTAAGTGTCTTGGGTGGAACTACCAGAACTGAGTCTGACTCAAGACAACATCAAAACACATGGATTTGCTATTCAATGCCGAGTCACTACTGAAAACCCGGCGAGTAACTTCCAACCTGGAACTGGAAGACTTGAAGTATTCAGGTAAGCTTATAGTTAATGGTCTGGTGCGGAACTACCAGAACTAGTTCTGAGTCAAGAAAACATCAAAACACAAGGATTTGCTATCTAATGCCGAGTCACTGCTGAAAACCCGGCGAATAACCTCCAACCTAGCACCGGAAGACTCAAAGTGTACTTGTAAGTTTATAGTTAAGTGTTTTGGGTGGAACTACCTGAACTGGGTCTGACTCAAGACAAAATCAAAACACAGGGATTGCTATTCAATGCAAAGTCACAATTGAAGACCCGGCCAATAACTTCCAGCCTAGCACCGGAAGACTCGAAGTGTTCAGGTGAGTAAGAAATTATGGAATAAAAATAGTAGATTAACATAAGAGGTGTATTTGTGATGTATATTATCTGGATTGAATCGTCTAAAGTTTTCGTTGTACAACATAATAATATTTTGCAGATCTGGTGAAGGTATGGGTATCCGTCTCGATTCTGCGGCCACCTATGCTGGAGCCATCGTGTCGCCTTATTACGACTCGCTGCTAGTAAAAGTAAGTATACAAATCAGGCTATATATTACGGAAAAGGATTTAATAATTCTTTCTTAATTCAATTCAATTTATTTTTCAATCAATCAAATCATTTATTTGTTAGAATACAGTCAAGTGGATGTTATCAAATACATTTCAAAGAACAGTGTATTCAGCCAGCTAACGGGCATACAAATCTTATATTCATAAATAAAATTAATCTAACGTTATACCTACTACATTATACTAAATTTAATAACTATGCGGAATATGGTCAAAATATTAATTTAAAGAGTAAAAAGTATTTTGTACTAAAAAGTCCAATAAATGTTTCCTAAATACAGGCATTTCAGATTCTCTTATTGAATTGGGCAATTTATTATACAATTTGGGTGCCATACCATAAACACTTTTTGCACGCAGGGCTGTTTAATTGCTGATATGAGACAACAATGGTCCATAATGGCTAGTAACATTTAAGATTTAAAACTAAGTGTTAGTAGAACAAAAAGCGAACAGTACAGCAAAAAACAATCATCTGGTTGCGGTCATGACACACTCAAAATGTCGCACAATAGGTGAGTCGTATCGGCCCGCTACAGTAGCCAGGATGCGGTTGGATTTGAAGCTGGCCCGCACTCTGCAGAGCAACGAGGCAATCCTCTTTCGTACTATATTATGGCATAGTAGTCATCTGTGCGAGCTTGTGCAAACATTCCTGATGCGCTGCAGAACCGGGGCAGCCCCGACAACATCCTGAAACTATTATTATATTGGACGCGCAGGGAACTGATGGTCTTCTGCGTAAAACTAGTCCGGAGGCTGCACGGGTAGAAAATTTGACAATAGGCTTTAACTAAAATTATTTTTACCTGTTGGCTACACCTTGAAAACCTCCTTATTAGCATGTTGCCCTGAGCTCCCGTTCTATATCTATTTGGTCTTGACATAGTGTACAGTCGTAAATATGAAAAAAATGAAAATGAAAATGAAAATGATTTTATTTCATAAATGTTGGGTACACATATGACAAACAAGGTTGGGTCTTCCTAGTAGGTAAGAAATACCTGTGTCAGGAAGTCCCGCTCCTCCATAATAAACAATGGTTGTTTGTAACAATTGTAACTATCTGATTAATAATCTATAACTTAAAAACTAGAAGTACTCATTACTCATTACGACGACAGAGCAGTTGTAGTAATAATAATAGCCTTACGGCTAAATAGGAACCTGTAGTTGGGTGCGTCTGTGTGTGTGTGTGTGTGTGTGTGTGTATGTGTGTGTGTGTGAAATATGATGTTCACTAGATTAATTCTGCACGGATACTGATCTTAATACGTCAAAATACATGAGATAAATACAATTATGTTGGTTACTTTCCTAGCTAGTTATTAGTTAAGCAATCGTAACTAGGAATGAGTTTAAGAGACGATTTCAATGTTTTTCGTATTTTTTTGTGGTTATTCACTGTAAATTGGATAAACTCGTAATGACTAAAAATGTGTATCTGGGATGATAGCTGTACAGCGCCATGTTTTGTTGTCACTTTACACATCTAAAGTACTGAATTTTTGGTAATGGTATTTACTCTTTATCTACACCTGACGCGTCGAATGATAATCCCCATTACAATTCATTTTTATATGGAGCAGCTATCTATTATGTAAAATGTTAATTATATCCAACAGCGACTTGGAGAAACTGTCATAGGGATCACCATTCGATGTGTCATACTCGTAAGTGGTTGTCACAGACATAATAACTCAATGTGTTTCAGGTAATTTCCCACGCCAACGACCTCCCAGCGTCGGCGGCTAAGATGACGCGCGCCCTCAGAGAGTTCCGTATCCGCGGCGTTAAGACCAACATTCCTTTCTTGCTCAATGTCGTCGGCAACCAGAAGTTCCTTTCCGGTAAGTTCGCCTGGTTTAATGTCCAATGTCGCGTTTCTGTATCACTGTTTTCAACTTATGGCCCGACCTAAGAATTAGTAAATTATTCACGTGTTTACTTTTTACGTGTTACTTATGCGTGACTTCATCGCGGCCCATAGGTAGTTGGAGTAGCAGTGATTTAAGGTCAGATCTCAGATCCGTTATTAAGGTATTAATATATACCCTCTTCAGCGGGCTAAGCACGGTCGTATTTTTATTATTTGTCACCATGCCTGTCACGTTCTAATAAGTATGTAAGTGCGAAAGTGACAGGCTTAGTGACAGGTGATAAAAATGCAACCATGCTGCCACCGCTGGATCATACCCACGGTAATAATCGTAAGTAAGTAAATATTCTTTATTGTGCACCATACAGTTCAAAAGAGACAGGAAATGAAAAACACTTGAAAGTTAGGTAACAACAGGCGGTCTTATCGCTAAGCAGCGATCTCTTCCAACCTTTGGTCTGGTGGTGGTTGGTTGATCGTAATTTGTTTACGCCAATTAATTTTCTTCATCGCCGACGCTACACAACTATAGTTGTGCTGTTTTCGAGAACGTTCTCCGTTTTGCATGGGAATGTTCTCGCACGAGACGAAATGGAGAACGTTTCCGAGAACAGCACAACAATGCATAAAGCACAAATCTAATTTTCGATTAGCGTTAAAGATGATTATTTTTAACGTTTGTCATCTTGCACCGATTACTTACGTATATACATCGAACTATTTTGCGATTTGTAATACCGGACTTTTTATATTTTCTTGTATTTTTTTAATGTTCCGTACAAAACTTTGTTCACGGAACACTTATGGAATCAGTTCGGTCTTGCAAATCGGTCTTGTAAAGCGGTTTTCTTAGAGACCGTTTGACGGAGACAGCTAAAATTTGGAACAGTTATAGAAATTACCGCCACTAATATTGTAAATAGGTCAAAACTGCTTATTCCTTATTCATATAATCAGGGCTGATATTTTATTTCTCAGGCGCCCTGGACACGTACTTCATCGACGAACATCCTCAGCTCTTCATGTTCAAGGCTTCACAGAACCGTGCTCAGAAACTGCTCAATTATCTCGGACAGGTACTATAATAATTAGTAATCAATAATTTATTCAGATGCATTCGTAGCCTTCCGTTATAAAACATTTTTCTCAAACAACAAACAAGTGGGAATAAATATTATCTTTTTTTATTAGCTATACAAAATGACAATGTTCGTATGTCGTTTAGGTATTTGTTTAGCTTAACATAATGTAGTTACATGTAAATTATTTTCTGTTTCAAAATATAATGTTTTAGTACCTGGGCGATCGGTTATAACTATTCATTGTAATATGGTGGTGTATAGGTGATAATCTTAACTACATTTTTTTACTAAATTAAACTCGTCTAAAACAATAAAAATTAAAAACTTGAACATATAAAAAAAAAGTTAGTCACCGGGATTCGAACCCGTAACACTCGTTTAGCAGTCCGCGTCTTAACCCGCTGGACCAGACGGACAGTGGCCGGCAACACGAAATTAGCGACCATATTCTGCGTCGAAAGAAAAACGCATGAAAACTCGAAAACACGCGTTTTCCCAAACATAAGACTAATCTAGATCGATTGTATAACCCCAAAAAACCCCATATACCAAATTTCAGCGAAATCGTTAGAGCCGTTTCCGAGATCACAGAAATATATATATATATATATATATATATATACAAGAATTGCTCGTTTAAAGGTATAAGATTACGTAAATAATGTATCTCCAGGTGCTTGTGAACGGCCCAGCTACACCATTGGCCACCTCCATCCCTCCTGCGGACATCACACCATACATTCCCCCCGTTCCTCTCGGTAAGTACATGGTTATAATTTTGAGACCAGCCAAGAACAAATCTGAAGTTTTACCTGTATCACTTGAGTGACCCAGTTTCACCTTGCGTACCTAATATCTTATGGCTCCTATACACGATGGGCCATTATACTGGCCCACTAAGATGGGCCAGCGTGTAGTGGTGTCGGATGGCTAATAGCGCGGCGGGATAGCGATGGCATGGCCGCGGTGTCGGTTTTTCGTCGAAGGTCGCACATCAAAGGTAGTAGGCCAGCGATGGTGCGTACGCATCTACACGTGGCCCATCCCATAGTGCGTGCTCTCAACCATCGCATGGCCATTTCGCTGGTCCGGCGCTGGACCATTGTGTGGAGGAGCCATAACCATCGCATGGCCATCTCGCTAGGCCAACGTGTAGAGGAGCCATAACCATCACATGGCCAACTTGCTGGTCCAACGCTAGGCCATGGTGTCAAGAGGAGCCATTAATGCTATAAAAACACTTATCTACCAGAATTCATAATAGATCTCGAATTTTTATTTTTTATTTATTTGAAAATAACCAAAGGTATCCGAAAAAAAAATCAATTTTCCATTTCTTAAAATGACGAAGTTCCATCTAAAGACATAAAGATTTGTTGATTTCTTTCAGTCCGACCTGGGTGTGGTAGGTAATATATTTAAATTCCGGTTATCGCTTTTCGTTGGGGTTTAACTAATTTTTCATCCTATACACATTTAGGGTTACCAGATATAGATATTATAATGAGGGCCGGGCGAAGCCACATTTCAAACCAGGATTTCAAAAATTCTGTACCTAGTTGGGTTTAAGTATTTCTTACATTTTCCTAATTATAAAAAAAGAATTTTGTATAATATCCCAAATATCCTGAAGTATGGTTCTACCTATCACATTTATAATATGAGGGCTACAATAAAACTAAATTAATTTTCATTTCGCACACGGTTATACATAATATATGTTTGTATATGTAATTCATTACTATAACTTACGTATACTTACTTAACAAAAGTACTTTATTAGTATTTTTAAGTAGGTACTTCTACCTATAATAAGCGATCATTAATGTAGTAGCAATTTCCGGAAAGTTTTTTTTTATTAATATTATCCCATAGCCAATTGCAGACCTTGAATAATCGCAGGTCCCTTTACCATAAAAAATCGGCCAAGTGCGAGTCGGACTCGCACAGGAAGGGTTCCGTACCATTATCTATAAAAACGGTCACCCATCCAAGTACTGACCCCGCCCGACGTTGCTTAACTTCGGTGATTGGATGAAAACCTCGAGATTGGAAAGAAATATTTATTTTATTCTGTTTTTAGTATTTGATGTTATAGCGGCAACAGAAACACATAATCTGTAGAAACGTCAACAGGCTAACTACCACAGTTCATGAGATACAGACTGGTGACACACGGACAGACAGACAGACGGACAGACAGCGGAGTCTCAGTACTCCCGTTTGACCCTTTGGGTACGGAACCCTAAAAACGTAGGTACACTCAAAATCATATAGATAGTAATACCGAATATTTGGACAGATGTGTTCCGATATCATTTTCATTTTATTTTAAGAACCGGACCCCTGAAACTAATTGGAGACCCCTGCGATTGGATGTGTGACTCTTTTTATTATTAATTTTTTGCCTTGGATATTTATGTTTGTTTTAATGTAGCTTTATGTGTTATCTGTCGTGGCATCACCGAATGTACTCTACGGAAGACTAGCGCTGGCTTATAGCTAGCATTATGCCGAGTTGGGTTCATTCCGTTATGCTCCACTTTTGTTGTCTGTACATGTTCATACATGTTTTTCGTTTTGTGAGTGTCACCAATAAATATCTTTATATATTTAGCCACTTTGGCTGATACTGTCTACTATTTGGTGCGGACCTGATTGTGCTTGGTAGGATCCAATAACCCAAAAGTCTTTAATCTTACATTTCCGTATTTGATGAAAAGTGTTATAATCATTTTTACTCGTAACTTCATCAGGAATACGAAGTTAAGATTTTTCGGGTTGTTTGCGGCCAGCCTGTACCTACCTATCATTGTGGGATGTTTGGTATCTTTCAGAATCAGAATCAGAATTGTTTATTGCACTCATGTTAGTGTACAGTTCTTTAAAACTATTTAATACAGTTCCACATGAACCCTGTAAGGGTATAGCAATATATATCTTTTATATTGTATATATATCTTTTAGGTAGTCATTCCATAATAATGTCCACGCTTCATGTTTGCCCAGTTTCCTCATTTTTAACCCCCGACGCGACGCAAAAAAAGTAGTGTTACATGTTTGACCCCAATGTCTGGCTGTCTGTTTGTCTGTGGCATCGTAGCTCTCCAATGGATGGACCGATTTCGATGCGATTTTACGTGTAAGCGAATTTCCTTGCGATGGTTCTTAGCTATGTTTGATAGAAATCGATCCAGCAGTTTGAAGAGTATGAGCTATTTTTCTAAATGATGTAAGGCATTTTTGGCATGAAATAGATTTTATGCATCATAAATTGAAATTATTAATTTCATAGTTATACTTAACCTATTTTCAGACCTTTCTCCAGAGGCTGTCAAGAAATACGAACTAACCGGAGAAAATACAGGTAAAAAATAAAAATCAACTAATTGTAACTTAATCAACAATAGTTATAAGTACATAAACCATTCCCCTTTTCCTGAATACCAATTTGCAATCACAATAAACATTCTATTACTTTTGTTTCTTTAATATTGTATTGGTTCTTTTGCAATCATATTTTTTTTTATAAACACCGGTAATACATATAATAAATAATTTCTCATTTTCTATACTTTACTTTTTACGCAATTTAAACGAGCCGAGTTTATTTACCACATATGCATTCCAATGCCTGCAGTGGCAGCATGGTTCTATTTTTATCGCTTGTCACTATGCCTGTCACTTTCGCACTTACATACTTGTTAGAACGTAACAGGCATGGTGACAAATGATAAGAGCCTACCATCTTAGCCCTATTGGTTGTAAGGCTTGAGGCTATCAAACCGCCGTGGGATCAAATCTTGTCGTATAGCAATAAATTTCTTGAAACGTATTATGTATATTCATAGCTTGAATCTTTTTTAATTGCGAGTAAATCTCTTTGGCAAGGCTCGGAACCCGGTAAAATTTCCAAATCATGTAATTAGCGCAAAACCTTTTAATTTCGGTATCGTTCGTAAAACCGTTATTTTTAAACCGGTTTTTATGAGAACGTTTCCATAATGTTCTTATCAGATTACCCGGTTTAGAACAATAAAAACAAATTTCTTTATATGTCCACATCACCAGGCCGACCGGCCGTCTCGCCGCTCGTTGAATACACCAGTTTATTTAGGTTACAATAAAGTTCTTAAAGCGTTCGAGTTCTTATGAAAGTTCGGGGTAAAATCGAAATAAACCGGTATTTACCGCTATTTATAAAACCGGTTCCGAACCTTGCTCTTAGGTAAACATGCTTCACTCTAGACCGCATCGGCACTTATTATCAGGTGAAAAATCACAGTGAAGAATCCGGATTAATCCCAATAATATTTTCTTGGTTAGAATGTCAGGTGTCAGTTGCTTTCATAATATCCCCAGCTCCAATTCTTCTAGGTCAAAAGTGGACTCTGTGCTGCTTTAGTATTTATACGGCAAGCGACTTAAAAATAAATAAAACAATAACCGTTATTTTCTCACAGCCATCCAGCCTCCAAAAGGCTTCAAACAGATCCTACAAGAAGGCGGTCCCGAGGCCTTCGCCAAGGCCGTCCGTCAACACAAGGGCCTCCTCCTCATGGACACGTCATTCAGAGACGCTCATCAGTCCCTCTTGGCTACCAGAGTTCGGACACATGATCTTTTGGCTGCGTCTCCATATGTGGCACATAACTTTAGTAATCTATACTCTATGGAGAACTGGGGTGGTGCTACTTTTGATGTCGCTCTTAGGTGAGTAACTACTTTCTATCTCTGTTTTTTACAGTATCTACATGAAACACAAACAACACAAGGGTTTCCTCCTCATAGACACGTCATCAGAGACGCTCATCAGTCCCTATTAAGTAGCCACCAGAGTTCGGACCAAGGCTCGGAAACCGGTTAAATTTCCAAACCGTCATCATGTACTTGGCGCATAACCTTTTAATTTCGGTTTCGTTCGTAAAACCGTTATTTTTAAACCAGTTTTAGGTAATTTTGGTTTCATTCGTAAAACCGGTTTTTAAGAAGACATTTCCATAAAATTCTTGTCTGATTAACCGGTTTAAAACTTTAAAAACCGGTTTCTTCCTATGTGAGTGTCTTTGTTTATGCGGCACACCACCAGGCCGGCCGACCGTTTCGTCTCTCGTCGAATAAACCGATTTATGTAGGTTCAAATAAAGTTCTTAAAACGTTCGCGTTCTTATGAAAGTTCAGAGTAAAACCGATATAAACCGGTATTTACCGCTATTTTAAAACCGGTTCCGAGCCTTGGTTCGGACACATGATCTATTGGCTGCCTCGCCGTATGTCACGCATAACTTTAGCAACTTGTATGAGCCACTGTTGATGTCGCTCTTAGGTGAGTAGTAAGGTTTGTTTAATTTATTGTATTTACAGTACATACGGTGCTACTTTACCGCACTAGTTATTAGCACCACAAATTAGCATATTACGTTACTGTGTCGAACATTTTAAGGGCCATATGTACTGTAAAACGTACGATACATGTGCGAATAGGTAATTCGCAACTCGTGTCGATTTAAAACACTCCCTTCGGTCGTGTTTTAATATATCGCCACTCGTTTCGAATTTCCTATTTTTCGCACTTGTATCGTAATGAACTATTAGTTATGGACTGATGTCCGAAAAAAAAACAAACCATATGTATTTTTTACTCGTTAGACTTATCATTTTACATGATAATCTAATGTAGGACTATCTCACCCCTAACTTTATCTAAGCCAGTTCTGAATTTATCTAGTCCTTCCATTTAGTGGGTACTAAATCTATTTTTACTAACACAGTCGCTCGTTTAAGTAACATATTTCCCATTTGACCAGGTTCCTGCACGAATGCCCATGGGAGCGACTGGAAGATATGCGACGCCTCATCCCCAACATTCCGTTCCAAATGCTGCTGCGCGGCGCCAACGCCGTCGGCTACACCAACTACCCCGACAACGTGGTCTACAAGTTTTGCGAGATGTCGGTCAGTGCCTTACCATTTTTTTTCATTTACCAAAAAAAAACGATGGAAATCTTACGATCATGTGCTCCTATTATCCTTTCCCGGCTGTTTAAATCATATAATTTTGTCCTGCTACAAGCCAGTTGCCGAACTTGTCATGCTGCGGTCTTTTTACAACATATAAAGTGGCCCTGCGGCTTATCTTGTCCCGTTACGGCCATTTTACATCATATAAAGTGGGCCTGCGGCCTGTTACGGCCATTTTACATCATATAAAGTGGGTTTGCGGCCTATCTTGTTCTGTTACGGCCATTTTACATCAAATAAAGTGGGCCTGCGGCCTATCTTGTCCTGTTACGGCCATTTTACATCATATAATCTTGTTCTTCTACCAGCCGGTTTACATCATGTATACGGTCATTTTACATCATATAAAGTGGGCCGGTGACCTATCTTGTACCTATTACGGCCATTTTACATCTAATAAAGTGGGCCTGCGGCCTATCTTGTCCTGTTACGGCCATTTTACATCATATAATCTTGTTCTTCTACCAGCCGGTTTACATCATGTATACGGTCATTTTACATCATATAAAGTGGGCCGGTGACCTATCTTGTACCTATTACGGCCATTTTACATCAAATAAAGTGGGCCTGCGGCCTATCTTGCCCTGTTATGCTGTCGATATTTTCCTGCTCCGGCTATTTTCATCATATTGTAATCATTGCATTCATATTTTATTTTTCATTTCAGGTTAAAGCCGGCATGGATATCTTCCGCGTATTCGACTCCCTTAACTACCTCCCCAACTTAATCCTCGGCATGGACGCGGCAGGCAAAGCCGGCGGCGTCGTGGAAGCTGCCATCTCATACACGGGCGACGTGTCCGACCCTAACAAGAAGAAATACGATCTGAAGTACTATTTGAACTTGGCCGATGAGCTCGTGAAGGCCGGGACGCATGTGCTGTGTATTAAGGATATGGCGGGGTTGTTGAAACCCCAGGCGGCTAAGTAAGTATTATTTGAGCTAGTTAAGCATTATTTGGGCAAAACGGTGCTTTCGAAATGTAGGTGATCAAAATGTTTGTGCTGGATACTGTGTTAGCAAATAGGAATCATTTTGTTTCTCTCCTTCATTTTTCCTCTAGCGGAGTTTACCACCAAAAAGTTCCTAAGCACAATCTGAAGCAAACATACGTTACATCAGGACGATAAATATGTATTAGGGTTTGATGTTTTATATTTAATATAAATTTCATTTTGACTGTTGGAGAGACTTTACACCTCCAAATATTATTAGTAGTAGGACTCTGACATCGAGGACCTTTTACATCTCGAAATTTAATGTATTATTAATTATAGAGACTATACATCTCTGTTATATTGTGGTATTTTTTTAAGATTGTTAATGTTTACCTAGGTATTGGCTGTTGTATGTATAAATGTTGCTATGTATTGACTTGTAAAAGAGCTCTTGAGGCCTACTTGCGGAGTAAGTTTTCAAATTTAACTAAACAATTTTTTCTCAAACTTGCAATGAAATGTTGATATGACTTACTTCAAATTAGTTCCGGAAATACTACATATGGTGCGATGAGTGAAGATGATATTTAAAGGAATTTTATACACCTAGGCTCCTTTTGTTTTTAAACGTCAACGTAGCCCAAAAATAATCACATTTTTATTACCTTTAATATCCCACGCACTGAATAACCTATCACAGTAGGACATGAAACAATCATCATCATCATCCTATTTTTATTATTATTTCATTGACAAGTTTGAGAAAAGCACTATACAAATCTCGGTGAGAAATGGAGTTGCCGGCCGCGTATCCCTATCTGACCTCGCTACGCTCGGCCGTCTATATCTACTTAACTCTTCGTTTCCCGGCCTCTATTTATTTATTTAAAACTTTATCGCACAAAAGAAAAACTTAACGTACAAAAGGCGAACTTAATGCCATGAGGCATTCTCTACCAGTCAACCTTAGGGCAAAGCAGAAAAGATAAAAAGTAATATACTATTCCAGGCTCCTGATCTCGGCGATCCGCGACAAGCACCCCGACGTGCCCATCCACGTGCACACGCACGACACGTCGGGCGCCGGCGTGGCCGCCATGCTGGCGTGCGCTCAGGCCGGAGCCGACGTGGTGGACGCGGCCGCCGACAGCATGTCCGGCATGACCAGCCAGCCCAGCATGGGCGCGCTCGTGGCCTGCCTGCAGGGCACCGACCTGGACACCAGTCAGTACCCAACCGACTCCAACCTTACATAATGTATCTTGTCCCGCGCCAGCCACTTTACATCGCATAATGTCGGCCTTCGGCTAATCTTGTGTTACTCGGCTCCGGGCATTCCATTTCACATAATGTCTTGCTGATTTTGAGCTGCTCCGATTATTTTAC
This sequence comes from Cydia pomonella, assembly GCF_033807575.1. Taxonomy (NCBI): domain Eukaryota; kingdom Metazoa; phylum Arthropoda; class Insecta; order Lepidoptera; family Tortricidae; genus Cydia; species Cydia pomonella. The sequence goes on along the minus strand of NC_084717.1, from coordinate 16,393,761 downwards.
TTCACATAATGTAGACCTTCGGCCGACCTTGTGCTGCTCCGAACTTTTTACATCACATAATGTAGACCTTCGGCCGACCTTGTGCTGCTCCGAACTTTTTACATCACATAATGTAGACCTTCGGCCGACCTTGTGCTGCTCCGAACTTTTTACATCACATAATGTAGACCTTCGGCCGACCTTGTGCTGCTCCGAACTTTTTACATCACATAATGTAGACCTTCGGCCGACCTTGTGCTGCTCCGAACTTTTTACATCACATAATGTAGACCTTCGGCCGACCTTGTGCTGCTCCGAACTTTTTACATCACATAATGTAGACCTTCGGCCGATCTTGTGCTGCTCCGCTCCGGGTACACACTACACAGCACTTTACGACACAATTTCAGCCTCCAAATTAAAATGCCCTAAGAAAGTCAGAGAAATATAAATTATATCATCACTATAAAGCCGCCCTGCTTATGAAGCCGATGGTCCTGGGTTCGAATCCCGGTAAGGGCATCTATTTGTGTGATAAACACAGATATTTGTTCCCGAGTCCTGGGTGTTTTCTATGTGTCTAAGTATTTATATATTATATTTGTCGTTGTCTGAGTACCCACAACACAAGCCTTCTTGAGCTTACTGGGGCTTAGTCAATTTGTGTAATAATGTCCATTTTAAGTTAAAAAACGGGTTGATTGAAAATGGGTTTTACAACCTAAATGAGTTTTTTCTGGAATTATCAGTTTGATAATAATAAGTTAGTCAGTAAGCTACGCTCGGCCGTCTATATCTTCTTTCCCGGCCTCTATAGTTATTTATAGTGGTTTTGACGACCGGTTTGGCCTAGTGGGTAGTGACCCTGCCTACGAAGCTGATGGTCCCGGGTTCAAATCCTGGTAAGGGCATTTATTCGTGTGATGAGCATGGATATTTGTTCCTGAGTCATGGGTGTTTTGTATGTATTTAAGTATTTATAAATATTTATATATTATATATATCGTTGTCTAAGTACCCTCAATACAAGCCTTATTGAGCTTACTGTGGGACTTAGTCAATTTGTGTAATAATGTCCTATAATATATAATATATATATTGCATGCTCGAAACGGGCAACTGTTGGTTCGATATCTCCTGTATATGACATCTTATGTACACAATTAACAATGAATAAATACTATACTTTAATATATATTTATTTTGTAATCGTCGACAGAAATCCCCCTCCAGAAGGTGTCGGAGTACTCGGCGTACTGGGAGCAGGCGCGCACGCTGTACGGGCCGTTCGAGTGCACGGCCACCATGAAGTCCGGCAACGCGGACGTGTACCTCAACGAGATCCCCGGCGGCCAGTACACCAACCTGCAGTTCCAGGCCTTCTCGCTGGGGCTCGGCAACCAGTTCGAGGAGGTCAAGAAGGCTTACAGGTGATATTTTTTTGCCAGCTTTTTATAAAAGTCTTTAATTGAACTATTTTGCGAAATTTCGACGACTTGACACTTGCGTGCTCCGTATATGAGTATTGGAAGTCAATGTCATATAAGTTTTTGGTAAAAACTTCATTTTTGACACAAGCTTTTATCGCTGACTGTACTTTTTTTCCCACAGGCAACTAATACTCATCGAGACATTTTTAAAAACCCCAAACACAATTAGGTTGCGTTGTTTTATGACAGAGTTCCTATGGCTACCTCCTGTCTCCATCATCAGATCAGCTTGTTGGTACCATAATATTGGATTGTCACCCGACTTACATATGTATGCAAATTTTCAGCTCAATCGGAAACCGGGAAGTGGGTCAAATTTAACTTGCAAGATTTAATTTTGTCCTTTCTTGTAAATAATGTCAATCGATCTTGATTTTCCTGAGGATCAAATGTCTATATAGGACTCATGGCATTTAAGCAACACAAAGGTCAGAAATGAGAGTTAAATTCTGACGCTCGCACTCGACGATTGAAACGCCTCTAACAAAATGATATTGTAATGTGACTTCACATTGCATTAGTCTGTCCTAAATGTGTGGAAGATCAAAAAAAGCTATTTTGACCCTGAAATATTGCGTTTATGTATATAGTTGTCATACAATTTATTGTTTAACCTCCTTATTCATAAACGTACACGTCCATCCATCCATCCAACCATCATACCGATACGTCGGAAAGGGACAAACGATGATTAGCGGCATCGTAACTTTAGTACACGTTTATGAATAAGGGTGTAAAAGTTTAAAGTCTGTGACCGTTATGGTAGGCAAGAGTGTGGAAAATCAAGAAAATAATTAACATCTCACCCAACTATATCCCGGCTTTTTTCGCGATTTTTTCCCATATTTTTTTTTTCAGCGCCACTTCTTACCAAATGGAATAAGGCTTAGCGGGGAACCACACCAGTATTCATTAACTATGCTTTAAACACGCATAAATGAAATAACTACCTACTTTCTTTCACAGAGAAGCGAACCTCCTCCTCGGTGACATCATCAAGGTCACCCCCTCATCCAAGGTCGTTGGTGATCTAGCCCAGTTCATGGTGCAGAACAAACTCACCGCCAAAGACATCGAAGCTAAAGCTGAGGAGCTGTCCTTCCCTAAGTCTGTTGTGGAGTTCCTGCAAGGAGCTATTGGACAGCCGCATGGAGGATACCCTGAACCTTTAAGGTATGCCTTCATCATCACCTAACTGCCATCAGATATTTCAACCCAGAGAAACCAGGCCTTATTGGGATTAGACCGGTGTCCTCGCATTTTACCGAAAAGCGATTGGTAAATATCTAAAACATTTTAGTACATAAGTTATGAAAAACTCATATGTACGAGCCGGGGTTCGAATCTACGACCTCCAGATTGAAAGTCGCACGCGTTTACCGCTAGGCCACCAGCGTTTACTGGTTTAACCATACTTTGTAAACTAGTTTAGATATTGTTGTTGTAAATACCTGAAAATAAATAAATATCCCAGATACTACTAGTGGCTCTGAGAGCTTCTCTCGCTCCGCCAAATCGAAAAGTTTCCACCAATTCGTTTCGCTCGTGCTTCGTACTCGTTCTGTCAAAAATGACCATACCATAGATGTGCTATACCGCCAAAGATTAAGATGCGTATACATTGATTAAGATGCGTAAAATCTAAGACCATTTCGTGCTTCGAATTTGATAGGTAAACGAGATGGCGCTGTACAGCTCCATACATTTTGCGGTAACACTGATTGACAAAAGTGACGTTTGACAATTCAGTGACCGATAAACTTAAGGCGCAGTAGTTTGCTAAGGGACTTAATTAATCTAGTATAGGGACCGTGCGCGTTGGAGGGTTTCCCATCTTGTGGCTTGAATCGGAACCATAAACATGCACATGTACACGTCACGTCTTTTCTTGTGCATAGTAGGTTCTGCCATCTTGTGGGCTACATCGGAACAAAAAACATCACATTTACGCCTCGCGCCAAAAATCTGACGGCTCCTGTGCTGCCTCCTACAGTTCATGCACACTCCCTATAATGAAAACTTGTCTTAACACTTGTAATGTTGTAAACCGCATGTTAGTGTTAATTATAAAGTGGTATTAGGTATATGTTCTTCATTCATTCATTTATTCCTTTTTTTTTTTTTTTATTCCTTTATACAACATAGTTTTACATGTCAATGCAATTTTTCATATTTAAAATTATTCTTTTATATTTAAAACTTGGTGAGATACGTATATGGAGGCAACTGTATTTAACAGACATTTATGCTATTTATGTTTTTTTTTCATCCCATGTATGTTTTCTGTGTTATCTCCTCAATAAATAAATAAACAAAAAAATTTTTTTTTAATTTGAAGTGCCTAATTTTATACCCGTCCATATTGCTTCTGTACAAATGTACTAAAATCAAAAACTGCCGTTTTGGTACCTGATATAATGACTTGGTTTACGTCATGTCTAAAAAATAAATACTTTTTCTCCACAGATCTAAAGTACTTAAAGACATGAAGAGAATCGACGGCCGGCCCGGCGCTGAAATGCCGCCACTAGACTTCGACAAGCTCAAGGCTGAGATCCAAGAAATCTACCCGCAGGTAATATTCATTGGCTTAAAAACATAATTAGAATGTAGGACGAAATAATAATAGATTAAATCACAAGGGAGCAAAATTACATATTTACAGCGAGGCCGCACATTGAAACCTAAACGAAGCGAAGCCGACAATTGATCCCGTGTGTAGCGAGGGATCCTTAAATAGAATGCGTAGTGAGGGATTCAAGTGTGAACGCCCAAGGTGGAAATAATTTTGTTACCATGTGACATATACTGCTTTTCACACCACCTATGAGGAAATTATTATGTTCCAAATTCTATTTATAATATCATCATAATTACTTTAATAAAAAAGGGAAATAAAATCGTGTCCTAGAACAGAAAATTATCTCTTTGATCTAAAATGTATACCTCCTGGCAGGGAAGAAAAAGACCTTTTTCGAATGGATGATGCGAAATAAATATTCTTACATGGCGTATTTTACTATCTATCTATTTGCTCAAATAAGTTCTTCACATTAATGATGTTTTCAGAACTTTGTGACCGGTGAAGTAGACAATGTGGTAGGGAGCAGACGTCATTTTAAAGAGTCAAGTGTTAAAAATGTCACTAACCGATTTTTTTATTGACATGTTTTTTGAACCCCACACTTTGGATCTGTTGTTTGAAACCTTTTGTAATCGTAATTTATTTCTCATATTTTTCCCTCAATTTTATACGTTGTTTGGAAAATCATTTATTATTGAGAGTATCTTGAAAACCGTGTGACCTGTTAGTCTACCCCCTGTTACCAATCTGAAAGATTAGGTCTGACTTTTGTTATAAAAACACCAAGACTTTTCCAGTAACGTTTGTGATAAAATTTATTGTATTTAACCCATTTAGACCCAACTAGTACCCAAACTATCCTTAACACATTCACTGCCGGGAACCCACCTGGTGGGCGCTCGTGAACTTTGTTCAGATGCCGGACAACCCGCTGGGCGGGTTGTTTTGTACGCAGCTATAGACCACCGGTTTCTAGGGTAGTGCGCCGTTTTTTGTCTGGCAGTGAATGTGTTAACCCTTTGACCGCCAGTCGCCAACTGACACGTGCCGCTACAACCCAATATCAACCTTCTTACATTCCGATAAGGTTCACAATCACGATGACGCACCGCACAGGATAGGCATGGCGTTCAAAGGGTTGTGTCATGAACAAAATTCCACATGATTTAAATAATATTTAATTCCCACAGATTACCGACTACGACGTGATGTCGGCGGCCATGTACCCGCAAGTCGCCAACGACTTCTTCCGCATCCGCGATAAATACGGCCCCGTCAAACATCTGGACACTAAGACCTTCCTCGTTGGACCTACGGTGAGTGCAATTCTTGTATAATCGATTATGCATTTCTAAGTGCTTTTGTTACAGAAAAAAGAAAGTTGTAAAAATACCCAAATTCTTTCTTATAATACGTTTATCACAGTAGGTTATTCCGTGGGAAAGGGATAACATTATAACCTCGGCCGTCACCACACAATAAATAATAATACTACCGTACAGAAATTACACTTCCTACAAAAGCGAAGTTTGACAGCGATTCAAGGACAAATGATGCTGTCTTTTTCTAATATATGGCACTATCCCTATCGGCTATTTACGGTTGTCGAAATTGAAGTCATTATCTTATCTGTGGTTGTGCACGCAAAGGGATGTCAAATTGTGTCAACCCTAATAATTGCAATGCTGAGCCGAGCGGAACCGAGAATACCCGAAAGGATCAGGGCTATAACCGCGAAAATCGAAGTTCGCAAATTGCGGGCATCTTTCTCTGTAACTCTTATTATGCCTTCATTGGAGTAAAAGATAAAGATCCCCGCAATTTGCAAATTTCGGTTTTCGCGGCAGGGCCCCAGTTTCGCTCCCTTCGCTGAAGCGTTTAAACTTGGTGGAGATGCTGGGATAACATACGGCATTATATACGGTCATTTGGGAAGGGCTTAGTTTACGAACACACAATGTGTTTCAGTCTATCGCATACCACGTAATTGCTTGCTGTTTCGACGTTTAGATTTTTAGATATATCGTTTATATGAATGCAGCAGAAACACACAATTTCAAACGGAATAAGACTAAAGTACACAATTTAATTAGCAGAAAAAATAATAACACTTAACACTAAAAAATGATTTACTTGCTGTACGCTGTGTGCATTGCAGAAAAAACAAAAGGGTTCCGCCTCAGCTATATTCAAAGTGCTTTCGAGCAAAGCGCTGATTTTCTGCCGGAACCCAGATCACGTTACATTTGGGTAAATCTAAATATGATGGTGAAAAACAGGAGTGTAGGTGTTCATAATTATGTTGCAAAATTAAATACAGAAATAAAATAAAAACATTGGCCATAAAATTAAAGTGAGTAAGTGCGTAGGGTTGGTTCAAAATCTCCTAGATACCGATTAGATCCTGAAATCCGCAACCAAAAAACCGTATGGTATCCCGGTATTTTGTTTTTCAAGCAGTATATTTTTAAACTGGTGTTTAAAAATTTGCCTATTTTTGAGCCGTCTTACAGGTCTTTTAATGGAAATGCATCATAGTAATCTTAACTGTAATAAATAACGAGGGATGGTCGTAGATAAGAAGTAGAAGAGGGAGCTGGAAGGGGTAGACCTCGGCGGACTTTCTCTGATCAAATCGGGGAAATCCTGAAGAATCCAGGTCAAGAGCACCCTAAACTAAAGCGCGTATGAGGAATGTTATGAAAGTGAAGGAAGCGAAAGAGGTATGTCAGGATCGTAGCATGAGGAAATCCGTGGTCTCTGCCTACCCCTCCGGGAAATAGGCGGGATTATATGTATGTATGTATGATGGTCGTTACAATATCACTTTATCTTCACTGGATATGCAGAGCAAATTTTTTTTTCCCTCCTGATGACACGAAATTTGGCACCTCTTGGAACTTACATACATTCGCACGCTTAACCCACAAAGACTAAATACCACACCCACGCAGACACAAACACAAACACACACTCACATACATGAGCCACACACACATACTAGGGTCCAATCTGAAACATAATTTCTAAATGTAATTAATTAGCTATTTTTCTTATTAATCTTTATTAAGTATTTAAGCTTAATATTGTAGGCAGTTCATAAGGTCTTTTGGTGGCAATAAATATTTCTCTCATTCTCATTCTCACTTGTGTACCATGATATTGCTCAGGTCGGCGACAGCATCGAAGTGAAGATCGAGCGCGGCAAGACGCTGGACATCCGCACGCTGGCCGTGTCGGACGAGATGACGGCGGCGGGCGAGCGCGAGGTGTTCTTCGAGCTCAACGGCCAGCTGCGCAGCGTCTTCATCAAGGACGAGACGGCCAGCAAGGTCACTTAACCCTTTCATTCTAATCGCGATACATTTCATTTCTTTATTTGCATTCACAGTATAGTACATGAAACCCCTAGGTTTTTTTTTATACTACGTCGGTGGCAAACAAGCATACGGCCCGCCTGATGGTAAGCAGTCTCCGTTGCCTATGTACGCCATGTACGCAGAGCGAAATATGATACATATTATTGGTCAGCATATAAAAACATGTTCGCTTGTACATTCAACAACAGGCTCGGAAACCGGTTAAATATCCAAACCGTTATCATGTACTTGGCATAAAACCCGTTCTCGAAAACAGTTATTTTTAAACCGGTTCTTATGATCACAAATTCTTGTCAAACTAGCCGGTTTCGTATAATAAAAACCGGTTTCTTCCTATGGCTGTGTCTATGTTTACGTGGCACAACAGGCCGACCGGCCGTTGCGTCGCTCGTTGAATAAACCGGTTTTTTTAGGTTACAATAAAGTTCTTAATACGTTCGCGTTCTTATAAAAGTTCGGAGGAAAACCGAAATGAAACTGTATTTATCGGTATTTTAAAAACCGGTTCCGAGCCTTGTTGTAGTTTCGTCTCTACTAAGCATGTTTAGGGTTTCGTAATCGTACCTAGAAACCCTTATAGTTTGTCTGTCTGTCCATCCGAGGCTTTGCTCCGTGATCGTTAGTGCTAGAAAGCTGCAATTTGGCATGGACAGTTAACAGTGTGGGCGATGGTATTAGAAGAAAAAGGCGTCTCAATTTTTCATAATAAATTGTATATGGAATAATATATGGAAGCAACGGTGACGTAATATCATAACTAAATTAAAAGATATAAATTGAGACACCTTTTCTGTATTTACGGCCCGGCCACGACACGACCATAGGTTGGAGCGAGACAAAGCGATCCGACCTTTCGTTCCAACCTATGGCATCCGCTCGCCGCTGCCGCCGCCGCCGCGCGACCGGGCCGTTATTTGTCAACATTTAGATTTAATTTCCGATTTTAATTTGTTAATTAATAAATATTTTATTTTCACATTAAAGGAAATGAAGATCCATCCTAAAGCCATCAAGGGTGACAAGAATCAAGTTGGAGCCCCGATGCCAGGCACCGTTTTATGTAAGTACTTACCTAAAAAAATGTTTAAAAGAACTTGCTTCGTTCAATATAAGTGTCTAATTTTTCTTTCAATAACAATACTCGTTTTAAGCCAGTCAAACATGACATAATATCATATAATAGACCTTAATTTGATAGCATACTGAGATTTAATGCCCACGGGCATATCGGGCATAATGATTTTTTCAAGTAGGTATAAATTAGTTTTACTTTTAAAATACTGACGTTTATATATTTTTTTGTTTATGTAATTTGATTAATTTAATAGCCGTTTAATATATTTTTACACAAATTTCAATCGTGGTGAATGCCGGATGCCTTACCTGTCAAAAATGACAATATGGCGGACGAATGTTTGAAATTTCACCGTGCACCGTATTTAAGAATTATTTTGCTTAAAATTTAGTTTCTTCCTCGCAAGTGTGATGAAAACCATTGTGTTCGTAAATCCTTGTTTACCGCCCTTGATACAAAATGTACTGTTTCCACAGCGGTGAAAGTAAAGGAAGGCGACAAAGTAGAAAAGGGCCAAGCCATCGCCGTCCTGTCCGCCATGAAGATGGAGATGATCGTCCAGGCGCCCCAGGCCGGCACCATACAGTCCGTACTCATCACGAACGGACAGAAGCTCGAGGGCGACGATCTCATCGCGACCATCGAGTGAACTACATAAGGTGCAATTTTGAATGACTCGTTTCGTTTCTTTGATATTTTATTGCATAAATGGGAGGCCTAGACAAATCGTTTTTAAACGCCATCGAAACTAAAATGTATAGAAAAATTACCTGAGTTTTCATCGCATCTGTCATCACGATTTTTAATTTTCGATTTGCGTTTGTCGATAAACGATATCTTGACTACGTTACGGCCCTTGATGAAAATTGCGGTAAATTTAAACTTTTTCAGTGTTTTTTTATATCTAAAAAGTGAAGTGCGATTTTATAAATCGAATTTTATGTATATTTGTGTATATAAATAGTATGTTTTTTAGTTTTAAAACGAATACGGGACTTAATCGCGTAAACTTACGTTTATTATATGGCCTGACGTTTCGAACGTGACGTTACGCTCGTGGTCAGAGGCAGACTGGCGAGGAATTGTATTAACATCTTGCTGCGCGCTTGTACGCTAGGGTTGTCACTTTGCCTACACACAACACTCACGACATCCGATGGTACAAGTGAATAATCAAGATCAAGTGCGGGTAGTTCGCAAAACCCGCGCAGCAAGATGTTGATACAATTCCTCGCCAGTCTGCCTCTGACCACGAGCGTAACGTCACGTTCGAAACGTCAGGCCATATAATAAACGTAAGTTTACGCGATTAAGTTCTGTATTCGTTTTAAAACTATGAACGAAAATTGTGTTGGTTTAAACCAATATATAGTATGTTTTTTGTTGAGTTTTTTCTTTGTATCGAAATTTTCTTGTTATATTTACGATGTTGTTTGTTAAATGTGTTTTTATAACTGATATTAATATCTTAGAAACGCAGCGACTCTAAGAGTGATAGTTATACGTACGTATATACGTTGTTTGAATGTTACTTAATTTTTAATGATCCCGACTTTATTTATTTTATATATTTTATTTGGCACAAGCATAAATGTTTGCAGCATTTTATACGAAGTTGTATGAAGTTTTAAATCTTTTTTTATATTATGTATTTTGCGATTTTTTTTTAACTATTTCCTTCTTTATTCGAATCATTGTTATTAAAGATTTATTTACTTAGTAAAATGTTCGCGAAATGAAAAATAAGCATTTTCAGCATTTCCAATTAAATCGCAAAATACTTGAGCTGATGTGTTGTCGTAATGTTTTCCAAAATTGCGAAATTTCTACATGGAAAATTCCTGTTTTTATGAAAATTGAATATTTCCTGTGAAATTTCCTGAAGTTTCAGAGAACTTTCCCAACTTTTTGGAAACTTTCCGCAACTGGCATATTTGTAGGTACAGTCGACGTTAAATATATTCTTACACTTTTGCAACTTACTCCTTTGTAATAAGGCAAAAAATGTATACATATCTTTGACGTCGACTGTACTTGTAGCTATATAGAAACCTAATAATCCTTACCCTACCGCGGCATGGCCCAGAAGGGTAATGTTGATCGAACTGTGATATCATCCACTAAGTGGTGAAGTGACTTAATAGCATCACAGTACAAAATTAAAAAAAAAAGCACTAGGCACCGGAACTGATATTGTTCGAAATAAACCGGTTTCCACAAGTTACGTCTATTTTTTTCTTTTGACGGATAAACTCAGCAAAAACTAGTCTGCCAAATAGCTCTACCGCAAAAACAAATGATTTTGGAAATAAAATTGAAGGAGCGCAGGTGCTCCCATTTTAAAGGCCGGCAACGCACTTACAACCGTTCTAGTGTTGCGGGTGTCCATGGGTGACGGTAATCGCTTGCTAGGCGATTCCACTGGCCGTCCGTCTCGCATTAATACAGTTAGAAAAAGACGGGTAGTCTATCTCGTCGGCATGCTACTGTCGCGCTCTTCCTGTGCTAGGCGTTTCTTTCTCTAACGTATTTTTTAGTCGAAGATTGCTCGACATGTGTGAATATGCGTCGGTCTGCCAATACGTTCTTAGTTTAAGCTTGTAAAGGAGCAATCCGGTTAACCCAGGTTAGTGGGATGGTGCAAGTGTGCAAGATGAATATTCATTAATATCATTAACGAAAAGGTACTTAAAAGTTGTATTTCTGTGTGCTTAAGTATTATTTTGTACATATGGCTCTACGTAAAACCAATATATTTTTATATTGATATGATTGCAATTAGAGCCACAGATTATTTGTCAATTTTTACTTGATTGTTGTGATAAAAACACTGATGGGGTTCGACTAAAAACTACCGAGGGTAACGCGCGCGCTGCCTCGGCCGAGGCACCTCGCACGTCTACATAAGCCGGTTGCCGCGCGAGAGAATTTCCTCGCTGGGTGGATCCGCCTATTGGCCCGTTTTAATGTCCGTGTCTCACGGATTAAAAAAAATCGTCTATATCGGTTTTCGGTCCTTGAGCAATCGCCTGTTCATATTCAATTTTATAACCTACATGGTGTAGTTCAGCGATACTCAACCTGCGGCTCGCCAGGCTTTTCTAGTTGGCCCGCCTGATCTTAGTATAGATGCTTGTTCCGATCACCTAAGCAAATACATCTTGCGGCCCGGGGCTACAAGGCAAAACCGTCTCTGTAGGCTACAAAACACGGGTCAAAACCGTCTTTTGAGCTACAAAAATCGGGATAAAACCGTCTTTGTGGGCTACAAAAACCGGTTCAAAACCGTTTATGTGGGCTACAAAAATTGGGAAAAAACAGTCCTTGTGGGCTACAAAACCGGTCAAAACCGTGTTTGTGGGCTATAATAACTGGTACAAAATCGTCTTTGTGCGCTATAAAAACCCGTCAAACCCATCTTTGTGGGCTAAATAACGGGGAAAAAAACCTTCTTTGTGGGGTACAAAAACTGGGAGTAAGCCGTCTTTGTGGGCTACAAAAACCGGGGCAAACCCGTCTTTGTGGCTCTCATAAAAAAAGGTTGAGTATGGCTGGTATAGTTCATATTCAAATGGCTCCTAGTAGAGTTAGTCATTCCATACAACAGGGTTAAATGAAAAAGTATGGGCATATCACAAACTAAAAAGACTATCTTAAGTTGTAAATTAAATTAAAACTGTTAGATGTAAGATGATCTGTCTGTACTTGAAGCTAAGTTAAGTGTTTTTGTATGTTGGTGCTAATTTTGTTATTATTCTGTAATATTATTGTTACTTTCATTTTTACTTTTACTTTTATGCAATATATTGATTTTATCATATCTTTTTTTTTATTTCACCAGTTTTTATTATTATTTTGTATGGAAGCCTTAGTCAAAAACGGCAGAATCTGTTAAATTTATCCGTAAACGAATGGATGGATGGTAACGTAAGATAACAATAAGATATCAATGTGTATTTTATGAAATCTTAAATAAAAAACCATAAAACTCTTATTAAAAAGTATATTTTGAAACTATAGTTTACTTTCAGTGCTTATTTACTATTAGATCCTAGCGCATAATTACTACTAACTAATATGTACACAACACCCATGCTTAAAATTTTAGGATTCAATCAAAAGTTAGACCAATCAACAAGGCTGTTGACTTCGATGATAATTTACCCCATCAGTGTTTTTATCACAACAATCAAGTAAAAATTGACAAATAATCTGTGGCTCTAATTGCAATCATATCAATATAAAAATATATTGGTTTTACGTAGAGCCATATGTACAAAATAATACTTAAGCACACAGAAATACAACTTTTAAGTACCTTTTCGTTAATGATATTAATGAATATTCATCTTGCACACTTGCACCATCCCACTAACCTGGGTTAACCGGTTAAACCGTTAACTCAGTGTCAAATTTGGTCAAATTGTACTGGTAACCATGGTAACTCCAGGTTTAACCGGTTAACCCCGGGTTGGTGATTGGCGCATGTGGCCCTTAGTGACATTTCAGCGCTTCTAAGAGCCACTTGCACTATGGTATGGTAGTGGTACTCCAGGTTTAACCGGTTAAACCTGTAGTTACTATGGTTACCAGTACAATTTGAACCTAGGTTAGCGGTTTAACCAGTTAACCCCGGGTTAGTAGGATGGTGCAAGTGGCGCCAAGAAATTTGAAATAAAACGAACGGCACAAATGTGACAAACATTGAAAATGGTTAATTCTTATTTTAAGACCGCATGTGTTTCTGGATTTGCGTGTATCTTTTGGAAAAAATGTTCAATAATTGATTTGATTAGTCTTCAAATTATAGAAAATGGTACAATAAACGTTTTTCACTTTTGAAAAAAGTTGAAATTTGAGTAATTTTCGCGGTATGATATGATAGATATATATAGTTAAAGAGTTGTACCGCTCTCGAGAAGGTTCTCAGTTTACTATGGGATATAGTCCCGAGCGAGAACATTCTCCATACAAAACGGAGAACATTACAAATAAAGAATTCTGATTCTAACATTCTCGTAAACGGCACAACTCTATATATAGTGCCTACCTGGCCTACTTATCTAATCGCCTACCTGTGACGTTCGATTTTTCATTTTGTACAAACACTATAGCTTTAAGGCGCCATGAGTTCAGGTTGCAGCTTGCTAAGCACTGAGTGGACAGCCGAGCGTGCCCGAATTCGCAGATATCATTGTTATTAAATTATTATCTTTTAGTAATTATTAACAAAAAGAGGACATCGATAAGTTCGTTCAAGAATTAAATCGAGCATTTTCAGAAGCAATTTATATATTTGTAGCTTGTATAAAAAAATATATAATTTTTTTAAAGGTAATCTATTTTGTTTCTATCGAGCGTAAGTTGTTTAATCAGGTTTATAGTCGAAGATGTTACGACAGAAAGGCCTTAAGATTACTATTCATATTTTTTGGCAACCGTGTGATCTTAAAAGCGCTACAAATTTTCAAAAACTGCAGGCTGAACCCACGACACGTAAACTTATCAAGTGAAATCTACTTTCTACGCCTGAGCCAGCAGGCAGTAGTCCTTATATCAACATTATAAATATTTATAACAGTGCGTAATCCTTTAACAATTTTACAATGTTATTAACATTAACCTTTGCTGTAAAGCAGCGAATACTGCATAAAAACGACATATCTTTTATACATAAAATTACGTATGTTTTACCTAAATATTCGGTATCGTGTTTAATTCACCCATTTTTATCACCTGTCATGTTATGCGTCACTTTCGCACTTACATACTTGTTAGAACGGGACAGGCAGGGCCCGTACTTTTCATGCCGTTGACGCAAAAATGACGTAATTTAACATACAGGGAGTTACTACAAATTTAGATAACTTACTTATTGATGGGTATCATAATAAATACTTGTTACGTGAATAAAAGCTTGTTTTTTTTTCATAAATTAATAATCTATTATTTATTTGTGTGACAATAAAATGAAAGTCAGTTAGACGTTTTTATACTGATTGTCAAGTATATGTATCAGTTACCTAAAGAGGTTGACAAATGATTAATTATTACGAAAATACTAATTGGAATCATACTCTATGTAGCGTGACGTCATTTTTCTGTCAACGGCATGAAATGTACGGGCTCTGGTGACAGGTATGGTGACAAAGAATACAGAGCCGGCCATCTTAGGCCTACTGATAGAAAAAAGTCGAAGAAAACATTTTTGAGGTGAAAAAATTTTTTTCTATGTGGCAGGTCGTCTAAGTCGGCTAAAACCCTCCATACAAAGTACAAAAAATTATCGCGTCAAAACATTTTTTCTTCTACTTTTTCCTACTCAAAGCACGATGCCGAATATGTTAAACGGATCCCTACTAATTTTGTTACACCTTGTATAAGATCAATGTGGGGAAGACCGTCTACAAGCTCTTTCGTAGCTTTAGCTTTTGCGTTTGTACACAATCCACATACACAAGGTCAGTAGAGCGGAAGGAGTGAAGCTCTTTCTTTTGGGGCTTTTAAACTATTTGTCTGAACGACGTGCGTATACAAATACGAGAGATCTTGCCCTATGGGTCCTAAGAGACTTCCCAGCAAAAAAAAAAAAAAATGCCGGTCTTTTCCACATTGGTGCTATATTTAACATAGCATAATACTTATGCTTATGCATACATATATTCAGTACTCATTTCTGTGCAAGTATCATGTACCCACGAATAATTTCATACAAAATGATGTGATTTTATTAAAACGGTTTGAATACCTATAAATGGATAGAAACAAACTTGTAAGAATATACGAAAAACATCAAAACCTCGTAAAATCATCAGAATTACGTATACATGAAATCAAACACCTTGGTCCCTAAAAACTAAACTCATTGACGTCATTGTGCATAAACACTAAAATATAAATAATTAGACGTATAAATAAAGTAAACATATAGCGTACCAAACTGCGGGCATTTTCCAGTTTACCCTACGTACTCGTGAAATACCATATTATTGTCAAAGCAACGGTTTTATTATAAGTAAAGCCGCCAAAAATAGTGTTCTGTGTAACATTTATAAGTTCATAAATTATTCTGTTTACGAAAATTGTAAACCAAAACATCATGTAAACAAATAACCCAACTTGCGATCAAAATTAACCGATATAATGGTGCTCCTCTACATTGGCTGTTATAAAATATTACATGACCATTGTGTGACAGGGACAACAGAACAAAACACTATCAATACTATCATGTTGTCCCTGTCATACGATGTATATAACATTTTAGAACAGCCAATATGAAAACACCGTTAGACTCCAAAGTCGTAACGGTCCCAATACATGTCATGTTTAAACTTAAGTCGTACATTAGCAATAGAAGTGACATCAGGGTGTCAACTATAGGCATTAGCATGTCGAGCTCTGGGGCATTTACTTTAATACCATAAATCGTTGACGTTAAAAGTTTACGTCAAAGACAGAAACCGATTTCGAAAAATTAACCGGATTCCTACTCTCAGTTTCACCTTGATGCAGCTGCGAGCTTTCCACCAACAATTCCGAGAACGAGTCAACAATCTCTTTATCTTGAATATTCGAGTTAGCAGTCACTGAGACTCGAGTCCTGATGTTATAATCAACCAGTTAATAACCTAGACTTTCGTTTATAGTAGACGTCGTATATGTATCGTAGATAAAAACCGGTTTCGCAAATTAACCGGTTTCCAACTCTCAATCAATTTCACCTGGATGCAGCAGCGATCGATTCACCAACAAATGCGAAAACGAGTCTTCAGCAAAGTCTTTGTCTTCATCGTTCAAGTTCCCGAGTCATTGAGACTTCAGCCTTGGTGTTATAATCTAACCTAAACTGTCGTTTATAGTTGAAGTCAAAGATAAAAACCGGTTTCGTAAATTAACCGGTTTCCAACTTTCAATCAATTTCACCTGGATGCAGCAGCGATCGATTCACCAACAAATGCGAAAACGAGTCTTCAGCAAAGTCTTTGTCTTCATCGTTCGAGTTCCCGGGTCACTGAGACTCCAGCCCTGGTGTTATAATCAGCTGGTTAATAACTTAAACTGCCGTTTATAGTTGAAGTTAAAGATAAAAAACCGGTTTCGCAAATTAACCGGTTACCAACTCTCAATCAATTTCACCTGGATGCAGCAGCGATCGATCCACCAACGAATGCGAGAACGAGTCTTCAGCAAAGTCTTTGTCTTCATCGTTCGAGTTAACCGGATCACTGAGACTCGAGTCTTGGTCCTCGCCGTAGCAACGCCGTTTGTGATCCGACGGGAAGTTGTAGTAGGAATGCTCAACTCTTATGGCTTGCATTGTGTTGCTGGAAATAAGGAATATAAAATTAATTGAGTTTATTTTCGCATCAGCACTTTCGGTGTAATGCATATTATTGTGGAGTATTGAAATTTCGTGGTAAAGAAATCTTCATACTATTTGACAGCTGTCAAATGTCAAATAAGCAATGTCTCACACCCACTAGGGCGACTGTCAAGCACGGAGCGATAGCTATGGAGGGTGGAGGTAAGGAGAACAATCTCTTATTGAGAACTGTTGCAAGTGTCCAGCTGGCAGCTGTAAATAATAGTTCGAAATCTCTCCGGTGGCGCTAGGGTAGCACAAAGACATGACATGACCTTAGACGTTATTGACGGAGTGAAGTGCGCTTTCACTGTTTTTTTTATCATAGTCAAAAATTTGTTCGTGATGTATTGTGGCGCCACCTATTTCAGGTTTTTTGATGGACACTTGACACACATAGATTGTTCTCTTTACCTCTACCCTCCATAGCGATATCGTATTTGTCAAGCTTATAAGCCGAAAGGTGGCAAACGGCTATTTTTTCTGTTACCTACAAAAAACGGTGGACTCGTTCGTGGCTTCGGCTCGCCGCTCGCCGGGCTCGCGTCCGGAGTGGTTTTTTGGGCACGAGTTTACATTCGCGTTCGGCTTTTCATTTGGTTACTTCGTGCCGCATGTGTTTATAAACGATTAGCTCAACTAAGGGGCTGTGGCCGAGACTCCGAAACGAGCCGCAAGCCGAGCCACGAGTGTAAATCCGCAGTTAAAAGGAGAATTTTGAAAGTACCTAAGCTTAAGAACCGAGCAAATTTTGGCACAGGTAACTTACTAAAATTGTCTTTGATCGCATAGCGGCACTATGTGTAGTAAATAAAGTCGAAATCTCTTGTCTGACCTTGATATATTATCGAATAAATACAGGCTTATGTAACTATCGGTCACCTGGTCAAAACAAGCGTGTTACGCAATTATGATAATGTCTTAGGCTTGCGTACACGTAAACCAGGTTTATAAAACAATTTTATTGCAACACTTTACTTTAAACAATGCTCAAGTCGCTTGTGAATTTATCTTAGCGTATGGCATTTTATTTACAGGGGAAATGTCAAAGTTCAGACATGAAACGGTAAGGATTCTTATAAGTAATAAGTTTTTAGTATTTTAATTTTTGGTACAAGCTTTTGTCGCTGACTGTACTTTTCTTACCATGGGCAACTAATACTCATAGAGACAATTCTAAAAAACGCCAAACACAAGGTTGAGTTGTTTTATCACAGAGTTTCCATGGCCACCTCCTGTATCCGTCATCAGATCAGCTCGATGGTACCATAATATTGCATTGTCATCTGACTTACATATGTATACAAAATTTCAGAAAGTGGTTGAAAAGATGGTTTGCAAGATTTAAAAAAAAAAGTTAGTTACATTACGAACATGTCGAGTTAAATAAAGCATGTAAAAATCAAAAATTATACATTATTTTTACCATTATAATTATTACAAGTAAATAACCCAAGTTAAGAATAACAAATAATCAGTAAAACTTTTATCATTGCACTAACATCATAAAGATACCTATGACAAATTTTAATCTGACCGTGATGAGATAAAAATAAATACCGTCAAGTGGGGTAACTGGGGACAGGAAGGATTACATGGTTAACAGCAGTGATTTACAATATTTGAATCGGGTATCTGAGACTGGTAAATAGTCTCAGGCTAAAATTTCCAGGTAGCTAAAATAGTTTAATCAAAAAATATTGTCAAAAGCCACCCCTCTGTCCCCAGTTACTCTAATAGCCGGTATTCAAGAACCAAAACAGACATACCTAGTTTTCCTTAAAACTGGCCGTCCCATTTCCACCTGCAGCTCAAGTGAATACAGCTTCGCTAGTGATTCTAGCTTCTCCTTTTCCTCAGGGTCATTTAAACTTGGCAACTTCAGCTCCGACTGACAGGAATCCTGAAGGAACTTTGAGAGCTGCTCATTGGCTGCGCTGAGAATTAAAAACCCTGGCCTTTCATCTCTGATTCTCCGACAGCCCGCCCTAATTTCTCTCACCTCAGTCACAGTGGCTATGCCCATGGAATGTTCGCTGAAATAATGATCGCTCTGTGGACTTCTTTCACTCACATTTAGATCACTAGAAGAAGTCTTTTGTAAAGAAAAATTCGTTCGTGGCGTTTGGAACCCATCCTGATCGCCCGTTTTTTCTTGAAAAGCTAAAAATGATTGAAAGAAGGACTCATTCGCGCTTTGCCCGGATATTCCTGCATTTTTTATATCGCTGAACGTGGAAAAAGAAGAATGGGGCTGTAAAATATCTCTGTTCTCTTTCAAGATTCCATCTTCGAGATCTACGACGGTTTTCGAGTCTGACATCATAGCATCGTCATCGTTCCCTGAGTCTATGTTAGATCGTTTCTTCTTAAATCTATTCTTGCAACTGGCCCAACCGCTTTTGACTAGACTCTTTTCTTTTTTCAGCCGTTTTGGAGGTGGCATGTTGCTGACTGATTTTGGAGAGTTGTTGTTCACGGATTTGGACGATTTGAAGGTTAAACTCTTGTTGAAGACTTTGAGTTCTTCAATGCCCGGCCAGTCTGTTAGTTCATCATCTCCTTCCCTGTCACTATCATTAGTTACGACTCCATCTGAGTCGCTACTGCTTAAAGAACTAGACTCGTTTCCAGCGCAGTCCATTCCACTATTCTGATCATCAAACAACAAGGGATTTCTTAGGGAATTAGGCGGATGACTTTTGTTGATCTTTGATTTTCTGTACATCTTTCCGTCAAAATGTTTCCCTGTACTTGTGGTTGGGTTGAAAAACGGGGGCAAGTCAGTGGCAATTTTATAGCCGGTCATTTTCGACAAAGTTGGCGTGCCGTTTTTAGATGAGTTCTTATAGACAAAGTTAAAACTAGAGCTCCCAGGCAGAGATGGAGTGTTTGTAAAGCTAGAGGGTTTAGTTCCTTCTGTGTTCTGGGATTTGAGGACAATCTTGCCAGGCTGTAGGACTGGTTCTTTTCTCTTTTTGTCTGTTTCGTACTTCTTCGATTTGAAGTCGTTTTTGGAGAAGAAGGTAGATTTGGACGAGCAGCCGCCGCTGAACGATCTTTCTCTCATTTCACAGACATCTCCTTTGTCTCTGTGCGACCATTTCCTTTTGCCACAGAAAGCATTTCTGAAATACAAATTGTAGCATTACTTTTTGTTTGTAAGAGCTTTTAGTGGACTCGAGTTGGAGCTTATTATTAAGATAAATTTAAACATGATGAAGACATATATACCTTTCATGTTTTAGAAACGATTTATGGCGGTGCATATAGTCGAGTGGCGTCAGACCCTGTGATTGTAGCATTATTGTGGATGGTGATGTATTCGGCTGGAAAAAGACAAATATAAGCTATTACAAAAAGTTACAGTAAAAATGGTAAAGCAGTTCGACTATGTTCTGTATTCAAAATTGTGATTATAATGATTCTATGCGTAAAAATGTATAGGTTAAAAGAAACCTACATACTTAATAACGTAATTCATTAATAAATTTATACTTTACACACTGAGCGAGCATACGCGCGAGGCAATTTCGCGAGGCGCGCTCGGGCGCGGAAAACGTACACGCCGCCTCTCGAGGCACGTCTACACTGGCCGTTTTGTGCGTGAGGAAATTGCCTAGCGCGTATGCTCGCTCTGTGTGGGCCCGCCTATTGAACAAGCTGTGTGACTCTGGGAAACCAAAAAGTTAAAATTAATGTGCGCAAAGATAGTAAGCTCACCTCAGTTGTAATAGTCAAAATTTCCACCGGGGGAGATCGGTCTCCTTCTGTATACTCCACCGGCATCTTCTTATACTTCCGTTTTCTCCTCGCATTTGAGGGCCGGGTGGGTGAAAAGTTCTCATTGAAGGAGTCAGACTCAAAATTGCCGATCTGACAGTAATGTCGGGACTTGAGGCCCTTGTGGGGATTGAGTTGAGGGTCATCGGAGTCGGACAGTGGCTGTGTTATTAGTGGTGCCTGTGGAGGGCTGCTGGAGCTCCCATCTTCTGTGAGTAGGCTTACTGCTACTGCGGCCGCTGTCAATGATTCAATGGTAAGTAGTTTCATATGCAAGACTTGGTAGTCTAGAACCAACTGGTGGGGAATGTGCAGAAAAAATCTATATACATAGATTTATACATAAATAGAAGCTTGTAGCTGGTGATTATTGAATCTGGTTTTACCAAACACTTTGTTGTGGGTCAAAGTAAAGTTTCTTTATGTATGTATATGCTTTATTTTAAATAAAAAGATATTTCTTTTCTACTGTATTCAGTTACAGAGTAAATAAAATAAAATAAAGGTGAACTTATCCCTGTATGGGATCTGTTCCAGTTAATTTTATTTATGGGTATCAATCTCATTCCTTTAGTTCTTGTTATTTTTAACAACAATTGAACTTGCCAAATGTATGTTTTTTTTTGCTTGCTCTATAATTATTTATATTATGATGATTACTCTCAGCCAAAAATACTACATTGAGTAAGATGCGTAAAATCTAAGACAATATTGTGCTTCAAATTTGACAGATAAACAAGATGGCGCTGTACAGCTCCAAACATTTTGTGGTAACTCTTTGTCAAAAGTTGACATATGACAATTCAGTGACCACAAAACATGGCGCAGTACAGCACCATCTGTTTTGGATGTCAAACTAAGGGGTTCACTTTTTTCTTAGACTGTACCTCTCTATTACAATAAATTCTCTTTGCTCTCAGCTAAAGTTATAATCTGTCACAAAAAAAAATCCACCACCACCACCACATTAGTGACTATATATTAGAAAAATTTAAACCCCGAAATACAAATTAAACCCCCGCCCAAACACTTTCTAAACTAGGACAAATCCAGTAAACCCAGACGGAAGGCAGTTCTACTTTAAATTGAACAATGGCTAAGAATGTAATGTACATACCCCAGACAGACAGGGGCAATTTAAGTTGCATTATTATTTAACTTATTATTATTTATTTCATTTGCAGACATTATCAATTTCCATTTGCCTTTGCACTATTGTCAAACCATAAATTGCCCCTGTCTGTCCTGGGTAACAAGTTTATTACCTATTCTAAATCAATGTTTTTAATTTACAACTTTTACTTTACTTTCCTCCCCGAATGTGATAATACTAAGTTCATGGTGGTATTGGTCTATAGCCATGGCCTATAAGTTAATTTCCTGAAACTTAGTGCTATTGCAAACAAATCCAAATTTTGCTGACATGTAGCGTAAAATGCAAATTCCACGAATTGTAAACATGCGAATATTGTACTTAACTACTAAGTTAAAAATACTTACGCAGGTTCCCCGCCGAGCGGGTCCGTCGCCGAAGCCCTAACTTGCGTCGCTCCTGCCGGCCGCAGTTACTCTCCTCTAGGGCCAGGTTTAGGTCATGATACAAACGCTCCATACTCCCTAAACAGTCACAAATCCTCCCATGGTGGCGAGCAAAACGTCTAGAACATACGATCGAACCGACTGTTTCTTTGTTTATTTACACATGCTCACGGTGCCCTACTTTGATGCAACATTCACAAAGTGTTTATTAATGAATAATCTATTACGTGCAGAAGTATTCTTTAAAAATAACACATGTTTTCGATGATAAAATGATCGTGTCTACTGTGCACAAGGTCTTCTCGAATACAAGTTCAATGATAGAAATATAAGTTATAAACTTTATTCGCAACGCAAAGCAGTAAACGCATTCCCGAATGGTGAAAAGTTGAGACGATTTTTAGTCAGCAGTTCTTAAAAATAACAGCTAAACACTCGCGTTATTTTTCTTTTGTCAGCGCATTATTTGACATTTTTAATTGACAAAAAAATGATGAATGAATGACAGCTTGACAAATGAAGGGATGTCTACGACTCGGCTTGGATATTCCTACGTTGTTGTTCCATAGACTAAAGAGTTGCAGCTTAAAATAACATTTAGAATGCGTACACACGACCTGACAATTCCAATATTTAGATATCGATGCCGTTTCTCACTCTCTCTGAAACTCATCACATCACTATCACGACCGTTGGATTGGATGGCGTCTGTCAGATCGCGTCAATTTGTGCGCCAATTGTGTTAAACAAGTTTATTGTTTTTTATTTATTTTAAAACGTTTACTAAAGGTTTGAGTGTCAAGAAACATCGAATATCACGGTAATTATTACCAATAATAAAATAATGGGCGTTGATATAGTTTAAATAATTGTTTTTCAAATAGTGTACATGACGATAATTTATTTTGAGCGGGAACCTGAAATGTACAAGTTTTAGGGCGTTTTGATACGTAATGAGTCAATAAATTTGTTGCATTCATATGATAGAACATCCTCCAACAGCAGCGTCGCGACAGTATGCATTTTTCACTATGAAATTGATAAAATACTTGTATAGTTTTCAGACCTATTTTCCTGTAATATTTTCCTTATCTCTTGACAGATCGTGAATTATGTAATAGATATAAAAGCTTTTTTCTACTTTTTGCTTTATTATCCATGGGATTATATTGTTATCATACTTGTGTAGTGTGTAGCAAGCTCTGAAATCAACCCAATCAATAGAGCAGGTGTTATAACACCACTTTATTTTTTGGTTTTTTGTAGTGGCTGATTATCGCTATATGGCTATATCGAAAAATTATAAACAATACAGGGGTCAGATTTTTTGGTTCTAGGGTTAGTGTAGCAGGCTATTCTGAATACCATGTCCACTTAGCAACCATAAAACCAACTATTCCAAAAACTTCAGTGGTTAAAAATAAGTTTGAATATCTTTGTTCAGGTGTGACTAATTATTTGATTTTTCTACCAGGTTTCTTTGGATTTGTCCTGTTAATAAATAAATATAAAAATTTGGGGACAATCTTACACAGAAACTAAGCCAAGCTTGTCTTATGGGTACTAGGTGGCGCTATGTATATAGATAAATACATACTTATAAACATCCATAAATCAGGAACAAAGGAACAAATATGTGTGTCACACAAATAAATGCTCTTCCTGGAATTTGAACCCGGGACCATCTGCTTCATAGGCAGGGTCAGTACCTCGCTGCCCACTAGGCCAGACCAATCGTCGAGTTTAGTGCTCAGATGTATCTGAGCTAGATTTGAAAGCATATTTTACCTGTCTTTATTTTTCTTTTTTTTGTGTTGATTAGAGTGGATTGTAATGGTGGCTTTAAAGATCGGAATAAGACATAATGTAGTTTATAAAACAGGTAAAGCTTCTTAAAGTTTTACTTTATTTAATAAATGCATTTATTTTAATCCATTAACACATTTACTGACAGTATGTCGACAGGTGGGGTACTTGTAGGCTTAATGACTCTTATTGCTAGCACTGTCAGCAAACATGTTAATTTGTTTCAATGACAAGTGCAATGATATATCCAAAGTTAAAAAGCAAGACAAACTGGGAGATAAGATCCTAGGTTTGTGAAAAATGTATAAGCTTTTAAAGACAAGAATTTGTATTGAGCATCAGCATGAATAATTTTTTTATTTATGTGATTTGTATGTAATATTATGTTATTTGTACTATCATAAAATTGAGGTCATTAATCTAATTGACCTGCTTTCATGAGATAAAATATTTAATTTAACTGTATATGAATCATGGTTAACAAAAATATGTGGAATGTTTTAATTGTAATTAAAGTATTCATGCTAACTGGCTGAGGCAAGATGCAATTAGATATCATTCTTAACCGATTGACTGCCTAAGATGTCGCTATGACCCAATAAAGATCAATAAACCGCTTAAATAGTAAACCTTTTTTCAAAAGGCAATAATCTTTGAAAATTACTGCACAGCATAAGTTAGGTATATTTTTTAAATTTAGGTACAAACGAATCCTCATAGCAACTGCATAAGATTATGTTGAATGAATGAATTTATTGCGTATTTGGAAATTCAGGTTACAAAGTAGCAGTTACAATTGCAGAAAATGAGTCACACTGAACCCTACCTTTACAGGTGTACACGCTATTACATCTAGTTCTAGAATTATATTAAATACAAAATAAAAATTACAAAATGTCAACTAATATAATGTTTCAAAAAACAAATCCTTGAAATACTAGCTGAGACAATTTAGTATCTTCGTACAATTTGTATCATTGCCATCTAGTCGCTAGAGTGCGTTAAGTTTAGCATAGTTTACTGTAGCATTACCTTACCTATATTATATATAGTTCTTAGTGAGAGCGTTTTTAGGAGGTAGGTGCACGTCTATTGCAATGTATAACTTATCACTTATACTATTATTGTACTTGCTTCTGTTGTTTCTCCAATAAAATAAAATATAAATAATATTCAATTATTAAATGGTTAATGGTAGGTCCAAGTAATCATTAAGGCTGTAAAAGCACTTATTTATAAGCCACATCTTAACAGTATTTTTAAATCTGTTACTATTGAGATTCTTAAATATCTGGCAATTTATTAAATATGTCAATACTCATCATAAAACAATTATTACAGTACATATGGTGCAACTTTACCGCACTAGTGCGAAAATTAGCATATTACGTTACTGTGTCGAACATTTAAAGGGCCATATGTACTGTAAAACGTTGTACGATACATGTGCGAATAGGTAATTCGCAACTCGTGTCGATTTAAAACACTCCCTTCGGTCGTGTTTTAATTTATCGCCACTCGTTTCGAATTTCCTATTTTTCGCACTTGTATCGTAATGTACTATTACATGTCAGTTTTAGTCTAGCTAAGGGCTTGTATAGTTTATGTATATACTGGTTTCGAACTTCTCTGGACGATAATTCCTGGACCTCTTGAAACATGTATTTGTGCTTATGTACAAATAAACAAACCTCCAAAATATACAAACTATGTACCGTTATGTAGTTTGAGTCCAAATAAGGCCCTCATACATCGTTTCTGAATCAAAAATAGGACCTCTCTGTCTGTTGAATTTCCCCATGTTACAATTCCGTATCGCAAGGCCGAATCCACGTAACCATTATAAGCAGTAATAGCGGCCTGAAGAGACACAACCTGACTAATTTTTCTTAATGCATAAACAAATTTATTTACTTTGGAACCTAAAGTTTCAATATGCGCTTTCCAATCGCAATAACTGTCCAATGTTATACCTAGATTGTGTCATTTGCGTCACTTCTTCAATTGTTTGATATGGAAAACCACAAACTCATTTGCAATTAGCCCAAATGGAGCAGACGCCGGCCGGCCGCACGCGCGCCGCCCTGGCCGAGATCCCGCTGCGCCTGGACCGCCTGCGCGTGTCGCCGCCGCCCGCCGGCCCGCCCGGGACCGCCGGCGCCCCGCCCGTTACCATCACCGGCGCCCTGCCCGGGACCCTCGCCGGCGCCCCGGGCGCCCGCGCCGCGCCCGGCACCCGGACCCCACTGGCGCCCCGCACGGCGCCCCTGCAGCCGCTGGCTAACACAAGGTTGACGCCGAATGCAAGGGAGCGCTCGCCGGCGCTGCCGTCTGGGTACCTCAGCCCGGCGGCTTCGCCTGATGAGTTGCTGATACAACAACGAGGTGGGTATAGTTTTAAGGTAATCTTTTTGTCTTTCAAAGACTGATCATTCCTTAAGTAATAAATAAAAATAACTTATAAAAAATATTTTCATCACTCATTTGATCATTAGTTTCCCTAAGTTACTATTCTGCGTATACAGGTGACTCCCATCATGCGGCTTTAAATGCAAGGCTCGATCCTTTAAAGTACCTACGCCATTTGTGAGAACTACTCTTCGACCTCGCCCCACACCTCTTTTTACAATTCCCAGCACCAACACAGTAACTTTAGTCACCAGTCCTCTGTATGCAGCACTGAATCACATAAATAATATCCTTCTATTCGACCCCCAGACAGACATATTTTCACAGAAGGAACCGAGACTCCTAGCCACAGCAACTCGGTATTTGGAGTCGATCTCCATACCCTCGACTACACCGTCCTAATATTAGCGTTATTAGTAATTTATATAGTATATAGTAGTAATACAATAATTTGTTATATTTATAAAGTTTATCTGTTTCGTATAGTGTTGTCTTGTTAAACTAAGTTCAGTGTATAGTAACTTACATGCTTGGTATATCTGTTAGTGTAAGTTAGTTAATAAATAAACAATAAACAATTCTACTCGCAGCACTGAGCTACTTTTAATACGGGACCAACCCCGAAATCACGAAAAAATGTTTGACTTCGTCACACATTTTGGCTGATCAGATGTCGATATTTTCTGTGGAACAGCCAAAAAAAACGTGATTTCGGGGATGGTCACATAGTAAAAGAGGCTCAATTAATGCTAGAGAGCACGCCAGTAAAACTACTTTGCGTCAATGATCCAAAAACCAACAGAATTCAGTATTAGGGTATTAGATAGGTATATCTATGTACTTCATTTCGTTCTATGGGCTCCAAGCGGAATTCCATTGCAGAACTGATATATTTGTATTTTAGTCAAAATGTCATGACCCTTATTACCTAGGCAATAGAGTCCACTGCTGGGCGAGCGAGGCAAATAGGTTGCCGCATTCGCAGCGGTGCGCAGATGTTCGCGCAACATTTAATTTACTTACTTGGACTCTATTGCCTAGCCTAATAATGGGATGACATTTTGACTAAAATACAAAGATGTATCTCAGTTCTGCAATGGAATTCCGCTTAGTGCCCATATAACGAAATGAAGTACATACATAGAAGACTCATTTCTGTTGGTTTTTGGACCAGACTCCAAACAAAGTTGCCCATAGTACTGTCTCCCTGATTTCTAACTGACAGATTTTGATTTGAATTATCAAGTCATATTATAGATCGTGTCATTCACGGCGATGTGTGCGTTCACTCGTATTGTCATGTTATTAAAGGCTAGATTTGACAAATCTGCGCGTCATCGTGGATGACACGAACTAACCTAATTACTGTCTATTGTTTCACAGTTCTGCTACGCTAAAGTTAACTGCGGTTTGGACGCACCTAAAGGTTTTTTACAGTACATATGGTACTACTTTATAGCACTAGTGCGAGAAGTAGCATATTACGTTACTGTGTCGAACATTTAAAGGGCCATATGTACTGTAAAACGTTGTACGATACATGTGCGAATAGGTAATTCGCAACTCGTGTCGATTTAAAACACTCCCTTCGGTCGTGTTTTAATTTATCGCCACTCGTTTCGAATTTCCTATTTTTCGAACTTGTATCGTAATGTACTATTACGTGTAACTTCACCATTTTTATTTCCAGGTCGCAAGCGTCTCCCGGTGACGTGGTCCCCCGACATCGACCTGAAGCGCCAGTCCTTCCAGTCGACGGTGCGCACGCCGCCGCGCGCCCTCCCCGCGCGCGCGTC
Organism: Cydia pomonella; assembly: GCF_033807575.1. Lineage (NCBI taxonomy): Eukaryota > Metazoa > Arthropoda > Insecta > Lepidoptera > Tortricidae > Cydia > Cydia pomonella. Next base: position 16,365,555 of record NC_084717.1, on the reverse strand, counting down.
CCCGCCCCGCGCCCTCCCCGCGCGCGCGTCCCCGCCCCGGCCCGGCGTCACCCTCCGCTCCACGCCAAGGAAACGCCTCATCTTGGACGAGAGGATCCCGCTCACGCCAGAAAAAATAGACTTTAGCGACATCAGCACACCCCAGAAATTCAAAATCACCAGCCCTATCAAAGGCACACCACCCATCAAGCGTCCTCGTATAGAGAAAACTCAAGAAGCCGATTTCAAAAGCCCGATTGATATGGCTTTGAAAGGACTTAGCCCGACACAACTGATCAATGTCATTAAAACTATCACTTACAAACACCCAGAAATCGAGAAGGAGATTCGCATGGAAATACCTGTTCCAGATTTAGCGCCTCTCGAAGAACGTTTAAGCTACTTGAAGTGTAACATATTTAAAAGCTTGCCATCTTCACGTTTGACTTCTAAAACTGATTCGCCGGCGTATTCGAGGGTTGCTACGCATTTAGGCGCGTTTAAGAAGTGCGTTATCGAGCAAGGGAAGACTTTGGTTGAGTCTCAACACTGGAATAGTGTTATGGACTATGTTTTTCTAGCTTGGAGCTATGTACGGGCGACACCTGTGTGGGACCATCAACCACATAACGCGGCTAGAAAGCAATGTTTCAAAGCACTGATCAACTTTTGCATGAGTGCCTTAAAGAAGGCTACGTTTGATAGAGAATTTTTGGTGGATGTGCAGGATAAACTGCAGGGCATGATTTCTGATGCTGAGGAAATACAGTCCTGCCTCAAACATGTTCAAGGACAACTGCAGGTGTTTTAGTCTGATATGGGTATTGCATAGAAAAGAGCCACGCACACGATCACACGTCATGTACAGTCAGCAATACTATTAGCTTAGCACCTTTGCATACAAATTTCTAGAGTTAGACCAAGCTAAGTTGGCAGCGATTTTGATAGCCGAGACTGCAAGTGTTATCTAAATGTTATTTCATGGAAGTTTGACGTTTAAAATAACACTTGCACAGTCTGGGCTATCAAAATCGCAGCCAACTTAGCTTCGTCTAACTCTATGTACCTTTTCTCTGCAACTGACTGTACATGCAAACAGTTTTAAATTTAGAATGTTAAATGAGAATTCTTAATAGCCAGGGGGCTTACCGCGAAAACCGATTTTCTCAAATTGCGGGGATCTTTCTCTTTTACTCTCACTAAGACGTAATTAGAGTGACAGAGAAAAATGCCCTCAATTGACGAACTTCGATTTTCGCGGTTATAGCCCTGGACACTTGTGTCTGCTAAGTTGTCTATAATCTATTTCTTTTAAGTTTATAGTTTTAATATCTTGCATTTATTCGTTCGGAATTTAGTAATTAGGCAAAATGTTTAGATAATTCTTTGATTTTTCATTAGTCGATTAAATGTTTTTATTATTATTGAACAATCAATTCGTATTATCTAATTTTAATTGCCATATTTTTGTATTGTGAGTTTCTTTTTCTAAACGACTGATGTTGAAAGGGATCAAGAGTAATTTTTAATTGTAAGCTCGTCTTCCATAGCAGGAAGTGTTATTAAGTTATTTGATTCTTTTCGAAGCTGTGAAAATGCCAAATCTTCAGTCTTTTTTTATTTGCATGATTTGCAAAGTCAATTTTTGTAACAGTTTTGACCATCAATAAAATAAATATTAGTCGCTCAAGTAATATTTGTCATACAAATAAGACTGAAATATGGTTTTAATTTCAGTTTTAAGTTACGGAAATTGAATAACGTGCCTTAATCTTAATAGTTGAATGTTTGAATTGCCTTAATTTGACGAAATATCACTTGATATTGTGTAACGGTTTTGTGTTTTAGTGTTAAGTAGTTTTTACGCTTAATAAATCGTATTCATAAAAATAGTTTTTCTCGTCACGCCCTTCTGTTTGCATCCTCTAAAAATAAGTTAATAGCGAAACAGTTTTATAATAACGTTTAATTTCTTCTAAAACAATCTAAATTCTCAATTTAACCCTTTGAACGCCACGCTTTTTTTACAAGCTTGTATTTAAATTGCAATGTAACTGTATCTGTACGGGTCAAATCTTGCAAGCTAAATTTGACCCACTTCCCGGTTTCCGATTGATTTGAAATTTTGCATACGCTCATTCATTACTCGGTATACTAGTAAGGGATCGGAACCGGTTTTTTTGGAAAAACTATGAAATAAACATATATTTCGGTTTATTTTATACTCCAAATATAGGACTCGGTTGTGTTTTTAGATAACGACTTCGTATTATTAGATTGCCCAATTAGAAATGAAATAATTAACAAAGAACGAAAAAATACCGTTTTCGTTCCCATACAAAAAATACCGGTTTCCGATCCCTGCTGAGTAACATTAGCAGTAATTATACTGATTAGTTTACCTATATGTAGCGGATTATATATGACGACCGGTCTGGCCTATTAGTGGGTAGTGACCCTACCTATTAAGTCGATGGTCCTGGGTTCGAATCCTGGTAAGGGCATTTATTTGTGTTGAGTACAGATGTTCCTGAGTCATGGGAGTTTTTTATGTAGGTAGTTAAGTATTTATATATAATATATTTCCTTGTCTGAGTACCCACAACACAAGCCTCTTGGGCTTACCGTGGGACTTAGTAAGAATGTCCCCCCTACAATATATAAACAGTGTATATCTGAAAAGCATCGACATATTTGTAAGGAACCAAAGGATAAGTTATTCGCTTATAGAGTCAGACCAAGATAATTTGGCGGCGATTTTTTCAGCCCAGTCAGTGTAAGTGTTATTTTAAACTTCTATGAAATTATGACGTTTACTTAGGCTGGGCTATCAAAATCGCTGCCAACTTAGCTTGGTCGGAGTTACCTATAAAGGCCGTACGTAATAATCCTTCAGAAAAAGGCGGCAATTCCATTCCAATTTTTGTAACTATTTGAGATATAAACAAAAATATAACATGTAAGTTGAAAAGCAACACCTTTGAAACTTAGCAGCAGGAAGCTTGTTTTATTTGTCTGGCCGCTGGCGGCGCTGGCGGCACATCTCGTTTCCATCGTAGCCTGCAATCGAGAGACAGGACTCATTGGAGAGATTTGCCATGAGGCAAACAGTAACAAACATATTTAACATTGAAATAATGATATTTATTTCAATGTTAAATATGTTTGTTACTTAATTACCTATACCCCTATACTCAGTATATCAGCACACATAACTTCTCAGGAGTTGCAGGCGACGGAGACTGTTTACCGTCAAGCGGGCCGTATGCTTGTTTGCCACCGACGTAGTATTAAAAAAATAAAGACTAATTTATTTAGGTATAGGGTAAACCGTCTATTACTGGCCACCTTATACTAAAAGGGATTCTGTTTAATAATCACACAATCTAAGTTAATCATCAGAACGATAGTCATTTAGCTTATTAATATAATAAGGTGGCCAGTAATTGGAGGGTGACCAGTAATAGACGATTTACCCTATCTCTCGTTTATCAAGTTCAAAGGCACGAATAATCAAAGGTAACTAAAAAACTTACTTGCACAATAACTATAAAACTTACTTACACAATAACTAAAAAAACTTACTTACACAATAACTAAAAAACTTACTTACACAAACATGTTTGTTAAATGTACTCATATTTTCACTTTCGAAATAATAACCAACTGAATTGTAAACAATGTTCGTTATCAATAAAATTTAATGAAAAGTGATTAGAGCGCTACCTGCTAATTTATTTTCGCTCAAAGGGTTATTAATAACAGGACTCGATCATTAACAAATTACATTCATATTATTTAATTAGTATTTTTGTTGTACCTTAAATATAAAGATGGACAGCTTAGCGTACGATTTATTCTTAAGCAATCTACTACAGAGAGTACTCGTTGAATAGTCCTTACTGTAACGGTTTAAAAATTGTTCGTAATCTAAAAAGTTCGTCGTCATACTTCGTAGATCCGTAGTGTTGTGATATTTAATAAAAATATTGACAATGAATCGTAAATCAACAGTGTCTGTCGTATCAAACAATTATATCGTACAAATTACTATGGGTAAGTAAATATTTTATTATTTTAAATTAGAAATAATGTTAGGTAGCTATATTCATCGTATTCAACAGATTTATTATTATCCTATACATCCCTCATAGTTCATGGTCGATTTTATTGTCAGTGAATTAAATATAAAAATAGAAACAAAATAAAAAAAACTTATCAAACAAGTTAACATTTATTAAAAATTATCTCTTATTCATTTCGAACGACTAAGGTGTCTAAGGATCATAACTTTATCACTTATTAAATTTTTATTTACTATTTTCCAAAGTGGGTCATAACTTTAGTAGGTATGAGGTGGTATGAGTTAAAGTTATGGGTATTTCCTATAAAATAAACAGACTTCAAATACTAATTGTCTTCATCATATAAGTTGTATAATAAAAGTCTCAGAAAATTGTATAAATAAATAAATAAAGCCGAGAAAGTCGTACAATAAAATCTAAAATTTTTAATTTTTTTAGGGTATCTCCCCTACACGTAAAGTGGGGGGTGAAATTTTTTTTTTTTGCCTCAACCCTACTGTGTGGGATATCGTTGGAAAGGTCTCTCAAAACTAATGGGGGCCTTCAACAAACATTTTTTGATAAAGTGAATATATTCGGAGATAAACGCTCCGAAATAAAAAAAAATGTGCCCCCCCCCCCTCTAACTTTTGAACCATAGGTCCAAAAAATATGAAAAAAATCTTGGAAGTAGAGCTTAAAAAAGAAATTAAACGAAAACTATAGCGGATATGATCAGTTTAGCTGTTTTTGAGTTATCGCAAAAAGTTTCCAAAAAGACGTACATCCACAGTTCATCCCTTGGTTGTTCAATCTACTATACTTTAAGCTCCAGTTTAGCTTATTGTGACGGAGGAGTAACTACGGAACCCTACTCTGAGCATGGCCCGACATGCTCTTGGCCGGTTTTTATTTCCTATTTTTCGCACTTGTATCGTAATGTACTAATATTATGTATTTACTGTACCTAATAACAACTTATATAACAATAAGCTTCAGATATTAATAGTGTGTGGACCAAGGTCTAAATTTTTTTTGTTACTTACAGAATGCAACGTGACAACCTGGTCTCCAAACATGGACTCCTCATCCACACCACTACCCGCCAAGGCTGCGACTAAGGAACACATTCCTATCCACCCTACCCCGAAAAGCCGCCGGGACCGCAACGTGATGGCTATGTGCAGGAAACTGGACTTCAGTCAGCCGGAAGAAGCTCCGGAGAATATTGGATGAACTTCATTCAACAAACTCTAGTGTTGTCCCGGCTTTTTCGCCACGGTGTGATAAACGAGCCAGCGTTATGCTCCTGGTTAAATTTTGGAAAACAAATAACTACATATTAGGTACTTAAAATATAAGGAAGGGAGTTATATGTTATTAAGTAAGATAATATATATAATATAGTTCAGGGGTATCGGCACCGGGTACAATTTTATTCCATTCGGTGTCGAGACCCTTGGTCCGTGGGGCCCTGGCGCTCTGAGTCTCTTCAAAGATCTGTCTAAGAGACTCAGAGACGCCACAGGAGATCAAAGAGCTGGCAGCTTCCTCGCTCAACGCATCAGTCTAACGATCCAGCGAGGAAATGCTGCCAGCGTCTTCGGTACTATGCCGCAGGGGCCATTTTTAGATTTATTTTAGTTTTATTTTAGATTTAATTTAGTAATATTTTAGTTTTTTATATTGTGTTTTTATAATGAATAAAATATTGGGTTTAAAAAAAAAAAAAAAGTAAGATAAATCTTTATTTAATTAGAAAATAAATCACTAATTTATTTTAATAAATAATAGCCTCTTGCGGGCTGTATAAGTACTTTATGAATTAATTTCATTCATAAAGTGGGTATGCATTCTTGTGTTATTTAAAGTACACATAATGCGTGTTTTACAATTGTGATTATTTCATTATTTAGTAATAATGTCGTATAATATTTATTTATAAATACTCGTAAGAATTCAACGAAAACATCCTGTATGCTTTAAACAATTTAATTTTAATAAAAAAATTACCGAAGTACATCATTTGTTTGTGTGACACCTATAGATAAATACTTACACTTCTATCATTTAAAATTTAAATCACACTAAACTTAAAATTTGGTATCATACATAGGTATGTAAAGGGGTGAGAATTATCAAACATAAATTCTTACCGTTTATACCCGAACATAAATTAACAAAATATATTAGAAAAAATCACATTTTCATCTGATATTCTTATACGTAAGCATACTTAAGAGGGAAGAATAGCCTTGCTATCCTAACGAAATAACGTTACTTTTTTTATGAAATTCTATTTCAGGAGAAAACGGTTTTCACTGATTAAATCTTAACAAATTACTATGATTTTGATGTCGATCGTTTCAGCATAATATATATTTTAAGTTTATAGGTTTCGCGTTAATTTTGTTTTTTGTATTGCTAATTTTGAAATAAAGGATAACCTATAGACCTAGTTCTTCATTGCGTCAATAACATACGCAAAAATCATGGAGAATGGAAAATATTTAGAAGTGGAAAAACGTTTTCTCTTTTTCTATGGACGATCACGATTCATGTGGTATACCTACTTCCCTCTTAATTACATTATAACATAATAATCATATGTAGGTACGTGTGCTAACTCGGGACACGCACGCTAAAGTGATCATTATCTTCCTCGCGTTGTCCCGGCATTTTGCCACGGCTCATGGGAGCCTGGGGGTCCGCTTGACAACTAATCCCCAGAATTGGCGTAGACACTAGTTTGACATGCACACTAAAGTGATGTTAAATAGACATAATATCGAACCTCTTTACAGTAATAAGTAGGTACAGGATTTTACACATCTTAACACCCTTGCGGGTGCTACCTCTGCGTGCGTCCCATGACACGGGCAAGGGCAGCATCCGCTCGGCGTACCCTTTACATTTGATTAAAGTGTTACGAGGGCCTCTACGTGTTGGGTTCCGCGCACGCCTCCCAAAGGTCTGGAACACCATACGTAATTACTTAATAAAAATCGGACATGTCCATTTTAATTGATTCCACATTGGGTTCAGGTTTTACTATGGGTGTAGTAGGTTGAATAATTAGTGGTTCGCGGTCTATCTCCACATCAAAGTTTTGATTAATATTAATATATCCAACGCTATGGTTCTCTCCTCGTATCTTCAACATAAAACTGCGTATTAGTAGGAAGCCGTACAGTTGAAGAACTGAAAAGAATTGCAAGCGTTTAATAATGTATCTTCTTTCACTCTTCTTCTTCCTCTGCTTCTTTTTTTTTCTTTTCTTTTTTTGGTCTTTTGCTTCATATCAAAAAGCGTACCGAGAAGTCTTCCATTTTTGACCGATGGTACGTATAGTCTAAGATCAAACGTCTATCAAGAAATTAAAGAGCAAACCATAATGGCGTCTACAAACTATTGGCTCGAGATGTCAGTGTAAGTACGTTCGTTACTTCAGGGTAATTCCACGAGACTGTAACGTCAGTTACCAATTCTTAGCGTAGCCCTACAGGTAGATATCTGGATACTTAAATTTGCTTAATTAATGTAAAAACACACGAAAGAATTGGTAACTGACGTTACAGTCTCGTGGAATTCCCCTTCTTGGTCATTTCGTGCCCATGTAAATAACTTAGTAAATAACTAACAAAATAAAAGTATGTTAAAGAGCCTTAGCTCTTCAGCTCTCGAACTAAGTACTGTGTTGATCGTTTTATGGCTTCGCCCGTACGTCTTTCTACCCATCTACTGGATGGCTCTACACACATTTTGCATGGTTTTTGGATTACATTATGTTTAATTTTTTGTTTGGCAGTGAATCTGTTAAGACAAAACGTGAATGAGTGCGTGATAATTTTGTCATCAGAAAGTTTCCACAATCTCAAATGTTCCACATAAAATAATCTGAATCTTTACATATTTTTGTACGAGAATTGAGTTTTTCCTATTCCTTATTGAAAGTTTCCTTTATTTACTGTAGATATAACTTCTAAAATTTCCGACAACTTTTAATTTTTTTTGGATTATCCACAATTTGCATATGTGTAGTTGTGCGACTTGTGCGTTAACACAAGGAAATCGGGTTCTGCCTAACTTGAACAGTCCTATTTCTCAAAGGGCAAATTTAAAAGTGCAATAAATGAACGGTCTCTTAGTAAATAATACTCACCTGGTTCTAATATGACCAATACCAGGAATAATTTAAGTCGTACAGTTACTGGATCGGTCTTATGCTCAGTGTCTCTGAAAATCGCAGCCATCAGATGGTAACCCAGATATACACTGCAATACAGAAACTTGAATATCCACAGTAACGCACCAACTTTGAATAAAATGTTTAGCATTTTTACGCTATTCTGAAATTAAATAAAATACTTAATTAAAAACTTTGTTTTATCAACAATCTATGTCACTGACTAGACTTTTCTTAGCAACTCTTCTACTAGTTTTTGAAGAGAATTATTTTCTGTTAGGCGTAAACGAGGTTAAAAAAGTTATTATATTATAGTATATTTTTTACAATCGTGATATACTAGAGAGCTTTTAAGTCGAGTACCGTGTTTAGGCAGCGAAGCTTGCTGAGTTGCCTAAGTAAGGTACGAGTACTTTTTCTACGAGTCATATATAATAATACTTTTTTTACTACAAAACCAAAATAATTAATGAAAATTGATAAGTATCTCAGTAGAAAAAAAACGGCCAAGTGCGAGTCGGACTCGCCCATGAAGGGTTTTGAAGACCTATCCATTGATACCCCACACGTATGGGTTGGTGAAAAAAAAAATTTTTTCAACCATTACAGTTGACGAGTAGAAAAGTATTTTATACCACACCAGCTCGTAAAGGGGGCATTATTATTTAAACTTGTGACCCTAACTTAAATTTAAGATTTTGGATTTATTATATTGGAGAGGAGAAAAAAGGTGTCCCCAAAAATTCATACAATTTTTTTGTTAGTTTTGTACTTTTTTATCATAGTTTGTATTAAATACGTAATCAAATGGACCTAAAAAATGTAAACTTTTTTCTCTGTAAAAAATTAAAAAACCTTGTGATTCTGTGTACTTGAGTAGCAATAAGATAAACTCCAAATTGTAAATTTTTTTTTTAGTTACAACTTTAAATTGGAAATGCTCAAAGGCTCTCTTGATTGACCAAAAACTGTTGAGAAAGTAAGTAAGTAAGTAAATATTCTTTATTGCACCAACAATTATACATTTTACATACATGTAAAACTACAAATGAATTTTAAAGTAAAATAGAACCAGGTAACAAGTTGTATTTTATGTGATTTTATCCACAAGAGTGGCAAAGTAATTAGATGCAAATTTTGAGTGGTTTCCTTATGGATGGTGGAGTTGACTTTTTAATTATGATTTTGAATGATAAACATTGAATAACTTTCATTTGGATTCGGTTTCGTTTAATTTTGTTTGATGTTTTACAGTTAACTAGTATTTTCCTCGCGTTTGTGTGGTAAAATGTTAAGGGTTTCACTCTGTGGCAAAATTTGTTTAACCCTCGCTCGGGCCTTGATTAATCGCTTCAGCATAATATATTCTAGGTTTATAGGTTACGCTTTTTTATTAAAGAAAAAAAAAGGAAAACTTATAAACCTACTTTTTCATTGTGACAATAATATACTAAAAATCATGGAGAATGGAAAATATTTAGAAGTGGAAAAACATTTTCTTTTTTGTATAAACGGACACGTGCTATACGTCCCTCTTAAGAACCATTTTTGATAAAAAAAAATATTTTTGGAAATAATGGCTCTAAAAGAAAAAAAAAATGTCCCGTAACTTTTGAACCATAGTTCCAAAAAATATGGAAAAAACTCGTAAAAAGTTTTCAAGGAAAACTATAAGTAGGTAGCTGATCGTGTAAATGATCGGCTTAGCCGTTTCTTAGTTTTTACAAAATGACGGACGACTAACTACGGAACTCTACACTGAGCATGGCCCGACATGCTCTTGGCCGGTTTTTCGATCTGTTATCCTGCTAAACTACTTTGTGTGTGGTATATTTTTAAAAGTGACTTACCTTATGACTAGCCAAAACGAGGAACACATTGTACACAGTAAAACTGAACAACAGTATCAGTGATGTCACATAATTTGCAAAAAAATGATCCATCACTGGATCCCGATTTCCTTCACGGATGTACAACATTGCTACAATAAGTATAAACTTAAATTCTGAGCATAATATGATAAAGAGCACGGCATGGTAAATCTGAAAATAGACAATGTTCAGTGTTATATCTGACGTTACATTTCATAACTCCACGAACCCCGATGAATTTCATGGATACATAGATCGCTAGGTATATATAAGATAGGACGGAAGATATATAGGCATTCCTCCCCCGTCGAATGATCGCCCCTACCAGAGGGCCTACCGCGAACCAAGTTCGACGTGTTGCCTCTCTGTCGCACTTGTAAATTCGTGCGTAAGCGTGACAGGGAGGCAACATGTCGAACGTGGTTCGCGGTAGGCCCTCAGTGAGGGAAACTGCAGCGTTCGGGCATTCTCGGCTCCGTTCGGCGCAGGGCGCAGCATTGCTACGAAAAATTATTAGGGTTAGCAAAACTTGACATCCCTTTGCGTGCACAACCACAGATAAGATAGTTGCTTGAAATTTGACAACCCTAAATAGCCGGGAGAGTGCCATACATTAGAAAGGGATAACATGATTCGACCCTGAATCGCTGTCAAACTTCGGTTTTGGAGGAAGTTTCCTTTCTGTACGGTAGTACTATTTATTCTATGGGGTTAATAATTTAAAAAATAATTGGTAAACTATGATTTTACCGAAATAAAATACATTAAATGATACATTGCTAAATAAACAATGTCTTTTGCCTCCAAAAAATGTCTACAATCATTTTACATGCACATTGCTAAGCGGTTGGTCAAGTCAAGTCCAATTTTGCGTTTCGTACTTACTCATAAATACCAGAAAAAAAAAACCAATGCACAAAACGACACTAAATCGCCAATTACATCCACACTTACCGATTCCGGGCCTGATAATCGATTTCCGTTTCATTGAATCTCAGCACATTGTTAACAATATTTGATTGTGATTTGTCTCTAATTGCCAAAAATGTTCAGTGTATGATATTTTTGCTTATGAAATCATTTTTTTTTTATTTCAAATATTGTAAACGATTTATGTTGATATTTGGTGAAACGGAAAAATTATCTTTCTCGGACCCGAATTTGGGCCTGATATCAGGCCTGATAAAGTGTGGATGTAATTGGCACTTCAGGTAGTTAACATTGAGAGATATAATTCTAAAAAAACACATTTTACACTTCTCACCACATTAATATAACCCCAAGTCAAAATACCAGCCTTGAGAGATATACAGAAACAACACATTCTTAAGTCTGGCAATGTCATATTTGTGACATCCATCTTGTTGTGTTTCAGTTACAGAAATCAAATTTTCTTTCGATTTGACGCCCAATGTTATCACAATTGATCCTGTGTTGTACGGAATATCTGCAAAAATATTTAGTTATTTGTTTTACATTTACAAGGGGAAAAGTTTTCTAACTCCTTGTGCTTATATATTGATATCCTAGTAAGCGAAAGACGAAAAATAACAAAAGCAGAATTTTAAGCATAGCGAGGGTTTCAAATATTTATTATTTTCAAAATATTCACTTAAAAGTCAATTCCACCAGCCAACATGAGGAAACAACTCGATTACTTTGCCACTCTCGTTAATAAAATGTAAGTTAATCATCAGTGTTTGACGAATAAAGAGAGCCTTTACAAGTTGGTGCGGTGATAATAAAGTTTGCCTCACAAAACCCACTCAGGCAGAAATAAAAATATATATGTACTTAACTAAGGGTTACCATTTTAGTAGTTTATAAAACTTTATAAACTACTAAAATGGTAACCCTTTCCGGGGTCAGGTAAACATTTGTTTATATCAATACAAAATGATATAATCATGATGAATAATGTGTGTTTTTTCCTGTTTTATATTTTACGTATTATAAAGTGTATATACTTATATATATCATTTATAGGGACATTCTTACATAAATTGATTAAGTCCCATGGTAAGCTCAAGAAGGCTAGTGTTGCAGGTACTCAGACAACGATATATTAAATATTATAGGACATTATTACACAAATTGGACAAGTCCCACGGTAAGCTCAATAAGGCTTGTGTTGAGGGTACTTAGACATCAATATATATAATATATGTATAAATATTTATAAATACTTAGATACATAGAAAACACCCATGACTCAGGAACAAATATCCATGTTCAACACACGAATAAATGCCCTTACCAGGAATTGAACCCGGGACCGTCAGCTTCGTAGGCAGGGTCACTACCCACTAGGTCAACCCGATCGTCATATATATAATATACAAATACTAAAATACATAGAAAACATCCATGCCTCAGGAACAAATATCTGTGTTCATCACAGAAATAAATGCCCTTACCGGCTTTTGAACCCAGGACCATCGGCAAACCTTCAACTATGTTTTATCAAAAATGACTTTAAACACATACATTCCCTTTAAGTATGTATGAGAAACGGTGAACGAAATTATAAAATAATTGAGAAGAAAAACACTCACGAATATCAAGAACACAAATCTTAAAAACAACCACGTTCTTAATCACTAACTGCCAAAGGACGACTGGCGCGGTCAAAATAGCTCAGACATAAGCAGTGCTATATCTAGCTAGATACACTTATGTCTGTACCTATAGCTACAACCAAAATCATGCACAGAAAAAAAACACATACTTATCTATACACGCGGGCAAATCCCGAACTATATGACCGCGGCGCATTTAGCTTAAGGCAAAGCTGCTTGCGCGCCGTTTACACCCGCAAAGATAAGTCTGTATAAGTCAGTTAGTAAACACTAGGTATTCCCAGATACCTAGTTGAATTATTTGGCAGCGGTGGACTAGCTGGGTTTCCCGTTAGCCTAAAGCGAAAATAAAAGGAATCGAAACTATGCATAACAAAACTCTACAATTGCCTTCTTGGGTACGAGATTAGCATTTTTGAAAATTCAAGCCATACAAGGTTAAAAAGGGATTGAAACTTTATATCGGGAATGACATAGTTTTTTAAGTAGGAATCTGAAATTTCGTAGTGATAAGATGTTAACCGATGATGAGGCTTATGCGAGTGCAGCCTAACAATCGGTACTTCACTATAGCGCGGCAATTAAGGACTGACATCCAGGCCATAATTCTAAAAAAATAAAAATATAAGGACTGACAGATGAGCGTAGCTGCATTCGCTGCAATGGCGGCGTCGTCATAGTGGAGATTCCCAAGTTATGTTGGTTTTCCGTGTTTTATTGTATTAAATACTTTATTTTGATGATGATTGGATATTTAGTTTAAGAGTCCTTATTCCTACAGACGAGCGTATTTTGTAAAATGCTTCCTTTTTCATTCAAGATTATGACGTAACTATTAGTATTTATTCAAAAACTGGTAACGTACTTAAATAATCGTTTCCTAAACTAGCGGCTCCAACAGTTCAAATTTTCATTTTCTCTTTTAAACCTCTTTTTTAATGAGTTTTTTTGGGAGTCTTTTCCAAATTTTGCAGTGAGATGTGGCGTTTCGGTTCTCAATTTTGCTGTAAACAAGAATCATTTGGTACATGAATGACTACAATTTGATTCAACATATCTCGTACGAGGGGCTGGAATGATGAACAATCGAAGATTCATTTGAAAAAACTGATAAATAACCTTCCGAGTTTTCTTAATTTTTTTGGCGAAAACAGGGTTTTATTATATTTTTTTTCCGCAAATTGTACGCATATTTTGCTTTAAAAATAATATTATAGCAAACTGTAACTTTATGTTAACCTATAAAAAAAATCATAACTATGGGACCTACATTGCCGTAAATTTATATTTTTTTAAAACACGTATAAATCACGCAGCAGCGACGCCCCGCTCTCAGTCCGCGCGGAGCGCGCTTAGAGGACGGACCTGTGCTCGATTGTAAGGCATTCGTTACGTTCGTAATCAGCTACGGAGTTCCGAGAAGTGCTATATACTGCGATTAAAAAATCTTAATAAAAGTTCATTTTTTACACTATGCTTAACAACAGACTCGCTTATCGATGGATTTTCAGTGGTCCTTTTTTATACTACGTCGGTGGCAAACAAGCTTACGGCCCGCCTGATGGTAAGCAGTATCCGTAGCCTATGTATGCCTGCAACTCCAGAGGAGTTACATGCGCGTTGCCGACCCTAACCCCCCTCGTTGAGCTCTGGCAACCTTACTCACCGGCAGGAACACAACACTATGAGTAGGGTTTAGTGTTATTTGGCGGCGATATTCTGAAAAACGCATTTTTACTTGAAATTACGTTAGGGTTTGCATTATTATTTTTGACCCGGATGAAGTCCAAGTTCTCATCATGGAGTCAGGAGTTGGTCACTAGAACTCCTAATCTACTCATTATAATCCCATCGTGTTTGGGCTCAAAAGATTTGCCCTGACGAACACCATCGATCTAAATGAGGTCCAGGGTCTCATGATGGAGTCAGGAGTTGGTCACCAGGACTCTTAATCTACTTATCATAACTCCATCGTGTTTGGGCTCAATAGATTTGCCCCGACGAGCACCATCAAAAGTCCAGGGTCTCATGATGGAGTAAGGAGTTGGTCACTAGAACTCCTAATCTACTCATTATAATTCCATCGTGTTTGGGCTCAAACGATTTGCCCTGACGAGCACCATAGATCTAGATGAGGTCCAGTGTCTCATGATGGAGTCAGGAGTTGGTCACCAGAACTCCTAAACTACTCATCATAACCTCATCGTGTTTGGGCTCTATAGATTTGCCCTGACGAGCACCATCAATCTAGATAAAGTCCAGGGTCTCATGATGGAGTCAGGAGTTGGTCACTAGAACTCCTAATCTACTCATTATAATTCCATCGTGTTTGGGCTCAAAAGATTTGCCCTGACGAGCACCATAGATCTAGATGAGGTCGAGGGTCTCATGATGGAGTCAGGAGTTGGTCATCAGAACTCCTAAACTACTCATCATAACCTCATCGTGTTTGGGCTCAATAGAGTTGCCCTGACGAGCACCATCAATCTAGATAAAGTCCAGGGTCTCATGATGGAGTCAGGAGTTGGTCACTAGAACTCCTAATCTACTCATTATAATTCCATCGTGTTTGGGCTCAAAAGATTTGCCCTGACGAGCACCATCGATCTAGATGAGGTCCGGGGTCTCATGCTGGAGTCAGGAGTTGGTCACCAGAACTCCTAATCTACTCATCATAACTCCATCGTGTTTGTCCTGGACCTCATCTAGATTGATGGTGCTCGTCAGGGCAACTCTATTGAGCCCAAACACGATGGAGTTATGATGAGTAGATTAGGAATTATGGTGACCAACTCCTGACTCCATCATAAGACCCTGAACCTCATTTAGATCGATGGTACTCGTCAGGGCAAGTCTATTGAGCCCAAACACGATGGAATTATAATGAGTACATTAGGAGTTCTGGTGACCAACTCCTGACTCCATCATGAGACCCTGGACTTCATTTAGATCGATGGTACTCGTCAGGGTAAATCTATTGATCCCAAACACGATGGAATTATAATTAGTAGATTAGGAGTTCTAGTGATCAACTCCTGACTCCATCATGAGACCCTGAACTTCATCTAGATTGATGGTGCTCATCAGGGCAAATCTATTGAGCCCAAACACGATGGAGTTATGATGAGTAGATTAGGAGTTCTGGGGAGTTCTGGTGACCAACTCCTGACCCCGTCATGAGACCCTGGACCTCATCTAGATCGATGGTGTTCGTCAGGGCAAATCTTTTGAGCCCAAACACGATGGAATTATAATGAATAGATTAGGAGTTCAGAGGGCCTACCGCGAACCACGTTCGACAAGTTACCTCCCTATCACACTTACGTACGGATTTACAAGTGCGACAGAGAGGCAACACGTCGAACGTGGTTCGCGGTAGGCCTCCTGGTGACCAACTCCTGACTCCATCATGAGAACCTGGATGAACTTCATTCGGGTCAAAAATAATAATACAAACCCTAACGTGATTTCAAATAAAACTGAAACTCTATAGCACTAATGTGCGCAAACGATTGGCATCTTGACTAGGCAGCATGGGTGCGTAGCCACCATGCCAAACGTTTACGATACGACAAGGAAACACTATCTGTCTCTCTATCGCACTAATATGTGCAATCGATTGGCTTCTTGGCTAGGTATCATGGGTGCGTAGCCAACATGCCAATTGTTTATGATACGACAACGAAACACTACTGTCTCTCTATAGCACTAACATGCGCAAACGATGGTCATGTTGGCTAGGCGCCATGGGTGCATAGCCAACATGACAATCTTTTACGTCACGACAACGAAACACTATCTGTCTCTCTATCGCACTAATATACTTTATTTATACGTGCAGTCATTTACTAACTTTTTCATTTTCCATTGGTGTGAAAGAGACAGAATAAAGAGCAAGGGTTATAGTACACTCTGTAGTCTGTACACTTAGTAGTAGTGTACATAAAAAAAACTACTGTGCATATAAAATAAAATAAACTGTGCCCATATGATATCATATAACACTAAAATTAATGTTGCTTGACATTATATTGAAAACTATCAAGATTATTCTAGTCTGCATTGAAACGCGCGTCGCGTTGCCGGCGCTCGCGTACCGAGCGCCAACGCCATCTATCGAGCGTTATTTCGTGAAATCTGAGAACGCTCCAAGGAATAAGGGCTCTTAACAGTAGATAAACACAAACTCCGTAGTATAATGATAAAAATTCAAAATTATTGTTTTTTTTTTATAAAATATGTCGAGGGCTTCAGGCCAAAGGGGCGTATACGCAAAAATGCCATTTTTCGTTTTTAACGGCATCGTATTCGTCTTGTAACAATACGTAAGCACAATTTTTTTCATAATTTTATCATAACAATTAGTTAATTAAATAATTAAAAACTCATTTGGCGTATAACAGACAGTCATAATTTTATGTCGTTCCAAAAAGCCGTACTGAAGGCGTATAAGTGATATTTTCATTTAGTCCCCAATATTCATCGGAGTATAAAGGCGTACGTACATACTTCTCTCACGTGACAGTGCGAACCACGAAATAGTGTCACGCTATATAGGCGTACATACATACGACCATAAACTTTTACCAACTATCCTCAAAGTGCGTCGCGGCAAAGAGGCGTATGAACATACGACCGTACAAAAATTACTTTGGCCTTCAAATAATGCCGGGCCAAAGGGGCGCGGAGACAGCGTCCTTGATTGCCGCATATTGCTATCCCTTTCTGTCAAGCGGGTAAGCGCACTAGGGCCGCCTGTCTCTCAGTCAGTGTCTAGTGCGTTACAGTATGGTGTGCATCTCGTGCGAATAATAATGAAGTGGAGCGCTCTGATGCTGATGGCTCTGCTCTGGGCATTCAAGAATGACGTGAGCGGCTGTCTCCTCTGCCTCCATGTACGCTCTACAGAGGGGTCTATCTGTAACACGTAGGGTTAGTAGGTGTTTGTTTAGCGGGGCGTGGCTGGTTATGGCCCCAGTCAAAAGCCGGAGCTGTGGCCTCTTCAGCTGTCTCAGCCTCCTCAACAAACCGGGGTCGATTGTCGGGAGGGCTTCCTTCGCCTGCCTGCACGTGCCTAGGTTAGACCAGGACTGTTGGTGTTTTACCTTGGTGTTGTGTCGCAGCATGTTCCGGAGCCAGGCATAAGGCAGAGGTATAATTGGCTCCAGTCCTGCCATCCTCAGTTCCGAATCTCCTCTCGCCAATATGTCGGCCGCATCGTTCCCTCGCGAGTTGCTGTGTCCCTTGATCCACTGCAGAGTTACTCTGGTGGTGGTGCTTTCCTCTTTGTGGCATTCGTAGATTAGCCCTGAGGTCAAAGTATAACTTTGCAGAGCTTGTAGTACTGACCGACTATCAGAGTGTATGCGGGTGGGGTAGTCCAATACTTTCCTTGAGGCGATTGCGTGTGCTGCCATTATGATGCCCACACATTCTGCCTGGAAGATTGTGTTGTGGGCACCTAGTGGTGTTGAGATATGTATTTTTAGGTCCTCTGAGAATACTCCAGCGCCAGTGCCTGACCTTGTTTTTGATCCATCCGTGAAGATTCTGAGCTGTCTTGGGTTGAGTCCTTCACGAGGTTCTTCGTGTAACTGTATCTTGTATTTCTTGTCGAAGACGAATTGTCTGGGTATCCTGTCAGTCACCGCTTCTATTAGCGGTTCCTTACCTATCGCCTCGTAGAGAATCTCGGTGTGTGGTACCCTTAGGTGGTCTCCAGAGATTAGATTTTTTGAGACGTACCGCCGTAGCTAGCGCTTCCTGTTGTATAAAGAGGTGCAGCGGCGGCAGGCCCAGTAAGGCTTCCAGGGCCGCGGTTGGTATTGTCCTCATGCAGCCCGTGGTCGCCATACAGGCCAACCTCTGGAGTCGTTGTAGTTTAGCTTCAACTATGGATAGTTTGGTGCGTGGCCACCAAACTATCGCACCGTAGCTTATTATTGGTCATATGGCTGCCTGTTAAAGCCATAGAGTTATCTTTGGGGTTAGCTCCCAGGTTCTACCCACCATTCTACGACATTGCCAGAATACGACTGTGGCTTTTTCAATTTTGCCGTTTAGGTGATTGCTCCAATTCAATTTGCTGTCAAGTATTACCCCTAAATACCTTACCTCCGCAGATGGTTGGAGTTCTGTGTCGAACAGTTTGGGAAGGCGGAAGTTTCCCAAGTTGCGTTTGTTAGTGAACATAACCAGCTCAGTTTTGTTGGGATTGACTGAGAGTTCGGGTAACATCGCATACCGTACCTGCATGATTGCCGCTTGTCAGTATCACTATGTCGTCAGCATAGCCGATTGTGTAATAGTGATTATTGTTTAGTGTGGTAATCAGGTCATTCACCACAAGCTTCCATAGTAGTGGCGATAAGACTCCTCCTTGGGGGCATCCTTTTGCCATTAATGCCTGCTGTGTTTCGCCCGTCCCGAGTTTGATGGTTCGTTGGCTCAACATGTTGTTTATCCATTCTGTCATAACTGCATTCGCGCCATGTCTTACCAGTGCTGCTGAACCTGGTCCTGTCGAAAGCCCCTTCTATATCTATGAAGGTTCCTAAGCACATGGATCTGTTTTTGATCGCCGCCTCAATTTTATTTACTACTGCATGAAGTGCCGATTCTGTAGATTTGCCAGGGCTGTAGGCACGTTGGTTGGGATGCAAGGGCACATGAATTAGCACCCACTCTCTAAGGTACCTGTCACACAACCACTCTAATGTGTTCAACATGAAAGAGGTCAGGCTGATGGGCCTGAAGGATTTGGGGTCCGAGTAGTCGCTTTTACCTGGTTTCGGTATGAAGATAACTTTGACCTCCCTCCATTGATTCGGCACGTACCTGTGAGCCAGACAGGCGCGCAGAACAATGGTCAGCTTCAGAGTGAGATGATTCCCGCCCCATTTAAGAAGCGCAGGGAAGATCCCATCCATTCCTAGAGATTTGAAGGAGTCAAAGCTGTTTAAGGCCCACTGCGTGCGCTGCGGGCCACTCGTCCTCCGTCGGGGTGGTTGTAATTCTTAAGTGTAACATTCCTGTGTTATAATTTGATGGAGACGTAAGTGGGTTAAGTTGTTAGCTAAACTACTTTTAGGTTTATTAGTACAGAAGATTTAATATTGCTTCTTTTTATGAAATGACGATAAATGATGTCGTATTTAATTGTTTAGAAGTTTTGATTAATATTTTATTGTTTAAGATAGTTATAATTTTGTTATCAGTGGTACCATTAAAGAAGGAGTAATGTTTATTGTCTGAATACAAGTTTTAATACGTTTTAACCTTGTGTTTTAGTTAATGCACTCTAAGTTTAATCGTTTGATTGTTTCTTGACTGCTTTTTTAGTAAAGCTGTCATTGTGTTGTCTTAGCAATTTCCATGCATCCTTTACTACCGATTTCAATTCTTTTGGCATGATTGTCTTTTGAAACACTTCTTCTTATCGTGTGGGTTGTAAGATTGATGTACCTTAAAAACCCTGGTGTTAGAGTTATTGAGCCGCCAAAGGCCTCTGACATGGCTCTCATGACGAGCATCACCGGATAGATTGCAGCCGGGACCAATGACTTTACACCGTACCTTCCGAAGCACAGAATCATTTTACTTTTCGGGCAATCAGGTGATTCAGCCTGCAATGTCCTAGCCAAACCGGGAATAGTCTCACAAAGTCACAAAGCGACTTTTGCTTGACAGTGTCCCCACCGGGATTCGAACCCGGATCCTCCGAATCGAGAGACAACCGCTCTAACCACTAGACTACGGAGGCTATTGAAACATTGAAATGCTCAAAGTGGCAATTCAAAACAGTTACTTACCCAATCGGTAACCAGCTCGAGTCGACATTGCTTAATCTCGTGGACAGTTGTGACACTATCAAAACCATCAGGAATCATTTCAATGGTAAAATCTAGATGAACTTATGAGTATTTACTCAAAATATAATTTGGCGCCCTATTATACGACCACAAATAAAGGATACTTACACGATAGATTCGTCAGCCCAGACGGGCGTATAAAAATCAGAAAAAATAGAAGAAATTACACAAGGATGACTAAATTACTGTAAAATTAAAGTATTTCTAATAATTAACAGTATTTCCACCTTTCAGGATTAAATTATCGAATAGAAAAAAAAATGAATTATACGACCATAAATCTCAAGTATTTTTCATAAAATTTCAACCTAAATGTCGGAAATTACTGTCGTGGTAAAGAGGCGTAACTACATAATTACTGCTTTTTAGGATACGTAGAACAAAACTAGGCATGACACATGAAAAAGATTGTAATTTAAATACTCTATGCAAAATTGTAGAACAATCGGTACATTGTAACAAAAGTTATTCAGTTTTTTGTGTCTCCTGAAAAGTAGGGTTCTTGCTTATACGCCCCTTTAGCATGAAGCCCTCGATGTATAAATGGAGTTAAAATGGGATTGGAAATAGTAGTTTTACAAGCAAGATAAGTACCTACTTTAATTAAACTTTGTAAAAAGGCTTTCTATTGGAAAACAAGAAAAATATTTAATCTCAGCGGTTTGTTGGAAAATATTCTTCTAAAGGCTTAAGAAGAATCATATCCCGAACATCGTTTCTATAGTATGATAGTATAATTATATGTAGTATATTATAGTATGGATTGTGTATTATTAGAATTGTACAATGTTTTTATTTTTATTTAAGTAGCTATAAATGTAACTCTTATAATTTTAGATGTCAATGTTTTGCTACGGGACAGTAGTTTTTTTTATTACGAGTAGGTAACAAGTTCATTCTGATTTGAATAACATGATATTATAAGACCTTGATTAGTTATGGATCTGTCAGTGTCAAAATTGAAGTTTTGGTTGAAGAAACGTCACTTTTGACATTGACAGATCAGATTAGGGTTGCCAACTATTTTTTGGTGGAATATAGTATTTTCCAGAATAAGGCATTAAAAATATAGTACATTTCAAAAAAATATAGTACTTTTAGATAAAATGCTTAACATAAGTGTAATATACGTTTAATCATACTTACTAGCACTCTGTTGAGATTAGTTATGGTAACGATTTTAGAGCAAAAATGTAAAATTGAGAGATTTAGTCGTTGTACTCCTTTTGTTACGTAATATCTAAATAACAAGTATTGGTTTCTATTAGCACGTCTTCTCATCTTGCCTTTTAATAATGAGGTCGCAAGCGTGCGTCCCCAGTAATATGTGAAGAGAAGGGAGGGACAATTTTTAAAAATTCATCAAAAAACTATGGTAGTAAATTATACAAAATGATGTATAAGAACAGTTTTAGCAAATGTTGTAGATTGTTTAAGTATTAAAATTTCGTTGAAATTAAGTCGATTTTCAGAGAAATTGTCACTTGTTTTCAAGTTAGTTCTGGAGAAAATTGATTACGTCTAACTTTCATTCAAATAACTAAATTCAAATTTATAATAACAAAAATTAGTTTATTAAAGTTGAAGTACAGGATATGTGTAATACAAACTTACCATTTTTAGCAGTCCAAACTTTACGAAATTTACAAAGAAGATAAAATCAGTGCTTTACGCGCGTTTACCTAAATGTTCATCAGAAAAACAATCATTACTAATTAAATGAGTTAGTTATATAAGTAAAACTGCTCACTCGTCATCTCATACGCCCAGTAATAATAAAGAGTAAAAAAAATCTTTTTAATAACAATATTTATTTAAAGTTTAAATTCATATTTTTTATTGAGCTTTGTGCACTTTTTAGTAATGTCTAATTTTTAATAAAATGAGACAACGATTCAGTACATTCATCCTGAATATTATGACAATTTAATAGCTCACTTTTATTAAATTTATGTCAGCCCTGTTGCATTCCTCACGCCATTTTGTCTTAATACTTGAAATAATTTTATTTGATTAGAATTAAATTGATAATCGATCTTGAACAAATTAGAAGGATGTCGGAAATATAGTATTTTAGCGTACTATATATTTTTTCAACAGTATATAGTACAGAGAGCCAAAATATAGTACAATACTATATAATATAGTACGGTTGGCAACCCTAGATCAGATCGATAACTCACATTCAATCAGTGAAAAAAAAAACCTTTTTGTGTAGTAAAAAAATATATTTCTTAATCAAATGTTAAATACACTTTTAAAGGTTGACTCACGCTACACAGGGGCAGGGCCGGGCCGGAGCTTCCGGCGCTTCGTTTTCTATGGAAAGCATTACGTCATCACCGGAGCTCTGTAGTGGCCCGGTGCGGGCTCGGACCGGAGACTAGCCGGTCATGCTATGAGCAAAAATCGGACTTCCCGGAGCCTCCGGGCCACCCGGTGACTCAATTCTTCCTTTCGGGTGATATTCCACTAGTCTAAGATCTTTGTCCAATGTGCATTGCGTCTCACTCTCTCATTAAGCAAAATGTCAGACGCAAATACACATTGGACCAAGATGAAAAACCAGAATACCACCCTTCGCAATGTGCATGCTCGGATGTGTCGGTATATATTTGCCAAAATAAGAAGGTTACAAAACGTCATAAATTTGTTTGTTAAATATGGATGGTATAGCCAATACATTACTTGGTCGGGTTATATTTTACTCGGCGCAGAGAGAAGTTAATTAACAATGACTGCCAATCTCTATATGAAACCAAATTTCTGTAAATAAAGCTACACAATTCTACATATTGCCGGTTTTGTGGAAAGCAATAAAAAAATAGTACTTATATTTATTTTAGTCACGCTGGCTCCACATTTTACTTGAGATAGTTGATAGCGCCAGACAAGTTGCCTAAGAATTTGTTACCAATTTTAATAGTAAATGAAGTGGAATAAAAAAATGTTCAGAAGAAACAGAGCTTTAAGAACTAAATACTGCCCTTTCGTACATATTGTCGGATTATCATATTATTGACAATGAAATAAATTATATAACAAAAGAATAACGTACTATAAGTATATATAAGTCGTTACGTAGCCGCCTGTTGTCTGCCTCTACATTTAATCAATTGTTTGTTTTTTATTTTCTTTTGTATCTTTTTACTGAGGTGTTCCAATAAAGAGTATTCTATTTATACATCTATCTATCTATCTATCTACGCAAGGTTTATTACAAGCGACTTAGTTAAGTATTTATTTGACCTATATATATTTCCCGAACAACGCGGTATCCGTGAAGATTCAGTCTTTATTATTTACTTTTCCATGTTAGGTGTTACTACATGAAAGTCGCGACGGTCGCAACACGGGCGACTCGGATATATACGTCAAAATTATATAAGTTGCATAATGTCTTGATTTATTTTGTGAAATACGGAGGTGTTGCGGAAATGTAATTTAGTCGGATTATATTAAATGAGATATCTAGTAATGTTACTGCTTGTAAAAATTATTCATTAATGAGCATGTAGGTTATAAATTAATATAAATATACTATTTTTTTCTCATATTCCCACGTATTACTTTTCATTTCGTACGAAGTTATATATAATGAAATATCTCGTTAATAAATTTGTAGATTACGGGAAACTATTTCTTTCTTACTTAATTTAGAGTCCAACTGATCTTCTGTAAATCTGCCAGCAGAGAGTACGAACATCATATTTCAGTGCAGTTATTGAATTACTCATAAAGGTGCCTATATTTCATTTGCAATCTGTCGTTGGCGATATTAGGTATTGCTAACTGCTCGCGTACGATGCATTCTCCTGAAATAGATAGGCCATACATTTTTTCAGGCTGTAGAGAGCAGCACTAGCATGTATTATAAACCTGAGAGTAACTTATGCATACTATGCCTTAAACAGTTTTTTGACAAGTTTTCACTATGGCATTGATGCATCAAGGCGTTTTGGTTACAGATGGTCTAACGCGAAACGAAATTTCGTTACCTATCTGCCTCTCTGTCTATCGAATATGCAAGAATGATGGAGGCAGAAACCACAATTTAGATTTTCCATTTCGCGGTAGGCCCCGTGTGCGTTAGTAACGCCCTCTACGCAGAGTTTTGCGTAATATTCCCTATTTTATGCCTATTATTATTGTAACTACTGATTCTACTGAAATAATACAATAATACTCTTCGTATGTTTTATTGTTCTTAAATTAATGATTAAGACGTGGAACGCATAATTTCGTCAGGGGGAAGGGGAAGCCTATGTGCCTCTCTTTCGCACAAAGAAAGATCGCGCAGTGATAGAGAGGCGAATAGATGAACTAATGAAGTGGTTCGCGGTTATAGCCCTTACTGTATTGTAGTATCGTAAGTGTCAGGATGTCAGGACCATGATAGCTATTTATAACGATATAAATAGCTATCATGGTCCTGACATCCTGACGCTTACTCCCAGTTTTAGTACCTTTTTTGTATTATTTGGTACATGACATCAAAAAAATTTTACCTCGCTAAAAATCGAGAAATATTGAAAATAATGTGGTCAAAAAAGTTACAGTTAGAATACACTTTGTATGTGCACAGTGGTGCAGCCACTCAATGTGAACCGGGCCTTCAATATAGTTCAACAGTTAATATTTTTGGCTAAAACAGTTATGTATTTTAGAGAAGTGGAAATCTTGAGCGTTTCGAGGGTTTGAAGACACGAGGGTTAAACAATTTTTTCTAACGACTGAAACACAACATTTTTTATAGTACATATGGTACTACTTTACCGCACTAGGGCGTTAATTAGCACTTTACGCGCCTATGTCGAAAATTTAAAGTGCCATATGTACTGTAAAACGTTGTATATGTGCGAATAGATAATTGGCAACTCGTTTCGATTTAAAACACTCCTTTCGATCGTGTTTTAATTTACTGCCACTGGTTGTGAATAATTGAACTCGTTATGAATTAATGTATAATTACCACACCAACGCCAAAAAATATTTAAACTTCAAAATCATCACATGTCGTCGTCGTCGTTAATTTTACATTCCTAGGTGATAAAATATTTCAAAATTTGAATGATTAAATTACTTTGCATTTCTTGTGAATAAAATGTAAGTAACTTTCCCATCCGTTTTTAAAGAATAACAGCAATACATGCGAAAGACCGACTATGACTGTTAACCACCGAATCCCAGCGCTCAAAATGTATTCCACTGATGTCATGCTTAAAACAATCCAACATTTTGAGAATAATATGGTTAGTTATAATTTTTTCCCCTCTCATTTCTTGAAAATATAAGTAATTATGTTGAAACTCAGTAAGAGTTGCTGAAGAGATGCTATCTAGCAACCCTTACTGGACTTGTACTCCCTAACTATAGAGCTATTTTTTAATAAGTAAAAAGAAATGCAAAAAAGCAGTTACTTCTTTTACAGTTAAATATCCATTAACTTTATAACTTTTTAATATTTTGTGTTCTACGTTGTATCGATATACGTGTACCCGAAGTCGATAAATGAGAACTCTCTATGACAGTTCAAGAATGCCACAATAATTCCGGTCTCTGTTAATAATAGTTTGCCACCTTATTGACGTGCATTTTTACATATCAAACAAAAAATAAATAAAAAATATTGAATGTGGATACATTCATCCTCCTTAGACGTGGCTGCTACAGTCTTCACGATTTTATTTGCCGTGTGATCATCGCTTTCCAGTTGCAGCTTGGTGCCATCGAGGAATGTCCATAGTATATGAAAAAAGAAAAATGTTTATAATACCATTCATTGTATCACAATATCGACTAAGTACTACTAGAGGGCACCTTTAACCTTATTTTGGCAATGTTAAATATCCTTACAATTGTCTATTAATGATAGTTTTCAGTAAGTAGCTCATAATTGGGTAGTTTCTCCCCTACACCCTAAATTCATCCAACGAAATAAAATGTTCCGTAGGGTATACATGGTGGCCTATTTAGATCGTTCAGTATGGGAAAGTTTGAAACTATAACACATACGAAGATCTGTTCCTAGGAATCATGCCATCGATTTTCTATATATAAAGACGGGCCAATAACACCTGCTTTGTATCTACTGTTTTATTTTTGAAGATTCTATACCTATGTTATAATTATCACCTACTAAGTTTTTGAAATTAACAAAACTAAAGCTATTTTAGTCTAACAAGCATATTGTTATACTTTCTCTTTCACATATGTAAACTATTGAATGAAAAACAATAGCCCATAGGTAAGCCCATATAATATACCCAGGGGTCGGACAAAAAGTGCGGATGACGTCAAACCACTTATAGGTGATTTCAAATAGTATTTTTGATTTTCATAAACAATTATCACTTATCATTTATCAACCTCTTTATTAAACGATATCGCCACTTGAAATGAGTACCTAAGTACGTTTTTGACTGACACATGTCAATCAGATGAACAATAAATTGACTTCGTTATTGTTTAGCTATTGTATCCTCACGATTATATTTAGCTAAAATTTATATTTACTAATGTATAAGAAAACGCTCTAAAATGTCATCTTTACTCGAATATTGTGGCAATTTTCTGTTTTTGGAGGTACGTGACAAACACGTATACTGCTAATCTTACCTACTGTTCCCACTTTTGACTATTAAACCTATTTATCTGAGGATCCCACAAACTTGTTCTAACTAATTTCAAATAATTATACCTTATGGTAACAAGTTTCGTGAAATTTATTTCATTCACTACATCACCCTACCACCTGTATTATTAATTCCATGGATTTATTTACGATTATTTTGTTACTTCATTAATACTACTTTGTTACTACATGTCACACGGAAGTTTAAATACAAACTCAAACATCATCCTGTGTGCAAGATTACGTCATTTTTACGTCATCCGCACTTTTTGTCCGACCCCTGAATATACCTAAGCCCTAACTCGTAAAATACTTGTCAAGGAGAAGTTATATTCTAATCTTCATGAACACGTTTCACCAAATAGCACTGTTTAAATGCAAATATAAAAATATACTATATGTAAAATATTTGAAGAGTTTCATCCATTATTCCTGGGATCCATTATCAGAAATAGATCTTGACTAAAATGAAGCTTAAAAAATAACTTGCAGAACAATCTCAACGAAGAAGATATCGCCAAACGTGAAATACGCGTAGTTGAGGTGTTCCGTCTGGTCTTCATCAGCAGTTCCACTTAATTAAATGTCACTCACTTTTTTAATGTAAATGCTTGATTTGTTGATACAACAACAAATATATACAGGGTGTTTATTTAGTCACCTGCAAATAATTTACGAGGTGAATAATAGGTCATACATTCCTTTGTACATCTCTACAAATCTTATGATATGAGCTCTGTTCATGGGTTCTGCTCGTTTGCCTCCTATATTAAAAAAAAATACTTCTACTTAACATAACGCCATTCCTTTGTACATCTCTATAAATCTTCTGATACGAGCTCTGTTCATGGGCTCTGATCTTATGCCTCCTATATTTAAAAAAATACTTCTACTTAACATAGCGCCATTTCTATGTACGTATCTACAAATCTTAAGATACGACCTCTGTTCATGGGCTCTGCTCGTTTGCCTCCTGTATTTAAAAAATACTTCTACTTAACATAACGCCATTCCTTTGTACATCTCTACAAATCTTATGATATGAGCTCTGTTCATGGGTTCTGCTCGTTTGCCTCCTATATTAAAAAAAATACTTCTACTTAACATAACGCCATTCCTTTGTACATCTCTTTAAATCTTCTGATACGAGCTCTGTTCGTGGGCTCTGCTCGTTTGCCCCCTATATAAAAAAAAATTCTACTTAACATAGTGCCATTTCTTTGTACATATCTACTTATCCTATGATACAACCTCTGTTCATGGGCTCTGCTCATTTGCCTCCTATATTTAAAAAAATGCTTCTACTTGACATAGCGCCATTTCTATGTACATATCTACAAATCTTATGATACGACCTCTGTTCATGGGCTCTGCTCGTTTGCCTCCTGTATTTAAAAAAATACTTCTACTTAACATAACGCCATTCCTTTGTACATCTCTACAAATCTTATGATATGAGCTCTGTTCATGGGTTCTGCTCGTTTGCCTCCTATATTAAAAAAAAAATACTTCTACTTAACATAACGCCATTCTTTTGTACATCTCTATAAATCTTCTGATACGAGCTCTGTTCGTGGGCTCTGCTCGTTTGCCTCCTATATTAAAAAAAATAAATTCTACTTAACATAGTGCCATTTCTTTGTACATATCTACTTATCCTATGATACAACCTCTGTTCATGGGCTCTGCTCATTTGCCTCCTATATTAAAAAAAATACTTCTACTTAACATAGCGCCATTTCTATGTACATATCTACAAATCTTATGATACGACCTCTGTTCATGGGCTCTGCTCGTTTGCCTCCTGTATTTAAAAAAATACTTCTACTTAACATAACGCCATTCCTTTGTACATCTCTACAAATCTTATGATATGAGCTCTGTTCATGGGTTCTGCTCGTTTGCCTCCTATATTAAAAAAAATACTTCTACTTAACATAACGCCATTCCTTTGTACATCTCTATAAATCTTCTGATACGAGCTCTGTTCGTGGGCTCTGCTCGTTTGCCTCCTATATTAAAAAAAAAATTCTACTTAACATAGTGCCATTTCTTTGTACATATCTACTTATCCTATGATACAACCTCTGTTCATGGGCTCTGCTCATTTGCCTCCTATATTTAAAAAAATACTTCTACTTAACATAGCGCCATTTCTATGTACATATCTACAAATCTTAAGATACGACCTCTGTTCATGGGCTCTGCTCGTTTGCCTCCTGTATTTAAAAAAATACTTCTACTTAACATAACGCCATTCCTTTGTACATCTCTACAAATCTTATGATATGAGCTCTGTTCATGGGTTCTGCTCGTTTGCCTCCTATATTTAAAAAAAAATACTTCTACTTAACATAACGCCATTCCTTTGTACATCTCTATAAATCTTCTGATACGAGCTCTGTTCGTGGGCACTGCTCGTTTGCCTCATATATTAAAAAAAAAATCTACTTAACATAGTGCCATTTCTTTGTACATATCTACTTATCCTATGATACAACCTCTGTTCATGGGCTCTGCTCATTTACCTCCTATATTTAAAAAAATACTTCTACTTAACATAGCGCCATTTCTATGTACATATCTACAAATCTTAAGATACGACCTCTGTTCATGGGCTCTGCTCATTTGCCTCCTATATTTAAAAAAATACTTCTACTTAACATAGCGCCATTTCTATGTACATATCTACAAATCTTATGATACGAACTCTGTTCATGAGTTCTGCTCGTTTAGCTCCTACTTAAAAAAAATCGATTCTACTTAACATAGCGCTGTTTCTTTGTACATATCTACCAATTCTATGATAAGAGTATGACCTCTGTTCATGGGCTCTGCTCGTTTGCCTACTATATAAAAAAATCTACTTAACATACCGCTGTTTCTTTGTACATATATATCTACTTATCCTATGATAGGTACGACCTCTGTTCATGGGCTTTCCTCATTTGCCTCCTATATTTAAATAATACCAGACAAATGCGAGCCGGACTCGCCCATCTAGGGTACCGTAGTTTTTAGTATTTGTTGTTAATGCGGCAACAGTAATACATCATCTATGAAAATATCAACTAACTATCACGGTTTACGAGATACAGCCTGGTGACAGACGGATAGACGTACTGACAGCGGAGTCTTAGTAATAGGCTCCCGTTTTACCCTTTGGGTACTGAACCCTAAAAAGGAACTTTTACTTATCATAGCGCTCTTTTTGGATATACTGTATAGTAATATTGAATTTACTGCTCTTCTGACCTATTTCGGTACCTTTTATGTACCTACTTAGTACTTACCTACATACATATTAAGGTTATACAACTATTATTTCTAGAATCAAAAAATCAATACAAACAAACCTACGTAATATACACGTATTTTAAAAACATAATCCTCGAAACTCGAAAGCTCCTCTTTTTGTAAATGCAATGCAAATAAAACGCATTAAACTTAATCATGACGTCACGATCAAGTATCATTTAATAAGGGGCGTTTCGTGCGTAGATAACGATTGTCAGATTTGACTCTCATTTCTAACTTTTGTATTGCTTCAATGTTATGGGTCCCATAAAGACATGTTTCTTTTATAAAAACTTATTATCTAGCCTAGCCTTTTGGCAGTATTTTCTCGAGCTTTACGCAGTTGATTGAGGAAGCTGCCGTACAAGACAAAAGCATTTTCAAAGCGACTTTCTCTTAGAACACCCCATCTATCCGTCTATCTATCATAATTTATTTCAGGCAACTAGCGGCCCATAGATAAATACCTTAAGATTAGCATACACATTATAAAAATATATTTTAAAACTAAATACTACAAATCACATTATTTTACTGCGGCATGAAACTATTTATCATAAGACATACCCTTTGAGACTGTCTACCCATTGTTTTTGTATATGATAGCTAAACATCCTTTCAGCAATGGCTTTTAGGAACTGCAAACTAATAATCTGATTGATTTTACCAGTGCAATCAGTCAACTTCGGGCAGCTTGTGGCATGCAGTTGGGGAGTAACGATCTCACGTACCCGAGTGTTCCTAGGGAGTTCTGTCATTCGAAGGAGGGTGGGTGGGACAGGATTATCTGCTTCTGGGTTGCCTTGGCCGGCCGGCCAGGGTGGAGTCGTTAGAGCTATAAGTTCCAAGGGTGGAAGTGCAAGACGCGAGTTGGCACAGTGGCTGTTACAGCCACTGGGTTGAAAGCGGTGCACGCCTCTCGATACCCCTGAGCCGCTCACACCAGTGTTACTCTTGAGCCATCCCATATGTCGCTTTTTGTGTCGTCTGCCGGAAATAAAATTGTATACCGTTTTATTAGGCAGGTGTCTGGTTTTTTAACCCATAGCTCAGTGTTTAGCCCATCGCTTTCACACAATAACCTAGTTTATTTTAGATTCCAACAACTCTCAATAGTCCTTACACCCTGTCGGGCCTGCCTCTGCGTGCGTCCTATGACATGGGCAAGGGCAGCATCAGCTCGGTGTACATCTTACATTTCATGAACGTGTCAAAAGGGCCTCTACGTTAGGTTAGGGCTCGGCGCACGCTTCTCAAAGGTCCGGAATACCATTGTTCCGTGATGGGAAAGACATACAAATTAAAATAATAATAATCGTTAATGCAATGCAGTGCTCTATTTGTCAAAGAAAATAAAATTCTTTCACACTCACAAAACATTCATTCTTATTTTTGCTTATTTTTTCATACATTAAGTATCTTTCTGTAAATAAGATCACAATTTTCTCTCTTGTCAGATTTATTTTACTATTTGAATAACATGACAGCGTCAAATGTCGTAAAAAGTATACAAGTAAAAAGGTTTAAGAAAAGAGTCCGCAACATATTATTTATTAGACCTATTAGCAAAGAATATCCTATTAGTACGGTCGCGGAAATTGATTCTTTAGCAACTTGCGGTTCAAGTAAATTTGGCTGTACATACTTATGGTAAGAGCTGTCCATTGTAACGTGACACGTTAACTGCTAAAGAATCAATTTCCTCGACTGTACTTACAAGCTAAGCCTAAAGTGCCATGGCAATTAATGCAAGCTTACGAATAAATACAAAAACCGGACAAGGGCGAGTCGGACTCGCCCAACGTGATTCCGTAATTTTTTTAGTATTTGGTTTTTTATATACTACGTTGGTGGCAAACAAGCATACGGCCCACCTGATGGTAAGCAGTCTCCATAGCCTATGTACGCCTGCAACTCCAGAGGAATTATATGCGCGTTGCCGAGCCTGACAACCCTCCTTCCCCTCGTTGAGCTCTGGCAACCTTACTCACCGGCAGGAACACAATACTATGTTGTTATAGTGGCAACAGAAATACGTCATCTTTGAAAATTTCAACTGTCTATCACGGTTCATGAGATACAGCCTGGTGACAGACGGACGGACGGACGGACGGACAGCGGAGTCTTAGTAATAGGGTCCCGTTTGGGTACGGAACCCTAAAGATGAAAACTGCTGCCATGTTACTATACATTTAAGAAACACAGAAAATCTGGAATTGACATATTGAAAAAAATATATTGTTATCTTCTTCTGCACGACTTTTTAGTATGAGGAAGCTACTTAGGTACGTAAGGCTACCCTCGATTCATTTGTTATGAGGGGGCCCTCGGCCTTAGAGCACGCATAGCACAAGGGCTACGCCCGACTTTCTCAATATGAGGCCGCCGCTGTAGCCCGACGTCAGAGCGTTCATATCATTTCGGGCTAGCATGACGGGCTACGCAAGACTCCTTTGCCATCTCACTTACTTAAAAAAAATCTTAAATTTAATACTCTTTTACTTGAATAACGTTTTCACTTTTAGTTACATGTATGGCGTGCCTAAAAATTATATTTTTATACATTTGAACTTCTAAACTAAGTAGTAGCTTACCATCAGGCCGGCCACCAACGTAGTATAAAAAATACCTACTTTCCACTTTTCTCTTTTGGTTATCTTATAGTTTTTGAGTAAAATAGCTGTGACATACGGACAGACAGATAGACAGACAGATGGACATGACGAAACTGTAAGGGTTTTTGCCATTTTGGCTACGGAACCATAAAATGCACACTGTAAATTTCAACTACCTAACCCACTCGTATTATAGATCAAAAATTCCTTTTCCGCAAGAAGTAAGTAAGCCAGTAGGTAAGTAGTTTATTTTTTGTACTTGTTAGACAATTCTATCTTAGTGTACCGAACTTAAAGGTTATTTTTTTTACTTTGAGAGCGCACCACCGACATTCTTAGTGGTGTACGCGTATTTCTCTATAGCTGAATGTTTGTAGATGATTATCTTATATCGATGCTTTAAAATGTTGTGGTATTCCTACAGCCATTTTAAATATCTTCTCTTTTAAACTTAAGTTTTTCATGCATTCCTGAAACGGAACAAGTCTATGATAGGATTGATGGGAGAAAATAATGCAAAAACGCGGCATTAAGCAAAATGATCATTTGTGATTCAGGGTTAATATCTATCGGGTATCACTGAACCCCAACGGATATATTTTTGCAATACAACACAAATGCACACCTCAATAGAAGAAAATAATACTGAAAAACAATAGGCCTGTCTACTCGCTAAGAAGCACTTAGGGCAGCTTGTGATGAGTCAATCTCTAAGTAATCTGCCTAGTTACCTACCTCAAAACGAGACCGCTTTTCCATACAAACGTAGTCCCCATTACGGATAATATTTTTACAGTAGGTACATATGTTGCTACTTTACCGCACTAGTGCGAAAATTAGCATATTACGTTACTGTGTCGAACATTTAAAGAGCCATGTACTGTAAAACGTTGTACGATACATGTGCGAATAAGTAATTCGCAACTCGTGTCGATTTAAAACACTCCCTTCGGTCGTGTTTTAATTTATCGCCACTTGTTTCGAATTTCCTATTTTTCGCACTTGTATCGTAATGTACTATTACAAAATTGGATGTAGAACGAAGGGAATATCAATATCCAGAGAGGAAAATGGGGACTATGTTTGTATGGAGAACCGGTCATCCCTTTTCCTTTTAATAGTTTAATATGCTTCGGCACATGATTATTTGAGACAATATACACGCATTGTATTTCCATTACCTTAAGCAGAGAACACGGTGGCTTCGAAAGAGTCTCGGGTCATGTGGAAATAAAGCTCTTCACATAATGTTGTGTAATTCTCCTTTTTCCGAAAGTGTCCGCGAAATGTCCAAATGCACAATTGCCCAGAGTATGCAGTATTCTCTTCATCAGCTATTATGGCAGCCAGGGCCAATATTTTGATTTTATTATTTATTTCTATATCGACTTGCTTCCCATCGAACCAATTTTTTCAATGTGATTGACATTTGTGACATTTGTCATGAACAGTCCGTTATTTGGACGGCTCGGTGAGCTCGGACAGCCCGGCCCGGCCTGTCTCGCGCTCGGAGACTCAACGATAGTGTCAACGCATAGAGATACTATAATATACAGATGATGGCCCGGTCGCCCCGGCCCCGGAACGGTCCGGCGACGGTGGCGCTCCTGAAAGTCCGTGTGACGGCTCGCTCCGGTCCGCCCCGGCCCGGCCCTGGCACTGTGTAGCGTGAGTCATCCTTAAAGATTGTATTCGTACATAAAACTTAAAACTATTGTTAAGACTAGAAAACTTTATTAGATAATAACATTAACATTTTAACAAAAATGCAGCGTGCCTTTTAAAAAGTAGACTTTATTATCAGCCCGGATTTCACCTACTTCAAAATTACAGTACCTAAGTATAAAATGTTCTGCCACTGGGATATCCGATTAAAATCCGGACCCGTTGTCCCACAAGTGGGAACAAGGTCTCCCTAACCAAATAAGCTAGATTCGGGCCATGTTGTACCTCGCGCGTCCAATGATAATCCCTGACAGTTCATTTTATGGAGCATCTGAATTGTAAACACATTTTGGAAATTGTATGGACATCTCTATGTAAAGATCTGTTTTCATTGGAGTTTGGTTAGCCTCTTGTTTTAATTGGCACATTCAGTAAATCCAAGAGGAAGGTAGTCACCATTACGTAATTAGAAAAACTTAGTATACTATTGAGTATTCTGGTTTTAGGCCATATAAAGGTTAGTTTGAATTTTGGCGTCAATTTGACTTTTTTGGACGCTGACAGCGTAAGCTTTAATGTGACATTCGGATGTCACCGCTTTCCCATTGACATATATATTATCTAAGGACGGGCCTTACGGGCACTAAGAATGGTGCTAGTTCAGTGGTGTCACTCACGAATTCGAGCCAAATCGTGCAGTATAAAGGTCACAGCTCATTAGAGCCACCCCGCACCCGACCCTCACCGCCTCGCCTCGAGCGGTTAGTATTCTTCGTATGGATTTCTATGGGCATGCGCTCACTACATCAACTTCGTACCACCACCGGATAAGTTGATGTAGTGAGCGCATGCCCATAGAAATCCATACGAAGAATACTAACCGCTCGAGGCGAGGCGGTGAGGGTCGGGTGCGGGGTGGCTCTAATGAGCTGTGACCTTTATGCAACTAGTTGCGTCCAATCAAGTCATCAACCAATCGCGTTGCTGTTGTGCAAATTGGCACTTAAGCGTCTCATATCAATATACGTCGTATACGCGGGACAAGCCTGCGCGCGCACCATCTGTCCCACGTTCCATTGCATGAATTGAAATAATTTGTCCCTAGCTTGAGTTAGTATGCATTTTTGGAGCTCCCTGTACACTCAGGCGCACTTGTTAGCGTGTGTCGGCCTTCAGGTGAGAGTTTTATGGTTGTCAAAAATCATTGGTGTTGAGCAGTTTTGTGTGTGTAGCGGGAGTGCGTTCCGAAAATACCCGGTAGGTCTGGTAGACGAGTACTAGTATTAAGGAGTATATAACTGAAAAGAAACAAACATTAATTAGTTTATAGCTGCTGTTAAGGCTTTCAGGTTTTAAGTAGCTCTTTCTTAAACAAGCACTAAGAACTAAACAGTTGGGTGAATCATTTTTTTTTGTTTTGTTATCCTGTCCCGTTGTCCAAGGGACAACAGTGGCACAGTTTGTTTGAAGAGACGTTGTATGCCGTTCTATTAACATGCTTAGTAGGGGGCCCATTATGGACATTGGTTATAACGACCACAAAAACGCAAGTTTAATACATTTAAGTGCCATAAAATCAGTATTTCAATGAACTTTTGTCCCCTGGACAACTAATCGTAACCATGGCAACGAGTGACGCTAAAAAGTTGATTCTCCCAGTTACAACAGGTAAGTACCTACGCGGCGAAAGCCACGCAACCATAGTTTTATTTATTTATTCAGAGACAAATTAAAGTCGGCCCAACTGCCTTATCGTTCGATATGAAGTAGGTAACATGCGAGATAATTTGCATTATTTTTGTCACAATTGTTTTTCAACTGACATTTCACTTCGAATCCAATGGAGATCAAATCAAGGACGTTCCTTCAGGACATTCATGTCATTCTAAAATCGAAATCGATGTTATTATTACGCTAAAATAACAATTCCATGATAAGAAAATTGCTGTAACAAAACATTTTATCTTTATGCTGGTCGTAATAGCTCCCTATATACTGCATTGTTCTGCCGCTAGAGGCAGCACTAGCACAAATCGTAAGCCATAGCGTAACTTATATTACTTATATATACTATGCCTAAAAGAGTATTTTGATAAGTTTTCAGGTTTGTTTACAGTTTGTACTAGTGGCGCCCCCTACGCAGAGTTTTGCACGTAATTTGCAGTTTCTGAACCCATCATAAATGGTTTATGATATGTGTGTAGGTATAGATACAGTATATTGTATAAAACATTAGACTTACCGCAAAGTCCTAAAGGGATCAGCGTGTACATCATGACAATTTCCCCCCATTGGACTCCGATCATCACGAGACACGCGAGCACGCTCAGGACCAACACGGTGATGCCGAATCTCAGGTAGGCCAGCACGTAACTCTTGTTGCGCTGGAACAACATTTAAAATAATCTTTAGCAAACTAGTGAAATGGACGTTTTTACTCTGGCAAAAAAGGGCAAAGAAAAAGGAGCGAAATTTAAATTTTCTATGGGAGGACAACCCTTCTTTCTACTTACAAAAATGGCTTGCCAAACGGTTAACCACGGGTTAGTGGGATGGTGCAAGTGGCGCTAAGTATCAGCTCTTTTCCAAAAATATGTAAGGCATTTTTGGCATAAACATTTGTACACGATTCTTACTCATTATTTATCAACTTATTACAAATAATTACATAAAGTAACCAGTAACTAGTCCAACCCGTACCTGGTCGCTTCCGGTCCAAGAGTGTCCATAATCCTCTCGGCATTAGCCTTTGCACCAGAAACTACTCGGAGCGGAGGACTCTCCTTTTTGCCTAAGTCGACGGCCTATGTCACGCATAAACTGTTTCGCAATCTGCGCCCCAGCAGACCAGGAGACTACCAAACCAACGCAGTACCTACATACTTTATAAAACAGTTTTAAATGCGACTTAAATAATCTATAGGTGTATCTCTACAATACAATGACACTAGAATAAACGGTTAGAATACAGTAGTTTTAGGGTTCTGTACCTCAAGGAAAAAACGGAACCCTTATATGATCACTCGTGCGTCTGCCTGTAGTAATGTCCGTAGTGTATGTCTGTTACAGCCTATTTGCTCCGAAACCACTAAACCAATTACCTAAGTTGAAATTTGGTACACATATGTAAGTCACCAAATCCAACGAATATACCTAAATGAATTTCAAACATAGGGACCACTTTTGAGGAGTAAATGAGAAAAAAAAACATTTTGCAAACTACATCGGGTTATACATATCAAATGAAAGGTTTCATTGGGTCCATCTCACATTTATTTTATCATTTTAACTTCAACCGTTTAGACATTTAAAAAAAAAATAGTCGAATAATGACCATTTCCCCCGTTCAAAACGTCGTGCTAATTGTGAGTTTAAAATTTAAATCAAGTGAGTCATTATTCACAAAATATTGCAAAATTGAGCAACTTACACGTCGGATTCCCACAACCAGCAGGATTGCGAACGTTAGCGGCAAGGCACTGGCTACACAGGAACCTAGAGCGATGCCCACGAGCATATGTACCAACACCAAGTCAGAGCCTCGGGATTCTCCGTCGAAATAGATGCTGATGTTGAAGATTAGGAAGACGAGGCATCCTATGGAAGCTGCCATGCAAATAATCTGGAATCAGAAAGAATAAAGTTATTGTTAAGTTTATTGCTGCACGGATAAAAGATGTCTCACGCTAAAACGGCCCCGGTCCGGGCCGAGGCGTTCGACACATCGTTTTCTATGGAAAGCATGACACCGATCACCCGTCATAGAAAACGAAGTGTCGGGAGCCGTGGCCCAGACCGTTCTAGCATGAGTGCTTGCTTGTTTACCGTATAATCCGTATACCGTATAAAATAGAATAATAATAAAAATGCCGATTCCAAACTAGTTTTGTTACGGTTGTTTTACGTTGTGGGTATTTTCACTTACGGCATTTATGATGGAGAATACGAAGCATCCTTTTTCCACCGGCGCCCCGCAGCACACGGAGGACGAACAGCAGGAACGACTGAAAGCATACATTTTACATACTTAAAATATGACAACCGAATCAACTCTAAAAACCCTATAACTGCGAAATGCGAATAAATGTCTCTGTTCTGTAGCAAATATCGACGTACGGCCTGATTCGAACTTTAAGGTACGTCAAACATTTGCTAAAGATACGACATGGATTAGATATGTCAGTGTCAAAAGTGACATTTCTTCAAAAAAAAACGTCACTTTTGACATTGACATATCCAATCCATATCGTATCTTTAGGAAATTTTTGACGTATCTTAAAGTTCGAATCGGGCGGATAGGCGAAATGTATTGTAGAACAGTGAATTTATTTATTTCGTTTATTTGGGGCTTCAACAGCAATACAAATAAAATAAGCTAAGCTTGAATTTACAAAACATATTAAACCAATAAAAGATTTATTTAGGTTTCCGAAGTTGGTCCAATAGAAAAAGTTGTTTAGTAAACATATTCATTTCGCACCGTTTGTATGAAGAATCGGTCACGTGACTTATCTCCATTTCTCATAAACCTCGCCCCGAAATGTGGATGCGTGCTTACAGCATAAATACAGTACAAATTTTTTGCTAATGTGGATCCACGTTCGGCATATGAGCGGTTAAGTCTTAGAAGAAACAGAATAAATTACATAAAGAAACATTTCAATACTTCATGCTTGTTATTTCAAACCTCCGTCATGCCATGTTTTGTTGAACCATGCTGAACTTTCTCATGAACTCACGCGAATTAAAAATATTTAAGTAACATTGTACGCCAAGGTACGCACTGCACTGATGCGAGAACACAACCCAGCTCAAAAAAATATAAAAATATCATGAAATACCTAACTAATTATATCAACACTTACTTCGATTCCATCGTAAACAACACCTCAAATATTGATTTTACTATTTTGTAAATACTAAATAAAACAGTTGAAAAGCCACGCGTCTAATAACAGTAAGTAAAACAGCTCAACTGAGAGATCTGACCTTGTTGCTACTATATTATTCGCAAACATTTATTCGGTCGAGTGTTACGGCGTGTAAGAGCGCTGTCTCGCCTTGTTGTTCTGTCTTGCTCTTTCACTCTTTTCGGCATGTGGCGCCAAATGACATCATCGAGTCTGTATAGTGTATGGCTCAGGGGAGTTACGTATCGTATTCAGAATATTCTATGTGCTACCTTTGGATTTTGAATTTATTGCGTTCGAATACGGTACAAATTTCAATAAGTTTTCCAATGGCAGTTATAACTGGGGGCCTACCGCGAAAACCGAAATTCGCAATTTACAATTTACTGTTATACAAAAGTTCTTGTAGTGAAGAAACGGCTAAGTCACATATTTTGACTGGTGTAGAGTTTGTGAAGTTAGATGCTTGGCTCTACATGAGACCTGATATTTGTTTGACAGAGCGAGCCATATGGTTTCGTTTTGGCAACATTTAGCATGAAAATGTTTTTGGTGGGGTATAGATATCAAGATAAAGTTGATAGTCCATCCTTAGCTTCTAAGGACCAATCCTGCCAAAGGAAATCAATTTCATGAGCTGCAATTACGACTAATTACAAGTATCTATCGTCATGTCAATTATTTATTTATTTTCTAACTGCGCTATCATCAGTACTTGTCACGCTTTAAACATATAAATAATTCGCAATTAATTTTGTCTCATAATAAACTTTAAAGTGTACTAAAAATTAAGCGCAAGTAATTTTTGAAAGTCGCTCAATCATCTGTAATCTTTCTACCGCTAAGCTACTTTATCAATAACCAGGTTTTGGGGGTCCCCCGAGCTATGGGAGCCCCGGGGCATTGCCCCACCTTGGTGCCGCCTTACCGTCATGCGTACGTTTACGTTGCGTCTGGGAATATACTTGTTTCAATCAATCAATCAATCAATCTAAACTTTATTGATAAAATATAGTTATTTTACATGTCAACTCATTATATCTATTAAATCGCACATTATTATATTATAGATGAAAACATTATTTACACAAATATAATTATTTCAAAGTTCATTATCATTACGGGTTGAATTATTTTAACTATAGCTATGCATATAGTTTATGTGCGTAGGCCTTGAATGTCGACAGACAATCTTAATTTTGCGGCTACAGACTGCGCGCTGGCATCGCTACCGAGAGCTACATGTACTGCAGTGACTTAGTTCGAAATTTGCCCACATACATACTTAATTTTGTATTTTGTGTTTTTATTCGGCGTCTGAATGAGTAATCAATGTAATAATAGCCGAAACTCGCCAGTCGAAAGTTGATAGTGTACGAATAGACACGCGTGCTAAATTCAGACAAGTATTTTGGAGTATTGGTTATTACGAAAACATGCAGAACGGACATAGTCCAGTACATAACAAGTCCAAGATGAAAAGTTGTTGTAGTTGTTGTATAAGTCCCAGGATCGAACTTGTAATTTGGGCATCTATCAGTTTGGTGAGTAATCAAAAGATCAAAACACTACTTTTTTAAGCTAGGTACTAATTAAGTAAGTAAAAAGCAATATTGTATGAGCAAAATTGCAATTTCCTTATTTTCATACCTACATTCAATGTTTTGAATATGGAGCTTTCGATCTGATTTCTTACAATACCTAGTAAAAAGTAAAAGTGTCTTAGACAAGCGAAACTTTGTCAAGACACTTTTACTATTGGGTCGTGTTTAAGTTCCAACTTCCCTTTAACTCCCAAAGTAACTATATTGCAAAGGCCGAAGGCGGGCTTGCGTGCTCGCACGCGGACCATTCCTTGCAAGCAAAAGTACAACTGCTTTATTTTTTCCTTTTGGAAAACAACCCTCCACACATTAAAAAAACTTTGTAATACCTAGTAGCGGCCCGATTCGAAGAATGAGATACGATAACGATAAGTTCTGGTTTAGATAAGTTCTCATTTAGATATCGTTAGTATGTCGTATAATTGATAGAAGCAGCTCGTTTCGGGCAACCAATGTCATATTGACGTTCGTA
Organism: Cydia pomonella; assembly: GCF_033807575.1. NCBI lineage: Eukaryota > Metazoa > Arthropoda > Insecta > Lepidoptera > Tortricidae > Cydia > Cydia pomonella. The sequence continues at coordinate 16,323,808 of NC_084717.1, read as the reverse complement.
TCGAAATATCGTAGATAGGTGGATCTTATTGGGATCACAGCGGAATCGAAATAAACATCAATTTTGAAATGTCGTTTAGGTATCGATCTTTTAAAGATCTTTAATCATACTTCGAATCGGACCGTAGAGTCTAGTTGACAAGTTTGTTTTAATGGTATAGATCATGTCATTCACGAAGACACGTGCCTTGACTCTTACTGTCATGTTATTAAAGGTTAGATTTGACAAATCTGCCCCCTTCTGCCCCCTTTACTTCACGACCACGATCACAAAGCCGTCTTGTGGTGGAATGAAATAGGAAATATTGCATTTATGTATATTGCTCTACAATTATTTTTCAATAAAATGTGTGACCCGAATAGTACTGTTTTACAATTTTTAGTTCTTGTATTTTTTTATAATTTCCATGTGTAAATATTAAATTCCATGTGTAAGTGATAAATTGCTAATTGTGTATTTAATTAGAATGTGTTATAAAATTCTGTCTTTTGTGTAGCTTTTATGCAGTTGGTCTCAAGGCATTAGACCCTCATTAAAAATGGGATAGATTGACAGCATTGGCTTTTGTGTTACATGTACCTATTATTGTTTCAGAGTTTCACCGTATTTATGCTAATTTTCATGTTTTTCGGAATAATGTTTATAGACGCAATGGGCGGAGATCACCATTCCTTGTTTGAGTTTGAGGATTTCAAAATGGTGATATTCACGTCGGCGTTACTGACTGATATCGTGTACAACGTGCTTGTTATGGTGGCTTCTCTTGGGGTAAGTAGATATTTGTTGTGTTGAATGAATGAATGAATTTTATTTACGGAATACGGGTTACATAGGGTTGTTAAAAATATAGTATGTACAAGTTCTCCATATTCTACTTAAACAAGCATGCAAAAATTATCTGTATTTTTGATGGATTGTTAGTGATCCAACAAAATACAGAGACTTACCCTATTAACAAGTTTTATCGAACAACATGCATACTATTACTATGTGCATTTAACATTAAAAAAATCTTCCATAGTATAAACATTTAGGTCACATAACCAGGCATACAAATTTGTTTTAAACTGGTTAAGGCATAGATTTTTTATATTTTTTGGAATTTTATTATATATTTTTACGCACATAAAATATGGACTATATGTCGTTTGTTTCAAGCGAGCTTTAGGAGGTACATATAATTGATCTTTTTATCTTGATATCCGGTCGTTGTAGGTTTTAACTTCATAGTTTTTAGTAAAATAATTTTGATTGCTATGCACAAATACAGCCGTTTCGTATATGTATAATGAAGGCAACGACAAAAGTTTGTGTAGTTTAATTAAATATGGGTTTAATATAGCTCTAATAAATTTTTTTTGTTTAACAAAAGCTTTTTGCATGTCAGGGGAATTTCCCCATATGGTAAGACCATAGCGGAGTACAGACATAACGTAGCCGTGGTATGCTACTAGGGCTGCCTCATGAGATACAGATTGTCGTAACTGTCGGAGTGGAAAAATAAATTTATTCAATTTATTACATATATTTTCAACATGGACATTAAAGTTACAATGCTCATCCAAATGTATACCTAGAAACTTTGTGCTGTGATCTTTATCAACTTGTTCTCCGTTATAAGTGATGTCAAAGTTCCTTAGGTTTGCTCTTTCTTGTGAGGAATCGTACATGTTTAGTTTTAATAATATTTATGGATAGGTTGTTGTTTTCTAGCCACTGTATAGTCTTTTGTAAGGTTTGCTTTATCTCTTGTTGATAGGTCAGATCATTCACGCACGGTATTATAATCGATGTGTCGTCAGCGAATAACACTGATTGATATTCTATAATCTTTGGCAAATCATTTATATAAAAGGAAAAGAATAACGGCCCCAAGACGCTACCTTGAGGTACCCCGAATTAGTATTGATGTTAATCAAAACAATTCTTGAGATTAAACACACTTGTATTGATTATTATCAGTATATTAAATACGAATATCAAAGCCATCATTTATCCGGAATCATAGAGAGAAAAAAGTTACCACAGATACCAAAACTATAAATATAGCCGGTCAAATTTGTCAGTAGAAAAAGGCGCGAATTTCAAAATTTTTGTGGGACGATAACCCTTCGCGCCTACATTTTGAAATTGGCCGTATTTTTACAGCATATCTGACAATTTTTTATTTGAGTAAGGCTCGACGCTTGGCACAATATTTATTAGGTATTTGGCTGTATTTAAAATACTTAAATGATTTCACACCATGCACGAAATAAAGCACTATAACATTAATTGAGAAACGTAGACAGCAGTTATTTTTAGACACTATTTATATTTTATAATTCGTATAGAATTATAAAGAGTAGATAACTTGACCGTGACCTCATTTGCTAGTGTTTCATATACATTCCATACTGGCTAATCGTTTTGACAGTTCGCAAAAAGAAACTGATTTGACTAGTAGTCAAATACCCAATTGAGGTATATCCTTTAACGGGCAGACAAGTTTCAGATATTACGGAAAATAGAACCCTGTCATTATGAAATGAAGTTTTAAATCATTGTTATTGGGTGCTTATTTTTGTCATATAAAATATATTTATTTTTGTCATAGTCAATAGTCGTAATGTTGCCGTGAAAAAAATTAAAACGCTTTTTCATTAGTGAAAACTATACAGTTTACAAAATATCAATTTTCTGAAACACCGTGGAGAAACTAGTTTTCGCCAAAGTGCCTCGAAAAAAGTTTTGTGAAAATTAGTTTTGACTAGGCTATACACATACCAAAATATGCTTATTTTTCTATGTTCTTTTATAAAATAGTTAGAGTCTGGCTACTGAAATATTACACAATATTGTGGCGGGAAATTCAAAAAATCTAGGGCTGGTCACACTGTTTGTAGTAGGAATTATAGTTTTGATACTAGAAAATATTTTTGATTTTCTGTGCACACGTAAGGTACCTAAGGAAATAAGTTAATATAAGTTGACGTGCACTCAAAGTCAGCTCACGTAATTTCTACCTCTATGTAAAGAACAAAGACATATATATATATATATATATATATATATAGACATGTTTCGCCAAGATATTTTTATATCAATTTATTACTGACCAGTCATTCCACAAATTTCTTCTAAATATTAGTTTTCGGTAACTCGTTACATTCCAATGTTTTGATTTTATTGATATTTTCCAGAACTTCCAGCTTATCCGTTTCTTTACACACTTGTCCTGTTCATGAGTTCAGTTATTAATAAATTCACGTCCTTAAGACAAGACAAGACAAGACAAAGCATTTATTGCAATCATATTAAGTACACAAAATTACATAATATGTACCCTGCAAGGGCGCAGCAGTCTTATAACTAAATAACAATCTAGTACAAAGATTTACAGACAATTATTTGAGATCACAGGCAGTACTTAAGAGCTAAGTTACCTACTCATAGCATAGGTATTAATTTAACGTTCCATTATCAAAAAACTCCTGCAGCGTATAGAAAGATTTGTCTTTTAGATGTGTGTTAAGTGCTTTATTGAATAATTTTGAATTTTCTATTTCTTTTATTGACTGCGGAAGTTTATTAAAGATTTTTATGCACATCATGTGTGGTCCGGAGTGAAATATTGTTAAGGTAGAAGTGGGCAAGGAAAGGGAGTTATTTTGGCGGAGATTTAATGGTTTTGCATGTCGGTCTTTTGCTTGTAGGAAGAAAGAGCTGTGTAATTTGACAAAAGTGCAAACTTCAAAAATATATAAGGAGGTAAGTGTTAATATTTTCAGGTTTTTAAAATGTGGCCGACAACTTTCCCTTGGTTTTATGTTCGCTAAAATTCGGATGCATTTTTTTTGTAGAATAAATAAGTTATTGGCATTCGTACTATTACCCCAAAGGAGTATGCCATAGCGGAGTATGGAATGGGCGTAGGCAAAGTTATAGTCAAATGTTAGAACTAGTACTTAAAGTATCAAAATATTAATAGAGCACCAACCTACTAAATTGTTTACGACTTGTAAACATAGCAGTTTTTCGTTATACAACGCTTCACGTCGACTTCGCACATTATCGTAATTATTTATGAGGTTAAATAATAGTTTCCGGACCTCAGACTTCACTCGGTATAGTCATTATTAATATTATTTAAAATAAACCGCATACAAACCGAGAACAAATTGAATGAATGACATAAAACAACAGGCTTTTAGCTTTTTTTTAAATCATAGACAATTGGTGCCATGGTGGATATTGCCATGTGGTATCCCACATGGCAATATCTGTCAACAATATTTGGCTAGCCAGACTCTTTAGAGAAGTCGGTCCTGGAGCTGGCAGTTAATGTGTTTGTTAATTATAGTAGCTATCCAATACTTCACTCAGACTTTGTGAAACAGACTCTAAACCAATTAAATTAATTTATGAATATTTTTGTGTTCCAGAAAAAAGTGAAGCTGCTCAAGATTTCCTTTTTCCTCGGTGTCGTGATGTGTGGCATCTTGTGTTCCGTGGCTGCAGTTGTGCACATGATGCCATCAAGTTCTTTGTTTCATGAGCTAAGAATGGTTTGGACGGTTTTCGGCTTACTAATGATAGGTGAGTTTTTTGCGTTTTTTCATAGAAACGGCACCATCTTCGTAAATACAACATGGAAATATTTAAATAAGAAATAATTCAATAGAAACTAGTGACTGTGCGCTGTAGACCTTGCGAACCCGTATAGCTCCGCCATTTTGAAAAAAAAAACGGAATCTGAACAGACAAAAAAATTATATAATTATCGATCCTGAGGGCTTGGTCAAGTAAATTCACCAAAGCCAAACGATTTTTTTTAAATTCAGTATAGGTGTTGTAGTATAAAGAGTATTATTTATTTTCTTTATATAAATGCCCATTAGCTGGCTGAAGTTTACTTGGAAATGTAGTTGACAACATCCACTTGACTGTATTCTAGCAAATCAATGATTTGATATTTGAAACAAAATATGTATCGGGTTAACAGATGCTACGAAAAGTCACGTAACTATTTTTACATAAGTACATTATTTAAGTATCAATTGGCATTTTTCATTAACAATTGTCATAATTGGCAAGGCCCCTAAGTCACCAAATTTCACGAGAATCGATTGAGAAATGCCACCTCTGCCGAACAGCCGAACATACGAAGTTAATTTTGCCGAAAGCTGAAACGGAGTCCCTCGCTCTCGCTCAGCCACAAGGTACACTGAAAAAACGTAATAATTTCTTTATTTCTAAATTATTAATCACTTTTAGATATATTGATGCATTGCATTTGTTTTCCAGTTATTCGCGGGTACATGCTCCTGATAATGCGCGGCGTTATGTCGGATCTACAAGACCATAGCCAAACCCATGAATACATTGGCTTGGGGAAGACGAACGGAATGAGGATGGACAACGAGCCTCCAATTTAACGTATATAAGTGAATCGACTTTTTCTAGTCATTCGTTACCATGGTTACCTCTTAAAAATCCTTAATTTATGGTATGTGAATATACCAGGCATGCATTTTGTGGTAGTAATAAGTTATCAATGATATGCTAAGCGTCCTAAGAACGTGATAAGTACAACATTTCTTCTATCAAACTGTGCCACTAAAGTCCCTTGGATAACGGGACAAAACAACAAGTAGAAAAAATTATCCACCCATTTATTAATCTTATTAATTGGCCTCCATGGGCCCCATGGCTCCGCCGTTTTAAACATGTGTAAAAATTAAATTAAATATAGACTTTAAAATGATAAGTTCTTATTGATTAAGACTGGCTATCTAATTTAAGAATAGGTGATATGAAATAAAACAAAAAAAAAAAACTTTGTTTTACTTTCAAGGGCGCTTTCAATAAGAGAAATAACTTATTGATACCAATGTTTGGGGTGGTTTGGGAAAATCCCAATTACAAACCACGAAGTAAATTAAAGAAAGGACGCTTGGCACGAGGAATTTTGGTACATTGACCCGCCTGTATCTCTATCGCTCGCGTGTAATTATATTGATATTGATATCCCGCTTATGATGACGGCGGCAATAGCTGGACGGCGCGGCGGTCAATGACACTGTGCGAGCGAGATAGCAATTAAATTATGCGGGTGAGATAGAGAGAGATGGCACATTGCATCCGATTCGCACGTCGATGATGATGTTTGAGCGAGACAATGCTATGCGCGTAAATCGAATACAGTGTGCCGCCATCATTCATCATGTTAGAGTCGGACCAAGATAAGTTGGCAGCGATGTTGGCAGCGATTTTGACAGCCCAAGTGCAAGTGTTATTTTAAACGTCAAACTTCTATGAAATTATAGCCGGTCTAAAAACTTTGTCAGTAGAAAAAAGCGCGAAATTCAAATTTTCTAAGAGACAATTGGCCCCTTCGCGCCTACATTTTTTAAATTTGCGGCTTTTTTCTATTGACGAAGATGGCTTGACATACTATAAGACGTTTACTTAACACTTGCACAGGCTGGGCTATCAAAACCTCTGCCAACTAATCTTGGTCCGACTCTAACTCTCGATTATAAACACAGCGTACTAGCGCCGTGAGTGATTGTAAGAGACTCACCTTTTACAGAAATCGCTGTTAAATCGGTCGATCTGTTTTGTGTCATTCATAAAATTGTAAACAAAGGAAAACGTAACAACACACAATCTCTCACCATTATAAACGTACACCTTGTACCCTTTTATTTATAACTCAATTTAAAAGTGTTACTGTTTTGATTCTAGTTAATTTTTAAGCATTAACTCTGGAAACCCCCCCTTTCCCCTCCATTGGTCCATCAAAATAATACAAAACAGGCCATAGGATCATTCTCCTTTTTACTGCAGGTTTTTTGTCTCCAGAAGCAAGTATTTGCGTATTATATTTGTAAATTATGTATTTTTTTATTTTATATCAATATAAAGCATATTTTAATACTACACTAACCGACTATACACTTGTAACCAAGGTAAACAATATTTTATCTATTTTTATATATAAAGTCTGACCAGTAGGTAATATATGATCAATTGATCACGCGCCATATTGCGGAATTTCATTGGAATTAAATTTGTCATACTAAACTGAACTGTCACCCTATACATGAGAATAACAGCGCCCTCTTGACAATGATCATATATTTCTGGTCGGACTTTAATAAGTAACAAAATTGTCATTATAAGTAAAAGGGACGGTAACATAGTTGTATGTGCATGCTCCAGGCTATAAATTTTAAAAATAAATAAAAGTCAAGGGTCAAATATTGAGGCTTGCAATCCGGAGGTCGCGGGTTCAAACCCCGGCTCGTATCAATGAGTTTTCCCCAACCAGTCAACCCCGTGCAAAAATGAAGCCGTGGCAAAAATGCCGGGACAACGCAAGGAAGAAGAAGAAGAAGGTCAAATATTGAGGCCTATTCTGTGCTTATCACGTTTTAGTAGCTAGTGTAAGTTAAAACGCATTACGAATATTACAATTTCAAGATTCTTTGAAATCGCAAAAACCTGCAGTAAAAAGTAGAACGACCCCATACCTACGTATAGTCTGGGAATACCTAGTGTTTACATATATTTACTAACCTTGAAAAGGTAGATAATATTTTCTTTGCCGGTACAGGCGGCGCGCAGGCATCAATGCCGAGAGCTAGATGCACTGCGGTAACTTAGTTCAAAATTTGACCGCATGCAGACTTAAGTTTGTATTTTGTTTTTATCTGCTGGGTTTCGCCAGGCTGCATGTTATACTATAATGAATAACAAAAACAGTCGACAGTCGCATGCGTGCGAATAGAGACGCGTGCCGCGTGCTAAATTATATTGAAGTGTTTTGATTTAGTGATTAAGTTCGACAACCTTACAAAAAAAACAATATAAAAGATGGCAATTAAACTACCTAAAAGTTGTTGTAGTTATTGCATAAGTCCCAGGATTGAACTTGTCATTTGGGCATGTATCAGTTTGGTGAGTAATCAAAAGATGCAACTATATTTATTTATGAAATTACTACCTATAAGTACTAAGCGGAAAGTGAACTTATAGCGTTATAACATACCTATGTTTAATTCTTTTTGTGACCATTTATTCAAATAATTAATAAATAAATTAAATACTATTTATTCAGGGATTAAAAGTATGATGTGGCCATTATTTTGGATTTCCGCGCATTTTTAAATGTAAATATTTGGATGTGCGTTATCTACCAAATAAGAAATTTCATTAATTAATCAGAATGTACAATTACTTAAGTACCTACAGTGAACAGTGGTACAGTGAACTTGTATCATTTTTACTAGTTTTTATGTAGAATTGCCGTGCACTATAAATATAGTCCTCCTCGCCGTATCCGACGACGGCGACTCCTCCAACTGTTTTTAGTCGGAAACATGGAATGCTCTAGATCTCCCAGCTCTCCTAGCTCTCCCAGGAATCACTCCGTAAAACTCATTATTAAAAAAAAGTAAACGGTGCAGTTACTGGGTTGATAAAGGACCACTAATAGTTAAATTACACACAATTATTTGCTTAAAAACAAAATAGCATACAATTTATATCCATAAATTCTGCCCCCCCTTTACTAATAAACGCGATAAATCGTTTCTTATAATTTGTTTTGTTATTTGTAACGGTAAACATAAATAAATTAATTCAAGTTTGCAGCGCGTTTAAGGGGTGGATACATGTTACAATCCATACGGCAAGTGACGTCATTTCTTGCAGTCGTTTAGTATGGACCCTTCTAGGCGCACTGTAGAAATGTTCGACTTTGAGGGCCACCCCACACTAGCGTCTTTTGAGCGTCTGCTTCTAGTTGACGCCATGGTAAATGACGACGCTGCGCAATTGCGCCAACGTTGCGTCGAGCAGCAGCCATAAAGTTGATTAAACGCCGACGCACGGGCATGTGAGGTATCTCTGACTCTTATTTCTCTCCTTTGTGTTGTTTTCATGCAGCTGGGCTAGGACATCTGACCTTCTTAATATACATATAAAACTACACCACCTCATGCCATACCATGCCTGACCTATGCTTGTGAGACATGGAAGTTCAACAAGGATTTGCAAAATAAAAATACTACGTGCCAGCGCGGAATGGAGCGCAGTATGTTAAATATAAAAAGAATAGAAAGAATACGCCACACTAAAATAAGAAACACCACCAAAGCAACAGATGGCTTGGCATATGCTCTAGCACTGAAATGGAAGTGGGCTGGACACGTCGCGCGCCTTCAAGACCTGAGATGGACAAAAATTGTGACCGCATGGAGGGGACCACCAGGCAAAAGAAAGCAAGGGAGACCCTGAAATCGGTGGGAAGGCGAAATCAAACGTACAGCGGGTCCAAAGTTCCAAATAATGCAAACTGCAAAATCTAGAGACGATTGGTTCACCTTGGAGGAGGCCTTTACCTGCAGAGCGGTTCTTGCAGAATAACTCACGGGAAAAGAAACAAATAACTATAATAATAACGCTGACATCTGATCTTCTTAACATAAATGTAAAACTACACCATCACCATCATACTCACTACCAACCTACCATGCACCGCATTCACATCATAAAAATCTAGCCTACACGCGTATTTCTCACTTCTGTCCGCAACTTTGTACGCATATAGTTAGTTAGTTATACTGGGCATTTTCCGCAAATCGACAACCATTGTGCCTATTTTGCGTGAAAACGAGGTAGCACTACTCTAGCCACCCCAGCTCCTCCACGAAACCTATAACAGTGTTTTCAGATTGCTAACTGCCTCCATTTGTGTGCACGGAGTCCCCAGGTATTGTACGCATATACTCGTAATTAATATTTCCATGCTACTTCCAAAGAAAATGTTGCTCCCCTTTTCACTCCCTTTAAGGATGATTTCCGGGATAAAACTATACTATGTTGTCCCCCCTCCGCTTCAGCGATTAAAGCGCGAAGAGGCAACAGACAGGATAAAGTTACTTTCGCATTTATAAGGTGTATTCCCATTTGTCCCGCATTCATATAAATAATTTCCATTTATCCACGCCGTCATGTATGGCGGCGGTAACGCGGGACGAAGACAAATGGGAATACCTACACCATTTATCATATTAGTCTGGATTTCCCAGCTTTTGCGTTACTTATCAGGCCAATTCGAACAATATAATGTGATACTGATTTAACATGGATCTGACATCATTCCAATATGCGATGGTTCCAATAATCTCCTTTAGAGGACCTGCTGAATTGCGCATTATGTCAACCAAAGAGAGTAAGTATAATGTCAACCTTCAGCCAAAAACGTCACTTTTAACACTGACAGATCAGTATCAGATCAGTACCATATTGGAATTAGATTTAGTAACTAACGGCTCGATTCGAAGAATGAGATACGATAACGATAATTTCTGCGGTGGAAGCAAGGTCCCATTTTTATCGCCTTTCATTATGCCTATCACTTTCGCACTTACATACTTGTTAGAATGTGGCAGGCATGGTGACATGCGATAAAAATAGCACGGTGGTTAAGATAAGTTCTCATTTGGATATCGTTTGTATATCGTATAATTGACAGACGCAGCTCGATTCGGGCAACCAATGTCACTTTGACGTTAGAAATATCATGGATAGATCTTATTGGGATCACATCGAAATCGAAATAAACGTCAATTTTGACATGTCGTTTAGCTAATAGCTATCGATCTTTTAAAGATCTTTCCAAGATCTTAAACGTGTCTTAATCATTCTTCGAATCAGGCCGTGTAACTCGAATTATCCTTTGTTTTATTTTTATTACTGTTTCAGAGTATCAGCACGGTGGTCTTATTTTTCCTGATTTTTGGTGTGATGTTCGCGGATGCAATGGCAGGAGGTAGTCATCGGTTCGCCCCTGAGGATTTGATCATATTGATAATCTCATTGGTGTTAATCACTGACGTCGTGCACAACGTACTCATCATAGGATCTTCTCTTGGGGTGGGTATTATATTAACCGATAATAGAAGTCATGATTAGGTAGAAAAAGTGGATTGTATTTTAAAGATGTTAATATAGGAGAAAGTGGAAAACATATTGAAGCACAAGAAAAACACGTAACATTTATCAACTTTCATGCAATGGCCGAAGAAGAAAAGTGTGGTGACAAATATCAGTAATGTTACATATTTTAAATATGTAACTAACTTAAATGCCAATTAAATTAGATAAAAAAAAACATTTTGAGGAATTAATTCCCAGTAAGCTGGAAATCAGTTTGTGCTATCCCAGGAAGTGTGTAGGTAAGGTATACATTTTGGGAGGCTTGGGAGATACATTTTTTACTAAATAACATTATCGGTCCGAGGAGCCTCGCGTCTCAATTACGTAAATTCGGACGCAACGTAAAAATGTATTAGTTTTTTGTTGCCTGAGGGCCTCGCTAAATGTATCTTGCCCACACCAAATTTAGGTCTTGCCCCGCCACTGTTGGTAGGCGATATATATTTTGATATCGTTGGCGTGTGGTGCTTAGCTATAGCTAAGATATCAGTCGGTATATAATATATATCGGTATCTTCTGTATATTAATATATATTATCGCTCCGTCTGTAAAGGATTTTAACGTTATTTATATATTCTTGTGTTACAGAGAAACGCGAAGCTGCTCAAGATTTCCTATTACCTCGGTGCCGTGTTGTGGTTCATTCTAACAGCTAGCGTCATTCTAGGTTTCGCATCTGCAATAGCGCTCGCACCATCAGATGTTTCGACGCTATTCAATAGATATTCGGCAATTTTTGTCTTACTGATAAGTAAGTATTTTGTGCTTTGTACGTCGCCGTCAGATATATCAGAGCAGCTAAAGTGCTTACAAATATCTGGACACGCATCTATTGTGTAGTAAGGCGTTAAGAGTTCGTGTTTAGATATTTTTAAGCATCTTAGCCGCTCCGATATATCTGATGGCGACTGTATCATATGGTGAACCGCGTACGGTACAAACCATAGACTACCTACTACATACTTTTGGTTCATGTTGGAACCAGTATAATCTATGGGTCTACCTCGTCGTAAATGATTGACCCAGCTTTTGTTTTTCAGTAATGCGAGGATACATGCTTCTGATAATGCGCGGCGTAAGGTTGCAGCTACAAGAACATAGCCATGGATACATTGACTTGGACAAGACCGCGGAAATGGGGAGGGACCAGGAACCCCCTGTTCGACGCGTGTATTAGTATTGCCTGGGCCAAGGAACTCACGCTCCGCGCGTCATGCGCGTGCAGGCGCGCCGACCGCCATACATTTGAGGCATTAGCGTTGAGCACCACCGACCGTCATGCTCTCGGGTTACACTGTGGGCTCTGTGAGCTGCAGACTGCAAAAACCCCATGACTCCGCCATTTTGAACATTTTCCAATAACATAATTATTAAAAAAATATACCGGATGTCTCCTGCTGTAACACGAGCACATAATTAAACCATAGATTGTACTCCTCAAACCATAAAATGCTTGTTCAAAAACTTTAAAAAATCATAAAGTCTATAGATTTTCTCTTCTTCGTAAAAAAAAATTTAATTTACAATGTGCGCAATCATCTGTGTAATTGACGTTGTTTGTCACGCTTTGCAAAACAAAACAAAATTCGCAGTACATTACATCTTACAAAAAACTTTGTACTAAAAAATTAAAAATCAAAAACACAAGTTATTTTTTTTTAAGTCGCTGATCAGTCATTGGTCAGTTTGAGGAGTACAGCCTACAGTTTAGTATATTGCTCCTGTTATAGGCCACACCCGGTATATAAATGATAAATTCTTATTTAAGCCATAAGAATAAAGGTAAATACTCGGCGCTGAGCGGTTATTTATTAGTTCCTCTCACTGTGGAGACTTCGGGATGCTGGTGCGCTGAGGGTCCTTCCTCCGGGATCTGGGTCGTCGCCTGCTAGAAAGAGGCCTTGACTCCCGCTCTGGGTTTTTCCTGATGCAAAGGCTATCCATCGCAATCCAACGCGGCAATGCAGCCAGCGTGATGGGCACCTTTGCATCGGGGACGGCCCGGTAGCCAATAGGTAGGTGGTTTTTTTATACATATTTAGTTTATATTTATATTTAAGTTCTGATATATTTAGGTTTAGTTTTTAATCAAATTAAAATACTCTTGTATTTCATTTTAATATAACATAAAATTAATTTTAGGTACAACTTAAAAAAAAATTAATTTTAATTCGTTTTCTGTTTAGATATATTTTAGTATGTATCTTCTAGGGAATGCAAAAACGGGAGGTTTTTCAAAACCGGTTTTTTCTTCAGTTTTACAAAAAAAACCAGAACCGGTTTTTAGAATCAACAGATCTTTTTTTTTTTATAACGATAGGCAAGCGTTTGACCACGATCTCACCTGATGGTAAGTGATGATGCGGTCTACGGTGGAGCACGCTTACCTATGAGATACCTATTTACCCTAGCCTTGAAGAGACCCAGATTGTACTCATGCGGAAACACAGACTCGGGCAGGGCATTCCACTCCTTGGCAGTTCGCATAAGAAATGTTGAAGCAAAACGCTTCGTGCGTATTTGTGGAATACCTACCATGAAGCGGTGCCGGAGTGCCGATTGTCTGGTAGTCCGATGGTGAAATGGGGACGGAGGAATAAGGTTGTGCAGTTCCTCGGCATACTCTCCGAAATGTATCCTGTAAAAGATCGTTAGGCTGGCAACCTTGCGACGATGCTCCAGACTTTGGAGTCGAGCATTCGTCAGATCGTCATCATTAATGATTCTCTTGGCTCTCCTCTCAACTGACTCGAGTGCCTCAAGCTGGTATTTTGCTGAACCATCCCACAGATGCGAACAGTATTCCACACACGATCGCACTTGTGCTAGGTAAAGGTCGAGCAGTTGCCTAGGTGTAAAATACTGTCTCACCTTGTTGAGGATGCCCAGCTTTTTTGCTGCTAACTGTGCTTTCGACTCGATGTGCGGGCCGAAGTTGAGTTTCGAAGTCAGCGAGATTCCGAGAAGCTCAAGATGGTCGGTTATCGGAAGGGATACATTTCGGAAAGTAGGAGTCAGATGGAATGGACTCCGTTTGGCGGAGATAAGACACGCCTGGGTCTTACTAGCATTGAACGAGACCAAATTGGCTTCACCCCAATCAGAGACTGCCTTTAGTGACACGTTCATGCGTTCGACCATTGCCTCCCTGAGCGACTGTATTTGGACTCCACTAGCTCGTGAATTGGGTATGTAGCTTTCAACAACCATAGTGTCATCTGCATATCCGAACGTACCTGGTTTCAGCAGGTCGTTTATGTGGAGCAGGAAAAGGGTCGCTGAAAGCACGGACCCCTGAGGGACTCCGGCATTGATTGCCAATTGATCGGACGAGCAGCCATTAATGACCACACGAATCGATCGATCCCTCAGAAAGTCTGATACCCAGTCACAAAAACTAGGGGGAAAACCGAAGGACGGTAGCTTGCTAATAAGGCCCTCGTGCCAGACCCTGTCAAAAGTGTGTGTGTGTGTGTGTATATATACACGATTTTATTGTATTGTATGGGAATTGTCAAATGACTTAATGTTATTTGTAACTAGGGCGTGCAGTCCCGGGACCGGTTCCTAGTTTTTCATTTCCCGGTACCGGGTCGGAGCCGGTACCGGGATTCCCGGTTCTCCCGGTTCTTTATGCTGAGCTGAATTATTTTTATATATTTTGTTTGACATCATTTAACTGTGAATCTTGCAACTAACTTTAATAATAATGAAAAGGAATCGTAGGAATAATTAAGAATTTTTTATATAATAAAAAACAGTTTTAGGAATAATACACTTAAATCAGTCTTTACGAGGGCTGCTATTTATATATCCGGAAACCGGGATTACAATCTTCTTAAATAGTATATTTGACCTCCATGGTAAAATTTGAACTTTTTTAAGGCTGGTATATTTTTTCTTTCTTATTAACGCTAGTGTTTTGTTTTTGACGGGTTTTAAATGTCATCTCGCTCCAAGAATGGAACTCACTCGTGAAAATATTCGTGCTATGATTTATTATGATTTTCGGCGTGGTTTAACGCAACAACAGTGCAAAGATCAACTAACTTCAACTTTTGGCGATGAAGCTCCATCTAAAAGTACTGTGTATCACTGGTTTAGTGAGTTCAATCGTGGACGTAGTATGCTTACGGACGAAGTTTAGGCAGGTCGCCCGAAATCGGTCGTTGTACCACAAAATATTGAGGCTGTGCGAAAACTTATAATGGACGACCGACATGTTACGTACCGCGAGATAGAGGCGACTCTGGCTATTTCTATGACTAGCATTAATAGCATATTACATGATCATTTAGCTGTAAAAAAAAATTGTTCGCGTTGGATACCGCACAACTTAACTAAGGAGCAAAAAGATGCTCGCGTCGAATGGTGCAATAAAATATTAAAAAAATATAACCGTGGTGACTCAAAGGCCGTTTATAACATCTATACAGGTGACGAATCCTGGATCTATGCATACGATCCCGAAACGAAGCAACAATCAACGGTATGTGTGTTTCAAAATGAGCCGAACCCTACGAAAGTTACTCGTGCAAAAAGTACATTGAAACAAATGGTGGCCTGCTTCTTCGGTATTAATGGCCATGTAGCTACAGTGCCACTAGAAAACCGTAAAACGGTTAATTCAGATTGGTACACGACCATTTGCTTACCGGAAGTATTTGAACAAATTCGTAAAACTAACCAGCGACGAAGAGTCATTCTTCATCATGACAATGCCAGCTGTCATACGTCACGCGAAACAACTCTATTTTTGGAAGGTCAAAATGTAGAATTAACGGGTCATCCGCCGTACAGCCCTGACTTGGCACCCAATGATTTTTATTTATTTCCCAATATAAAAAATAAATTACGCGGTCAACGATTTTCGACCGCTGAAGATGCTGTCGACGAATTCAAACAACACGTTATGGAGGTACCTCAGGCGGAGTGGCAGAAGTGCTTCAAAAATTGGTTCACATTCACACGAATGCAAAAGTGCATAGATCATCAAGGGGAATACTTTGAAAAACAATAAAACCATTTTCAGCCGTGTACGTTTGTTTGTTTTTTTGTTTCCGGATATATAAGTAGCAACCGTCGTATAGTTACTTTAATCAGTCTTAATTGATTTATCAGTTAACAGTGTCATTGATCATAATCGTAATGTTATGAATCATGTGTAGTAAGTAATACTTACAAACACCATAATATTTTAAACATTCTTATCATGTTCACAATATCATAATTATCATAATATTGTAATTAAAAAAAAAAACAAATTGTGCAAAGTTATACAAATTTTAATATCTCAACCTGACTATTTATGTAAAATGTCGTCGAATTTACTTGACGTAACGCTAATCATTATTTTAATTTTAAATGTGAACTTAAATAATATAAATCAGTCTAATTATAAGATTCACCGTCACCACAAACCACTGGGCACATAAGAAAAAAACAGGTTCTCTTTCAGAATAAAATAATGCGATAACGTTGCTGCTCTGTTAGCAAGTGAGTGAATATGGAAAATTTAGTAAGCTCAGGTATGCGGGGTGGGGCGGGGTGGTTAAGACAATAAGCGATGTTGCAAGTGTCGCAACGTCGCATCGCACGATTCACGACAAATGCGACGCTGCCGAACTTGCCGGTGCGTTAATTTTACTGATAATATAAATGTTTATTTGATGTTATGGCGGGAACCGGGAGAACCGGGACTCGGTGCTCAGTACCGGTTCTTTGGATTCCAAATAAATCCCGGGATTTCCCGGGAAATCGAGAACCGGTATTTCCCGGGAGGACGCCCTATTTGTAACTAGGAATAGGAACAAACCAATTTTATTAAATTATTTTTTTGGTTTGTTGTTTAGACATTGTCATTTGTCATTTTTTCTTAAATATATGACAATATCAATTTATAATTTAATGTTATTTGTCTTAAATCAAATGGCCCAATCCGACATCTTGCTATAAGTTTTTCGCTGTCTTCTAGTATATTAGAAACTGATGGTGTTAGCTTAAACTGGGCAAACACAGGTAGTCAAGTAATTCCATTCTTTAGGGTTTGAACTACTCTTTCCTATTAGTGCGAAAGAGACAAAAAAGGTTGTCGGTAAGTCGTTATCACCGAACCAACAAAAGACTCTAAAGCTGCCATTGATATAATTGATTACGTGGAATTTTTCTATAGCGCATCGCATAATAAAATTATAAATAAGACCTTTTATACCCATTTTTATTAAAAAGTACTACTACCTATACAATTCGTACACCAGCACGGATGTCCTGCCACTGTCAATACTTTAAATTATTTAAATCTTTCGTATTTTTGTATTTTGTACCGTAAAAATTCATTTAGCGTTACAAATGATCAAACTAACACAACACCACATTATTTGATTTGATGTCGATTCAACCGGTTTAGGACCGATTTATACCCTTATAATGAATAAAACATGCAACTTAGGTAAAAAAAAACCGAATAAAACCGAAACCGGTTTTTTCAAATTCTAAAAACCCGGTTTTGGGTTTCCGTCAAAAAACCGGTTTTAACCGGTTTTTTCGGTTTCGGTTAAAACCGGTTTGCATTCCCTAGTATCTTCTTTGTTTTCGTTATATTATGTAATTTGTCTTGTTTTTGTTTACGAATAGTTGAATTTAAGCATTAGGTAATAATAATAAGAAATAAAAATTTAAAGTAACATACAATTAGTAAAATACTTATAAAATAAAACAACTAAAAAAAAAAATATCCCTAAAATCGCTCGGTAACCTCTGTTACCTACACAACGTACGTAATCTGCGTACCTGCCTGTAATAGTTATTTGCAACCTCGCCTTTGCCCTCGCAACGCTCAAGATTCCACTTCTCGAACCCTCTTGATTGTTCAAAAACGAATGAGAAAGATGCATTTTATACACATGTGAGAGAAAGTAATCAGATGCAAATTTTGAGTTGTTTCCTTATGTTAGCTGGTGGAATTGACTTTTAAATGATGTTTTTGAAATGAAATGACGTTCATTTGGATTTGATTTGGTTTAATTTTTTTGGTATTTCATAGTTAGTATTTTTCTCGCGTTGGTGTAGTGAAAAATGTTGTGTTTCACACGGAGACAAAGTTGTTGTTTAACCGCTCGTGCTAATATTGATACCCGAGCGAAAGATTCCAAAATTGAACCACGAGCGTAGCGAGTGGTTCGAGAAGTGGAATCTCGAGCGTTGCGAGGGCAAAGGCGAGGTTGCAAATAACTATTTCAGGCAGGTACGCAGATTACGTAAGTTGGGTAACAGAGGTTACCGAGCGAATAAAACGATGTCGTTCGTTATAAATTAATTTTCATGAATTAAATGATACCACTGTTTTGATTCTAGTTTACTTTTAAACACTCACTAGGAACCCCTACAACGATATATCATATCAAAACACGCCGTGCGTATATAGTCTGGGAATACCAGTGTTTACGTATGGCTGCTTCTACAAACGTTGCAAATGTTATGAGATTTTAGATGATTGCCGGCTTAGTAGGACCAACGAATTCAATCGATCGATCAAAAACCGCAATGTATTGCAAACCGCATACGATTATCGGGGACGTTTGGAGAGGCCAATAACCTTCAAGGTCTACAGACTAAATATAACTCTAGGTTAGCATTGCTGGTACAGGCGGCGCCTAAATATCGCTGCCGTGATTTAAGTAGTTCGGAATTTGCCCGCGTGGAGACTTAAGAGGGAAGTATACCACGTCCATACAAAAAGAGAAAACGTTTTTGATTTGTTAGTACCATTATTGACACAATGAAAAACGAGGTTTAATGTTTACAAAATTTGCAAAAAAAGGCAACCTATGAATATAGAATATATTATGCTGAAGCGATCGACCTCAAAATCAAGTTGATTTGTTAAGATTTAGTTGGTGGAAACCATTTTCAACAAATCACTTTGATTTTGATGTCGATCGCTTCAGCTTATTCTAGGTATAGGTTTAGTTTTTATTGTGTTGCAAATTTTGAAATAAAAGAAAATCTATAAACCTAGTTTTCATAGTCACTATCATACTAAAAATCATGGAGAATAGAAAATATGTAGAAGTGGAAAAACGTTTTTTATTTTTTATGGGCGAATACATGGTATCTCTCTTAAGTTTGCATATTGTATTTTTATTATCTCTATTTGCCTCTGCCTAGTTTTGGCGTCGGAATGACGCATACATACTAATAATAACAGACGCTCCAGTCGGCAGTTGAAAGTGTACGAATAGACACGCGTGCTAAATTCAGTGAAGTATTTTGGAGATTTTTTGTTAGGTATTAGATATTATGACAATATGCAGAATGAACGTAGTCCAGTATATAACAAGTCCAAGATTAAAAATTGTTGCAGGTGTATAAGTCCTAGGGTTGAACTTGTAGTTTGGGCTTCTATCACTTTGGTAAGTAATCAAAACATGAAAACACTACTTTTTATAAGCTAGGTAAGGTAAGGTCAATTTGGATAAGTGTGGCATACGGGTAAGTGTGACATAGGGTGATGTTTACACATTGATTTTAAGAATTTATACATTTCCTATTTGCATTTAGACATTAATTAATGTGCACCTAAACGGGCCTCAATGTGAAGGCCAGGGGGCCTACCGCGAAAAACGAACTTCGCAAATTGCGGGGATCTTTCTATTTTACTCTCACTAAGACGTAATTAGAGTAACAGAGAAACTTCGATTTTCGCGGTTATAGCCCTGTTTATACATTGATTTGTGTTTTTGAGAATTTATACATTTTCTATTTGCGTTTAAAGACATCAATGTGCACCTAAATGGGCCCCAATGTGAAGGCCAGGCTGCTGAGCCCACGTGCCAATCGTTAACGCTCCGTGACGTAGTCATCTCTCTCTATCACTCTTTCGTGTTAGTGCGACAGTGACAGTTGTGTTTCGTTTGCTACGGAGCGTTAACGATTGGTATGCGTTCAGTCACACTTATCCCGCAACCACACTTAGAGTCAGACCAAGATAAGTTGGCAGCGATTTTGATAGCCCAGACGGTGCAAGTGTTAAGTAAACGTCATAATTTGATAGAAGTTTGACGTTTAAAATAACACCTGCACTGTCCAGGCTGTCAAAATCGCTGCCAACTTATCTTGGCATGACTCATATCGTGAAAAGGAAAACAACCTTTGCAAGAGTCATCGGGCCCGACGTCGGCTTCGATGGAAAGCCCAGCGGCAGGATGGATGTAATAAGCCCTATACCTAAGCGGCGCGTACATGTTTTATCAAAGGGTCTAGCAGGCTAAGCGAACAAGAAGTGCCCCCAACGACGGATTTTGTCGATATTTCTGGTAGTGTACTGTTAGGTCCTAAGAAACCTCCATGCTTAACATCAGACCTCGATTCTCTTTTGTTTGCGAGTTATTCAGGATAACGTAAAATAATTAGGGTATCATTGAAAGTGTCATATTTTATAAACGATTCAAGTTACATGAACCAAACAAAATTATATTTGATAACAATAAAAAAAACTACAAAATTCATATTTTTTACCAGCATCCTGTCCTTAAACTTCATTGCAAAAAATAAAAATATTGTTTTCCTTCCAATTTTTTTTTAAGCTATTGCATAGCTTCTATCGCGGGCCTTGAGCGCGGGGACCGAATCCAGAAATTCCGTAACGAAAAAACCTCACGCTCCCCACTTCGTCTAACGTCGTTTCAGTTCGTCAGTCTTCGACACGGCGTTGTGTGCGTGCGATTAGACGTATTGTACTACTCAGAGACTTGTCATACGCTTCGCTTGACAGACAGATGAAGTGTGCGAAAGGGAAGCCATCACGTATATGAACAAGCCACGAGTGTGAAAGAGGCAGACTACATATGAGAAAACGTAACCATTTTTTGAATTCGAAGGCGGCCGAGGCGGCCAAAATCATATTGCCGTATTTTTTAACGTTAAAAATATACGAGAATCAAAATCAAAAATAAATATTAAGTAAGTAATTTAGTGAAGATGGTGTCATGTTGTGTGCCGGATTGTTGTGTTTCAGGGCCAAAAAACCCAGGGAAATACTCATTTCACAGGTAATTATGATAATCGTAGCGAAATTTTCGTAACGATATTATATCAAATTAACAGCATAAAAAGTGTAAAAAGCCAATTTATACAGTTCATTATAAGTTTTTCTTCAATTGTGTGTTAATATTTCATGATATTAGTCAATAATTTAGAATATTTTGTGTAAAAACCTAAACTGTTACTTTACGCTAGGGCTTGACAAAATGTTCATATGACTGTATCGATAACTTGTCGGTATATTAGTAGGTATGGAATTAGTTGTTCACAAGACATCATTAAGATATTAACCTTTATAACCGACGTAAAATAATAACGATTGTTATAATACCTTTTTTGAAGATGCACATGTTCAGCGATAAATTTAAACTTCACTTTCCAACACATTACTTACATTTTAACCACTTTTCCACGGCTTTGCCGCTAACACAAGGAAACACAAGACAGCGTATACACACCCAACCCAACTTGTCAGGCGGAAAAGGCGCGAATTTCAAATTTTCTTTGGTAAGTCAACTATTTGCGCCTACTGTTAACACTTAGCATGTGTTTGTGTTAACGACATTGCACATGTTACACCACTCACACCCGCATACGACAGAAACCTGCTTTATCAACGCGAGTCACCTGCTTTACCGACAGCGCCGGGTTCCATAATGCTTGATCGGACTACGTTAGTAATTTAGTCAAGTAAAAACGAAAAAACGTAAAAAGAGCGTACCTGGGTCGCCTAGCAGGACGTCCTATCGGACGCCCTAGGTATCGCTGGAGCGACATGGTGGAGGCGGATCTGCGCGAGCTTCGAGTCGACAATTGGCGAGAGGTCGCACAGGACCGAGAAAAGTGGCGCTGTCTTGTGTCGGAGGCCAAGTCTCATTTTGGGTCGCTGAGCCAACGGAGTAAGTAGTAAGTAAGTAAACGTCCCAGAACACCAAACCAGGTGAGAAAAATAAAAAATCGCAATGAGTGGCGATACGATTTTAAGTCGACACGAGTTTCGAATTAACTATTCGCAAATGTATTACAATACATATGGCCCTTAAAATGTTCGATATAGTTACGTAATGTGCTAATTATCGCACTAGTGCGGTAAAGTAGCTCCATATGTACTGTAAAATAAGTAACAATATATATTTGACCATTGTGACACATGTGTACCTATATATTTGACCATTTTGATGCTGACTGAAACGACTGTAACTGTAGCCTCGGTTATCACTATCAGTATTGTTATTTACTATGCGTCCGCTGTAAAAGAAAATTAAAGGTACTAAAGGCGCTAATAAGGTCTAATAGTAGTAATAATACTCATACCTATTACATTTTTTATAAAAACAAACACATTTGAAAAAGTAGTCGATAAAGCAGTTAAACATAGATAGATTATTAATATGTTGTAACATGACATCACTATTTTTGTTCGCACATAGACAATTTACGCACACACTTGCATTTCATTTTTGGTCACACTTTTGAAGTTTGACAGTCGTTCTATACTATCCTATTTCTATGGTACTACTCTACGAAACTCGCACGAATCGAGACGAGCTGCTCCGAAATCGGACAAATACATAAGCAGCTGTTTATAGTAATCTGTATGTATCATTGATGTACGTAATAGGGGTAGATGAGGTACCAGGCGGTCGATCGTGAGCCACAAAATATAGGTTCCGGGACCTATATTGAATTAGTCGTATGGGTGACGCTGAAGTGTCAACATTGTCATCAAATTCGATAAAATATTGCCAAAGAATGCCGTGTTGCGCCTTTTTCCAGTGCTTCAATAGCTCCAAGCACAAAAACAAAGCTCACGGTATCACTTTTCATTCGTAAGTACTATTATAACATTTGAAAACATATTTTTTCTAAATAAAATTAAAAATTTCCTTGTTATTGAGTGAGTGCGACAGCTAAATAATGCATTACCCATGTGAGAAACACGTTTATCCGAGTGTCAAGTAGGCATGCCCGCTTCATGCAGTGCATGCATGCCCGAGTCAGCAATTTTTTTTATAAATAATGCAACTTTTTAAATCATGTGCTCCTATTCCTTGAAACTATAGAATGTAACCGGTTTTTATTTTAATATAAGGTCACTGTGGGCAAGACCGTCTACAAGGCAAGTCCGTCAACACATTATAACTTTTGAATTAGAAAGCGTTTGCCGCTTTGGCGTCGAGTTTATAAGTCAGTTTTTCGTGCTAGTTCCCTCACTCTAAAACAGGCGAAGGCGCTTATTCCCATGACTTACAACTTGTCCAATATAAGTGAATCCGTATACGTATCGTAACTATGAATAAACAAGGTTCACACTTTTATATTGGTTATCTTGAGTCGTGCGCTCGGTGAACGATTGGAATATATAAATACCAGGAGTAACTACGAATTACCAGTGTTTACATTATCTCTTGTCAAGCGTACTTGTCTTTTCCGAAAAACCATCAGAAGTGAAACCTCGAGATCCCTATCAACTGAGATCATATCGTTATACTGGTTCACTGGTGGTTGGTTATGGTGGTATTAATATCAAAGAAAAAGAAATACTGCATAAATAAAATAAATAAATAATTATAATTGCATAAGTTGATACAAAATGCTATGCAATAGCTTTACCGCGGCAGTCCCCGAGTGCCACACGTCTTTTTTACTTTTCGCGGAGGTACACCTCCAAAAAAAATATGCATGAGTAGCCACTAATTCCCACTACATACACATATAAAAATATTTGCACAAATGTTCGTGCTTCATGTAAAAAAAAAAAACGATTCTCCAATAAGTAGTCACTGGCATTATATGTACAGATAGAAGTACATCAACGATGACGTGTCAGCTTTGACAACATCTGACACATAATATTATCTGCATTTGTTTTTTGCATTTTGTAGTGGAAAATCATTGATGTACGTAATAGGGGTAGATGAGGTACCAGGCGCTCGATCGTGAGCCACAAAATATAGGTTCCGGGACCTATATTGAATTAGTCGTACGGGTGACGCTGAAGTGTCAACATTGTCATCAAATTCGATAAAATATTGCCAAAGAATGCCGTGTTGCGCCTTTTTCCAGTGCCTCAATAGCTCCAAGCACAAAAACAAAGCTCACGGTATCACTTTTCATTCGTAAGTACTGTTATAACATTTGAAAACATATTTTTTTCTAAATAATATTTAAAATTTCCTTGTTATTGAGTGAGCGCGACAGCTAAATTATGCATTACCCATGTGAGAAACACGTTTATCCGACTGTCAAGTAAGCATGCATTGTAGAGTCAGCAAATTTTTTATAAATATGCAACTTTTTAAATCATGTGCTCCTATTCCTTGAAACTATAGAATGTAACCGGTTTTTATTTTAATATACGAATAACCGGTTGTTAACCAAAAATCCAGTTTTTCTGATAGTATTTTTAAAACAATATCTTGCATTAACTTGAAACCCAAATATCGGGAATAGTCCATCAAAAATTACTAAATAGTACTTGTACAACAAGGAAAACTATGGACAACATTTTTAACCAGAGCTTGGATTTACAATTTTAATATGCGAGTTATAGTGTAGTTTTAAGATGTATTTATGTATGTTGAAAACTGTGTAAAAAATATTTAGAACAGATATGAAATCAATCAAATTTAACCTATTTATTTACTTCCTTTTATCATAAACAAAAGAAATAAATAATAATCATCTCTATTTGTCAAGTAAAATGTATGACGACTTGTCTGGCCTAGTGGGCAGTGACCCTGCCTATGAAGCCGATGGTCCTGTCCCGGGTTCAAAGTTCTGATGATGGAATCCATGAAGAATTGAGGGAACACCTAAAATCTTATAGGTACACATATAGTGATTGTTGTAGTTTTTGTCTACAAATTAAGCATTTTCATCCAAAAACTGGCATTTAGTGTAGTGGAACTGCTGATGATGAACAGAACGAAACTCCCTAACTACGTATTTACCGTTTGACTATTTGTTTTAATTTGTCCTCTTTGTAGAGCAACTAAGGTGATGAAAATGAAAACGATGAAAATCAGAACGAATACTTTAAATTGAACATTCTAATGTAAGGGCACGCTGCCGTCTCAAATCGATAAAAGTGGGACATTGCTAATTTCGCCTTCGATAGGGAATGATTTAAAAAAATATAACTTTTTGCAATTTTTTTTACTAAAAATGAGTATGAACGTTAAAAAAATTAAAACTATTATGTTTAGAGAAAAAACTTTAACTTATTTCTATTTTAAAACGAGCTGCAGCAGTGGAAATGCCTAGCGATTGAATTGTGAAAATTAAAAATGATGTTCGGTTTCGTTTTTGATACAATTTTTTTCTCTCCATACATTATAATTTTCTTTTTTATACCGCCCTCTACGCATATTTTTTTTAATTGTATAGATAAACTATCGGTTTTACATATTTTATTTAGTGTGTTAGCGAAAAAAAATTTGTTTTCCATAAAATAAATAAAGTGCCTATTAAGCTATTGCATAGCTTCTATCGCGGGCCTTGAGCGCGGGGACCGAATCCAGAAATTCCGTAACGAAAAAACCTCACGCTCCCCACTTCGTCTAACGTCGTTTCAGTTCGTCAGTCTTCGACACGGCGTTGTGTGCGTGCGATTAGACGTATTGTACTACTCAGAGACTTGTCATACGCTTCGCTTGACAGACAGATGAAGTGTGCGAAAGGGAAGCCATCACGTATATGAACAAGCCACGAGTGTGAAAGAGGCAGACTACATATGAGAAAACGTAACCATTTTTTGAATTCGAAGGCGGCCGAGGCGGCCAAAATCATATTGCCGTATTTTTTAACGTTAAAAATATACGAGAATCAAAATCAAAAATAAATATTAAGTAAGTAATTTAGTGAAGATGGTGTCATGTTGTGTGCCGGATTGTTGTGTTTCAGGGCCAAAAAACCCAGGGAAATACTCATTTCACAGGTAATTATGATAATCGTAGCGAAATTTTCGTAACGATATTATATCAAATTAACAGCATAAAAAGTGTAAAAAGCCAATTTATACAGTTCATTATAAGTTTTTCTTCAATTGTGTGTTAATATTTCATGATATTAGTCAATAATTTAGAATATTTTGTGTAAAAACCTAAACTGTTACTTTACGCTAGGGCTTGACAAAATGTTCATATGACTGTATCGATAACTTGTCGGTATATTAGTAGGTATGGAATTAGTTGTTCACAAGACATCATTAAGATATTAACCTTTATAACCGACGTAAAATAATAACGATTGTTATAATACCTTTTTTGAAGATGCACATGTTCAGCGATAAATTTAAACTTCACTTTCCAACACATTACTTACATTTTAACCACTTTTCCACGGCTTTGCCGCTAACACAAGGAAACACAAGACAGCGTATACACACCCAACCCAACTTGTCAGGCGGAAAAGGCGCGAATTTCAAATTTTCTTTGGTAAGTCAACTATTTGCGCCTACTGTTAACACTTAGCATGTGTTTGTGTTAACGACATTGCACATGTTACACCACTCACACCCGCATACGACAGAAACCTGCTTTATCAACGCGAGTCACCTGCTTTACCGACAGCGCCGGGTTCCATAATGCTTGATCGGACTACGTTAGTAATTTAGTCAAGTAAAAACGAAAAAACGTAAAAAGAGCGTACCTGGGTCGCCTAGCAGGACGTCCTATCGGACGCCCTAGGTATCGCTGGAGCGACATGGTGGAGGCGGATCTGCGCGAGCTTCGAGTCGACAATTGGCGAGAGGTCGCACAGGACCGAGAAAAGTGGCGCTGTCTTGTGTCGGAGGCCAAGTCTCATTTTGGGTCGCTGAGCCAACGGAGTAAGTAGTAAGTAAGTAAACGTCCCAGAACACCAAACCAGGTGAGAAAAATAAAAAATCGCAATGAGTGGCGATACGATTTTAAGTCGACACGAGTTTCGAATTAACTATTCGCAAATGTATTACAATACATATGGCCCTTAAAATGTTCGATATAGTTACGTAATGTGCTAATTATCGCACTAGTGCGGTAAAGTAGCTCCATATGTACTGTAAAATAAGTAACAATATATATTTGACCATTGTGACACATGTGTACCTATATATTTGACCATTTTGATGCTGACTGAAACGACTGTAACTGTAGCCTCGGTTATCACTATCAGTATTGTTATTTACTATGCGTCCGCTGTAAAAGAAAATTAAAGGTACTAAAGGCGCTAATAAGGTCTAATAGTAGTAATAATACTCATACCTATTACATTTTTTATAAAAACAAACACATTTGAAAAAGTAGTCGATAAAGCAGTTAAACATCGATAGATTATTAATATGTTGTAACATGACATCACTATTTTTGTTCGCACATAGACAATTTACGCACACACTTGCATTTCATTTTTGGTCACACTTTTGAAGTTTGACAGTCGTTCTATACTATCCTATTTCTATGGTACTACTCTACGAAACTCGCACGAATCGAGACGAGCTGCTCCGAAATCGGACAAATACATAAGCAGCTGTTTATAGTAATCTGTATGTATCATTGATGTACGTAATAGGGGTAGATGAGGTACCAGGCGGTCGATCGTGAGCCACAAAATATAGGTTCCGGGACCTATATTGAATTAGTCGTATGGGTGACGCTGAAGTGTCAACATTGTCATCAAATTCGATAAAATATTGCCAAAGAATGCCGTGTTGCGCCTTTTTCCAGTGCTTCAATAGCTCCAAGCACAAAAACAAAGCTCACGGTATCACTTTTCATTCGTAAGTACTATTATAACATTTGAAAACATATTTTTTCTAAATAAAATTAAAAATTTCCTTGTTATTGAGTGAGTGCGACAGCTAAATAATGCATTACCCATGTGAGAAACACGTTTATCCGAGTGTCAAGTAGGCATGCCCGCTTCATGCAGTGCATGCATGCCCGAGTCAGCAATTTTTTTTATAAATAATGCAACTTTTTAAATCATGTGCTCCTATTCCTTGAAACTATAGAATGTAACCGGTTTTTATTTTAATATAAGGTCACTGTGGGCAAGACCGTCTACAAGGCAAGTCCGTCAACACATTATAACTTTTGAATTAGAAAGCGTTTGCCGCTTTGGCGTCGAGTTTATAAGTCAGTTTTTCGTGCTAGTTCCCTCACTCTAAAACAGGCGAAGGCGCTTATTCCCATGACTTACAACTTGTCCAATATAAGTGAATCCGTATACGTATCGTAACTATGAATAAACAAGGTTCACACTTTTATATTGGTTATCTTGAGTCGTGCGCTCGGTGAACGATTGGAATATATAAATACCAGGAGTAACTACGAATTACCAGTGTTTACATTATCTCTTGTCAAGCGTACTTGTCTTTTCCGAAAAACCATCAGAAGTGAAACCTCGAGATCCCTATCAACTGAGATCATATCGTTATACTGGTTCACTGGTGGTTGGTTATGGTGGTATTAATATCAAAGAAAAAGAAATACTGCATAAATAAAATAAATAAATAATTATAATTGCATAAGTTGATACAAAATGCTATGCAATAGCTTTACCGCGGCAGTCCCCGAGTGCCACACGTCTTTTTAAGCTATTGCATAGCTTCTATCGCGGGCCTTGAGCGCGGGGACCGAATCCAGAAATTCCGTAACGAAAAAACCTCACGCTCCCCACTTCGTCTAACGTCGTTTCAGTTCGTCAGTCTTCGACACGGCGTTGTGTGCGTGCGATTAGACGTATTGTACTACTCAGAGACTTGTCATACGCTTCGCTTGACAGACAGATGAAGTGTGCGAAAGGGAAGCCATCACGTATATGAACAAGCCACGAGTGTGAAAGAGGCAGACTACATATGAGAAAACGTAACCATTTTTTGAATTCGAAGGCGGCCGAGGCGGCCAAAATCATATTGCCGTATTTTTTAACGTTAAAAATATACGAGAATCAAAATCAAAAATAAATATTAAGTAAGTAATTTAGTGAAGATGGTGTCATGTTGTGTGCCGGATTGTTGTGTTTCAGGGCCAAAAAACCCAGGGAAATACTCATTTCACAGGTAATTATGATAATCGTAGCGAAATTTTCGTAACGATATTATATCAAATTAACAGCATAAAAAGTGTAAAAAGCCAATTTATACAGTTCATTATAAGTTTTTCTTCAATTGTGTGTTAATATTTCATGATATTAGTCAATAATTTAGAATATTTTGTGTAAAAACCTAAACTGTTACTTTACGCTAGGGCTTGACAAAATGTTCATATGACTGTATCGATAACTTGTCGGTATATTAGTAGGTATGGAATTAGTTGTTCACAAGACATCATTAAGATATTAACCTTTATAACCGACGTAAAATAATAACGATTGTTATAATACCTTTTTTGAAGATGCACATGTTCAGCGATAAATTTAAACTTCACTTTCCAACACATTACTTACATTTTAACCACTTTTCCACGGCTTTGCCGCTAACACAAGGAAACACAAGACAGCGTATACACACCCAACCCAACTTGTCAGGCGGAAAAGGCGCGAATTTCAAATTTTCTTTGGTAAGTCAACTATTTGCGCCTACTGTTAACACTTAGCATGTGTTTGTGTTAACGACATTGCACATGTTACACCACTCACACCCGCATACGACAGAAACCTGCTTTATCAACGCGAGTCACCTGCTTTACCGACAGCGCCGGGTTCCATAATGCTTGATCGGACTACGTTAGTAATTTAGTCAAGTAAAAACGAAAAAACGTAAAAAGAGCGTACCTGGGTCGCCTAGCAGGACGTCCTATCGGACGCCCTAGGTATCGCTGGAGCGACATGGTGGAGGCGGATCTGCGCGAGCTTCGAGTCGACAATTGGCGAGAGGTCGCACAGGACCGAGAAAAGTGGCGCTGTCTTGTGTCGGAGGCCAAGTCTCATTTTGGGTCGCTGAGCCAACGGAGTAAGTAGTAAGTAAGTAAACGTCCCAGAACACCAAACCAGGTGAGAAAAATAAAAAATCGCAATGAGTGGCGATACGATTTTAAGTCGACACGAGTTTCGAATTAACTATTCGCAAATGTATTACAATACATATGGCCCTTAAAATGTTCGATATAGTTACGTAATGTGCTAATTATCGCACTAGTGCGGTAAAGTAGCTCCATATGTACTGTAAAATAAGTAACAATATATATTTGACCATTGTGACACATGTGTACCTATATATTTGACCATTTTGATGCTGACTGAAACGACTGTAACTGTAGCCTCGGTTATCACTATCAGTATTGTTATTTACTATGCGTCCGCTGTAAAAGAAAATTAAAGGTACTAAAGGCGCTAATAAGGTCTAATAGTAGTAATAATACTCATACCTATTACATTTTTTATAAAAACAAACACATTTGAAAAAGTAGTCGATAAAGCAGTTAAACATCGATAGATTATTAATATGTTGTAACATGACATCACTATTTTTGTTCGCACATAGACAATTTACGCACACACTTGCATTTCATTTTTGGTCACACTTTTGAAGTTTGACAGTCGTTCTATACTATCCTATTTCTATGGTACTACTCTACGAAACTCGCACGAATCGAGACGAGCTGCTCCGAAATCGGACAAATACATAAGCAGCTGTTTATAGTAATCTGTATGTATCATTGATGTACGTAATAGGGGTAGATGAGGTACCAGGCGGTCGATCGTGAGCCACAAAATATAGGTTCCGGGACCTATATTGAATTAGTCGTATGGGTGACGCTGAAGTGTCAACATTGTCATCAAATTCGATAAAATATTGCCAAAGAATGCCGTGTTGCGCCTTTTTCCAGTGCTTCAATAGCTCCAAGCACAAAAACAAAGCTCACGGTATCACTTTTCATTCGTAAGTACTATTATAACATTTGAAAACATATTTTTTCTAAATAAAATTAAAAATTTCCTTGTTATTGAGTGAGTGCGACAGCTAAATAATGCATTACCCATGTGAGAAACACGTTTATCCGAGTGTCAAGTAGGCATGCCCGCTTCATGCAGTGCATGCATGCCCGAGTCAGCAATTTTTTTTATAAATAATGCAACTTTTTAAATCATGTGCTCCTATTCCTTGAAACTATAGAATGTAACCGGTTTTTATTTTAATATAAGGTCACTGTGGGCAAGACCGTCTACAAGGCAAGTCCGTCAACACATTATAACTTTTGAATTAGAAAGCGTTTGCCGCTTTGGCGTCGAGTTTATAAGTCAGTTTTTCGTGCTAGTTCCCTCACTCTAAAACAGGCGAAGGCGCTTATTCCCATGACTTACAACTTGTCCAATATAAGTGAATCCGTATACGTATCGTAACTATGAATAAACAAGGTTCACACTTTTATATTGGTTATCTTGAGTCGTGCGCTCGGTGAACGATTGGAATATATAAATACCAGGAGTAACTACGAATTACCAGTGTTTACATTATCTCTTGTCAAGCGTACTTGTCTTTTCCGAAAAACCATCAGAAGTGAAACCTCGAGATCCCTATCAACTGAGATCATATCGTTATACTGGTTCACTGGTGGTTGGTTATGGTGGTATTAATATCAAAGAAAAAGAAATACTGCATAAATAAAATAAATAAATAATTATAATTGCATAAGTTGATACAAAATGCTATGCAATAGCTTTACCGCGGCAGTCCCCGAGTGCCACACGTCTTTTTTTTATTTTAATTTCGTATATATTTTATAAATATTTGTTTCCTGACGCTACCTAATAAAGACCGACGTTGAAGGCGCTTATTCCCATGACTTACAACTTGTCCAATATAAGTGAATCCGTATACGTATCGTAACTATGAATAAACAAGGTTCACACTTTTATATTGGTTCTCTTGAGTCGTGCGCTCGGCGAACGATTGGAATATATAAATACCAGGAGTAACTACGAATTACCAGTGATTACAATATTGTCTCTTGTCAAGCGTACCTGTCTTTTCCGAAAAACCATCAGAAGTGAAACCCTGAAACCTCGAGATCCCTATCAACTGAGATCATATCGTTATACTGGTTTTCTCGAGGCGACACGTTAGTTGAACATAGTGAATAGTCGACCAGGGTTTCAGAAGTAAAAAATGAGGGTCAATTTCATGCTTTAAAAATATGATAGTCAATAATTTGATATTAATCTCAGTGTAACTCGCTCGCTCAGATATTTGCTTGAGAGAGACGGTCTAAGATTAGGTAATATCAAATCATTGATATTTTTTAAAAATCGAAATGACTTAATATCACTTTAAGACGACAATGTAAGAAGTATGTACGTCTCGCCTACACATTTGTATAATGTTATTAGTTTTTCTCTGTTGCACCTCGAGGAATACGCAAAATATAGGGGTCTCGCTTGCGCAGCACTGTTAACTATATTTGGTTATCCTTGTTGCTCGTTGTGCACATGTACATTATAATGGTGTGCAGTATTTGCAAATGAATGGGTGCTGGACCAGATTTTAGTTTTGTCAACTATTAACGTCACATATCTACCCCTTTTACTTACATCAATGTGGAAAATGGAAAACATTAAATGCAAGTCTTGTAAAAAAACATTAAAAAATATCCGTGGGAAACAAAAATGTATAGAAACAGAGCAAGAGGCTGATTTATATAGCAAATGCAGTAATATGTTAATTTGCATAAATGATTTATTGTGTGGTAAGTGTCGGCTTTTAGTGTATAAACATAAAGCAGTAGGTTGCAGACGAAGAGCCAGCATCGCCAATTGTTGTGCATGTACTCGCAGAAGTTGATGCTACTGCTTTATGTTTATTTAAATAAATCTTATTGTGTATTTAAATAAAATAAAAAAAAAAGTAACCAGGCTTCGATGACATTCTTCTTACGAATTTTCAATCTGACGGTCACGTGACACCTGACGCGAGCTTAACATTTTTTCCCCATCACAAAAAATGCACAGCGCCGCTAAAGAAATTTTCACTTCAATAAAAAAAAAAGTTTTGCTTGATATTCGTTTTTTGTAAATAATATTTTTATATTTTATAGGCAATATTGCAATGTCCTTGTTTTCATATATGTATTTAATTAATGTTTGAATATGCAGCTTGTGATGACGTCATTTGTTTACTTACTGTATAGATCGTGTCATTCACGAAGACGCGTGCCTTCACTCGTATTGTCATGTTATTAAAGGTTAGATTTGACAAATCTGCGCGTCATCGTGGATGACACCAACTATAACATATCATTTGTGTCTTTTGTGTAGCTTTTATGCAGTTAATTTCTAGGGAATTGACCCACATTTGAAAATGAAATATGGACTATCCGCATTATCAAAGGTTTTGCGATTATCGTTGGCCACTCCATGGCATGAATTGGCCGTTTTCGCGTCACGAAGAAAATATATGTCTATTTCCAAAAATAATACCTTCTAAACCAAGGTTTGAAACTAAAAATAAGTTTTTGGCAAAAAAATATTTTTGGTACAGGCTTGTATCGCTGACTGTACCTTTCTTAGAGTCTGTGCGGAGTGCGGAAAGAGAAGAGTCACGACTCTTTTCTTTCCGAACAGACTCTACCAGATAATATTGCATTGTCACCCGATTTATCAAATTTTCAGCTTCATCGGAAACCCGGAAGTGGGTCAATATATCTTGCAAGATACCCGACAAGTTGCGAGCATCTTTCTGTTTTACTCCAATTAAGGCGTAATAGGCGTAAGACCGAGAAAGACGCCCGCAATTTGCAAATTACGGTGTTCACGGTAGGCCCTCTGGCCAATATGCTTCTTTCTTTTGTGTTACTTATGTAATTATTATTGTTTCAGGGTTCCACCGTAATTATGCTAATTATCATGTATTTGGGAATAATGCTTATAGACGCAATGTCAGGAGTAAGTCGCGTCTCTGTGTTTAAAGATATTAAAATGTTGATATTCTCTTCGGCATTACTAACCGATATCGTGTACAACTTGCTTGTCATAGTGGCTACTCTTGGGGTGAGTATTTTATTAACATGGCTCGGAAAAACGCCTGTTATTATGAAAACATAACCCTGAGGGCCTACCGCGAACCACGTTCGACGTGTCGCCTCTCTGTCGCACTTTTAAATTAGTACGTAAGCATGACAGGGAGGCAACACGTCGAACGTGGCGAACGAGCAGAGACTTCCTTGTACCAATGTCAACGATAAAATATGCTCCAATGACTTCCGACGGTGAACGAACATCTTCGACTCATAAATGGGTCCTTTGGTTATGTTTTCAAAATGACGGGCGTTTGTCCGAGTCTTGTTTATTAGAGATACAGGCCGATTCGTAAGTTACACTGATATCAGAATGATATTTAAATCATGTTATTTACCGTGCATTTAACTAGTACTAGTCGGTACATGACTGTGATTGGCGCAGGCGAGACGCCGAATAACTAACTAACATGAATCAGATCAAGCCTCGGAACCGGTTTTTTCTTCATAAAAAACCGGTATTATTACGTTCTTTTTAGTTTTTTGGTTTATACGAAGTTGTTACCTAAGTACATGATTCAGTCCTACATAAATATCATAAAATAATTAAAAATGTTGGGCTATTTAGGGGTTTGAAAAACCTGTTCCGACCGAGACCTGATTCAGATATCAATCTGATATCAATGCACGATCAAATAAGGCTGAAAGTCTCGACAAGAAATTATATTTAGAATCAAAATTGTAAAAAAAGAAGTTGTGATCACAGTCAAAATGTTACCGTGAAAATCCATTTCTAGGAAAAACGTGTTTTTTTGTGACAGTTTACGACACGACGTGGTGAAAACGCGTTATCACTAATTAAAAGTATTAAAACTAGTTTTCCGAAACTTCTTGGTGAAAACTAGTTTTAACTGGATTATTTCAGTCAAAACTAGTTTTCGCAGTGCTTTGGAGAAAAATTGTTAAGACAAATTTTTAACAAATAAGTTTGATAGCCGTGACTTTAATTTATTTTCATGACTGCTTTGAACCAATGTAATTTATCAATAAGCCGTATTTATTTATGATTATTATGTTACAGAAAAAAGTGAAGCTGCTCAAGATTTTTTTGTACCTCGGAGCCGTAATGTGTGCCATTTTGTGTTCCGTGACTGCAATTGCCTACAAACCATCACCTTATTTGTTCCATGAGCTAAGAATTGTTTGGACAGTTTTCGTCTTAATAATAATAGGTAAGTATATTGCGTTTTTTAATAGAAACTGCACCATTTCTGGAAATACAATATAGAAAAATGGTTCTGTGGGTTATAGACCTCGCGAACCAGCTCCGCCATTTCGTCACGATATATATATATATATATATAGATACTTAACATGCTCACCAAATTTAATGAGAATCGGTTGAGAAATGTAAACTGTATAGAAAAAAATACAGATACTTATATTTACGAAAGCATTTTGCCGAAGCTTCCAAATTCAATATTCAAAAATGTATTAAGTACCTAAGCTAGGCCCAACTAGGTACTTACAACATTTACAGTGACATCATAAAGTGACATGAAAAAGAAAATGAACGGAGACTCGCTCTCGCTTAGACATCACGGGGTAGACTGAGAAAACAGACTAATCTCTGTAATCACAATTATTAGATATTGATCCGTTTCTTTCGTTTTTCAGTTATTCGAGGGTCCTGATAATGCGCGGCGTTATGTTGGACCTACAAGAACAAAGCCAAGCCCATGGATACATCGGCTTGGACAAGACCATGGAAACGAGGACGGACTACGAACCTCCAATTTAACGTATCTGGATGAAACATCTATTTGACTGTGTATAGGGGTATCTGGGAGTATGTAATAAGACACGCAGGAGTACTTGATTATGAACGTGTATTCACACAATCGCGACCGGGAGACAACTGAAGAGCGAGCTATGCGTTGGACCTTTCGTAGGCGCGCGGAATGCTAACAACGCACATAACCGTCCTTATACTGTGTACCTAAATCTGATGCTTCGTACATCTGCTGCATTCTTCTCCAGAAGTACGATGGATGGCGTTATCCAACTGATAGAAAGAATACCGCGCGATTGAAAGAAACTGACAATCATTAACTAACACGCATTAATTTAGACATCTGCGACCATCTTATCCGTATAGTACAGCTGTTCATCCGAATATCCAACCGGTTATAGTTATTAATATGCCTTATGAGGACTCTAGGTTTTTGACCACCATTTAAGTATTCGCAGTTTTTCGTGCGATCTTACTAATCTTACGGTAAAATCCACACTAACCCTCAAATATATTGCTTATACAGTTTTTCCCTGGATAAAGTGCACAAATAAGATTACGAAAAACGACCGGTCTGGCCTCGTGGGTAGTGCCTATGAAGCCGATGGTCCCGGGTTCAAATCCTGGTAAGGGCATTTATTCGTGTGATGAGCATGGATATTTGTTCCTGAGTCATGGGTGTTTTCTATGTATTTAAGTATTTATAAATATTTATATATTATATATATCGTTGTCTAAGTACCCTCAACACAAGCCTTATTGAGCTTACTGTGGGACTTAGTCAGTTTGTGTAATAATGTCCTATAATATTTATTTATTTATTTATTTAAGATGCACAAGGACTTAATTAAAAAAAAAAAAACATTTTTTTATGAATTGAAATGTGATGTGCTGCCTGCGAAAAACTCACATATCCTCTCGGCCTGAAGGGCTGGAGAGGTTTCCCGAGCTAATCTCAGATGTGGGAGAAAGAGGACTTACGGGTTGAGAAAGCAAACACGTACATATAAGTACATTTACACAGTCGTGGCTTTATGCTGTTTATTATAAACAAACCTATCCTATGTACTATCTCAAGCTATTCCCGGCCGGCCGGGTCTCTTCAGTGGCGACGACGCCTGTTGCTGATTTATGATTGTACCCACCTGACGAAAACTGCCTTGCAGATTTGAATTTGTCAATTGTAGTTTGTAAGCATTAATGTACCTTTGCAAATTTAGAATAAAATTTATTTTTATTGTTGTGCAGTCTTCACAATGAGTTTTACTTATTTATATAAAATATTTGTATATAAGTAGTTAATAATTGTTATCAACTATTTACCATCATCCTAGTTGTACGAATAGCATTAGTTAATGTAATGTACTGGTACTAATTAATTTAACCGTAAGATTACTGCATGTTCACTGGTAGAAGACACTTATATAAGATGTGGTTACCTATAATTAGATAAGCATCAGTCCTGATTGTCATATAGATTTAAGAGCATGTAAGATGTATTATCTGTTGGTACCTAATCCTAAATAAAAATAAATAAAAAAATACTTTGATTCGAGCACTTTTATAAGCATAAGTTAGCAGCCTTCACAAAGAAACCTAATCACCGAACGTAAAATACTTGTTGTTGAGGAGTTCCGTTCTGGCCTTCTTTAGTAGTTTCATTTCAAAGATCTAGACTCCCAGATGGATCTCGTAAGTCATAATACTTAAAGACTGTTAAAAGCATAACAGTTATTTTGGCATTTTAGCTTTAGTCGGAATGCAAGGCGTTTTCTTGAAATAAAAGCTGAAACAGTACAGTCAGTACAATAATAAGAATAAGTACCTATATGTTATTATGGACGACCTGTCTGGTCTAATGGGTACTCGGGAAGTGCCTACGAGAAGGCATGGTTGCCTACGAAGCCGATGGTGCCGGGTTCAAATACAGGTAGGGGGATTTATTTGTGTGAATGAGCAAGGATATTTTGTTCCTGAGTCATGGGTGTATTCTTTGTATTTAATTATTTATAAATATGTACATATTTATATCGTCTACGAGTAAGTACCCGCAGCACAAACTTTATTGAGCTCACTGTGGGACTTCGGGTCAGTTACACAATATTCAAGTAAAGTTCTGAATAAGCTACTTGCCACTTATCTGATAAATAAAGTCATCATTAGCGGTTCACTATCTTCAAAAAAGATTATCTGTAGATAAATACATTTACAACTTAAGTTATTTTATCTGGCAGGTAATTTATGTGTTAATTAGCTATCCAATACTTTACTCAGACTTTGTGAAACATGTTAGTCAATTTGTATAATAATGTCCTGTAATATTTAATATTTATGCTTTAATATGTTTAACAAACATATTTCGAAATTCAGCGCCCTCTAGCATTTAGTATTCACCCTCCGTGGTTGTAACGGTATCTACGTGCAAAGAGAATTCTCGAAAAATAGTCGGCTGTATTACAACCTCCGCTGCCAACTGCTCTTTTCTGACGATCTCCGCTAGGTGGCGCGAGGCATAACCCCTAAGGCCCCATTTAGACGGTTTAGAACTTAATAACTTGCATGCGATTTTCGTTATATTGCGGTATTTGGTCGATCGACTAAATTCATTGAACTCTTTAATTATAGCAATGTATTGAATATTGCATGCAAGTTCTTGAACCGTCTAAATGGGGCTTAACTCAGTGACCGCCAAGCCTAGGTCCCAAAAATTTGACCTAGATGTCAGGCGCGAAACACGAGTAAATTAGTTAAATTTTGTTATTTAAGCTATCCGTGGATATAGAGAAGTGTATGTTTATAGA
The DNA here is from genome assembly GCF_033807575.1 of Cydia pomonella. Taxonomy (NCBI): domain Eukaryota; kingdom Metazoa; phylum Arthropoda; class Insecta; order Lepidoptera; family Tortricidae; genus Cydia; species Cydia pomonella. Next base: position 16,285,249 of record NC_084717.1, on the reverse strand, counting down.
CATCAATGATGACGTCATATATTTAGGCATGTACTGTTTTTAGTAGACTCACGTCTGCGCCTTAATACATGAGCAATAAAGTCGTGTATACATATTTTTGGCACTTTTTTCGTATCGATATTTTCAGACGTGACTGTACGTATGACTTGTATACTTTTAAACCAAAACATGTTTTCACCCCGGCTGACATGGATGAATAGCTGAAGAATACAGTTGGCCAAAAGCTCGTACCAAAGCTAAAAAATGCACAAAAACATATTGTAATTAGGTAAGTAATATTTCAAAGTAACAATTAAAAAAGTAGCTTTATAACATTAAGACTAGCTGCAGTAGCTGCACTAAATGAACTGGAGCGCCGCTAGACAATGGTTCCAGATTGGCTTAATCGACTACCGGCTTTTTAGTTCGATTAGTTAACTCTGACTTGGACCGACTTGTTCGTTAGTTGGCCGTTTGTTTTCAATGGAAACTGGAAAAGTCTCGTGATAAGGCTGTCTTGAGAAATGATAGGAGTCTTAAGAGTCACAAGGGTCTTGGAAACTGACCCACAGTTGTGTTTACGTCCGTCCTCCTGACTCTCTACATAAAATACATATGTAGTTTTAGGTTTTTTGGCGTTGAATGGAATGAAATATAGTGTATTTTTCTTACTTAATGGATGTTAATTATGTGATGTAATGTTTTGAAAAGATGTGTCCCGCTGAATTTCTTGCTGGTCCCATATTGGGATATCCTCCGTCAATTTAGGAGGGATTTAAATCTTCTCAAGGCAGAGGTGTCGGGTTAGAGCTATTGTAGCTTTATTTGACGTTCATAAGCGCATTTTAAAATGCTTTCTTCAATAATAAACTATCCTTATCTTATCTTTAGAAACTGAGTAAAATCCTGAATACTAGCAGTAAGAATGAGATTGCAATGATTATTATACATATAATCAAATAACATGATAATTTTAATAACTCTTACTGTTATCGTCAGCATGTTTAGCACATCTTTCTTTATCTCGCACGACTTCATATTTGTTTATCGTGCGAGTTGAACATAATGTTTCCCAAAAATGTTACTGTAAAAGTATTAAAAAAAATGTTATATAATCTTACACAAATTTACCTAGACCCACAGTAAGCTCAATAAGGCTTGTGTCGTAACAAGGAGAAACAGAAACACAAAGTGTCCACAATGTAACCGCACATGGCAACCAAATTGTTACTGCTTGTAACAATGTGTTGTAAATGTTTCGTCACTGCAACTACCTTTACTAAGTCTGTGACAACTATTGATGTTTCGTGATCAATAATGGTTGTCTGGGAAGAGCGCCAAAACTTGCAAGATCTATAATTATAATACTAATTGTTATTACTATTCGGTTTTTTGGTCCACAAAATGTGCAAAAACACAATCATTTTCAAACAGCGCCCCGATCGTTAACAAAGTTTTCAATTAATATAATAGCCTTGTGTTTCACGTAGCAATGTCATTAACGATACGTGCTGAGTAATGGATTATACGTGAGAATCTGCACCTTCTGCTGAAGAGACTTATTCGGGACCTGCAACCTTACACGACATAACCTCTAGCCACTTCGTTCGATTTTCATCTCTATCCCTCTTACATATTCGAAAGACAGAGAGCCAACAGCAACAAATGCAATTATTATTTGTCAAAATTGAATTAGTTTACCCGAGATAATCGTCCATATAAAAGTAACAGTTATACGGTCTGTCCGAGTGCTTAAGGATTTACGTAACCTTTATTTTTACTGTTAGTATTGTTAGCATGTCTATAACTTACAATTAGATAAGCTTTGAGTTGTATAAAATCGTTTTTTTTTGTATTTTTTTTTAAATGTATAGGTGTGATAGCATTGTGTGAACTTGCGTGCAAAGTTTGTTATATTGTTATTTCATTTCTATCTGTGAGTACCTGTAATTGGGTTTGTATTGTTACCTAAATCTGCATGTTTTTGCAGCTGTTGGTACTCCCTAAAGTAAATACATAAATATCCTCACATTTCTCATTTACAAAGCTATTTAATTGTTTGTACACGAATGTGTACCAACACGTGTGTGTAATATGTGTGTGTCTAGAACGTGTCTCAATATTTTAATTTCGTCTAAAATTGTTCTTTTAATGGCGTTTCAAACGCACCCACGCGCTGTCGGGCCATCTCATACATAAAATATGTGCCGAAATTATATTTATTTAAATTACTGTTCCCTTGAGCTCGTACCCTTTTCACGGTTGGGTATTTTAGCGGATATTTTATGGATAGGGTTACCTGTTTTAAATGATAACAACGAGTAAAATTAAATTGAGGGTTTTCTCGTGTATATTTGAAGTGAATTTTTGGTGTTATAAGCTCCCTAATACACTAAAGTAGGTTTCTACATCACGATTACCAAGTCTACTTTAATCATCATCATATCAGCGAATACACGTCCACTGGACCGGACCGTCAGATCTCCGAGCAGTTTTCCACATCTGAGGGCCTACCGCGAACCACGTTCGACATGTTCACTCCCAGACACGCTTACGTATGAATTTACAAGTGCGACAGAGAGACAACACGTTGAACGTGGTTCGCGGTAGGCCCTCTGCTCTTGTGCCTGCGCTCAACATACGCACGCAAGCACTTATGAACTAACAACGCACTCGCAAACAAACGACATCAACAGCCTATGTATGTCTATACTGAGCTATACTTTACTACTAAAAAATACTTTAGATAAAACAAAAAGATAACAGATTGAAACATTGGTATTATGCAATTTAATTAAATAGTCTCAACAAGTAAAACTCTTGTTCAAACAAACTTTTTAGCGGATAAAAACAAGTAAAGATACTACGTTGGACTTGCAATGTCTAAGTTACGTTACATCTTCCTCCTTATTTGGTCCTTAATTATCGGGGTTGAGGCCAGCAGGGAATTGGAGTGGACAGCCTGCCGCCATCGGTTCGGTCGGGTTCATTATTGCGTGCGCTTGACACAAATTAGGGACAAATGCGTCTGGCCACTGTACCTACTTCCTAATCACCTTTTTTATATTGCAAAAGAAAGAAAGATTGAAGGATTAATATAATGTTTTAGTCTCGTGTGAACTAAGTTAGAAAATCTGTTTTTTGAAACATAATATAAACACAAAAATAACACAAAAATTTACTCTTACTTGCCTCGCTAAATTATTTTGCAATAAACTTTTAAATAACAAAGCGTTCTACGTGGTATTTAATCTACAACAATAAAATAAAAACTACTTAATAAATTAATTAAAAATAAAGTGCGCCCCTTTAGATCTATGTAATTTTTCGGTGATTTTGGTATACATACCAGAAACGGCAAAAACAGAACCTCGCAAGTTTCATTATACTGATAGTTGTATGATAGCGTTCATTTTGTATGATCATGATCACAATATACATAATGGATTTATACAGAGGATTACTATAACTAGCTTAAATTTAAAATAGGCCCTTGAGGCATTGTACCAAGGGTGCTGGCAGCATGTCCTCGCTGAATCGCTATACTGATACGTTGTGCGAGGAAGCCGCCAGCTCTTCGGTCACCGGATACGTCAACCAGACGTCAACCTTCTATTTTATAAAATAGAAGGTTGACTATAGTTCACAGTTTTTTATACAAACATTATGCCGGCAATATCCACGCCACAGTCGACAAACCTCCTATAGTTTCGGAAGTATTTTTCCAATGGATTTCCGAATCTGAACCAGCAGTGATTGATTAGCGAGTGAGCGGTCGCGACGGACCCCTGACGAACCGCTGCATTGAATTACACGCGTCGATTGAAAAATGCAGGTTGCTACCTTTCAAGATCAGATGGTACCTACAATAAAAACGCATTTTGCCAGGTTTAATTAGATACTTATTTTAGTTTTAGGCTTCGTTTAATAACCTACTAGCTAACGCAACTGTTTATTTAACTTTCTTGCCCATAATCTAGATTAGAAAAAACATTTCATCTCTCTAGCGTTATAATTTTACTTAATGTTTTTTTTTCCATTTATGGTCAATATTATAATTTCTGCAATTGTCTGTAACTTGTTTACTAAAATAATATAAATTGTTTGAATGCCCTTCGGATGTCAGTATTTATTACACTTAAACCACAATTTACTATAATCTTAGATTCCTATAGTCTTAGAGTTTCTACATCGCGCTATTAAATACTCTAATAAGTAGTTCTAATTAAAACTTGTGATTATACTAAGTCACACCAAGTTTTATCAATATTTTACAAATCCACTAACCAAGACCTACAATTAGATTCTACTTAATTATAGCTCTCGTATCACCAGCCCTTCAAACCATAATGGAGTAAATAATAGCATAATTCGCTATAGAGACTGATGAACGAATTGTACCGAACAAGGCTATTGATTAGTTGTACAGAAATCTGGGTGCACCATGCGTGACTTGCATACATAATTACATCCGAGCTCATATTTTAGGGCATCGGTTTCGTATTTCGGAATCTTTTAACTTTCTTGCTGGGAGCTTAGGAATATTTGGACATGTATAACATTTTACTATAAAATTTTCCCGATCTGTTTATGCTTTGGGTTTTTATCTTATATAGGTCCAAATCTTACAGTTTTAAAAAGATAGAATAAATAATGTAAAAGCAGTGAAAGCTGTAGCTTAAATATTCATGTTTTTTTAGAAATTTCAAACTTTAAAATATTGCCAGTTTGATGATAAAGATTTATTATTTTGATAGTTTTAAAAGTTTACCACGATATTTGCGATGGTTAATGGTTCATTTGTGTCAAAAGTAAACCTATTTTTTAACCTATCCTTTGGTCATTTAGCTCTTGCAATTTTTTTTTATTAATTTTGGATGGACCATAATTATCTCATGTCGCAAATGTGCGTTTTCATTATTGACTTATCATTTTTTTCTTAAATATATCGGTACCTATATGGTTATTTTAAAACAGTTTTAGAGCAAACATGATTTTGGTAATAGTCTATAGGTACGATATAGGTATTGTTAAATTAACACAAAATTGCAACTTTAAAATTTAAAATTGCACGAAAATAATTACGTTATGTTTAAAGAATGTCATAAAATAATTCAAAAATAAATTAATATTCCACAAAAGCAATTGCGCTGCACCTGGCCATTTAATCCGCCGTTCAATAAATGCTCCAATAGAAAATACCGCTGCAGTCTGCGGGGTTCAATTAACATACAGATTAATATACATCCTGATGCGGCATTCGATGTTTAAATAAACGCATGATTTGATACTAATCTGACATATATTTTGTAACCCTTAATGGTGCCCAGTAAGCTCGGTTCTCTCTCATTTCGCTCAATTTTTAACGACTAGCTAGGTTGCTCTGAAACTTTGTACTTACTACAGAATAAGGTAATCTAGTTTTGTAATTAGTTTATGTAGTTTTAGATATCATAGTTAAAAAAATATAGCGAATATAAGTTTTTCATACAAAACTTGTTTTTGCATTATATACTGGAGCTGTAAACGAATTAAAAGACTAGATGTACCTCATGTCAATGTGCAAAGTTTCATTACAATCCAATATATAGTTTTAAAATGAGAACGAAACTCCCTTGGTAAGGGAAGGTGGAATTCGGGTTTGCCAGGGACTCTTAAACCGACCAGATCCAAAAATATCCATGATTAAAGCCTTATCGCCACTTAAAAGTGCTGAAAATGTTGAGTAAGACAAACATACAAAAAGATGGATGTTATTGGGATTAGTCCGGTTTCCTCACGATGTTTTCCTTTACCGAAAAGCGACTGGTAAATATCAAATGATATATTTATCGTACATAAGTTCCAAAAAACTCAGAGCCAGAGGTAAGATCTGGGGTTTGAACCCACAAACTCCGGATTGAAAATCGCACGCCCATACCGCTAGGCTACCAGCGCTCTTCGTAAGTTGATTTTTATATTTTCCCGGGTTCGAATCCCGGAAGGGCATTTATTTGTGTGATGAACACAGATATTTGTTCCCGAGTCATGGGTGTTTTCTATGTATATAAGTATGTATTTATCTATTTACGTATGTATATCGTCGCCTAGTACCCATAGGACAAGCTTTGCTTAGTTTGGGGCTAGGTCGATCGGTGTAAGATTGTCCCCAGATATTTATTTGCCACGGTAAAAATTTAAAAGCAAGCCATGAGAAATCATTAGGTCAGAAATCGACTTCCCAGCGTAGGAACTTGCCAGGTGCGGAGATAAGCTATCGCGGTCTGAAAATAGGAAAACAATATTAAATCAAGATCAGTTTTTTATAGTTAAAATGCTATCCCTGTATGCAGAAAGCTAATGCTTCACTGATTTGCGGCTTCATTAAATTTGGATGACTTATATTCATCCTGCACTAACTACACGTTTGTTTGACCCAATGGTCGACTTGTAGAGAATGCTTTAAGGGATTAAGTCCGCTATTCGTACAATTATATGTCATGCAATTAGTTTAAATAAATAAATAAATATTGAGGAATACCAACATATACACCTACGCTATGATCTACGTAACTTACTTTCTATGTATACATCTCGCTCGCACTAATATTTCAGTACAGTCAAGTGTAAAAGTATGGCTGTACACATATTGCTCAAAAATATGTCCAATAGCATCTTATTCCAGTGTAATAAGAGCGTATTACCATATGTATGAGACGATTTATTCGATACTTATTTTTGCACTTGACTGTACGAGCGAGATGCATATAAAGTAAGTTACGTAGACGTTAGCGTGTATGTCAACATTGACACTGTCAGTGACTCGTGGTAAGGGTACTTGAAGGCTGTGATGGGCAAAGAGTAAAGTAGGTATGATGGGCTAAAAACGCCGGCAGCGCTGCGTCTGCTGAACAGACGGTTCGATTCTTCGCTTTGTTCGTTCCTGTTTTCTCACCAACCCATAAAAAAACCAAATTCATATGTGTCTCATATATTTGAAGTTGAATGAAATCACATTTTCATATGTATGATTCATCATTAATGGCAATGATATTATAACTCTAGATAGGTTATACTCATACATAAGGAACACACAAAATACTTCTATTTTTATTTCTTTCGGTACCTACGAATGAATCTGTTTTTGTTGCTTAATGTTCACATACCATTCATTTGTTACATTCGTTGTTGAATATAAGCTTGTATTTTCTCTGTCAGTATGCGGTAGCTTGTTAGCAGGTGCACAGCTATAGCTTGGCTATGCGCGACTAAAGACCAACTATACAATTTGTATAATATTTGTAATAATTTGCTTCAATTTTGGAACGCCTGTAACCATATCAGTAAGCCTAGCACAGGATTGGCGCAACAGTACCGAGTATCTCGTCGGCGAGACACAATACCAGTCCCTCTCAAATTAAAACAGTGAGAAAAAGACGGGTAGTCTATCCGCGGGCGAGATAATGTAGCGTCACTTCTATGCTGGTTATATCATTGCTCGTCCCTATATTTACACACCGGAAAATTATTATAACCATTCATATTCGTCTCACATCTCTGAAGTTTAATGAAATCCCATTTTCACAATATGATTCATCGTCAGGGTAGTGACACGGAGGCTGCCGCGGCGCCGCGCCGTCGCGACGCCGGCGTCGCCGAGCAACGCGGGAGCCGGCGGCGTGTTGATGACCCTAAGTGACTAACAGCGTGACGGCCTTTATCATTATGTTGTTTATTAGTAGCTAATGTTTATCAAAGTTTGTATACAAACTCAGACACCCTGTTTTGTTAACACACTTTGTAATTATGGACCAGACAGAAGTAGAAATGGAATTAATGATATTATCATTAAATGTTTCCGTTCTAACTTTCATATTTAGTTTATTTCATTTCATACACTGCACTACCAATATTAATAATATGTAATTACTTAAAACACAAGTTAGTATTTATTCTCGAGAACATTTTTTTAACTTACCCGAGCAAAATCTACAACGCAGTTTTGTCCAATATTTCATTAAAGCATAGATGGTGGGATCACATAGATGCGTGCGCCGTGAGGGACAGAATATACGCAATGCGACAAAATTAAAAATACGATTTAACATGCCTGACAACATACCAAAAACACCTACGTAATTTGGTCAGGTTATTTGTTGCCCACCATAAGGAAAAATCCGTCAACTACTCAAGAGCTTTTCCGAACATCATCATATCGGTTGTAGTGTACCTACAGTTTACAACCTACAAGTATGCTTTAACTTAGTTTTTTACCTACACTGTATTATTTTATAAGTCCTTAAAAAAACAGTAACCAGGCTCCATTCTTTCATCTTTCCCGCTCAATGAGTTTTTAATGGATTTTTGTTCCTATTTGAATATATTTGCATCTTCAATGTCCCGCTAGTAATTTGACACCGCTCACAGCGCTTTGTTTTTTAATTATTTATTGATAGCTGTTTTTTATGAGGCTTTAAGGGACAAGAATTAACTTGAAAAGTCAGTACATTTCGTGTCCCATACGCCATGACGTCATATCAAGTCGTGGTTTTGGTCAGGTTTGTCCCACTCACGCCCGCGCACGCACGCTCACGCTCGCTCTAGCCGTGTGTGTGCATTGAGCTTAATACATCCCCTAATTTACCTACATGTCTATAATTTTAATAGACGAAACGGTAAGATTATTTTTTCCCACAGACGACACAGACTTGAATAGACATTTACGAAGAGCGCGAGGTCACCGCGTGCTGACTTAAAGCTTAGCATTTTCTATGTTTTTAAAACATGGAAAATGTTAAGCTGCAAGGAACACTTTGGAAGGAAGTTCCATACTTCACTACTTTATACTACAGAGTGGGCAAATAAGAGTGATACACTTTGTTTTTAAATATTAATTATATTAAGTGAAACATTTTATAAATAATTTTTCATAAAAATATTATTCAGGGTTGGCAATAGTATAAAGAAGATCATGTCTGCCAAATGTCTACCTCTAGCAGCAAGCAATTTTTAAAACACATTGTTTGCTCGATTAAATTTGAGAAAAAGTGACAGTGATCGGCACCCAAATTCCCCAAATTTTGCAGCTCCTGACTTATTTCTGTTGGGCTATATAAAATTACGTGTCTATGCTAACAAGCTGATGAGTGTGAAATTTAAACCTTAACCACTGACGTGTTTTTAGGGTTCCGTAGCCAAATGGCAAAAAACGGAACCCTTATAGATTCGTCATGTCCGTCTGTCTGTCCGATTCTGTCACAGCCACTTTTTTCCGAAACTATAAGAGCTGTACTGTTCAAACTTAGTAAGTGGATGTATTCTATGAACCGCATTAAGATTTTCACACAAAAATAGAAAAAAAACAATAAATTTTGGGGGTTCCCCATACTTTGAACTGAAACTCAAAAAATCTTTTTTCATCAAACCCATACGTGTGGGGTATCTATGGATAGGTCTTCAAAAATGATATTGAGGTTTCTAATATCATTTTTTTCTAAAATGAATAGTTTGCGCGAGAGACACTTCCAAAGTGGTAAAAAGTATGTCCCCCCCCCCGTAACTTCTAAAATAACAGAATGAAAAATCTAAAAAAAATATATGATATACATTGCCATGTAAACTTCCACCGAAAATTGGTTTGAACGAGATCTAGTAAGTAGTTTTTTTTAATATATCATGAAATTTAAAAAAAAAATTATTTCATCATACCCATACATGTGGGGTATCTATGGATAGGTCTTCAAAAATGATATTAAGGTTTCTAATATCATTTTTTTCTAAACTGAATAGTTTGCGCGAGAGACACTACCAAAGTGGTAAAATGTGTGTCCAAAGTGGTAAAATGTTGAACGAGATCTAGTAAGTAGTTTTTTTTAATACGTCATAAAGGAACCCTTCATGGGCGAGTCCGACTCGCACTTGGCCGCTTTTTTTTAACTTTAACACTGACGTTCGACTTACATTCGTCTGTTTACAATAGTTGCTCTGATTTTTTTTATTTACATTAAGTTTTACGTTATTAGGTAATAAATATTTTAGTACATATCTTACTTTATATTTATTACAAACAATAATATTTATTTAAGAAAGAGTCATGCACTGACATAAACGCGCTCAATTGTCATCTTGGCTAGGCCCCAATATGCACTATATGCATCTCTTTCCTCAATGTGTCAAACGAAAGTGTCTCAACTATAGAAGGTTGAGGAAAGGAATAGAATCTCCATAGGCAGAACTGTTGCAAAAGAGTCCAGCTGTCAGCTATAAATAATAGTTCCAAATCTCTCCAGCGTAGCGCTAGAGTAGCCAATAACCTAGGCCTTATTGACGGAGTGAAGTGCGCTGTCTATGATTCGATATTTTTTCAAGTATACTAGGTATTGCAGCGCCACCTTTATATTGTTTTTTGTCAGACATTACTGGTACATGGAGATTCTATTCCTTAACTGTACCTTCCATAGTTTCAACGTTGCATCGCAATAAACTAATTGTAAAACGCCTGTAAAGAGCCAGTATTTTCTACACCGCTTTTACGAAAATCCATTTCCTCGCAAAAGGCAGGTAATGTTGAGCGGTTTAAAAGAATGCCCAGTATTTTATCTCACACGTTGTAAGTGACGTAGAGTGAGATGAGAGATGAAAAATATGCGTTATTACCACGGCTGAGAGACTTCGTGTCAGGATGATAGCCTATTCTGACTAGACCGTGCGTGTACAGTACATTTGGACACAGCAGAACATTTTTCTTGACATTTGACATTTTTCTGTTTGGCCCTATGGTTGACTGGTAGAGAATTCCATGAGGCATTTAGTCCACCATTGGTACCTTTTATGAAGTGCAATAAATATTAAATAATAATAACAATAACTAATAAATAAATATTATAGGACATTATTACACAAATTGACTAAGTCCCACAGTAAGCTCAATAAGGCTTAAATAAATAAATAAACATTTATGCAATACTGCGGATGGGATTATAAATACTTAAAAATGTATGCTTAATATTATCATTGATATTTTTTATTGACAAAAAATACTACTTTAATCTAGTGTTGTGTTGTGTTGATACCTACTTTTTAACTGTATTTAATTTCCTATGTAGGTACCTACATATTTTTAACAGCATGATGCACACAACGCAATATTTACTTTCTAGTGTTCACGTCTGATGATTGAAATGGTAAATATTATAATAATGTTTCTAATTAGAAGCAATGCACTAAGCTACCTTCGATACACCTTTAATTATGGATATAAAACAAATGTTTACTATATCAATAGTGGGAGCAAATACCTCGTTTAAATTTATATAATATTTGTAGGTTATTCCATGCATTTCCAAGAAATACTTCTGAAAAATAAAAAAAGTTTATACCCCCCTAGTTCATGCAAAGGCATATGTACAGTCAGCATCAAAAGTAGCGGATGAAATAACGTTCCATAAGTAACTGCCATTCTGTAACAGCTTAACAAAAAGTGATTTCTTTAATATAAAATAACTAGGACTGCAAAAGATATACTTTTGAACGAGAATTTTAGAAATTTATCTATATTTGGAAAAGTTATCCGGAATATCAGATACTTTTGGCGCGTTGTTTCATCCGCTACTTCTGATGCTGACTGTATAACATTGAACTCTATTAACATCCGTTAAAGTTCTAATTTAAACAAATATTTTTTCATAACAAGCCCTAGAAAAGGGCTATACTAAAATTAATCAATTACCCAATCAATCAAGTTGGGCATCTTTGATATTTTTTTCTATTTTTTGAACTTGCTGATACTGATAAAACATTTGAATATTAGCGTTTCACTTATATTCATAGGATCATTCGAGCAATAATATAATCGCGTTTTTTCTGTAGTGGGACGTGGACGGGGCAGGCCCAGAGGGAGATGGCGGGATGACCTGAACAACTGGCCGAAGGAAACACTAAATCGGGAGTCATGGAAATCAAGAGGCCTTTGCGCAGCAGTGGGACGATCAAATAGGCTAGGAAAAAAAGATTTCTACGTCACCTTGCCCGCTGTGGGCCGCGTTAAGAGCATGTTTCCGAGCGGGTCAGGAATTTATCGCAGTCATCGCTTGCCAGTCCCTGTGGAACAGCGTATGCGAGAATGCCTTCAATTTCAAACAAGGTACCTAACTATGAGTATCATTTCCTAAGTAAGACATTCGATCTTGGAATTAAGCTGTTTTTTTTTTTCGTACGAGGCAGAACCTAACTGCCAAGGAAATCATGTTAATAAGATTTACGAAAATATTGATTAACTATGTAGCTTTAAATGGATTTAGTATCCGACAAGCTACTGAAGAGACTTTAACACAGTAAAAAAATCTCGCGTTTGTAAGAGTCTTTAGACAAAAACTTGACATGGGAAGTATTGAGATATCACCTATTAGGTAACTACTCCTATGCATAAAAGCACATATTATTAAAAAGGCACCTATAGGTATTGCCTGGTCCACACCAGAGACATACCAACATTAATATTCCTCGTACGGCAAGTATTAATGTAATACTCTCGGAAAACTTTGTGTATGTTGTCTGCAATGCAATGTTCTCGAAATAATATTAAAGTAAGTAGTTGTTTAGTAAAGTTACGTGAAAGATTATTTCGCAGAGTGAGAAAATTAGTTGGTAGCGTTACTTCGCAGTCTAAACAGCTTAGGGCACTGGAGCGGGAAAGAGGTTTCTCGGGGCGTGGAGATTATAACATACGTACATAATTTATTTGTACTAAATAAAGGAAGGTGTTTCCTTTAAGAACTCTCTATATGACACACAGAATACAGTTTATTCCTAAGTACCATGCAGAACTTGTGAATATTTGAGAGAAAAATACCTGCAACAAACTTAAGATTAGATACTCGCGCTTTAAAAGCGTCCCGGTCTTTGCTGTCGCGTCAGGTAAAAACACAACTAAACATCATAATGAGGAATAATGTGGCGATAAACGGCAATCAGTACCTAGAAACATTTTATTTTATTTAATTCCCAAAACATATAGCGTAACACACACACGTCGTAAATTCTCACAATACTGGCCATCGGAGGCCATAAACTGGCGGGAAAGTGGAAAAATAAAAGCATTTCTGGCCCCGACGCACGATTCGGGCCCTCTAATTGTGCATTTCCCGCTGTTTCCGTTAGACTGACGTACGGGCACGAAATGGATTTACTTGGAAATCTTGCTGAGGTGTAGTAAAATAGGTGGTGATAAAGTTTTGCGTATTTTTGAGGCGTGTTTAATTCATTATAAAACACGTATTAACTCAAGGGCTGACGGCATCGAAAAATCATTAGACTTATTATATTCGTGATTAGTTTCTCCATTTAATATGTAAAATTTAATTCAATAATTTTTAATCCAAAGTTGATTTGTATAATGTACAATTAACGTAGATGCAGAATTTATGGCTAGACTATTTCTAAAACTCGATCTTTGATATTGACCAGGCCAAAGGCAACTATTTTTGTAGGAGTCGACATTACTGCGTCTTGACAAAGTTTAAGGTGCCAAGGTTGGTGGATTCAATTTAACATTTCCTGTGAGCTTATAATAAATTAAATTTAGGTAATGAGCAAGATTATAATAACGTATGCTAACGTATGTAACACTAATATTACATATGCGTTTAGTTATAGGTCTCGGTTTATATTTAAAATTCCCATCTCCATACTTTTTATACTTACCGCCACATGCCTTAATTAGTTGTTTAGTTTCTTAAGAAAAAGGAGTTCGTTTTCAAAAACGTTTAAAAATACTTCTTATACCAATACACCTGTACCTTTAACCTAATTCACATTAATTATGTATACGTATGTAAGGTGAAATGAAAGTAGTCCGTATTTTCTGCCAACATTCTATCGAATATGCATCCAGACGCCACCTCCGCGCATCCTTATTTTTTGAAAAACGAACAAGTACTGAAACACATAACAAATTGTAAAAGCGAAGCATGAGACATGCACACAGCACAAAATTAAATCAAAGAGACCGAGTCACCTTTAGTATTCACGGCAGCAGAACGAGCAGAATCCAAGCGTATGACAAATTGAGTTTACAATTTCTCAATTTTTTACAATTCGAGTCTAAAAATTAATTCAACTGCACCAAAACTCATTGGTATGCGCGCAACGGCCCGAAAATCAACAACTGACTGAGCATTGTCTATTCAGAGCGCGTCCGATTCAACCCTTTCTCCTCTCAGTTCATTTCTTTCCAAAAATTGTGATTTTATTTCCCTCAGTGTAAATGCAATGAGATGTCCTTTTGTCAATGGCTTTTGCAAATAGCTCTTTCTCGATATTGCTGTCTTTTTGTTGTAATGTTTGTCGATCAACAGTATCGTCTGCAACAAAATAGATTTGTATATTTTGACAGTTGACAATAATGTTTGTTTTTGCATCTTAATTTAGTTAAATTTGCCTTTACGATTGTATTTTTGTTTTTTATATATTTGACCATTTTTAACTGATTTCCAAATTTCTAAGAGTTAGGTTCCCAGTTCGGAATCTTTGATAATTTTCCAACGTCCAACGACAGATATTTTTTGTCATTCAAGCCAACAAATGATGGCTTTTCAATCTGTTTTGTGAAAACGGCGTATTTGTTCAATATAATTATTATTTAGCTAATAAATATTTGTTGGTCCACTTTAGTTGGCATTTAATTGTTTCTTACTGACAAATGGGCGCGCACGCTCATATTTTTCTTGCTTACCGGATTTAAAAACAACAAATGCTTCCACCTCTACTCTGTTTTACAGCACTGTAGTTTAACCTTAAGCCTTCCTTTTATCCGACAGTGTCACCAGGAGGCACTATCTCCCGAGCCCGTTTGCCGGCGACCGCCGTAACAGATTAATTATGGAAGCTTGGCTCACTCAGCCCGCATGGCAAGGCAAGCGTCACGTCAAACGCATTTAACTACTATGTGCTAGTGTGGTAGCCTTGCAATGCGATTGTTTTCGAATTCATTGAGAAGGGTTGCCTGACTCTTTTGTTGGCGAGGAATATTAAATGTTAATTATAAAGAATTTGATTTTGATACAACATCCTTAGTACTTATTTTGGTTTCTTACAAGCTTTTATTTAACTCGCAATGTACCTATGTATGTACGGGTCAAATCTTGCAACTACTTCCCGGTTTCCAATGAAGCTGAAAATTTGCATACATAGGTATGTAAGTTGAATGCACATAATATTGCACTGTGTACCATTGAGCTGATCTGATGATGGAGACAGTAGGTGGCCATATGAACTCTGTGATTAAACAAGGCAACCTAATTGTGTTTGGGTTTTTTAGAATTGGCTCGATGAGTATTAGTTGCATGTGGAAAGAAAAGGTCAGTCAGCGATAAAAGCTTGTAACAAAAATGATTTTTTTTGACAAAATCTTATTTTTAAAATAACTTATAAAAAACATTGATGTAAAATTTATTGATATTTAGGTACTAGTACTTAGGTGAAGGTTTTTACATAAATAATCGTATTAGTAAAATAACAGAACAAAAATAAAATAACTTAAATAACATACATTTATACGCAACCTAGTTTTCTTAATTTTGTATTAGTTAAATGTTTTTTATGTTTATAGAAGTCTTTTAACCACGAATACCAATAAGGTAAACTACCTAATGCAAACCATAGGATATAAATATAAACCTAATATTCATTGAACCACCGCTAGAAATACATTGTCAAACAAAATAGAGACCGCTCGTTTCCGTGTAACGAAACGTCCATGTTTAAAATTATCATAAATGCTTATATCTCATTTCGCTACATTGTTTGCTGTTTCATTTGAAATTCAAGTACCTCTGCGAATATTTTAATATGTACGTTTTAGTTTAAAGATAAAAATTTGTAAGCTTAAGCATGTAACTTTATGGCTGTTATGTGCTTCTCGGCGCTGTTTCAAAGTGTAATGAGACCTTAGAAAAGATTTGTATGTTTATACGCCGTTGTTTACGAAGTGAGAAAACATTACTAGTAGATATGAACATGTTAACATCGAGAAATTAGAGAGTAACTTTTTTACAGAGAAAATGTTCAAAGTGAGAAAACATTTTGTTGTATATTATTGTCAATAATTTCTTCTAGGTACCTGTTTTACTGTATAAATTATAATTTTCGGCATTAATTCTAAGTTTTAGGTATTTCCCATCATCATTATTTCGGCCGTAGGACGTCCACAGCCAGAATTCAAGCATGCTCAATCGACTTTCATATTGGCTGGAAGAAGGAAATTTTGCGTTCGAGTCTTTAGTATTTTCTGTTTCTTGGTTCCTCTTTGGCCTTTTTGCTGATGTTTACTCGTTGGTTTCCGTTATTTGGTTAACCTAAATTAAAAAAAAATATATATATAATTAATATATATAATATATTTGTTAAATGTAAAAAAAAAAATTATTATGGAACGTACCACATTACAATCTATATGTTTTTATTGTGATTGACATCTGTATATACAATTTATAAATAATTTTGTGTTAGTAGGTTGTACAATAACGTCACTATGTCTGTGCTATGTCAGTCCGAGTTCAAGAGACAAGTACATGGAAGCGATCCCGTTCGTTGCGGGGTCACGACTCACGACATGTCACTTGTTCCAACAACGTCACTGAATTACAATATGCACCTATGTGTAATATACCGGATGTAGCCTGTAACACGAGCAAATAATTTAAATATAGATTACTTATACTTCTCAAACGATGACACTTAGGTAATTACTTAATGGCGCAGCGACCCAAAATGAGTGGCCTCCGACAACACGCCAGTTGTCACGATCCTGTGCCATCTCCCACCAGTTCAATAACTTTTAAGAGCATGTGACTTTCAATCTAGAGGTTAGGGGTTCAAACCCCGGCTCATACCAATGAGTTTTTTGAGATTTATGTACAAAATATCATTTGATATTTACCAGTCGCTTTTCGGTGAAGGGAAACATCGCGAGAAAACTGGGATAATTCCAATAAGGCCTAGTTTACTGTCTATGTTGGAAGGGCAGATGGCAGTTGTTTTCGTAAAAACTAGTGCCTACGCCACTTCTTGGGATTAGTTGCCAAGTGGACTCTAGGCTCCTATGAGCCATGGCAAAAATGCCGGGGCAACGCGAGGAAGATGTTACTTAGTTTTTGTGCTTCTCGCCTGCACCAATATAATTATGTACTCATTTTATATGGGACTATGAGTTTCTAAAACGTTCCGCTTGGCGCGCTGTTTCTAAATCCCATACCAAATGAGACTTAACGCAAACGCGCACGTCACGTTTCAAAATAGAATTATTTTACACTAGGGGCTCTGTTAGATGTCATTCTGACGTCAGTGTACCTACGTTCGAATTGGCATGTTACCTGTTAGTTTAACGAATGTTAAACGATGACAACAGCAATACGGGCTCAGATAAACCGTCGCAAAAAGGATAGAAAAACAGATTGACATGTACCGAACGTATGATATTTGAATATTGAGGATTTCAGCAATACGTGCCTGCCAAAATATTACCACGATTTTATTCCAAAAAGTTTTAGCCTGTTACTGAGTCGGGCGTGCGGTAAACCGCTATACGGGTATATTTTATGTCAATAAATACTGATCGCAGGTGTAGGTTTAAACAGATAACGTCTGGTCTGAATGTTGCTGTAACATTACGAAAATAAATAACACTGAAATAAATTATTTTTCTCCACGCCAGCTCGTAAAGTCTCTCTTTATTCTTTAAAAACTGATGAGAAAGTTGCATTTTATCGAATGCTAATTTTGAGCTTTTTTCCTAGTGGAATTGACGTTTAACCTCGTGAAGCCCAGTGTCATAAATATATTACATAGAGTTTGGACTCTATACATACAGTGCTAAGGTTAAAACAATACACTCCTTTTTTTGGGCAGTCGTGTAAAATTATGTTTATAAAAGATGACGTTACCGGGCCTCAGGAGGTGAAGTGATGGTTTTGAAATTAATGGAAATCAAAAAAATCACGGTGTATACAGATATAGATATGTCAAGTTATCAAGAATTTTATCAAAATCTACGAATCAACAACAAAACTTCCGTGCTGACAAAGCTCTTCGTTATGGAAAAAACATTTCAAATCTGCTATCTTCTGAGGAATTTTAAGGTATCAGTGTGATTTACTTGAATGCCTTCAGAAGACTACTTTATCACGTGCAACTGCAATAAACAAAGCACAAATTAAATAAAAGTCTTCCATGATTCATTGTTAGCGCCCTCAAATCTCGATAGTTTGGGGGCTGACCCCTCGTAAACGGAGATTGGGTGAGATTTTACTTAGACGCGAGTACTGTGCCAATATACCACGGCAGTACTGTCGTGCGCGAAATTAGGTGAAATATAAAAACCCAAAAACCGAGTGTTCGGACAGCGAGGGATTAACACTTTTGCTGTTCGTGTAGGTGTACATGTCGGGGTGGAGTGGTGCGATGACCTCCCCGAGCGGGCGACAGGGGGAAGTTTGGGTGGGCTTCGGCCTGCCCAAAGATCCGTCTGTCTCCCCTGGTCCACCCTGGGCAACGTCACTAGCGACTGGCATTCGTGCCTCTTTCTAGTGACGGCAAACATCCACACGGGCGTCGTCAGTAGGTGTGGGTAACTACTGATGACCTATACACAACCCACCTGTGCTAGGACCTGCACAGTTGAGCGCCGTAAGCAAGGATGACGGGATCCTGGGGATTGAGCCATAGCCAACCCGCGTGGTAACACGTCTGCTTCGGCCCTAATTTCGGGCAAAACGGTAGCCCGGACTACTAGCCACAGTCCGGGAAATGGTCATGTGAGGAACCGTAGGTGGGCTCACGGCGAGAAGTGGGAGGGCCGCTGAGGCAGTTTCGGCTGCTGATGTGGTGGGGAAAGGCCATGCTGAGGGAGTGCGTTTAGGTGATTCTGGTGGAGGGCGTCTGACCTGGACGACCCTACGTCACACCTTTACAAGCTCCTGATGTCGCGCAACTAGCCAACTTCCCACTTCTATACCTGAGTCGGTGTCCTAACGACTGAAAGCACCTTTTATATGTGTGAGTAGGCGTTCCCAGATGTGTGGGCCCTTGTAGGGTGGGAGCCGATGAGGATGAAGAAAAAACGAACGAACTATGGATAACAGGTCGAACGAAAACCCCCAAGCTGATCCAGCGGCGTCCATCGCTAATGGTGAAGCTACACAGGTGAGACAAGCTGTTCCAGTGACAGTGCGTCAAACCAACAACTTGGCTTGTCCGCAACCCAGTTCATCTGGCGAGCAGACTGGCCTAGACACCTTCCGGGACTGGCAGGAAGTGGACCGAAGGTCCAAGAAGCGCCCCACTAACAGTGGGATGCCTCGCCCCGCCGGACCCGTGAAGTCTTCGACTTCTAATCCTCCCCCCCCTGTTAAACGTCAAGGAGGAGAGGCTAAGAAGAAGAAGAAAAAGAATAAGAACCAGCGGCGAGCAGGCCGTCTTGCACGAGAGCAGCAGCTGGTCACCACACAAAACCCTGCAATCGGGGAGGGGGCACAGGCTTCCCAGAAGCCAGCACCCAAACCGGCGCCGAACAAGCAGGTGGCTGCTGGCAAACCTCCGCCTAAGGGGAAAGGTTCCATCCTACCCCCTAAGGCTGGAACGTCGGCCAGTACCCCTGTGAGTTCGGCTGCA
Source organism: Cydia pomonella (assembly GCF_033807575.1). NCBI lineage: Eukaryota > Metazoa > Arthropoda > Insecta > Lepidoptera > Tortricidae > Cydia > Cydia pomonella. The sequence continues at coordinate 16,265,626 of NC_084717.1, read as the reverse complement.
GATCCACCTAAACGGCCCGGCAAGGCCGCACGAGCCGCTGCTAAAAGGACGCGGGACGAGTCCTTCTCCCCGCAAGGAGAACACAAAAAGCAGAGGCTGGTGAGCCCTGGTCAACCGGGCGTGTCGTATGCACAAGCAGCGGCGTCAGACCTGACGATCGTTATCACTGACGCGAAGTCGGGTAAGATCACCGCTGACCAATCAAATGCCATCCTCCGCGGGTTTCACCAAGCAATCGTGGAGGAGGCAAGGAAGCACATCGTGGGAGCCACGCCACCTAAATTCAAGGGCAAGCCTATCTTCGCTGAGGGGCAGCTGAGGGTCTTCGCAGAAGACGAATACTCGGCCGCCTGGTCTCAGCGGTGCGCGCAGGCCCTAACCTTGCCAAACATCTCCCTAACGGCTGTCCGCCAGTCGGAAATGGCAAGGAGAGTTAGGTGCGGGCTCCTTATACCAAACGTCGACAACTCGTCCTGGGAAGACGTCCGGCAGGCAGCTGACGGACTAAAGTACCAGAATGAATGGGCCAAGGTCGGTACCTGGTCCATCATTGAGATACTGCGGCAAGACCAGGGGTGGTTTGTCGCCTTCACAATCTCAGAAGACCTCGTCCCTGCCTTTATGGAAAGGGGAAGATCCCTGAACTGTGGGGTGGGCAACGTCTACCTGAAGTTCAGGGGCCCAGGAGGCAAATACGTGGACCAGCCTCCCACCCTGCAGGGCTCCACCCTAAGGGTAACGGGTGCACAGGTCCCTAGCCAACAGGCCGAGGGCACCCCCAAGCAGAGCAAGTCTGCCTCTGGGGAGAAAGCTGCCCCCCCGTCGTTATCCAAGCCGACGATACCTGAACTCTCGGAGGATGAACTCCTTGGCACTGGTGAGGGACCAGCCGGGACATCATCCGAGTGCGAGGACTTGTCGGCCTGGATAGAGTCGGGGTTGGCCGACATGTTGAAGGAGGGAGGGGAGATGCAGGATGGCCCCCCTACCACCGACAACATGGACACAGATTAGTGTCCTACAAGCAAACCTCCAGCACAGCGTGGCCGCTACGGCCCAACTGAGACGCTGTCTGGTAGGTCTGCCAACAGCCGTTGCCCTCCTACAAGAACCTTGGACGGGCAGCGGACATATACGCGGGCTCTCTGACACGAAAGGTAAGCTCTATTACTCCACGGTACATGCCGTCCCTAGGGCATGCATCCTAACCACTAACAATATTATTGCACAACCGCTCACTGAATTCTGTTCCAGAGATCTGTGTGCGATTAAACTACAAGTTCCACTGCCAACAGGATGTCGCGACCTAGTCCTCGCCTCGGCGTACATGCCCGGAGAGGACGAGCCGCCGCCTGCTGAAGTACAACGACTGGTCAGCCACTGCGAGAGAGCAGGTCTCGCGATTATCATCGGGGCCGACTCCAACGCACACCACCAGCTGTGGGGAATGGAGACCAGTAATAACAGAGGTAAGACACTTGTTGAATATCTTGTGACTACAAATCTAAACATTCTAAATGTGGGCGCTGAACCAACATTTGTAAACAAACGATGCAAAACGATTATTGACCTGACTCTGGCTTCGGAGGAGGTCAGCGAACTAGTTATGGGATGGCACGTCTCTCAGGAGGCCTCCTGTTCAGACCATAGATGGATTCGCTTCAATCTACTAGCATCTAGTGACACACCAATCGCCCGTAGAAATCCCAGGAAAACTGATCGAGCCGCTTTTAGGAAGATCCTAGGCGAAAGCCTCGATCTGCTTCCTCCGAGGGATGACCTTCGGGAACCAACTCAAATAGAACAGCAGGTAAACATCTTAACTGATGCCCTCGTAGACAGCTACCACAAGGCGTGCCCCTTAAACCCACCGGCAAGGACTGCCATAACGGGTCACCAGTGGTGGGGCCCAGAACTGGAGAGACTCCGGCGGAAAACCAGGAGACTCTTCAACAGGGCCATGAACACAATGGCCGAAGTGGACTGGGACAACTACTATGAAGCCAAGGCCAGGTACAAAAAAAGACTGCGGTACTGGAGATCCTTATCGTGGAGGAACTTCTGCAGCAGCATCGAAACATTAGACCAGGCCAACCGGGTAAGGAAAACTCTAGCGCACAAGCCCACATCACAACTGGGCTCACTGCGGAAGCCCGATGGCACATACACATCTTCCCCTGCAGAGACTCAACGCCTTCTCCTGGTAACCCACTTTCCGGGATGCGTAAGCCTCGCTGATGTAAATCAGCAGGACGAGGAATACAGCACAACAGACAACAACTGGCAAATGGCGCATAGAATCGTCACCGCTGAGAAACTCAGGTGGGCCATAGACAGCTTCCATCCCTTCAAGGCGGCTGGTCCGGATGGGATCTTCCCTGCTCTCCTACAGTGGAGTCTAGGACTCATCCAGGAAACTCTAACCGATATCATGGTAGCCTGCCTAGCCTGGGGGTACGTGCCCAGGAGATGGAGGGATGTCAACGTGATTTTCATACCAAAACCAGGTAAGAATGACTACACGGCTGCTAAATCCTTCAGGCCCATCAGTCTCACATCATTCCTGCTGAAAACTCTGGAAAAACTGTGCGACAGGGATCTGAGGGATCGAACGCTAAAGAACATACCGATGCACAACAACCAGCACGCGTACAGCTCAGGTAAATCCACAGAGTCAGCCCTACACATGGTTGTAAGCCGCATTGAGAGAGCCATCCACGACAAAGAACTGTGCCTCGGCACTTTCATTGACATCGAGGGCGCTTTTGACAAGACCCACTTTACCAGTATAGGGAATGCCTTGGAAAGCCATGGCGCGGAACCCGGACTAACAAAGTGGATCATGAACATGTTAAACAAGAGGATTATAAGGTATGCAGGTCAACCGCAGGCCGTAGCAGCGGTGAGAGGATGTCCTCAAGGGGGAGTCCTGTCGCCTCTGCTGTGGAACCTAGTAGCTAACAACCTTATAACCAAACTGAACGAGGAACACTTCTACACAATAGGCTACGCTGACGATCTGGCAATATTGATATCAGGTAAATTTGCCAGTACAGTATGCGACCTCACCCAGTCAGCTCTCCGGATCGTAGAACGCTGGTGCAGAGAATTTGACCTATCAGTTAACCCCACCAAAACAGAAATGGTAATGTTCACCAATAAAAGGGCACTTGGCAACTTTACCAGACCAACACTTTTCCAAACCGAGCTGCAGCTGACCGATGAAGTTAAGTACTTAGGACTAACTCTCGACAGTAAACTCAATTGGAACAATCACATCAACAAACGTATAGACAAGGCGGGAGTTGTCTTTTGGCAGTGCAGAAGGATGATTGGTAAGAGGTGGGGACTGAACCCGAAAATCACCCTTTGGCTCTATAAGACGATAATCCGCCCCCTACTCTGTTACGGTGCCCTGGTTTGGTGGCCAAGAACAAACATAGGCAACGTACGAGACAAGCTACAAAGACTCCAAAGGCTCGCATGCGCGGCCACCACTGGCTGCACGAGGTCCACTCCAACTGCAGCCATGGAGGTCATGTTAAACCTTCCACCGCTGCACCTACACATACAGCAAGAGGCCAGTCTCTCAGCGGTAAGGTTGCGAACCCTTAATATATGGTCTAACAGCATAGGAGCTCTCCACACAACATGCCTGGAAAAGGTATATGACGAATTTCCAGTGCTTAGGTCGGGCACGGATCGGATTCACAAACAAGCTATCTTTGACAAAAGGTACAAAATACAGTTATATGAGGACGACAACCACGAAGGACTCAATCTCCGGGAGCTGAGAATCTTCACTGATGGGTCCAAAACAGACAGCGGGTCGGGCTCCGGAACCTTCTCAGAAGACCTGAACATGTCAATCACCACACCGCTAGGAGCCCATAACTCGGTATTCCAAGCTGAGTGCATGGGCATCTTAAACGCGGCGGCTGCCATCATTGCAAGGAAGGTAGTAGGATCCTCCATCCGCATACTCTCCGACAGTAGAGCAGTCTTAATGGCTCTAAATAGCCATATAATTACATCCAAACTTATACACGAATGCCACGAACGACTTATGGAGGTATGTCATAATAATAATAAGATCACTTTACAATGGATCAAGGGACACAGTGGATCCCGGGGTAACGATGCTGCGGACGAGCTTGCCAGGCAAGGATCGGGTGCGGGGGCGATTGGTCCGGAACCGATTCTTCCGATACCGTTTAGCAAGGTACGCTCAATGCTGCTGGCACGTACAGGGAAACTACACACAGAACACTGGCTGAATCAGACTGGATGCAGACAGGCAAAAGAAGCCATGCCTGGCATCAACGGAAAGCTCACAAGGGCGCTCCTTCAACTAGGGAAGGTCCGACTGAGTATGGTAACCAGTGTCATAACAGGTCATGGACTATTTAACAAACATCTTTTCATAACAGGTGTCACAGACAGTCCCTTATGCCGAGGATGCATGGAGACAGAAGAAACAGCCTCTCACGTGGTGCTGGAATGCAGCGGAGTGGCCCCATACAGGGCAAAACATCTCGGATCCCCGAGAGACCTCCCTGAGGTCCTACTCAACATCAAAGGTTTGATAGGATTCCTCGAGGAGTTGGGCTGGCAAGAGTAGCCAACCCTCCACCCCCCCTTGTCACGCAAAATAGGCGCCAGTCGTCGAGTTGCGGAAAATCGCCCGAACTACAATACAATACAAGGTGTACATGTCATGTCAAACTAGCTCTGTCACGCCTATGTGTCATCAGAAATAGTTATAGTATAGATCCATATCAGTAGTAAAAGTAAGGCACAGTTAAACTAGTTAAGGTGTTTGGCGTTGAAACTCTAGGTCCATGGGGTCCCAGCGCGCTCAAGTTTTTTGCAGAAATCGCGATGCGTCTGGTTGACTAAGACATAACTGGTGACCGAAGAGCTGGCGGCTTCCATGCACAACGTATCAGTATACAACGAAATGCCGCCAGCATCCTTGGTATAATGAAAATGAAAATGAATGAAAATGAAAATATTTAATTCAGACACCAAGTATCCATATTTTTGTCTACAAGACTGTGTTAGTAAAATAACAAGTATAATAACAATAATGCCTCAAGGGTCTATTTTAGATTTAAGTTAGTCATAGTAATCCATTATGTATATTATTGTTATTGTAAATCAAAATTCCACGTTAACGTGTTAAAATTCCTTGTCGTCCGACATGTCGGACAAGACTGTCGGACCGCGCAGCCGGAGGGCTTTTTAACTCGCTATATTTCGGTCAATGTATTTCCCAGACAAATAAAGGCAAGAGTTTTCCTTCACAAATATTTTAGCATTTTGTGGTTCGCGTAATTTTCATTTATTTATTTGAACGATAACTTGGTTAATTAAGGGTCCGCCAATAGTAAAAGTGCCCCTGGCTGAAAATTTAAGTTTCTTAGGGCCAAGTGGCGCCTTCCAGGGTAAGCCACTGACTTGGGGCTAACCGGTTAAACTCCGAGTTAGTAGTACAATTTAACCCTGTGTTCACGGTTAACGCCGAGTTAGTAGCCAACCCTGGATGGTGCAAGTGGCCCTAAGTTATAAAAATACATTAAAACATTTTTCTTCAGTTAATTTTTAAAATTAAGCCCTACGAGAAAAGGGACTGTGTCATAGGCACCATCATTTGACGCGGGGGGTATAAGGGGCTGTTTCACTACACCGACATTTGACACTTGACGCTGAAAATTTCCTGTCTATTTCCGGGACGATAGGAAACTGTGGTACCTACCTAGCGTCAATATTTACTTGTTGGACGCGCATTGTACGGGGAATTGTCACTGTTAGGAGTGTTACGTGATCTTTGTCACCGTGGTAAAACAGAGGTCACACCTTTTTATTTGCCTCGCGAAATCTACAATTTGTATTTATTTATTTAACCTTTATTGCACGAAAGAAAACCTTACAGTACAAAAGGCGGACTTAATGTCATGAGGCATTGTAATTTGTTTTTGTAATTTTTTAGTCATTAAAAATATTAATAACTAAACTCTGATTTTAAAATTTTAACTGAACCTATGTCCTCCACAGGGGTTGGCAAAGAGTATCTAAAACCTATGTAGGTTTGACCTAAATACCTACTACCGTTGCAAACGCTTGACCACAAATGCATGATATGATGCATGTATTATTCACACAGGTCGTGCCGCTGACGTCGGTTTGAATGTATGATATTACTAGGCTACATTAACGTAATGTACCTTCTACGCCAATACTCTAAAATAGACCGCGGGTCAGGAACAGATTTCTATGGCCAATATCCCGGGTGTATAAAATAAAGCGTGTAAAAAAAAATAATGATTCGCACGCTTGTCGCTTCTAAGCGATGCGGTGAATATTCCCATTTTTCCTTTAATACTAAAAGTTAAGGCAATTATGGATACTTTAGCAAATGATGTTAGGTGCCGTTAAGATAGAATATTTTTACGATAGATGTCGCTATGCGCCTTCCTAAAGCGTGTAAACAAAAAAGCGAAGCGGTGAATATTTTCAATGCTCCTTTAATATAAAACTGAGACAATGATATCCATCCACTTTAGTGAATAATAATGTTATACGGTCATGATATTTTTTTAACCTGCCATGGCATTTTACTGCGAGAAAATACGGTTCACTAAGCGACTTGTATTATCGACTGTACTCGTCCACACCTATCACCATCTTCCCGCAGTTCCACTCGTAAGGGTCTACAAACATTGGAGATGAATCATAAAAATGAACAATACTTCAAGACGCACTGAATTTTATGGCCGTTGCACCCCGAGACGTTTTATTTTGCACTTGACAAAACTTTGGTGATGAAATACCCGTAAAATGGTACGTTGCCGAAATGACTTTTGAACAGTCGTAAATGAGTATGCTTTTAAAATAGCTAAAATCATAAATGCGAGTTAAAAAAAACCGGTCAAGTGCGAGTTCGTTTTACTCGCGCACCGAGGGTTCCGTACAAACTTTGAATGATCTCGTATAACTATAAAGGCGAAAGACTTTTGTTCAGAAGTAGGTACTATACTAAGTATAATTGTGTGCCATCTATCGGCAAATTGTCTAACTAATTTGCGCGATGTGCACGTATGTTGGTTTTTCGAGGATAATTCTTTTTCAAATGACACTTGACCTAGTCACTAGACTTTGAAATTTTGCCCCCTCTTCATATTTGGCATTTTCCATAGTTATTAAAAATAATAGAAAAAAAAAATACTTAAATAAAAAAAATGTCTCAAGGTTAGCGTTATTCATTACTATTCCAAATTTCAAATCGATAGCTTAAGTACTTCTCGAGATATTTAGCAGTGTGACAGACGTTCAGGGTTCCTTTTGTACCTTTTTGGTACGGAACCCTAATAAATAAATAAATGTGTGAATATTAGGTATAGATTGTGAATATATTATTATTTTTATTAATATGGTACTGTCAACAGGGGTGAATAGGGATGACGGAGGTGAATAGGAATAAAACTTGGAATGAAATATACCTGATAATTTCTTAAAAATTACTTACAAACTGTGTTATGTGTTTGAAAATAATAGTAGATTTTGTATTACATAAGTATTTTTTACGACTGTTCAAAAGTAATTTCGCCAATCTACAATTTTACAGGCATTTCGTCACCAGAGTTTTGTCAAGTGCAAAATAAAACGTTTAATCTGTATTTTTGTTTTATAATTTAAAACTTACGGTTTTGACGAGTTTATAGAACTGAATTTACATTTAAAAGTCAGTGGGGAACATGCATATTTTATCTGTTTTTTACATTAACATGCCCCATGTTCAGTTCGTTTTGTCGGGAAACCCCAGCGGGTCGCACGAATTTGTATGTTAAAATCATAAAATGTTTCACGGATTACATTTTCCACAAATTTCAAAATGGCCGACACATTAACAAGAAATAAATCACAAAGCCGCCAAGGATATAATCCTCATGACAAGACAAGCATACCGGATTCGACGAATTTATGGATAATAGGGATTTAAATTCTGCTTTCATAATTTTCGTTCGTGTGCACCCTTCTGGTAATCCTCGAAAAGACAACGACTCAGTAAAGGGTTCCGTATAGCTTAATTCCAATAAAACTTGGAACGTGCAACGAATAACGCGTTCGGTTCGGAGGTTTTCCATACGAATTCTGTAGGGGGCCAAATCTGCAGCAAAAGACAAATCCTTGACAATGTGTTACGAATAAAAATGTTTCAAAAAAGGCTCTTTATACTACACAATAGGTTTATGGATTTTGTCTTCGTATGGAAAATTAAGTTAAGCCACGTGAGCGAATACACATGTTTTCATTTTAAGCGAACTATTCTGCATATGGGTAATATAAAAAATGTAAGTAGGTACCTACTTATTATTAGGTGTAGGCATTCCCCAAACAATATTTACCGTCCTACTTAAAAGAAAAAAAAAAAAAATTACATATAGGTAAGGTTACATAAATGAGGTTTTCTATAAAAATGCTAATTATTTAGATGAAAATTTAAATAAAGTGTTCTAAATGGATATAAATTGGACGTAGGTTTGATATATTGACACTGTTTTTGACTTACAAACAAATTTATACGTTACGAGTGCAAATACATACTTGGAGTTAATGAAATTTGTAATTTTAATAAGTTGATTTTATATGATGAATGTTATTTATTTTGGCCAGATACCAGTACCCCTAGTGTAAATAAATTCGATTTCGAAACGTGACGTACGCGTTTGCGTTTAGTCTCATTTTGTATTGGATTTAGAAAGAGCGCGCCAAGCGGGACGTTTTGGAAACTCAAAATCCTATACAAAATGAGACTTAACGCAAACGCGTTCGTCACGTTATGATGTCGATCAAATTTACACTAGGGGTACAGATGCCTGTTATTTAGAACGGTAGTTTTAAAACGAAAAAGTTAACAAGCAACCCGCAAGAAAATGCTCGTGAGTGCTGCAGTTGACACCGACTCCTTCCCTATGTATGTTATTGATAGCTTCTTGATAATATAATTAAAGCTGTTTTAATTAAGAGTAAGTTGAATGTTTTAGAATATTTATAAAATTAATAACCGAATTTGTACACGCTCATATAACAAAATGATTACAAAATTAACTCAATAAACCCTTTACTTGACTGAGTCTGGATCGGCAAGTTTTTCTTTCGACCTAACATGCAGAATCCTATTTTTAGCCTACCACTCTTTAATAACACCTAATTATATATAGATATGTCTATAAAACCTATACGTGAATAAAATAAAATAATATCCATTTGTGTCGAGAATGAAAATTTGACGATTAGAATTGCTGTTTTCCTCATTTTTGCGAGTTCGTGATAATAGTTTAATCCGCTGCAGACTTTTTGAAGTTAGTGAAGAATTCATTTTATTTAATATTGGAAGTTACGTCGAAGACAATCTGAAGTCAAATTCGAGTCACTTCTCATAAATTAATGAAACTATGATTTGTCAGAGTAAAATTAACAGAATAAAAACTTCAGAGAGATATAATACATTTGCAGTGACTGCTCAACCAAAAGGTAATATTTAATAAAACGTTATATTAGAAAATTTACAAAATATAGATCGTGTTACTCACGAAGACGCGTGCTTGACACGTAATGTCATGTTATTAAAGGTTTGATTTGACAAATATGTGCGGCATCGTGAATGACACCAACCATATGTTGTTACCATTCCGCCCTTCATATAAAAAGTCGGCTCCACTGATAATTTACTAACTTTTGCTAAAATGCTACGAGAATACTAACACTATTAACATAACCAAAAGTCCATAAGTTTCAGAAATGAGTCAATTTAGTATATTCTTACAAAATGTTTTCGTTTCTGCCCTAGAGTAGGTATACGTTACGTAGGTATATCGGTGTGCAAGCCTGCACTTCGCCCGGCCCCCCTAACGGCACCGTAATGAAATACTATAGGTATTCATGTCGCCTCAGCGATACACCCCCGGCATACTGATACTGTAAATTCCGAGCGAAGTTTCCTTGACGGATATATATTATCGTACGAGAAATTCGCTTTTATGATTTTTGAGAGTTTTAGCAGTGTCAGGTATGATACTGATATTTGGGGAATTAATGGGATTGAGAAGTAGGCTGAAATCGGCGGATTTTTGAGCAATACGTGCTCGTATCGGCTGCGTACAGTGCTTACTCATATTTCAAAAGACTGACGCTACTAACTAAACCTTTAAAATTTAGATAGTGAGTAATGTTAAACGATTTTATGCATTACCTGAACGCATTTAAGCGTCGGAAGATTTTAGAACACTAGAACGAAAGATTGCAGATACTAAGTACAAGTATTTTTTGAGAAAACAAGATGAAAATAAGACATACTGACATGTGAAACTCATACCCGTATATATATTCTTTCTATACGACCTCAGGGGTAAACAAACGTACGATCGCTCTTAATTCCAGTAGTTTATCTAACACATGCGAAGTGTCTATGCCTTTAATAAATCTGTGCAAGTGTTCAATGTGCACGCTTATCTTAAGGAATCCCGTAAATTATTTTCTCGAGAAAATACAACGATAAGTTACGACGCTGGTTTTTCATGATCCATTTCTATATATACATTAACTTTCAATTACTCCAGGCAACTTAAATTTCGGTGCGCACTTCGAGATTCATTAATAAATTAATATATAATTTACGCAACTCGTTATCAGGCTGATAATTGAACAAATGCTGAAATTAATTAGCGTCAAAGTCTCGGTCGTAAATTACACGCCGCTGTTTTAGTCCTCTCCGATCTGTTTTCTCTAATTAATGGAACGCGAACTCTCTTTCTGAAGCGTTGAAATACGAACGTATTGATTTTCCATTTCTTATAAGCGTTATTTTTGGATATTACTTGGTTTGTAACATGTTTAAAGACCTTTTTCCGTTAAGTGAAAAGAGGTAAAAAGAACAAAAAAACCTTTATAACCAAAAAAAATCTTACCCTCAGATCCGCAGCGCAGGCTTCGTACATTACAGAAAGCTGATCCACCTCTGGTTTCGTCAAAAAGTTTTTATTTGTTTGTTTTTTTTTTTTTTTTTTTTATAAATAAGTAGTAGGAGAAGTAGCTCAGTCAGTTTACGATTTGGATATAAACTATAGGCTGATTTATCAGTCTCAGAAGAAACAAAACTTGTATTATATGATACAAAAATCAAGATAATAGGTAAAGTGAAGACGAATTCTTATACATCACTCGGAGTTATTTGGTTATGTGATGATCAAGTTACATAACTACCCACATATTTGTTGATGGCGCGCTTAACCATCATATACGCCACGGTTAATAAACAAGGGTTTTGATTGACCAATTGAATTCGTTGACCCTACTTAGCCGGCATTGTATCTTAAATCGCATGCGATTTGTTGTGCGTAGAGGCCTTAAGGTGATACAGATTTTGAACGAATTATTTATTTAATTCATTTGCCATTGTGTGACCTATACTTTGGAGTTAAATGATTTGTAGGTACCGTTTTTTATAGAGATTGTCTCGATACATATGATTGGAATTATTTTGAGATGGCGTATTTATTATTTTTCACATGTGTGACAAAGGGAGTGTACCGACTCGCCTTTAAGGCTGAGATTCCACCAGAGAAGTGCGAGGATATGTAGCGAGGGATGTGTTTTTAAGAACCAATGAGCGATGAAAACAAATGTAGTTGTTCTATTGGTTCTTAACAAACACAGTCATCCCTGGCTATATATCCCTGGACATGTATATCTTGGTGAAACACAGCCCAAGGCACCTAAAGATTATTCTATGTATGTAAATTATAAACTCATTTCACTAACCGCCACAGCGTAATATCTCAATCAATAAACAAACAAAATAAATAAGTTATATTCAGAATCAATAACAAATTAACTCTCAATAAATCCCAATTACGTTAATAAACCCAAATATTAATAAAGCCTTGCTCGTTATTCGCGCTGAATCACGGATAATACGTTATTTATTTACTGTTCATTAATTATCACAACTACTTCTACTTGCGGTTTTGATGGTAAAAAAAAGAATACTACTAAGAATACGAAGCTACATACTTACAGTACTAGACTTTGACTTGACCAAGCTAACTCTGCAGCGATCGATAAAAAGTGGCTTTTGAAAATCTATATGTGACAATATCACAGAAAAAGTATTAAATAGTATTGACACTTGAAGATTATTCTCGATTGTGAAAATCAGGCATCTGACGTTTAAATGATAAAAATGCGGAACCCAAAGATGAAGTTTCATACTCATACTCATACTCATGATCTTTATTGCATATCACATTGTATAAGATTAATATGCTTATACCTATTAAGTAGGTGTGGCTCGTGGCCCAAAATGCCCATCCTCCTTTAATATTAGCAATCTTGAAGATTTTCTCTAGTGACTTCATTGATTTGAATCCTATTTTTTTTACTTTCGCTCGATGGAAAAATAAATTACGACCATAGGTCTGAAACGAACTTTAAAAAATTGTAACAATTTATGCACAAAAGCTAAAAATAGGTATAGCTTTTGACACATACATATTAAATATATTAAAAACGGGTCACTCACGTATTTTAAGTCGAAAAACGATAGACATGTTTCACTCCTCGGTACGGGAACATGTAACCGCACACACATGCTCATGTCGAGTGTTTTTCAACTTAAAATACATGAGTGACCCGTTTTTTAATATATTTAATGAAAAGTAATAATCGTGCTGGTTCAGGTTATTTTATTATTCCTTGTAATTATGAATATTGATCATCCTTATGCTTTGGCTGAGTTCGTTCTAATGCTAAAAACACGAATTCGGTATATTTTGATGCTACCGCGGAGTTATTTCAACAGAAAGCATTCGCTAGAAACGAAGTAGGTATTCTTATATACATATTTTGTGTCCTTCTTTCATAGACTATTAGTCAGAGGGCTTCCCGCCGGGACGGAATTACTCCTAACAAGCTGATGCATCTCCGGCGACGCCCATCGAGTTGTCTTTGTCTTGTCTTGTCTATCCTGGGTCTTATATATCAAGTTAATTTGTGATAGGTTTGTTCAATTTCGTAAATTCCTACTAAATGAGAAAACTAGTAAGTCTGTCTGTCTTTTTGTCATCTCTTGAGGCTTAAGGCACTGAACCGATTTAGATGACATTTTGTATGAAAATAGTTTGAGGCCTTTTGTTTTAAAATTTATTGATAACAAAAAAAAAACTAAAAATGGTGTTTACATAAATTTTATTCTAAATAAAGGAGTTTTTATACAACTGAAAGATAGTAGTTCCTATTTATTACGTACCTACATGATAGTTCATGTCAACAATGTCACTTTAATATAATAAAACGTGAATGCACACTTAAATGACTCATTGTTTATCTCTCGGGGTCATTTGCTACTAAATATTGTTATTAATAATTCGTAACATAACGGTAAACAAACAAACTTAAAATGCAGTGTAAGTGAGTATCATTATTGCTTTGACTTCGTTTGTGAGGAAGAACCAATAAACTACCTCGAAATTAATGAATTGTTCTGTGAGCATTGTGGAAGCGAATTATTTTCATTGTTCATTTCTTTGAGTCGTAATATTGTTTTTTCTTACTGTGCATCGTGCTGAAGGAATATTAAAGAAAAAGAGAACTAAAAATAAATAAACTATAAAAAAATTTTACAAACGATGTTTTTATTTATAATCATCATAATTTTTGCTCAATATTTACAAAAGCTTCCAAAAAGGTTTTTACTTTTTTGTTCCGATAAGTTACATTCATATCCATATTAATATTGAGATGCTACTGCAAATCCGCTTTCTAGGTCTAATGAGCACAGGTATGTTCCTGAGTGCTGAATGTTTTTTATGTATTTAAGTATTTGTATATTATTATATATTTGTAGATTCGTTTTGGATCGCTGAGCCAAAGCAGTTAGTTAGTTAGTTAGTTATATTATTATATACAAATACTTAAATACATAAAAAACATTCAGCAGCATATATCGTTGTCTGAGTACCCACAACGCAAGCCTTCTTGGCTTACCGTGGGACTTAGTCAATTTGTGTAAGAATGTCCCAATAATATTTATTATTATTTATTTATTATGATACATGGACATACGAAAGCACAATGTCCGAGTTAAAACAGAGACCTTCGCTTATGCTTCGGTCAATTAATCAGTTAGATAAAACATAAATTAAGTACCAAACTTACAAACTTTCAGGTCACTTTGTTCTTTTTGACCGACTTAAAAAAAGGAGAAGGCTATCAATTCGTATTTTACCTGTTGGCACACTTATTCGATTGCATTCAGTAACAGTAATATGAACATGAATTTTCCGGGATCATAAACAAGTATTTACTGGAACATTATTTTTATTTCCATACTAAAGCAAGCGGGAGATTTGCGATAGGAAAGTACAATAAAATGCATAAGCAATATTTATTATTTTATCGTGAACGCGACTTTTATAGTGAGTCTGATTTATGGGTGAACAATTTTGGGGCGGACGCGATTTCCGATTTTACGCATCGTAGACGCTTCCGCAAATCTTCTTGGAGTTTTTGAAATGTTATAACCACGCTTCCAAATATCAATAATTTGGCTATGTGAAAATATAGCTGGAGCAATGAGGGCTCCGGTACCACTGACATAATATATATTGTACATATGAAAGGTAGAGGCAAGGAACAAAATCTCCATATACCAAAAAGTATCCGACAAAAAACCATAAATAGGTGGCGCTACAATACCTAAAATATTGAGAAAAAAATTCTATCCTATTCTATAGCTGACAGCCTGGACACTTGCAACAATTCTGCCTAAGGAGTTTCTGTTCCTTGATCTACCTTCCATAATTGTACATGTACTACGTACTATATAATATCGAGAAAGAATGGTGTCCGCCATTTTCGGCGTTTGACGTCTGTCACCAAGCTAAAAAACCGGCCAAGAGCATGTCGGGCCACGCTCAGTGTAGGGTTCCGTAGTTACTCTTCCGTCACAATAAGGTAAACTGGAGCTTAAAGTATAGTAAATTGTTAACCAAGGGATGAAACGGTACCTTTCACCCGAGTTAAACAAATAGGCAAATTTGCATAATCAGTACCTAATTAAAGTAAGTCTTTTTACTATGAAGGGAAAACTTCTTGCGATAACTCAAAAACAGCTAAACTGATCATGTCCGCTATAGTTTTCATTTAATGTCTTTCTTAAGCTCTACTTCCACAATTATTTTCATATTTTTTGGACCTATGGTTTAAAAGTTAGAGGGGGGGGACACATTTTTTTTTCTTTCGGAGCGATTATCTCCGAATATATTCACTTTATCAAAAAATGTTTCTTAAAAACCCCTATTAGTTTTGAAAGACCTTTCCAACGATACCCCACAATCTAGGGTTGAAGCGAAAAAAAAATTTCACCCCCACTTTACGTGTAGGGGAGGTACCCTAAAAAAAATTAAATTTTTAGATTTTATTGTACGACTTTGTCGGCTATATTGATTTATATATCCATGCCAAATTTCAGCATTCTAGCACTAACGACCACGGATCAAAGCCTCGGACAGACAGACAGACGGACATGGCGAAACTATAAGGGTTCCTAGTTGACTACGGAACCCTAAAAATAAGCGTAGCTGTGTTGCTAGCCAGAGGCGAAACTGTTATGACAAACTTTTCATTTACCGCCTACATACGCACTAATAACTCAGAAATCGAGGTTTCGCTCTCGACTGTTTCGTCCTCCAAAACGCAACCAATCATTATGACATTTTGGAAACTGCAAGAGGAAGAAATAATCTATGCCGATATGTTTTATGTCTCTTGTGCAGCCTATTCAATTGCCATTCAGCCATTTTTGCGTTTTTCGAGGCGCTGTAATTTTCTTCAAAATAATATAATTCAAAAAACAAAACATAGCGGCTCAGATATTGATGATATTAATCTTATTTGAAAAAAAAATGCTCTAGGTTTAAAATTCAGGGAGGAAACAGTCGAGAGCGTTTGTATGGAAAAATCGCAACTAGGAATTCATCTTAAATATAAAAAACTACCTAACCCACTTATTCATAAAACTTAGCAACCTCTTACAAACCTCTGTTAAATTTTGTCTTTTTCTAACAAACAGAAATGTCAAAATGACGGATAGGAACCAACGATTATCAACGGTTTGTTAGTTTAGACAGACATTTATAAATAACGCCACTGCTCTGTACCTGTTAGCTTGAAATATAGAAGTTAATATACTTCGGGTACGGAACCCTAGGAATATTTTTTAACCTTCAAGCTGATTAGAGTTCGATTGATACTCGTATACCTAAAGCCGATATAGGATGTTAATGTAAGTATACCAAATATACAGGTTGTCACTAATCACGGGGCTTTGAATTTAGACCTCGATTCTTCTCGCTACACTGACCTACATATTCTGGGACAAGGGATTTTTTTTTGCATTTCCATAGAAAGCATCGACATCTGATCAGCCAAAATGTATAAAAGAACCAAAAAAAAATTCGCGGTTTCGGGGTTGGTCCCATAACAAAAGTAGCTCAGTGTTGCGAGTAGTATCGAGGTCTGAATTTAAAGGCCCATGATGGGAGACACCCTGTATAAGGGGTGGTTTTAATAAAATAACTAGGAGATTTCGTAGTTCTGCAAGAAAAGTTGGCAGCCGAACTCTAGGAAAAGCGTATATATTCGGAATTCGCTTCGAAAACTGAAAGTTTTGTGAATATGTTTAATAATTTGGTGTATTATTAATTAAAATATGTTCTAAACGACTTAAGCTAAGCTTTGAAACTACATAAAAGAGCCAGTCGTTCGATACTTAATATTACGACTATAAAACGTTAACGCCACATAATAGTTGATATCAAGAAATAGATATTGGATGAGACATGTCACATCAATATCCTGTTCCTACACCCATCAAAGCCCCACAAAAAACACATAAAGATTCTCTTAACTCAAAAAGATACACGACAAGTCTTTACATAGTTCGGCGCATTTAAAATTCTGTTTGGTATGAATTCTTTATCTTCAGGCAGGTTAGTAAACGTGTTTCGGCGGAGTAAGCCTCGGCTTTACTGTTCCCTTAGCAGCCATTCCTGGGAGCCTGGGATCAACATAAAATAAAATTGAAGTATCCATACACAAGGTGCGGTGCATTACGAGTTTGGTATAAAGAGACTGATTTCCTTGCGTTATTTGCTGTTACGGGGTTCATTTGGGAGTAAAAGGTTGTTTTTGAGTAATATTTTGTTACGTGTGGTGAATTATGAAAATAATGGAATATTTATTTGTATATTGATGCTTGAATACACTATTTATGTGTATATTGATGCTTGAATACAATATTCTTTATTTTAAGAGGTTAGGATTCCTAAGGATTGGGCATTCCGTAAACCACCATAGATGTATCCACATCGTAGTTAACTTTTGTAGAGCAGGGCAACTGTGAAGCAACACTTCTTCTTCCTCAGCGAGTATGCGCCCACTGTTGGGCATACCCCTCTCCGAATCTCCTCCAAGCCGCCCGATTTGCTGCTTCTCTCCTCCAGAGTGGGCCCGCATTTTTTTATATCATCCTCCCATCTAGTTGGAGGTCTGTGATCTGGGTATTGTTGAACGAGGCCTCCACACTAGGGCACGCTTGCTCCAGCTCCCATCATCTCTGCGACTTTCGGGCCCGTACCAGGCCCAAGCAACACACAACCAAGCAGTCCAGAAGCAACACTGTGCAACAGTAAGTAACTAGGTGTTACCTAATTACAATTACAAATTACAATTACAAATTTCTTTATTTTGCTAAAAAATGTGGTACAAAAGATGGTATAAGAATATATCGTGGTCACACACATTCCTCCAGAAACTGGCATGCAAAATTATTACAGTAAGTACCTAAATATAAAGAATCATGCATTGGTACGCATTTACAGTACTTAAATCTAAAGTATTACTAAAATATCACAATTACAGATACATATTACCTACTAGTATGTCATAGCCACAATATACAGATGCAATAACTAATCAATTATATATAAAATGTCAGATTTGATGTCCATAGTAATCAAAATATATAATGTTAATGTGTTGCTCCAAAAAAAATAACTGTCGTGTGGATGCACCTTATTGGTACATATCGGCTACTCAATCAACGCCTTGGTCTATAAAAGTACATAGGTTAGTTTTATAAATACGATATTTTTGAGTAAGGTTGCCAGAGCTCAACGAGGGTGGGAGGGGGTTAGGGTCGGCAACGCGCATGTAACTCCTCTGGAGTTGCAGGCGTACATAGGCTACGGATACTGCTTACTATCAGGCAGGCCGTATGCTTGTTTGCCACCGACGTAGTATAAAACAAAAACTGGGACCGATGTAGTCGTCAGTCTTCAAAATTTCTCGCGTAGAAGATATTAATGATTTTTATTTCTGCGAGTGCTTAACATGATTTTTCCTAAGAATCAAATCTAGTTAAATCAACTTTTCTTAGAATCCACTTTGACTATAGTTTCAATATCGTAAAGTAGAACTCTTAGGTACAACTGTTTTCGAGAACTGATTTGCAAGAAAAATAAACAAATATGAGTAAGAGCAGTCGTTGAATTGCATTGGTTCACATAGTTACACGCATCTGGCCAATATTTTTTTTATAACTTTATTTTTCCATAGTACCATAGTACTTGTACCTACAGGTACAAGTTAACAATGCATTTATACATTTTGGCCTCAAATCAAACAGTAGGTACTGACTATAAGTACGCAGGTAGTGGCTTCCCACATATCCTAGTGACAACCCTTTGACTCAATTTCCATCGGCTTGCCAGGATTTTTTTGTGATTATTTCCCATAAAATATACGTTTTCGCTTGCCGAATTCTCAATAACGTTTAAAATGTAGGATTGGGTAAAAAAGCTGCGTTCTTATTCTGTTAAATTTTGAATGTCTACTTCTTACATTTTCATCATTGTCATTAATTAGGTACTTGTTTTTAGTAGCTCTGATTCAGCGGTCAACTTTGTTCACTAGACCAAAAGTTCAATATAATGTAATAATAGTACAATATATATACATATATATAAGTGAGTAGTGTTTGGTAGTGTTAATTTAGGTACCCGTGTACTGATTATATGAAACGATTGTTCCACGTTTTTATTTTCATATTTATTCAACAGCTCATTTTCAGTAAACCACCAATGTTACAAAAACATAATAAAGCAGTCGCCAGGTTTACACGTTTGTGGGTTAGCCAATTTAATTTCAATATGGCAACACAGTACTGGTTCATCCTTTATATATGTGGCAACTCCAATCAATTTTTGAAATCACTAAATAGAAAGTCATTACATAACTTACAGAACTTTACATTTACGTCGCGAGTAGCGGCCAGATGTCCTAACCGTGTAACATTTTTCCAAACTAGTATTTGAATCAATCCCATTAATTTTCCACACTCATCTGACTCATCTATGCTCTCTGGTTTCATCGTAGTTTGATACAACATCGTGACAGTACAGTGTGTTTTTCTTTGTTTTTCTTTAACTTCGGCGTTACCTACGCTCAGGAATGTACTCTTAAAGAAAACATGCTGTATACTAGTAAATAAGCAAAATAAATTACAATTGTTTATTTATGTAGCACAAAAATATTTACACTGAAAGCACACAAACGAAACAGATAAAACAAACAAAACGTGTGCATCCTAAATACCTCCACTCTATTCGTCGGTGCGTTTGACAGGTCTAGTCATAACATGGGATATACGTAGGTATATATCTGTGGCCCTAGTGAAAAAGGGTACAAGTCTCTGGCAGCGCAGGTGTAAAGGGGTGTAAGTTCCACGTAACACTTATGCCCTTATACACCTAAACTGCCAGAGACTTGTACCCTTTTTCACTAGGGCCACAGATATGTAGTTACTCGTATAGAGCTATCAAAAAATTGATACAATTTAATTTGCCCACCTCAAATGAAGCACCTTACCATGAACTCTTAAAATCGGAGTACATGTAGAGCGTCGAATCTAACAATGGGACTTAATTACTTAGCAAAATGGAACCATTGGAGTTTTTTTGGGTTCCGTAGTCTACTAGGAACCCTTATATAGTTTCACCATGCCCGTCTGTCTGTCCGTTTGTCCGCAGGCTCGGTGATCGTTAGAGCTAGAAACCTGCAATTTAGCATGATAGGTCTTTAAAACCTAATAGGGGTCTTCCAAAAACGTTTATTGATAAATATAATATTTTCGGATCGCACTGAAAGAAAAAAAAAGTGTCCCCCTCTCTTGTAACTTTTGAACCATGGCTCAAAACATATAAAAAAAAGGTGAAAAAGCTGAAAGGTGAAAAGCTTAAGAATGACTTTGAAGGAAAACTTTAGCGAACATGTTTGGTTAAGCCGGTTTTGAGTTTTTACAGGATACCCTCTAATAAGCCCCCGTTTAAGCAACCTATTTAGACGGACGGGTAACTACGGATGTAATTATACATATTTCAGTTCAAGTGAAAGACGAAATATGTTTACCTACACATTAGATTTGCTAAATACTCGTAACGCAAACCTAAGCTCATTACCGAACGTCTGACGGACAAAGCATCAAAAACACTCCCTCATTACTGGACCAACAAACCACGCTCTCATGTGACCAAAATAACAATTTTAGGGAGGAGGGGGAAAGAAACAACAAGGTATGTTGTCAATAAAATCAGCAGGTGTCCGGAGGGATGGGGTCGTTCACCTTTGGACTGTACTTAGCCTTTATTACGAACTGTGGGTTGGGGTTAACAAGTTACAGTTCGGGTTTATTGAAATGTATGGGTGTTTGCAAATTGACCATGTGAGATTGCAGAAGATTAAAGTAGGAAAGCGAACTTTTAAATTGCTTTTCGATACCTGCGAGGGAACTTTTTGTTTTATTTTACGTGCAGGCTGACGAGTTTAAAACTAAGAATTTATATGTAGTTTAATAAGTTAAAGTGCTATAAGACGAGAAATCTTAATTTTACGTGGTGATTCGACAAGTATTTATTTGAAATCGGAGGCAGTATGAATAAGTTAAGGTTAATGAAAAACGATTTTTTTATTCAAATGCCGAGGAAGAGTTATATTCTTTAAGTATGTATGAATATAAAAACATTGCCGAATCATTATTTCGGCCGTGTTTATATGTAACAGATTTTAATTCAGTTAACATCTTAAAGTTCTCAATAGCTATGGTAGGTAAATATCATAAAAATAATTTATGAAGCGACCAGTTTATTGAACACGAAGTAGACATGAAAATAGAAATAGACCTATTTTAGTTTCAAAATAGCAAAACATGTATTATTATGCATTTCGTTCTAAACAAAAATAAAGAAAAAGAAAATATGTGCAGTGTCAACCTTATACGTTTTCGCAGAAGTATCAGCGTTATAATAAAGTTGTTGTATTTATACAATAAAAACAAAGGGCAGTAGGTCCCGGAGGAGCGAGCGGTGCCTGTCCGTTCTGTCCCTTAATAAATTCTTTATTCCCTCCCAGATCTCTACTGCTGCCGTTATGTGGGTGTTACGAGAGATTCTCGTAATCTTCTCGGCTTTTTTGGATTTTCTCGTAATTTGTCTTGATCGAGACAGTCAATGTTGTAAGTGTACCAATACTGTGTGCCAGAAATCACATAATAAGTAGTGATGTGTAGGTAGGTAAAGCATACATAGGTAGGTAGAACAGTAAAATCGAGGTAAAATAAAGGCGTATAACTAAGTATACCACCATTTACACTACTTTTATCATAAATATTAATGTTATTAATATTATGCTGTTAAATATGCAATTTTTTTAATTATCCATTCTGTTCAAATTTCAAATTCTTTCTAAACGTACCTACATTATGTGACAGTCCATATAAAAAGGGACCTTATGGCGCTCGGCGCTAACGTCACATTAGTATTGGCGCGCAGCTATTAATCCGCCATAAGGTCCCTTTTGTTGTGGACTTGTCTTGTCACATATATTTAAGTAGGTCTTTTATAATCTCAGAATCTAATATACTCATATAAGAGAATTTAAATACATACATACATATTTTAGTTTTCATCCTCACAGAGTATTAACTATAGTAAACTAGACTAATTCAATATATATACAAACTACTTACTTGTACTATTCAATATACAGTGGAACTGATTTGAGATTAATTTTTAACCGACTTCAACTTCATAGTTTATTATATCTTTAAGTTAGGTACGCAATGAGACTTCTCCTTAAATGTGAATTTGCATCATGCAAATCTTCTTTTAATTATTTATGTCTTAAAATATCAACGTAATATTAACTTCAAAAAGTAGTTGAGACGAAAGTTATGTGATGAACAAATGAGTTTCTTGCCGCTGTTTAAAGTTTGGAGAGTTTTTACTTCATGGATTATGAACTTTACTGTAGCGCTGGTATAATGAAGTTAGTTTCAGGCTTCAGGATGGTTCCGATTGGTCGAGCGAGCGCGAGCACAGTTCTTTAGATTCATTGGATTATCATTCAGTGGATCATGTTCTTTGACATTTCTAACTAATACATGCGTCACTACTTTACTATATAAGTACACATATATAAATGCATTAATAATAACTTTCAATTATTGTATCTCCTTGGATTTCACGGGCCTATAAATCCCGGTCTTTTGATAGGCTTGCGTGGGGATATAGATCCAACACGTAGAGGCCTCTTGGAGAGCTTTAATGTCATGTAGAACGCCTGCTGGAACCCGTTCACGGGCGCAACAATAGACATCCATGAACCGGTTGCAACAGGCATTGGGACTATTGTAGTAAAGTGAACAGTAAAACGGTCTATGGATTGAAGTTTGGGAGGACAATGAGACTGGGTTATTGCAAAGACGTCCGGACACCTACCATAACAATGTTTTCACTAGTTATCGAGGCAGGTGGTGACTCGCCGCCCACTAGATGGGCCCCTGAAAATGCCGTCGTGAAGACGACCAGGAGCAACACCGGTGTGAGCGGCTCAGGGATGTTGAGAGGTGTACGCCGCTTTCTACCCAGTGGCTGATAACAGCCACTGTGCCAACTCGCGTCTTATGCAAGTTTTCACTTCCACCCCTGGAGCATTTAGCTCTAAGGACTCCTCTCTGGACGGCCAATGAAGGCAAGCCAGAGCTTTCAATTATCACAATTGTTACTTAGATATCTAATCGAAAATGTTTAATAGAGTACTGGTAATTGAGTAACTACCTGAATTAATAAAAACCCTAAAAAGGGACGTATTTGACCTTCAAAAATGATTTTATATCAATCTGATAATACTGTCATTGAATCTTGCCCGCATGTTTATTTATTTATCGTATGACTGTTAAACACAGGTTAAATATTACAATTATGCAGATATGAACCCGCATTCTTCGTTAGAATTTTGAAATTTTCAGCGGGCCTGTTGTATTTGGTGATGGGGCACTAGGGGTAGGTCATGAATCGAGTATTAAGTATGGATTGGGCATAAGTGGTGGGGGAACTGACAGAACGGGATAGTCTATGTATCTTTCAGTAGGACTACTCCTACTGAAAGTAGGAGCGCTTTCTTTGTTGTTATGTCTCTCAATAATAACAGAGAAAGTGTTATTATTGTTTACAGTCTCACCTTTTTTTTTTCAAATTGTAGTATCCTTTATTGACAATAACAATATACATAATGGATATACACAGATGATTACTATAACTAGCTATATCTAAAATAGGCCCTTGAGGCATTGTACCAAGGATGCTGGCGGCATTTCCTCGTTGTATCGCAATACTGATACGTTGTGCGAGGAAGCCGCCAGCTCTTCGGTCACCAGTTACGTCAACCAGACGTTTCGCGATTTCTCCAAAAAACTTGTGCGCGCTGGGACCCCATGGACCTAGAGTTTCAACGAAACCTTTTTTTTATTCCTCACCGTAAATTTAGTATGGTATGTGTTGGGTAACAAAAAACGCGACCAAATTACGTAGGTTGTTTTTGGTATTTTGTCGCATTGCGTATGTTTTGTCCGTCTCGGGCGCACGCGGTATGGCACATCTACATATAGGATCGTACCATCTATGGGGTAGGTACACCTAACTATAATGGTGTGTAATAATGCAGCAAGACAAAATGCAGCAGTGTCAAATCAATATAAAAAAAAAAACATTTTTATGTAAGTACACCCTGCCGATTCCCTCTGTCGTGATTCGTGAAGCGATCGGAATGTCCCCAGGGCTGATCGAGGGCGATTAACGCAAGGATGAAAGTTTTAAGAGCTCTGGGTGCTTAGCCAACGTGCAAATCATTAACGCTCCGTAGCGTAGCATAGTCATCTCTCTCTATTACTCTTCCACATTAGTACGACAGTGACAGTTGCATTTCGTTCGCTACGGAGTGTTATCAATTGGCACGTTGGCTACGCACCCTGTACGAACGCAAATAAACTCTTCGAGTATAGCTTGTACTGAAGTATACTAAGTTAGGTTCTTGCCTACGAAGTAGGGATAGGGACACGTGCTCTCCTGCAATAATAAGTTACTCCTCGAAGGCCGCAAAAATATGTGACATGCTCATGGCTCCACATATAAGATCGTGTCACATATTATTGCCGGTGACTGTACATCGTCACATTACACAGATAATTACATTACATATATAGACAATAAGAAAACGGTGAACCAATAATAAATTGACAATATCGCGCATAACTAATTTAAAATACATCCCAACGTTCATAGCCCTTTACCACCAATCGATTTAGGCTTAAGTATCAATGTTAATCTGATATTAATCTGATGTAATTAATAATTTAATTTAATTAATGGTTTTTCCATTTGCAAAGGCTATCCATCGCAATCCAACGCGGCAACGCAGCGAGCATCATGGGCACCTTTGGGTCTTGGGTAGCCCGGAGCTTGTATCAGTAGGTAGGTAGTTATTTATAGATATTTCGTTTATATTTTATAATTAAGTTTAAGTACTTAGATACATTTAAGTTTAGTGATTAAATTAAATTAAATTAGTAGTTTAATTTAATTTAAATAATTTATATGTAAATTTAATAATATATTTGAATTGCTTGTGCTTTCTAATATGGATATCTTGTCCGAAATAAAAGCTTTTTTTATAATTGCATTACAATATTATATTACTGATCGGATAAGGAAAGCACAATAAAAGCTCTTTAGTATAATAATTTCATTATTTATTCACATCATTATCATCAATAGCTTATGTTTTCGTAGTTACAAAACAGAATGAAAGACTCATAATGTATTTGTATACATAAGCTCTTCATGTTTTGTCCTTATTTATGTATATATTATAAGCAATATAAGTATGTATATGTATGTATGTATGGTATATTACTATATTATATTTTGTTGTGTTATGTTTTGTCTCTGCTTTGCTTAGGCAACTGTTGACAACTAGATTGACTGGTAGAGAATGCCTCATGGCATTAAGTCCGTCTTTTGTACTGTAAGGTTTTCTTTTGCGCAATAAAGGTTAAATAAATAACGTATTCATTTTTTTTGTTAATTTTATATAAATATCCTGGGACAATCTTACAAACATATTTTTTTATTTATGTTTATCTTGAGGCTCGTTTTGTCAGATCCCAATTAAAGTGTGCAACTTTTGAAACCGTTAATAGGTTTTAACAGTATAAATCACACCTTTGTAAAGAAATCGCCCCAATTTCTCGATTATATGTATGCAATCTTTATAAAACTAGGCGTCTTTAAGATTAACATATATATCTAAGGACGGGCCTTACGGGCTATGAGAATGGGACCAGTGAACCAGACCACCTCGACCAAACCAGCTCGAATTCGTGAGTGACACCACTGAACTAGCACCATTCTTAGTGGACACTAGGCAGGCTAGCCCTTATTAGATATATGTCAATGGTCTTTAACCAACTTTAAAGGCTAGCAACGTGCTTGCACCTTTTTTTGTCTTACCAACAGACAATACATCATGGAAAAATAAGCTGTACCTTACGAGTACATAATATTAAGGGTAGATGTTTGTCCAATTATAGGTAACCACAGCTTGTTTCAGTATCTTAGGACATAACAATGTAGGTACAGACCTTACCTTCTATACGAATTACGTACGGGATTACGATATAGCGAAAGAAACTGCTGCCATCTAGATACAACATTGGGAACAATTCCATTATTTTAGTTTATAATTTATATGCCTTGTAGTGTGACTACTTAAGGGGGAAGAATAGCTTTGCGATCCTTACGCAATAACGGTACTTTTTCTATGAATTTCCATTACAGGAGAAAACGGTTCCCACTAACAAAATCTTAACAAATCACTTTGATTTTGATGTCTATCGCTTCAGCACAATATATTCTAGGTTTAAAGGTTTCACTTTAAAAACAAAAACAAATTTTGAAAAAAAAAAGGAAAACCTATAAACCTAGTTTTTCATTTTGTCAAAAACATTAAGGAACATAAATCAAAATATGTAGTTACTGATAGTTTTGTCAAAGCCATCTCCAATTAATATCTATTATCATTTCCATAGCCACTTACGTCTCAATATAGTATAACGGCACTATTCCAGTTATCGGAACTATGGGAGTAAAACTTTAACAAAACTTGTTAAGCGGACATAAAATAGTGCTTACAGCCATAAAAATATTTACATTCATAGATATTCGAATATGTTTAAGGCTATAAGCACTCTTTTTACGTCCGCTTGATAAGTTTTGTTAAAGTTTTACTCCCATAGTTCCGATCACTGAGTCTATTACTAATACATATACGCAAACATCGCGCTCGGTCAATTTGGATAATTAAATTTTGGTAGCCAGATAGATCCGTCTGGCTTTCGACGTAGATAATTAATTAATTGACAGGACAATGGAGGGGTAACTGTTCGGGGTCACTCCGCTATTAATAACGTTTGTTTTGCGTGACTAATTACCACATGTCACGGCCCGATAATATTTATACGCTATATCGATTTCTATTGCGTGGAATAAATAAATTTGATTCCGCAAATGTTGCTTACTTTTCAATCCTCGTATTTATTTTTCTTCGTTTTGAAAAAGCAACGTTATTACGTGGGTACATGGTTGTGAATGTTATTTTATCAAAATCATAAGAGATTTGTAGAATTATTTTTAAAAATGTGGGAACAAACGTCCGAGGGTTGCCTAAATGTCAATAGTTCACGTGCTCAAGTAGTAATATATGAAGCTTCAATCTGGCACGTATTGGATTTGAAATCTGGCGAATTGGTGACAGAATACAGGAATACTGGTTGTTATTGTACAACAATGCTCTATCCACAGTCATAACAGCTACTGGGAAAACTGTTTGAATTTGGAATTCATTGTGCGAAAATACGGTAGGTACCTATGTATTTAAAAGAGTATTCACTCACATCACCTATTCGGAAAAAGGCTCTTTCCTTCCCTGCTAGAAGGGAATCAGTGTCATCGTATTTGACTTATAATTATTACATATTAGCTGTAACTTATTTTTGAAGAGCATTTTTAGGGTTCCGTAGCCAAATGGCAAAAAACGGAACCCTTATGGATTCGTCATGTCTGTCTGTCTGTCTGTCCGTCCGTATGTCACAGTCACTTTTTTTCCGAAACTATAAAAACTATACTGTTGAAACTTGGTAAGTAGATGTATTCTGTGAACCGTATTAAAATTTTCACACAAAAATAGAAAAAAAAAACGATAAAGTTTGGGGGTTCCCCATGCTTACTACTCAAAAATATATTTTTTTCATTAAACCCATACGTGTGGGGTATCTATGGATAGATCTTCAAAAACGATATTGAGGTTTCTAATATATTAATTTTCTTAGATTAAATAATATTTTGAAACATGATGAGTGATGTGAAAAGCAGTATGTGTTACATGGCAGCAAAATTATTTCCATCTAGGGCGTTAACACTTGAATCTCTCGCTACGCCCGGGATTCTAATGTAGCTTCTTCTTCGCTTCGTTCAGAATCCAATGTACGCCCACGCCAATATGTAATTTTGATCTCTTGTGACACAATCTACTATTTCCAATAATGTAATGCGTGGTTAGAGTGGAACACCGCGATGTTGCCTGACGCGTATCAGGCTACCACTTATGCACTTGTGTTGCAAATTGGTTAGGTAGTGAGGCGGAGGGCGCTATGCCAAATTTTCAATTCGATTTTCTATCGAGTGAACTTTATATACTCGCTTTAATGTCGCTGTCGGTTATCTACAGACATTTTATTACAAAATAAGAATACTGATAATTTGCTTAACCCATTCAGCGCCAATCACGACACGTTGTCGATTTGCCTCTACGAAGCATATCCTCTACATACCGGGAAATCCATGTAATTGGCTACGACCGTAGTTCAGCGGTGAATGTGTTAAAACCATATTTAATTGGTATCTTACTCTAATAAGATCTTGTACAAAGTTCTCCTATTTAGGTCACCTGCTACACAAAAATAAATTGCGTCGTAAAAGATTCTTCTATCTACTAGAATTAACTATAAAATTTTAAGATAAGATAAAATAAGATAAGATAAATGTTTATTTGCAATAATGTAGATACATAGGTTACAAGATGTTAGGGTGATTATTCGGGTTTCCATTTACATTCAGCCATTTATTGGCGTGCAAAATTGTGTCGCATTTTATACACACAGTAAATAAATGTCAACACATCATAAGAGACTAATTAGCAATCATAACAATATAAATTTATATGCACATGCAGTAAGAGTTTTTCCTGTAAATATCTGTCCTTTGTAGAGGAATGTAAAGTGCATGTTTGTGCCTCACTTGACGTATAAATACTTCTGAGCTCTTTTTGAACATGTGTGGGTTTTTCTTGACAAAAAGGCAGGTCTCTTTTATGTACATGCATGGCAGAGGTAAAATTTCCATTTCCTTGAATAGTGGTCGTGAATCGCACGTAAACATTTCTTTTGTAGTCTGAAGGCTCTAGTTATGTCGGCTGAGTTTCCCCATATCAATAGGCCGTATGATAAAACTGAAGCTACATAGCCATGATATGCATTCATCGCTGTTTCTATTGATGCAATCTGTCGTAGTCGTTTCAGTGCGTATACGAAGCGATCGAGTTTGTTACATATAGAGTCTATATGATGTGTCCACTTACAATTTTCATCAATGATTATGCCTAAAAACTTTGTTGTATCTACTTGTTCCAGCGTTATGTCTTTATATTTTACTTTCAATGGCAAATGATTGCTCCTGTAATTATGAAATTGAATAAAATTTGTTTTTGTTATGTTGACCTTCAAACTGTTATCATTTAGCCACGTTATTATGTCATTTATAGCCGTATTTATATCTTCCTCGAACGTTTCTGGACCTTCACATTTGACGAGCAGAGTCGTGTCGTCAGCGAATAGTAAGTTAAGTTTAAATATTGGTACCATATTTTTTTCTAATAGACGTACGTAATGGAACAAAGTCTAATTTAGCTAACAAATGATTGCAGATACAGTAAATAACTACACTTTAGAAACTGCTCGTAAATACTCGAATTTACCTACTGTCACCAGAGACAATGAATAATACAGGCAGTTCATCCATACCTAGATAATCATCATCATCTTCCTCGCGTTGTCCCGGCATTTTGCCACGGCTCATGGGAGCCTGGGGTCCGCTTGGCAACTAATCCCAAGAATTGGCGAAGGCTCTAGTTTTTACGAAAGCGACTGCGATCTGACCTTCCAACCCAGACGGTAAACTAGGCCTTATTGGGATTAGCCCGGTTTCCTCGCGTTGTTTTCCTTCACTTTCAAAAAATAGAATCCAGAGCGTAGTGAGTGATTCAATTATTAAGTGTTAACGCCCAAGGTGGAAATAATTTTGCTATCATGTAACACATACTGTTTTGCTCGCAAGGAAATTATTATGATTCAATAGTTATTTGTACAACAAGAGAGCAAAGTTTGATATTTATTCGAGTGCTTGTTTTGAGTCCCGTGCAAGCGAAAGATTCTATAATAGATTCACGAGAGTACCGAGTGAATCTAATTTAGAAGCTTGAGCGTAGTAAGGGACTCAAATGCGCACGAGATGTAAATAGCTTTGATCTCGTGTAGTACACAAAAAATTTCACGTCAGTCAGCCATCAAAAAATACAGCCTGAAAAAATGTAATCCTTCTTCATCACAATTTCACTCATGTTTTCTGAAGGTATTCTCACAATTAACTTTAAGTAGTATTATTTACTGCGTAACAATTGCGTAAATTTGTATAACTTTATTGTTTTGATTGTATAATAAAATACAGAAAATATGGTGTTTTTATTAAATTTTAAACTTTTATTTCATTATCTAATTATTACGAATGAAGACTCGTAGGGTGGTTTGGAACGATGTGGTCTGACTTATTTCGGGGGTCTATTATAAACCGTCAATATACCGTTGAATTACTTATGCACTTTTTTGTCTCTTTCTTTTTGCTAATGACCTGAAAGGGACAAAGATAATAGAATCCAAATACTTCGAACTTGTATTAGGTCCCGCACGTTGAAATGACATTCGAATATAAAGGTCACTTGAATGTTATTTTGTCTCACTCAGTGAGCAAAATGCGATGTTGCTCACTGTTTTTAAGCAGCAAATTACCCTTGTTCGAGCTGCTGACGTGAAAAATATTATTTAAGCTACAACAAAAGTATTAATGTGATCGATTATAAAAAAAAATGTGCATACCAATTTGATTGTGTTAATATTTTATGCTGGCAAAAAATGTCACAGTACAGAAAAGTGCCACTTCATCCCTCCGAGCCGGGAAGACAAAACCCCCTTTTCCGAATAGGAGATTTGAAAATCATTATTTACTCGTCTTTGCCTGTGATTTAATTTAATACCGTGTAGTAGTAGCCTCCACAGTTTACCTGGAAAGTTTGCGGAAACTACGGGCTCAGTGTTTTGTATAGTTGCTAAACCTTAACTTAATAGTTGCTAACTTAACTTAAGGTATGAACCATACTACCTTAGAGATGGCTAGGGGGCGCCGTAAGCGTTCAGTAAGAAATGCATATACTTGAAAAAATTCGACCAACGCCGCCGTGACCTGCCGCCATAGCAGAGGACGCTGGTTCGATTCCAGCCCGGGGCACTGGAGGCCTTGGTCACTTTTTCTTAGTATATGACATTTATTTCAGTTTATAATTTATATAGTAGTGTTTCTACTTGAAATAAAAAACAGATTAGAATATTTTCAGAAAATAATTTAATTTGTTCTAATAGTATATTTTTAATTATTACATACTTATCGATATCGGGAATAACTTTTTATTTTGTCAACAAGAAACCGTGTTTAAATAAATTCTGTATTTTTTCCTGATATCGAAGCACCAAAAATGTCAGCAATTTTACACTTTGTGCCGATTTCACAAAGGAATACCCATAAAGCACAAATAACTCGAGGCGTTCACTTGTTATCCATATCGGAGCATTCAGAGACAGCCTCGTTAGCCTGCCTGTAGTGGTTTCATTTTCACGATACTGAATATATATAGATTTGTTAAGACAAGTAAATTATACAGTAAGTTGAGTCTACTATTTATTTATCGTATGGTTTACAGTTCCCTACTTAAATTTGAGGTTATAATAAAGCAGGACTTGAAGTAAGTCACGGCTGCTTAGAGCATTCTTGCAACCAACGGTATAAAATCTGTCTTTGTTCGACACCAGTCTTGTGTACAGTCAATTAATTTGATTCCTAGGCCACTACAGAACCATGCCATAATGAGTTCTACGACAGTGCTTATTGAGTGATGCGTGTCAAGTATCTAGTAGTTAAAGCGACAAGGTTCTATAGTGGCCTAGGATTCTAATTGGTGGAGTGTACGTTTAGCTTTGTGAGACGGGGCACTGTCTTGTTAGCAATAATAGTCATCCCCAATCAAGTTTCGGATATTTTCTAGCATATGACCCTGCAACACGTTCTGAATATTGTCTTGGATAATTTTTACTCCCCGATCAATGAACAGCAGTGGTAGTTTGGCCTAGGTGATATGGCACCCCATGACATGACAGCCGACGCACTTTGAAACCGCTGTATGGCCAATTTGTCTACTGGAATATCCAGCGATAATATGTTGATTATGGCTATCTTGCAATCGAAACATCTTTTCGTCGGAAAAAAATAATTTCATCGTTCTCATGCCAAGCTAGCAAGTCCCTGCTTTTTTTTAACTCTAGCTTTTTCAGGGCTTCTGTTAATCCCTGATTTTTTTTTGTAGGCCTTCAATCCAAGATTATGTCGAAATATACGACTCATTGATCGTCGGGATATTTTTATATCTTTAGCGAGTTTACTTGCACTTTGGGCTGGATTTCGCCGAATACGCTCACGAACGCTTTTAATTGTATTTTTGACACGAACAGATGGTTTTCGAGCAGGTTCGGGCCTGATTCTTGAAGATCCTGTTTTTTTAATTCGCTTAATGCTCCGAGATATGAACCTTACATTAATATCTAAATGTTTCGGCTTCTTAAATATGTTGCACGGTCGGAATTTTTGCTTGTATTAATTTACAACGAGCTGGCGTAGCGTGGCGCGTCCATGTTGAAAACAATAGATATCAAGCTGACGTCTAGAAATCATAAAGACGCATAAATTATCGATTAATAATAAATAATATAGTTAAAGAAAGTTCTGCTATATTTAAGTATAATGGCAGTACAAAACTAGGACACTTAATCTCCCAACCCTGTACTTACCTTGAATGCCAATAAAATATATATTATTATTATTATTTTATTATATTATTAATTAGAAAGAAAGAATAAACCTTTATTTAAAAACGCTTAATTTAAACTTAAACAAAACACAATAGTACATTACGATACAAGTGCGAAAAATAGGAAATTCGAAACGAGTGGCGATAAATTAAAACACGACCGAAGGAAGTGTTTTAAATCGACACGAGTTGCGAATTACCTATTCGCACATGTATCGTACAACGTTTTACAGTACATATGGCCCTTGAAATGTTCGGCACAGTAACGTAATATGCAAATTTTCGGACTAGTGCGATAAAGTAGCACCATATGTACTGTAAATTATATTACAGTATTACAAGCGTCTCTAAAAGGGTGCCCACTCAGCTTGTGTCGTGGTACCTTTTGGGGATCTCGACGCTGGTCTTCCGTGGAAACCCCTGCGAGAGAGCGCGATTGCACACTAAATTCCTTACATATTTATATATAAAAAAATACTAGATTTCGTATGGCTACGTTAGTTGAAATTAAACAAGAATTAACTTTTTTAAATCAAATGAAAGTTAAATAGACTACCTACACTGTTATAATATCTGGCCGATTGGGAAAAAAAACTTCATATGAATAATTACAATTGACACAATACTACATGTTAACGTTTTTGTTTTTGCAACTTTTAAATATATTTTTTGTAATTGACCTTAAAAAAATAGACTGACAATAATTTCCTCATAGGTGGCGGTATATTGTTCCAGCATTTCGTGGCCGAATATTTAAAACTGCAACATCACTGTGCCGCACTGCTGTGCTGTGCTGTGCGTGGCAGTACTGTGCCGTGGACAAAGCAAACGAATAGCTTCCCTGATATGTCGTTGTGAAAAAACACTTATGTAGATAAAAATAATTAGGTAAAATATGTAGAAATGAAATTTAAAACAAATCGATTATTGCTAGGACCACCCTCTCATCAAACACGTTTCACACATATTAGTCTTACGGACTATAGTGTTGTTCAAAGTTCATTTGTATAATGTAGGTATACAGTTATGACAGTGAAGATTTCATGTAATTATTAGCTGTTTGTCTATGGTATTTGTATCAATTTGTGCAATATTGCCCCGAACAAGGCAAATTCTCGGCGTGCACCAGGATCGGATAGTTGCAAACAACATTAAAACAGGATGGATGCAAGCCTGTCGTCTCGCAGGGTAACTTAGCTGGCTAAGTAATTGTTTTATAATTGAGTGCCTCAGAATACACTATGTTAGAATTAGGTATATCTAAGACTTGATGAGAATAGGTCTCCGTAGTATAGTGGTAGTGAACCTGTCTACGAAGGTACGAATCCCGCGCATTTTTAAATTCACGTGAGTAAATATTTAATTTGACATGTATCTTTATTGATAATGTGTAATTTTTATTCGTACGAATAAATTTTTTTTGGAGTGATTCGTAAATTATTGGCCGCTTTATCTGTGTCAAGATTGAACGACGGCATTTTTATTGGTTATATCATATCAACATAGCGTTTTTTCTGACCGAGTTATTCGGCTTCTATAAATATATATAACACCCTTATAATTCCCTCTCCTAAATTTTAAGTCTTTGAGGCACTGCGAGAATTAATTTTGTTACCACCTCATAATCCTATTACGGCGGGAATGTATGTGTGTTGTATCTTAGCGCAAGTTATAACTTCAAACTAGATGGATAATAATCTACTTACGTTCCTTGAAGGGAATGAAGCCTAATAAAAAACAAAAGAACGTTTACAATATTTTAACAAGCTTTAGACGCTCAGAAAAAGGGTATAAAAAAGGGTACAAAAAGTCGCTTCAGCTACATCAAGAAACGTTGAGAAATTCTCCCTTAATATATAAGCTTTGTTAAATGAAATTTTCCTAGAAATATCATTGCAGTAACAAATCATGCTTTTGTCCTTGCCTCCAGCCCCCTCGCGGGGACGTTTTCCACTCCATAAAATTAAATATTGCTCC
This sequence comes from Cydia pomonella, assembly GCF_033807575.1. NCBI lineage: Eukaryota > Metazoa > Arthropoda > Insecta > Lepidoptera > Tortricidae > Cydia > Cydia pomonella. The sequence goes on along the minus strand of NC_084717.1, from coordinate 16,230,892 downwards.
AAGAAAGAATAATTTTATTACAGGCATTTACGTTGTGAATGAACGTTGGTTATTCTTGTATTCTTCTTTTGTATTTGTATTGTTACGGCCAGATACGCGTTGAAAGGGATCTGTTTATGTTAAGCAAGGCCAATTTTGTTTTATGAAGTTTTATGAGATTTTAAAATGAGCTTCCTTAATATTTTAGTTTAATTTGATTCAAAAGAGTAAGGAATGTTTGAATGGGGTACATATTATATGTTCGGAACTCGGATTTTATTCTCTGAAGTTCGTATTGATTAACTATTACGAGTAAGTTAAACAATTGAAATATACCTAAAGAGAAAAAACAAAAATCACTTACCTAGAATAGAATGGAATGGAGTGGAATGGAATGGAATGGAAGAGAATAGAATAAAATAGAATAATATTTATTTATTTATTTAAATTATACGGCCAAAGAAAACGGGCCACTTGTATAGAAATTGTTACACAAAGAGACCCATTTTCATTATCCCTGAGTGAAAGTTAATATATGGAAAACTGTGCTACAATAAATAAAATACAAACCTACATTTATTTTCCAAATTGACATGACTAGCATTTTTATACTAGACATCGAATTATGGTAAGGATTAATATCCACCAACTTTTTATTACAGAAATCTGTTGTTAATTAAAGTAAATATCAGGCTATCGTATACTGGAAGGTACGCAATCAAGTACTTTGTTGTTGTATCGGTCCAAAATTAACAAAGCGCCTGCAAAATGTATATTGCAACAAGTTTACCGCACAAACATTTCCCATTAGCACTTGCTGTGCATCGGACAAGCTTAATAACTTCCACCTTTAATGCACTTACACTTACCGGCTGTATTATCTAAATATACACCTAAAACTGTGCAGCCTTTCCTAAGGGGCTGTCCACATGTCCACGGCACGGCGTTGTCGCTGCGAAACGCTGTGGTGTCGGAGAAATTTGCACAGACAATATCCACTACTCATGAATGTACACACAGGATGTACAAACAGTATTCATGAAGTGGGTATGTACTTTTGCATCTTGCTGTACTTGTAAAGAACTGGATGTAGTGTAGGATGTACACAAGAGACAATTTCACACAGACAGGACTTTGTCTCACTGGGACTGGTTAATGGATATATTGACGTATTACTTATAGTATTGTTTGGCATTATTGTCTAATTTTATAAGTTACTCCCATTATTAAAACGAGATAACGAGATGCAGTCCTCGTGACACTTTTTTGTCGAAGTACTCGGTACGGAATCTATTGTACAGAGTACCGCAAAAACTATTTTTTTTATCCACCGCTCTATCGCTCGAATATGCAAGAGTGATAAAGAGGCGGATAACGATAAGGTCTCAGGGTGCAAGCCAATCGTTCGCTCCGCAGCGAACGAAACGGTAATCGCTCTCCATCACTCTTCCAGTGAGGTATCGGTCGCTACGGAGCGTAAACGATTGCCATCTTGGCTAGGCCTGCAGATCCGTGCCACGACGTTTCACAGCGGTTCACCATGACGGCGTCGCGCCGTGGCCGTGTGGCCAGGCCCTTAGTTCTTAAGCTTGCTGAATATCAAGGGTGGCGACACACGTCGCGTCGCTTTAAATAAAGAGTGCAGTTTAGTCATAATGGACAATTTTTCATGTAAATTGAGGTTTTGAAGTTTCAGCAGCTTTGGTGAAAAATCTTGGAAAGTATTGTGTTTAGCGCACAGGGTGAAATTTTAGGACGTGATCAGAAATAACAAAGAAAATGTGGAAGAATTCGGAGATCCGGATAACTAGATTAAACGGATAAAAGAAGATACAGTTCAGAGTTATGAAAATAAATCACCTTGTAGGGAAATATAAATCCTTACAATTTTTTTATTTTATTTTTTACGACTAATTAAGACCAGGTTATTAAAGTTCGCCTACTTTACAAGTTTGAACATGCCATTTATGTAGGTATATAGCGATGATTGTCTAATTCTTAAAGGAATAGAGAGAGGAATACTCGTAGTTCTCTATTATGGTGTGGTTAGTGTGGTTACCTTGTAATACCTACAATTATACTTCAGTAATTATTACACATTTCACACACACAAAACTTTAAAATTGTATAATATTGTATTTTTGGATGCATACTCTAGTTATGTATTCTGAAGTATTCGTTTTTAGAGTTCCGTACCAAAAAGGTACAAAAGGAACCCTTATGGTGCGACTCTGTCCGTCCGTCTGTCACAACGCTAAATATCTCGAGAACCACTTAAGATATCGAATTGAAATTTGGAATAGTTATGAACAACGCTAACCTAGACACATTGAAAGTATTATTTTTATTTTTTATTTTTATAACTATAGGAAGTGCCCAATATGAAGAAGAAGGGGGTAAAATTTCAAAGTCTAGTGACTAGGTCAAATGGAGTATATAATAGTATATTAACATTACTATAAAATTTACCGGAAAAATATAATCAGACTCTATCTTGGTCACATTTTTTTAATTAACAAAAAACATTTCCGAATTCAGTTTGCAATTTAACCAACTATAAGTGTGTTTATTACACTGAAAATTGCTATGAAATTATATTAAAAACAACTTTTTTCAAATACAAGAACAATTTTTGAAATCGGTTCACATGATAGAGAATTATCCTCGAAAAACCAAAATACGTGAATTACATCGCGCAAATAAGACAATTTGTCGATAGATGACGCTGTACACAAGTATACTTAGTATAGGTACTTCTGATCAAGTCTTTCACCTTTATAGTTACACGAGATAATTCTAAGTTTCTACGGAACCTTCGGTGCGCGAGTAAAACGAACTCGCACTTGCCCGGATTTTTTTATAAGACTGTTCGCAAAACCCTTTGAATTTGACTTATTTCATATAATTTCATTTTGACGCTTGGAGAGCCGTTACACCTCCTAATTTTATTCTACCCAATAGGTAGTATTTTTTCTGCCATTAGGGACCTTTTACATCTCCAACTTTAATAAATTGTTAAATTTATTAACCCTGGAGACTATAATGAAATGTTTATCCAGGTATTTATGTATTTATTATATTATTCAAATTAGTTACACATAATTACAGTATTACTACCAAGGCACTACAAAACCACAAAACAAATGGAAATATTGTACAAAGAAGCAAAATTAAATTAAATAATCATTTAATTCAGGCATAACCCCTATAAGTATTAGTAACAGCCTTAAATAACAATGTTAAACCATGACTATAACAATTTCCTAAAGTCTACCAACACGTATACTTAGGGCTAGGACTATACTATACAATACCGGGTGAGCAATACATACACTTTGATAGAATAAAATTAACAAAAAACAATACGATTAATTCACTTATTGGCTGTTGGGTGTATTGGCTCTTGTATTTATAAATGTTGCTATGTTTTTATGTTATTATCTTCTGTATCTTCTTCTTCTACCTAGCGTTATCCCGGCCTTTGCCAGGGTCCGCTTTCCTACTTGCCTTCCTCCACTCTCCTCCACCTCCTTTGTTACTGTATGTATGTTCTAAATGTTGTATTGACTTGTGAAAGAGCCCTTGAAAATGTACACCTCGCAGACTAGTCAGTAGACGAGTTTGCAGTCGCGATAAACAAGCGCAGCTGTGCTCGGCGGGTGAAAGTGGAGGAGCCCATTTAGCCGGCCCTAGTGCAGCACTTATCGAACCTTAGCTTTACCTTCCCGCAGACTTACCCAATGTTGCACATGACAACTTTATGCGGCAGTGCGCGATATTAGACCCAATGATATCGTATAAGTATAACTATAGTTGATGTTTGTAATTGTATTTTATATTTTTTGTGATTTATTTTTATTGTTTGTAAATCAACTTAACATATTTGTTTGCTGAATACATGTTTCAGTTTGAGTTGCTTTAGTTTTATAGCTATTGCGACGTTGTTATCGGTCGTTGAAGTGGCGGATAGATTAATCGTCAACCGTTATATTGTTGTCGGTATGTTGTACCTACACCTTTCTATTCTAAACTGTTAAGGGTCATTCCACCGTTTCGGGTGTTACACATTAATTCATAACATAAAGTTTTGTTCGTATACTGTGTTAAGGAACTAGGAAGTTATAACTATGGAATTATCTACTATTTTGATAATATCGTGAAACTATTCAACTTTGCCTCTAAGGGGTATCTTTGCCCAAAGACATATTTTTAAGCAAATTTGTTAATGTAGATAAATGTATAAAAGTTATAGTGACACTGCTATTATTTAGTAGAAAATAGGTTGTATTTGTGATAAAACTATATAACACAAATGTACATTGACTTCGGAATTTTGAACGAGTTGTCAATATGGGGTATATTTCTGTGGGCAAAAACTTGTTGAAAAATGAATGCAAGTATAAAAAACTGAGAGTATTGAGGTTTATACGAAAAAGGCCCAAAGGCACAAAAGTTTTGACTCGTTAATCATTTGTTTAGACGTTTTATCCATTTAACGTGCGAAAAATATAGCAAAAATCATATTTTCGGCCATTAAACTATTGTAGCAGATTTTCGCAAAAGTGACAACCCTAGAATTTGTAAAATGCTTAGGCGAGTCTTGTATCGAAATGGGCAAAAACGGGAAGGCAGCATTACCTACCTAATTTATTCATATTAATTTATACACTTATCGCTAAGTTATTTACAGAGAATGGTAGGATTGCCAATAACTGTGACCCTTGGACATCATCATCATACGAGCTGTATTTGAGCACCAAATTGACGTGGGCAATGCTAGCCAAAACCCCGGATATCTTCGCCCGCCCTCTAAAACGTGGGTTTAAAAATGATTAAAAATCTTCAAATTTACTGATGTGTTAATTTGTGTGATCAACACAATGGACGTGCTAAACAAAAAAAAAGTCACAAGATGTAAGTAAGTAAGTAAATATATTCTTTATTGCACCAACAATTATACATTTTACATACATGTAAAACTACAAATGAATTTTAAAGGAAAATAGAACCAGGTAACAACAGGCGGTCTTATCGCTAAAAAAAAATTAAATTGAATAATTGAAAATTGGTGTCATAGAATTGTTTTGAGAAATTCGTGTTTTTTAGAAATAAGTGGCCAAAGTTGGTAGTTTTACGGTATTTTCTTTTCCTGAACACCCATAATAAGTATAATACCACCAACCAATAACAAGAGAATCACCAAAAAGTAGCTGTTTCGGATGTTACACCAATTGGCCATCTATACCTTCTGACCATCAGTCTCAAAATGCATAATTCAGCAAATTTTCTCAAGTAACCTCATAGAATTCAAGCGGAAAAAATCATAGCATTAAAGCGGAAAAAATACTGTCGCCGTGATTGATTTTATATTGTACCTTCCTAGCACTAACCATCATAGAGAAAAGCCACGGACGGACAGACAGATGAACATGGTGAAACAATAAGGGTTCCAAGTTGACTGACGGTCATGATAACTGAGTCTCAAGATACAGGCTCAGCCTAGTTTGAGGCTCACCTGACGCCTTTTGTGTATGCTATTGTATACTTAGTTATTCAATAAATGTATTATATTCTATTATCTCTTTGTAAATTGAACGACCTTGCCTTCCTACCAAATTTTACCTGTCTCAGGCGTCAAGCGAGAATATCAAATGTACCGCTTAATTTAGCTTATTCTCATACTCGTATTACCTTCGTCTCATTCATATTTACTCTACATTCTCATTCAAAGGAAGTTCATTATAACGGACTATCCCAAAATTAAGCTTCTAAATTCAAATTATTATTGTTAGCCAGACGACGGCGAGAGGTAATTCGAACTTATACTCCGATGTCAAAATGATGTGATTTTGCGTGCATTTCGCTCGTATTTGTATATATATTCAGCATCAACAATAGCGGATGAAAATTTATCTCTAATACTTTCGAAAATGGAAATAAATCTCTACAGTTCTCGTTCAAAAGTATTTTCTACAGTAATCAGTAATCATTCTACATATAGGGCCATAGGGCGGTTTCAGACTAGCGTTTTTATATGAGCGAACCCACGCGTACAAGCGTGTAAGCTCGTACTGCCGAAACGACGTATATGCGCGTAAAAATACGCTAGTCAAAGCCGCCCACAGAGTAATATCTCTTTTAGTTCAGCTATTTCAGAATAGCAGATACTTTTGACGAATAGTCTGATCCACTAATTTTGATGCTGACTGTACTTCCATATATTGGCGCGATGGAGACGCACTGGCGAATGATAACAAAATAAGATCATGCTGATATCAAAATGTAAATTTCGAATTGCCCTCTGAAATTGTGACATCAAAATGATTTCTAAATTACAGTTCGTGTCATCCACGATGGCGCGTAAATTTATAAAATCTAACCTTTAATAATATGACATTACGAGTCAAGGCACGCGTCTTCGTGAATGACACGATCTATATATCAGTCGCACTTTTGCTCGTACTTGTCCTTAGGCGCAAGCGAAACGAACGAGAGAGAGACATCATTTAGATATCCTTTTGATGTCACAATGTAAGTTGGAATTGGCCTCTCTGTACGCAAGATTCGCTAGATAACGGCTCCTAAGGGCGTTGTAATTAAATTATAAACTTTTCTAGCTAGGGGCGGAGGGTCAAGACCGTTAAGTAAATGCCATATCGTAAAACTTTATTACGTGCCAAATAAAAGGGTTATAAACTTTTACATTTGTTATGTACGCGGTAAGATTGTAAAAGTAAATTGCTAAAGTAATTGCCGATTTAGATTTTGGATAGAAAAATCGTTATCACCTCCATTGTTGTGTTTTTAAATGTTATTGACTCTTGGAGAGCCTTTACACCTCCAAATCTCAAGTAAGGAGTAACGTTTTGACCATTATGAATTGACCCTTATATACATATATAGGTAATATATCTACAGTTCAACTGATACCTTTAGCTACATGTATATAAGGATTAAGGAACAATTCATACCTGTCATATTTTAATTCTGCGTTGCTTAGACTATGGCTTTAGTATATTCTCTGACATTAGGGTCCTTTTCCATCTCCAAATGTAATGTATTATCAACCATATGCTGTAGTAGTTGATTTAGTTTTTACATTATTACTTTAATTATAATGTAATTTTAAGCAATTATTTGCTGTTGTGTTTATAAAATGTAGCTATAAGGCCTAAGTTACACGTGTAAGTTGCATTGTTCGTTAGAATTGCGATAATGATATTCATATCTCATTCTGTAGTATAGCTGTGTTCCTTATTAATATATCTTAGGCCTAAGTAAAGCTTACAAGTATATCTTAGGCCTAAGTCTGGCAAGCCAACTTTTTAAATATCAAAAGGTGGCAATTAAAAATGGAGGCGTTAAGGGACAATCATCCACACATGAATTAATTACACGCATTTTACTATTCACAAAGTTGGCTTGCCTATATGTATTTTTGATGTCACTATATGACATCACTATTATTTTTGTATTGACTTATAAAAAAGCCCCTGAGCCGTAGGCAGAATAAATTATAGAATTTAGAATTTTTGTTGAATAACTTCAGTGCATCGTTTGCGTTTTATCTCAGTGGTAGTTTATAGGGAGGTTATGGTGTGAGAACAAAGTTCGTGCTACGAGTACGTAGTATGTAACAGCCGTTAGTCTGAGCTAGTGCCGCGGTAACTCGCGCACACGTTTTTATGCGGGTGACGTGCCATAACTATCTTTATATAGGCTTTATCTTGGTTTATAACCGGTATAGTTTGAGGATAGTGTATATGTATCTCTGTATGAACGTGACCTGTTTTCTGCCTGAATAATGACAAAATGGAAATTATTATTGTATTATTTTATTTACGTCATGCTCTCTAGCAACCCCACATAGACGTAACGGGTGACCGGAAGGCTGGACCTCGCCCAGGGCATTGGCGTTGCCATTCAGTGCGGCAACGCTGCCAGCCTTCTGGGCACCCTACCGGATGGCACAGACCTGGGGCCAGTTTTTTATTTGTAGTCTTTTACTTTTTATGCACTTTTAGTGTAGTTTAATTCATAGCTTAATTTATTTCTGTTAGTTTTTATTTATTTATATTTAGGCCTAATTTTAGTTTAATTTGTAAACTTTAGGAGCGAAAAATACATTTCATAATTTTTTAATGCTCCTAACTCTTATAATGATTAAAAAAACAGACTTAGGGGTATAGCTTTGGTTGATGTTGTACAACAAATAGTTACTAAATATTTTCAATCATTTTAATATCTAGAGATAAAGATGACTACGTTTGTATGAAAAGGTGATTTCGCACGAGTCCACTTTCGTCTTAAGGCTGATGAGGTTTCCAAAAGTGCAAGTTGCACTAAATAATCAACTCATAAAGTATTTCTTATTTGCACCATTATAATAAAATATAAAATACTAAAAAGAGCTATCTAAAAATAAAAACTAGTACATATGTGTAAGTAACCTAATATGCGCCTCCACCCTGCATCCTGGCTCAAAAGTACCCATAATGCCTGCAGCATTTCCTCGTTGCACTGCAATTGGGATCTGTTGAACCAGAGGGCCTACCGCGAACCACGCTCGACGTGTTGCCTCTCTGTCGCACTTGTAAATTCGTACGTAAGTGTGACAGGGAGGCAACACGTCGAACGTGGTTCGCGGTAGGCCCTCAGGTACGATCCATAGCTTACTTACACATATGTACTAGTTTTTAGATAGCTCTTTTTAGTATTTTGTATTTATAATTAATATTGTATTTGTTCGATTACATTACAATGTTGTTTTCATAATTTAAATTGTGGTAATAAAAAAACTATATAATAAAATTAATAATTAGAATTATTTACGGTGTGCTAAATGCAGAATGAGCTTTTTATTCTTAAATAACATTCGACCATATTGATATCTCAAAATATCCTCAAGAAAATTTTGTAAACATGAAAAAAATACGCAAAAAAGTATTCTGAAAGCCATTTCAGTGTCACCTTTACAGTAAGTCCAAAGAAATCTTTTACCTTTTCAAATGATTCTTCAGTTATTTCCACTCGAGCGAAATGCCCAAAAGCCTTCGCTAAATACCGAAAAACTTTTCGTACGTGACCCCATCAACCTGCTCGAGGGACCTGAAAGGTTTTTTCTTACTTTTATTTACCTAATATGTGCCCTCCTTTTTATACCTCTTGTAGTTATTTGAGGTAAGTTTTTATTTTATATCGTTCATGGAATAAGTATAGTCCATTTTATTAAGTCCAGAAAGTTAAGTTTTAAAATACGAGTTGGTTGTTGATATTCCCTATGATGATGAGCTGATGGTATGGTACGGCAGGTGGTTTTTGAGTAACGGCCCGATTCGAAGCATGATTGAGACACGTTTAAGATCTTGAAAAGTTCTTTAAAAGATCGATAGCTAAACGACATGTCTAAACTGACGTTTATTTCAATTCCGCAGTGATCCCAATAAGAACTATCTACGTTATTTCTAACCTCAAAGTGACATTGGTTGCCCGAATCGAGCTGGTTCTGTCAATTATACGACATACAAACGATATCTATATGAGAACTTATCTAAATTATCGTTATCGTATCTCATTCTTCGAATCGGGCCATACGTACAATCATCATGTTTAGCGAAAAATTTTAGATTTCAAGACACTTTCCACGGATGCAGTAATATAAGTAAGTATACCTTAAATATATCTACATACTACTTAGTTAAATGCCTTAAATACATATTAAGTATAGTATAGTTATTTATTTTACAAGGAGCAAAGTTGTTGTTTAACCGCTCGTGCTAATATTGATATGAAATATTCCGAAATTGAACAACGAGCGTAGCGAGTGGTTCGAAAAGTGGAATCTTGAGCGTTGCGAGGGTTTTAAGGCACGAGGGTTGAACAAACTTTGCCTCCGAGTGAAACACAAAGTTTTTCACCACACCAACGCGAAGAAACTAGTAACTATGAATCCCAAAACATCAAATAAAATCGAATACAAATGAAAGTAATAAAAAAAATATAATTCAAAATCATCATTTAAAAGTAAATTTCTACTATTAGCTAACACAAGGAAACAAATTAAAAATTTGCATCTTATTGTCCCACATGTGAATAAAATGCAAGTTTCTCATTAGTTTTTGAACAATCAACAGGGCCTTTCCAAGTTGGTGTGGTGAAAAACAAATGACTACATTTTGACCTGTTTTCCTATATCTATAACAAATGAAAATCTGTAACTAATCATAACGCAAGAGTGTTGAAATTTCTCACGGACAATAATAGTTAGTGTTGCGTATGGAAATGGATCATAAAATTTAGCCGTATGTTAAGGTGAGACTCGTATGTCCTATATGTCTTGTTAATTTCGGTTTGATTTTCTATCTAGTGAACTTTCTGTAGCTACATGAGTTTGGAGCTTCAGAATTTCAAAGAGCTGATTTTTGCAAAAGAAAATTAAAGAAGAAAAAACAGAATAGTCTTCGTTAAACCTCAACCATGGGGGTGTGGGAAATTTCTAAAGAGTTCTTCAAGGTATTTATTGTTGCACACTATTAGTTGGATTACCAACAAAACGGTCGCAAAACCTATTTATACCGACATAATAGGAATCCATCTTCATTCAGTATTGAGTATGTATGGGCCGGCATTGTTATTGGATCACAAAGCGAGTGAAAAGCCTATTGATATACTCGTCCGTACAGTCGGTATTAGGTATTTGTGACATTATTAGGAATTATGGCGAAATATCTAATGGGTCATATATGAAATTTAAATTTGACCGCTAATCTTTAGGTAATGAATTAATATTTACTCACAATATATATTATATGAAATACACTTTTTATCACATTGCACTAGTTTGACTAAAAATGTATTTCTTCAATGAATTTTCTCTTCGAACTTCCAGCTCATGTAAAAGAAAAAAAATTAAGCTAAAAAAATATGTCAAACAAATATGTAAGTATTTGTCATATGTCAAATACTGGAATTTTCATTCTTGAGATTTTCTCATTTTTGTAAATTAAACTCCGAACATTGGAACTTCCACAGTTTTTCACTAAAAATCTAAAAAAAAAACAAGTTTTACGTTTTTACTTAGTGATGCGGCGTACTGTACACAATACACATACTGTTCAATACATTAAATAGAAAGTTTAATGTATCGTAATAGTTAGAATGTAGTTGCGTTGCCTTTGATCAGACAAAATGTTTTGCCTGATCTAAATTAAAATGTTGGTTAACGTAATTCATTCATTGGTATTATATTCTCTTTTTATATTCGTACAACCTTGAAAAATAAATTTATCTTTCGTCATTTTATTTTTAAAAAAATCAGTTAATAGTTATTTATTTTACAAGGGGGCAAAGTTGTTGTTTAACCGCTCGTGCTAATATTGATACTCGAGCAAGCGAAAGATTCCAAAATTGAACCACGAGCGTAGCGAGTGGTTCGAGAACTGGAATCTTGAGCGTTGCGAGGGTTTCAAGGCACGAGGGTTAAACAAACTTTGTCTCCGAGTGAAACACAACATTTTTCACCGTTCGTGTGGTGAAGCGAGGAAAATAATAACTATGAAATACTAAACAAAAAAACCAAATCAAATCCAAATGAACGTAATCAAATATTTATCATCCAAAATCATCATTTAAAAGTCAATTCTACCAGCTAACATAAGGAAACGACTCAAAATTTGCATCTGATTACTTTGCCCCACATGTGGATAAAACGCAACTTTCTCATTCGTTTTTGAACAATCAAGAGGGCCTTTACCAGTTGGTGTGATGAAAAATCCTTTTCAAGACAAGGTAGTTTGAAAGTGTGTGATCAGGTGTTGAGCCGTTCCCGATAACAGAAGGAATACTAATATTCACGGTATAATACATACCTATTTACTCACTTATATTTACATACATAATTTACGCACAATTGAGGACTGCCAACCATCAAAGTGGTGAACATGGAAATGTTGTCGCGTAGAGCGATGATGGAAAGAACCGTCGGGGATTAATACGAAGTGTCTGAACAATCCTCGGAGTATTTCCCAACACACATGCGTTAGAAAAACCAGAGCGAGGCTACATCTCTACGCAGCGCCAAGGAGTTAAGTCGATCTGAAATATGCTGCCAGAATGTATGTAGGTATATTATAGTAGGCGGATAATTTAAAAAGTATTAATCAGTAGAAGTAAACTATCCAGTACAGTCACTGATGAGAAGTTTAATCCACGATATCGAAACTGATGCTAGGTAAATAATATTAACTAATCGTGGAAGAAGGACTTACTAACCAAATATACATTAACAAGGAAAGCTCTGCTACTAGCTGCTGGGTCGTTTCGAGTTTTCCGTGAACCGAAACTGTTATTTTTAAACACGAAACTGGTTTGAAAAACTTTTTCGAAAATAACTGGTTTCCACAGTGAAATGCTGCAAGGTCGCCTAACGAAACGAAATAAATTGCATTCAAGTAATGAAACGTATCTGACTAGTTTCGTTTTGCATTGCGATTTGGGAGTGAGAGGATCATCTTTCGCCTCTTTGTCATCGTTTATATAGAAACAGTTTCTTGTTCTAGCAAGAAACTGTTATTCCGTTTCTTTACGAGAACTGCTTACAGAAAAACCTGACTCAGCTCTATCGGCTACAAGCGGTACACCAAACTTTGACGACGCGTCCTGAGTGAAATTTAAACCACCAGGCTAATGCTATAGCTAAATTAATTTAGTTCGTAGTCTTAGATATAGGTACTAGTACAAAAAGATATATATTGCGTGCCGGCAGATTGTGATGAAGTTTTGTAAATACTAACACCTTTTGTACTCACTTTCATGCAATAAAAAATTATGAATTATGAATGAAAATCGACAAACACTGTATATTAATTTTTTGATGTTATGTTTTGTTTTGTTTTTATTATTGTTTAACGTTTGCATGTATTAGTTTATTATTGTATGCCCAAAATGGGCAAGCTGATGTACTTTTGTAATATTTATAAGACCTATGTACCAACACAGCTCTGACAATAAAGAAATCTTATCTTATTTGTGCGATAACCTGTATAGGTTTCATTCTGGTTTCGACTAAAGCAGCGTTACTGATGGAGCGTTATTGCTGTAGTTTTAGTTGTTAGGGTCCTACTGGGCGTAAAAATAATAATGCGGACTGTATAAAAATAGGCTGGTTTATTCCGCCTTAATTACAAATAAATCCCGGCCAAAACAATTATAAATAACCGGCCAAGAGCATGTCGGGCCACGCTCAGTGTAGGGTTCCGTAGTTACTCTTCCGTCACAATAAGCTAAACTGGAGCTTAAAGTATAGTAAATTGTTAACCAAGGGATGAAACGGTACCTTTCACCTGAGTTAAACAAATAGGCAAATTTGCATAATCAGTACCTAATTAAAATAAGTCTTTTTACTATGAAGGGAAAACTTTTTGCGATAACTCAAAAACAGCTAAACTGATCATGTCCGCTATAGTTTTCATTTAATACCTTTCTTAAACTCTACTTCCACGATTTTTTTCATATTTTTTGGACCTATGGTTCAAAAGTTAGAGGGGGGGGACACATTTATTTTTTCTTTCGGGGCGATTATCTCCGAATATATTCACTTTATCAAAAAGTGTTTTTTGAAGGCCCCTATTAGTTTTGAAAGACCTTTCCAACGATACCCAACACTCTAGGGTTAAAGCGAAAAAAAAAATTCACCCCCACTTTACGTGTAGGGGAGGTACCCTAAAAAAAATTAAATTTTTAGATTTTATTGTACGACTTTGTCGGCTTTATTGATTTATATATCCATGCCAAATTTCAGCTTTCTAGCACTAACGACCACGGAGCAAAGCCTCGGACAGACAGACAGACAGACAGACAGACAGACAGACAGACAGACAGACAGACAGACAGACGGACATGGCGAAACTATAAGGGTTCCGTTTTATGCCATTTGGCTACGGAACCCTAAAAAGGATAAATCTAAAAAAATCGTGAACGCGACCAACTTTGACATAAGTGACAGCTCGCATAATCTGTTGCAGGAATTGAGTCACATTTAGCAAAACAAACAAAACAGATTTTTATACAAACGTAGTCCTGATTTTTAGTGAAGACGTGATCAGCGAACCACGACCCAGATTCACTGATCACGTGCGGGTCCTGCACTTTCGTCTTAAGTAACCACTTGAAACTAGTCGGTGTATCCTCGCGATGTGTTAGTAGCTCCGGCGGTAAGCTAACTGTCGTTAGCTCCAGGATTTATGACCCTCCACACAAGCCTGCACCAGTGGGTTTCTATAAATTATTTGCTGGCAGGCGTACTCTTACATAACTTCGGTTGTAGTAATATTTTGGTTTATCCCGGTTAGATAGTCGTAGTAGGTGTTTATTATAATTATCGGATCCCTTTGTTTCGCATAATTATTGAAAGTCATAATTTAATGATAGTCATATTGTCATTAGTTTGAAACCGTTAACTTTTCAGGAATTTCCTTAGGTTATCCTATAGATAGGTTAGGTTAGGTTTGTTTTATGGCAATCCTGAAAAGTTACGCGTTTCTGAGAAAAACCAAAACACACTAACAACAGCTAACAAAAATGCGGACAAACAATACATTATGACTTAAAACATTATGGGAAACAATAGAGACCCTATAATTATACTTGCGTAGCAAAAGCGATGGGTTAAGTTATGTGACCAAGTAGATCCTGTCAAGTTGTTACTCAACGTCTGAGTATGAAATAACACCCTCTATCTCCCATATTTTTTGTTTCAATTGTTTTTTTCTTGGGATGTGTTTTGTAAAATATGAAAAACAATTTTTTTCAGCTTATCCTACCCGAATATACATAAATAGAAACGTGAGTATAAAAATCGAAAAAAGTCAAACTAAGGAGCCCAGCTATATTTACTTTACAACCAATTGTGTAAAAATATATTCTATAATCTTAATATCCAGAGAAGAAAATGGGGACTACGATTGTATGGAAACGTCGTCCACTTTCGTCTAAATGTTCTCGTGACCATGGTACAATGGTCAACACTTTCCGAGCCGTGAGAGGACCTTTTCCATACTAAGTGTGAGGGTACCCACGCGATTGAATTTGAGCGGACACGGGCACATTGCTCGAACAATATTAGCCTACTATTATTAGTGTGTTGTCATGAAAACGCATATGATTCGACAGTTCGTGTACTAGGCCCATTTCTCGGACGTCTTGTATTGTTCGAGAAATGGGCCTAGTTCAGACTAGTAAGAAACAACTTACAAGCTATTTGTTGTAGTCGATATATATATATGCTCCTGACCGTTTTCGGCCACGGCGACTGCTTCAACTCCTTTTTTGGCGTTCATGTGCTCTCGTGTGGCTGACGTAGCCGATCTTGTTGGCAAAGACCCGTGCGCACAACGGGCACGAGAGGACACCATCAATATAATTATAGCTGATCACCGCTGGTGGTCGGGCTTTCAGCTCATCCCTCTTGTCGTCCAGATCTGTTTGACGACGGGATTCAAAAATATCCGTATGTTTCTTAATCAAAGATCTCCACACAGGGCGGTTGGCGGCCTGCTTTTCCCACTGTAGCGGCTCAATGTCGCAGTTCTTCATATGGCGTTTAAGCACGTCCTTGTACCTGAGGAGTTGTCCGCCTTGCTTTCGCTTGCCTTCCTCCAACTCGGAATAAAAGACGCACTTAGCCACTCGACCCTCCACCATTCTTGAAACGTGGCCGCTCCAACGTAACTGTCGTCGCATGAGGTAGACTTCGATTCCACCCACGCCGGCTCTCCGTAGGACTTCGGTGTTCCGCACTCGGTCGGACCAGCTGATCTTTAGAATCTTACGGAGGCATTTAAGATGGAATCGGTCTAGTGTGCGGATGTGACGACGATATACGGTCCACGTTTCAGAGGAGTACAATATGTTGGGCAACACCACCGCCGATCCACCGAGAGTAGTCGATATGATGGAATTATTAATACATTTATATTGAGAAAGGGTACCTAATGTTATCGCAATACAAATTTTGAACTGTTTTGTGTTTATACTTTATACTATTCTATACTCTACTCGTCGATATATAAAAAAAAGAGTACCCCTAGTGTAAATTTAGTCGATAGCGAAACGTGACGTACGCGTTTGCGTTAAGTCTCATTTTGTATGGGTGAACAGCGCGCCAAGCGGGACGTTTTGGAAAGTCAAAAATCTCATACAAAATGACACTTAACGCAAACGCGTACGTCACGATTCGCTGTCGAAAATATTTACACTAGGGGTACTGAAAAGTGCACTTCGTAGCCTATTTTCATTTTATAATAAAACTGAAATTAATCAAAAAGCGCTATCTTTTAAACAGTGTCCTATTCGGATATTTTGTTTTCTATTTATTGGATTTGTATGTGTTACTATAAGATCATTTTACGTATATAAATAACGAGAACCTATACCTACGGTCACGAATAACTTTCTTAAAGTATTTAGAAATAATACTTCTACTCAGAGCATTTCCATTATGTTCAAATATCTATACAAAACCATGGTTACCGTTGTATCGGAATCTCAGTGATAATCCTGTTGTGTTGAGTGAATGAGAGATGAACAATTGTTAGTGAAAGTCAGGTGGTCCCTTTTACTGGTGCCGTAAACATTGATTTGAATAAAATAAGGTGTGAATGATATGCCTTGTTTGGTACTGTACTGTGCCTAATACAAAGGCCTTACATTATTCGTTGTTGTACTTCCAAATTGGACCTTAGTGATCAGTGAGAAGGTTTATTTTGAAGAATCACTTGAATACGAATAACCGCTTTTGACAAGTTGCTGCGTAACTGGTGTCTTTAAAGACGTTTTTTTCGAAAATTCGTATGTGGAATGTCGAAACAATGGAATGTGCACTTTATCTTAATGTTAGATAAAGCATCTTATGCTATGGAGAACGTAAACGAAATAGGTCTTTTATAGTAAGCAGATTGGTTGCCGATTAAAATAAAGAGTTGCTGCTGCTTGACATTAAACTGTGTTGAATATTTACGACTTAAAATATTTTAAATTACTATAACTGAAATAAAGATTGCACCTTAAACATAAATAACCTTCAAACAAGAAAAGTCTTGCTTTAAATGGTAATGGTTGGCAACTTAATCCAATAAAAACGTAAGGTAATTGGTACTTAATTTACAAATAATATATGTATAATCTTTTTTTTACGAAAACTTTCCCGTTTACAAATTGTTATATATTTTGCTTAAAGCACCTAATTGTGCCTTCAATACAAAACCAAAAACCAAAGAAACTCGTAGTTCCAAAACGCCAAACTAAAAACTACAAAGATATTAGTGGGCACGTTGTCATGAGCAAACGCCTGTAGTGAACCACACCATCACTGGACAAACAAAATTGGTAAACTATCGAACAACATCTGTTGCGAGCAATATTCGAGATTTAGGTGAGATTTTGTATAGAAATGAATCCGGCCAATTGGCTGGCCATCTGGCGGTGGCTATTGTGTGACAATACTCACAGTAGGATATGTTCATTGACTGCAGTCTGCACTAATATATGAATTTTATGAGAAGTCTACAGTGAAAAAAATAATACTTATGTTTAAAAAAAATACAGGCTAGGTATGCTATAATATAAGGTAAGGCCGATTTGTGGTATTTTCAATTCGATTTTGTATCACTATTGACATTATCATTTAGGAATTTCATCGGTAGCACGGCTATGTTAAAGTTCTCTAAATTGAAATCGAAACAAAATTACAGGGATTTCTACACTATACCTACTCTGTATCCTGTATCTTTCGGTATTAAAATTTTAAATAAAAGTAAACAAAATCTACCCTCAAATGGGTCCTTAAGCCAGTTGAGGGTATATGAAAACATTACATGATCAAATAATGTAGGTTAAAGTCAGGTCGTTCAGTGACAGATCCAGGCGGTTGTGTATTTGGTTGGTTAACCAATAAATGTTAAAAATACCCGAAAATATACAAATTGTTTGTTTACTTTTATTTAAGTACCTAAAGATAGACGAATCTATATTGATCAGTATCATTAATTATCAGATTGGTGAGAATCTTAATTCGTTAAATTCTAATCGTTAAATGATAATAAACATATCAACTCAACTGAATCTGTAATAGGTATTTGTTTACAGAGCAAAGTCTCTCTCGCAGGTCTTCAGTAGCAGAGCGTCCATAAAACTCGATTCCCATTGACTTCTTAAGGGGATAAGTTCGCCTTTGTACATATTTACTGTATTCTTTCTACGTATGTTATGTACTTGTTTTGTGCAATTAATTTTTTACTACTACTACTACTACTACTTTCCCATTTTTAAACAATTATTAAGAACTCTTACTACACTTTTACATACAGGTATCAAGAAAAGAAAGCAAATTATTTCCTGGTTGCTCAACAGATACATTTAAAGCACCGGCACGTCTCATGGATAAACAAAGCTGGCCCACTGTAAGTATTTTGCTCTATACGTCACAGGGGTCTAACTGGTCACGAGTCTGATAAATGTGTGGTCACGCCGATTTTCGAACCCCGGCCGGCGTGCCATCCGGAGCCGGAGCTAATGAAACCAATCGATTTGAACTTGCTATTCTAAACTCAGGGTAACAACAATAAGCTTTGTGCGTGTGTGATTTTATATATACGATATTTAGAGTCGTGCTGACAAATCAGGGGTTAATGAAAACCAATCGATAAAACTTGCAATTTAAATTCTAAGTGTAATTCCACTATAAGCTTTATGACTGTGTGATGTTGTATACATATTTTATATATACGATATTTAGAGTCGTGCTGACAAATCAGGGGTTAATGAAAACCAATCGATAAAACTTGCAATTTAAATTCTAAGTGTAATTCCACTATAAGCTTTATGACTGTGTGATGTTGTATACATATTTTATATATACGATATTTTAAACGTGCCGTCAAGTCTGAGGTTAACGAAAACCAATCGTTTTGTATTTGCGATTCTTAATTACTTACAGAATCAGCAACAAAGAAAAAAATATTTCGTACACATACCTATATTTATTATATATATTATGATATTGTAGGTCAGGCTGGTTTATTTGGAGCTAATAGAAATCGATTGATTAGAACCTGCGATTCTAGATCTGTCGCTCTATTAAAAATAGGTACAAGTCTCGCGCAGCTCAAGTGAAAAAGGGTATAAGTATTATATGAAGATTATACCCTTTTTACCCGTGGCGCGAGATTTGTACCCACTTTCACTGTGCCACAAAAATATTATAAGATTATAGCAATTATTAGGGTTGGCAGAACTAGACGTCCCTTTGCGTGCGCGACCACTGATAAGATAATAACTTGAATTTTGACAGCCCTAAACAGCCAAAAGCGATAGTGCAATACATTAGAAAGGGAGAGCATGATTCGTCCCTGAATCGCTGTCAAACTCGGTTTTGTAGGAAGTTGGTAGGAAGTGTCATTTCTGTACGGTAGTGTTATTATCTATTTATTCTGTGTGTGTGTGTGTGTGTGTGTGTGTGTGTATTTTTAAGCATTAGAAAAAAGGTAAATAATCTTGACAATCTTGACATGTCTATTACTTAAAAAAAGGTTTTTTAAAAATCAGTAATTATTACTAATGAAAGCAAAATAAATGCAAATGATCGTGTATGATTTATAATTGTTACCTACACATTTGCCGCGACTTAAATTCCATAAGTGTTTTTCAATAAAAAAGACACGTTAAAATCGCTTGCCTTCTTTCTAATGCTAAAAAACGTACAATTTTACAAATTTGATTGCACAATTTTATAGGCATGTTGTTAAATATGGTTTTGATAATTTAATTATATACTATATAATGGGTATTTATACAGTCACCTCCAATAATGGCAATAATTTATGGGGTGAATATATAGGACATACTGAGCAACTTTTACTATCGGACCAGCCCCAAAATCGCGAAAAAAAAATTGTTGTTCATACGTTTTGGCTGTCTGACCTTGACATTTTCTATGGGAGAGTAATTTTTTTTGCGATTTCGGGGTTGTTCCCATAGTAAAAGTAGCTCAATATTACAATACAAATATTCTTTATTGCTCACTAATATGAAAAACATAATGACATACAAATGACAAGACCTACCTACCTTCCTATATACTCAGCCTGTAAATTATTGCAGGTGACCAAATAAACACCCAGTATAGGTTTCATATATTAATTATACATTAATTATAAATTGATTGACACATAGTACCTAAGTAGCGTAGTAATATAGTGTAGGTTAATGTGATTAGTTGATCAAAGCTTTGGCGATTTAGCTAGACTAAATTGATGTTAAATAGATTGTGCGTTAATCTGATAGATAATTAATAATTCTGTGTATTCTGTGAATTTGCTAAAAGTGTTTTTCGCACAAAAACTTAGCCTCACTGTGCAGAGAGGGAACACGGCCAGTGTCCTGCGAACAATGCCTCAGGCTAATTTAGGCTTAGTTTTTTGATAATATAGCTATTAATTTTGTATGTTAAATTAAATTCTGAAATTTTAATGTATTTAAAAATAAAATGTAAAGTTTCAAAGTGGACTGAATCTTTTTTGTAGAAATATTTGTGGAAATTATTTACGTATATTAAACAATTCTGTGTATCATCATTAATTGATTAATTACTAAGATAAATTTTAATCTACAGCTATAAATATCTATTGGGCAAGAAACGAATCGAACTGTTATTTACTAGAATATAAAAGCATAGCTAAGTTGTTATTAATTAAAGTAAAGATGCTAAGCACAGTATCACAGTCCGCTAGCGTCATGGGCAGGACAGCAATATAATTACGCACGTGCGACAGAGATGGGAAGAGACGGTTCAATGTATGAAATTATTCGTCGTAAATAGCGTCCTTATTTAACTGTATTGGTGGCGCTACTGCACCAAATTCCTAGATTCCTTGAAGTTTTACTGTTTTGCCTTATGGTTGACTGGTAGAGAATGGCTATTGGCATTAACCTCGCCTGTTGTACTATTTTTTTATGTGCAATAAAGTTTAAATAAATAAATAAATTCTTTTTCGGTATAACCTTTTTCACATAATAACTCTAAGGTTACTAGTTAGCCACCGTGACAGGACACTGACTGACACTGACATTGACTGACTGACAACTGACTTCACTTGACAATTAATCACCGGAAGTTTAGCATCGGGTTGTCGTTGAGATTCAAGATGGCGAAGTGGCCTCGAGAATATTTTTTTTGTGTTTTGCTCATTAATGTTGTTTAATGTAATTTTGATAGCTTATTATGCAGTAAACTATAGTGGAAGTGTGCAGCTAATGAAAAACTAATCTTGAAACGCGTTTAACCATGTTTTAATCAACACCCGGCAATCCATCGTGGCTTTGAGTAAAGTTCAGCTATCTCTTTACTAAAAGCAACTACCGAAAAACGTCATGTTCTATAAGCACAATTAAATCTACTCAAAGAGCATATAATCACTACGTGAATCTACTACTGAACAACGACACATGACGTTGGCAAAATCATCATAGATTTGACGGAGGCCATATTTTAAAAGAAGAAGGTTAGCATCGAAAGTATATTTATTATGGTTTGTCAGTGATTCCGCCCATTGAAGCTAATGTATAATATATCGTCGCCCCGCTAAGTTATCATGTAGTCGCATATCGAAAGAATAATTAAAATAAAATATAGCTGAGGACTACGGACTAATAGGGTAAGTCACCTGCGAGCACTAATTTCTTAGATAAAATTTTTAAACAGCCCCAGCTCTCGTTATTATCCCGTTCGTTTCCTCAAAATTTTAAGTCTTTACGACAAACTTTATCATGTATGCTCTATGATTAAGTTTATACTCGCATTTCTGTACGATTAAACCTGAAGCGAAACCATAATTTATGAAATATACATATTTATTTTATGGAAAATTTGGCATTTTGTTATAAGTGGTGAAGTTACCCCGTTTCATTTACCATGGCGGGATTCCACTTGAATCTGCACATTTGCACAAAGAGAACCATAATGTTGATCTATTGTTTAATAGCTTTAAGTACAAGCTCAAAGGCATGTTTTCAAAGTCAGCGTGTGGTTAAATAATAACATTAAAAACACAAATCTAGACTGGATAGTTTCATGTAAGACACGAAGCCACAAAAAAAGTTTGCCGGGTATATTTTGTTGTCACTACTTGTATTGTTTCCGCCTAATGACCGTTTCAAGTGGAATCCCGCCATGGTTAATGAAATGGGGTATAATATAACATACCAAATTATAGCTTGACATTTGTAAAAGCGCTACGTGATTTTCAGTACAACCAGATGTTCCGTATAAATAACTGTTAAATGTCTACTATTTCGTGTAACATTATTTTATGTATTTACCAGTATTTATCCAAGATATTACAGGAACACTACACCCAAATTGTAACAACAACTGGCATCCCGGAGCGAGGGGTCTTTGTTCCGAACGGTGTCAATTAAGCCACCGTCATAATCCAGCCCATGTTTGTCCAAGGCCGGCCCGCAAATAATGTATTGGATTAATACGTTTCTTGGCATTGATATGTCACGAATTCGGGAGTTAATAATATGTTTGGTTTATTAATAGAACTCTGTATTTAACAAAAATATAATAATTAGCAATACTACCTTATATTTTTCTAGTAAACATTTGGAATGGTAGGCGTTACGAGAGCATCTGCAGAGGGCTGGAGTTAGAGCAAGAAAAGTCTGCAAAGATTATGATAGCATACGCAGTACACTGATATTTATAAGTCAAAATTTCATAGAAGTTTGACGTTTAAAATAACACTTGCACTGTGTATGCTATCAAAATCGTTGCATTCTTATGTTGGTCTAACTCTTGGCCAGGAAGTAGTCCGGCATAAATAGACAACCCGCCAATAACAATTTGTGTTTTATTTATATTACATATTTGATAAATAAACACTTGCTTTTAAATACATAAACTAGAATCCATCTTTGCACCGAATTGACAAGTGAATGAAGTGACAGAGCGGGTGTGGCTTCACGACAGACGTCTTTTTTTTTAAATATGCTTTGTGGCGCTGTTAAACATTTAGGTCAATTCGAAAGTATTTTTAATTATCTATAAGGTGACAATTTGGCAATTAATTTGTCGAAAGTTCACTGATATCAGAATGATATTTGAATGATATCAGTTCGTTATCATGCGGCTCACTCGCAATAGTACATGTACGGAAAAAATATTTAATATTAGACGAACTCCATTAATCATTGAGAAAAATACACTGCGTTAATAAAAAATTGGAACCAATACAACATATTCTAAAGTGAATATAATTTTATACAAGTGTTACACTCCAACAAGCAAACCAGTAAACTTTCTTGGCTGCTAGTAAGAAATTTATTGTTCAATTTTGCAATTGGTTACCACTACTGAGAAAATAAAGGGTTAAACTTTGTTCCAGTGAAATGTGCCACGGCATTGTTAATTTATTACTGTCTTACTTGACTTGACGGTGGAATAAGTCTAGATTGACGAAAAGTAATTACATCCTTAACCTCCTAAGTCCGGTGTCCTTTTAAAAGGACAAATTCAAATTGAATTTTGAACTATAATGGAATAAAAGAAGCATCCAAATTCAAAACTGCAAACATGACTGTCTTAATACGTTTTCCCGCTGGAGATGCGTTTTTGACGTAATCGTTTCAGAATACTACGTAAGTTAAGTTGCTCATCAGTACCCCTAGTGTAAATAAATTCGATTTCGAAACGTGACGTACGCGTTTGCGTTTAGTCTCATTTTGTATTGGATTTAGAAAGAGCGCGCCAAGCGGGACGTTTTGGAAACTCAAAATCCTATACAAAATGAGACTTAACGCAAACGCGTTCGTCACGTTATGATGTCGATCAAATTTACACTAGGGGTACAGGTTTACATAGCTACAGCGTTAAACGCGTATCATGGATATTTTAGTTCAGTGTTAAGATATGGGCTTATTTTGTGGTTCCCCACATTTACAACATTTGAAAGCGCCTCAACCAGAAATTAACGGGATCCTGGAAGGTTGGTTCACAATTGTGTTCCCAGGACAGCATTATATTCCAATCACTGTTTTGTGATGTGCATGAAACTTTTTAACAAGTTACCAAAATCTATAAGAGAACTGCCTGTACATACATTTAGAATCAAATTAATGAAGCTATTTACTGATAAAAGCTTTTACAGTGTTAAATATTTCCTCTCTGAAGATATACAGCCAGATTTGTAATCGTTCTACGATTTTTGCATACTACTTAGTACAACCTGTTTAGTACAAATAGCAGAATAAGGAACCAATTGTCACTTACCACCTAAGACACTACTGTACCTACTTTTTCTTTGCAATTAAATACATACATACATGTACTTTGAAGCGCGTACTTTTGGTACGTTGTTTCATCTATTGATAATATTGATGCTGACTGTATACTACGATAAATTGATGGATGAGAATTAAATAGGACTGACAAGTCCAAAATGAAAGCAATTATTTGTGGGTACAGTATACTGCCAAAGCCCCGAAACTGTCGTATCGGCCGATGAAAGAGCATTTTGAATTTGGAATTTGTCGCACCAGAATACGGTATACTATTGTATGAATTGTTCAATGGCTGTTTATGTGGGGTAAGTTAATACGTATTGCAATATTGGTTAATAAGAGCCAGTCGTCGAGTTGCGGAAACCTGCCCGTGCTACAATACAACACAATGAGTTTTATAATCCTCCTTGTATCCTTACTTACCTACATGAAGGGATATTCAAACCCCAATATGTGAAGTATGAGTCTGTGCTGAAAAAGAAGAATCGTGGAGTATTTAGATATATATTCATGCATAATTCTACAACATTACAGTTAGAGGCGCCAATGCGCTGTAGAATTAAATATTTTCATATGATAATAAAATTATGTGCTGAATATGACAAAACTTAATTCAAGTATAATGATTCACTAAAACGTAAAAATTCTATATAAAGTTTATGATGTTTCGCAATATACTGATTTGCTATATTAAAAAAAAAACAAGAAACAAAGAAAAAAATAAAAGTACATAGGAAAAAAACTTGTGACTACTTATTTACCATGACATAAGAACATTAAATATAATGAATAGCATAATTTTAATTTAATATAAATGATCTCATGTACAGTTAAAGAATTTAATTTCCTACCCATTTCGTACCTTGTCACAATGACAATTCGTGACTAAATGTCTGCGTGATATCTCACACTAATGGGTACATTATTATTATATATATGTATGTTTATTTATATATATTGAATATGTATATATGTAGGTATATTTAAAATATATATTTGTGTAAGTATAGTATCATAGTAGTCTCGACTTGTGTCTATTTCCATATCAACTCTTTACAATCCTGCACCAAACTAACTATTTCTGTTTAGCCCAATGGTTGACTGGTAGAGAATGCCTCAAGGCGTTAAGTCCGCCATTTGTACTCTTTTTGTAAATTTGTGCAATAAAGTTTAAACAAACAAACAAACAAACAATAGTATGCGGTCTCTAGCGAGTTTCATGTTGTTTGTCACTGTGGCAAGGTACGAAATGGGTAGGAAATTAAATTCCTTGACCGTACGTCAAAAGCAAGTAAAGATAATCTATATCTGTCAGATATTATCTGACAATTTAAATCAATCAATAAGTACCTATACAATATGTAATCAGTTATATCAATATAAATATAATTTGTAAATATTTATAAGTAGATAAAAACAAATAATCCATGCTCATCACACATGTATCTAAATGCCGGGATTTGAACCCCAGGCCTATCGGCTCCATAGGCAGGGTAAGTACCAACTCGGCCGATTTATTAATTTCGAGCGCTCGATTATTGTGTGGCTATCTTCAATTCTTTACTACGACTAGGCATTGAAAACGAGTGGTCAATACCACTACGAGTATATTCCCATTTTCTATCGCTCGTATTTCAAAAATATTATTTTGCCGTTTTTCGATTTAATTTTCGTGTGACAAAATCGACCGACGCGAAATCCATAAATCGACCCCCAGGTCGTCTAATTTTGCACTGAAAACTAAACAAGCAAAACAAGCTTAGCTTATATTTCCTAGTAGAAATATTTTCGAAGCTTAGGAATTTCCTGCGCCATACTCCAAACATATTCCTTTAAGAGAGGGCGTAAAGACAGGAAATTAGAAAGGAACAAAAGATTAGTTCACTCGAGCAGGCGTTCTACGACCACTGGAAGTTATTCTCTAGTAGTTTTAAGACACTCTTATAATAAGTGTGTTTTAAAGAACAGTGTCTTGTAATATATTTATTCATTGTATAATAATTACCTGTTGTTTACTTCTATCTTAATGTATTATATGCGTTTCCATGTAAATTTATTCTGAGGTTATGCAATAAAGAGGATTTGTATTGTATTGTAATACTTAATGTTAACATGCAAATGAACACTACCAATAAAATGAATATGAAATATGAATAATATGTCGCGCCACGTGAAACACGTGACGGTAAACTTGGCGCTTGCGCGGGTTTTAACGTTTTACTTATTGAGGTGTACCTATTTGGTTCAGAGATATTGATCTCTGAAATCTTATTAGTTTAAAATTTGGCTAGTCACATTCCTCTGCTATATCAATAGCTATTTTTACTAAAATGATACTTCTATGGTAAGAAGGGTAACGATATTAACATTGTAAAATAAATGATTCCGAACGAGTTGTGGCGTAAAATCACTACGGAATGGGAGCCTGAACTCGAATCGGCAATCCGGCATCGGCAGACCCTGCCGGCGGTGGCGGGATGAACTGGACTCCTTCTTGAAGGAGTGGCCAGACACAGCACTGGATCGAGATCAGTGGAGAAATTGGGCCGAGGCCTTTGTCCAGCAGTAGGCCACGATCTAATAATGTCATTATACTAATTATTTCATAGGACCTGCAGCGGGCCGGATAAAATCTTTTCGCGGGCCGCAGCTGTAAGATTTTACTTAGAGTCTGCCCTCTCAAACAGTAGTTTTCGAGTGATTTTCTCATGGCATTTGCCCTTGATTATAACGTGTGGAAATGTTATATGAAATAAAACATTTTGCGTTAGCCTTCTCTTAAAGTAAAATCCCAGCGTTCCCAGTATCTCGTATCCACGTTGTTTGATTTTGAATCTGTATGTTGATTGATATCAGCGCCTCTGTGCGACGGTATGGGAGGAAGTTGGTACAGCTACAGTGCAAGTTTTGTTAGTTTGCAGCTTGTGTGCCGAACATATCATGCTGTGCCAGAGATCACACTTCTACTAGATGGAGTATAGACGATGATTCGCGGATGCCGAACATTGATTTCTGTTTGTTGATATCTGCAGCGACGATATTGGAGGAAGTTGTAGTGCAAGGTTTGTTAGTTGGCAGCTTGTGTGCCAAACATATCATGCTGTGCCAGAGATCACGCTCCTACTAGATGGAGTATAGACGGTGACTTGCGGATACCGAACATTGATTTCTGTCTGTAGCTTGTGTGTTGCTTTACATTGCGGGCCGAATAATTTTGTCACGGTTAAACTAAGTGCCCTGTTGTTCTTTATTTTATTGCTCTACTGCCCCAGAGGTATAGGCCCCAATAAGTCAGGTACAAAAATCGGCCAAGAGCATATCGGGCCATGCTCAAAATAGGGTTGCGTAGTTACAATTCTGTCAGAAGAAATTCTGACACATTTTTTTTTTCTTTCAAAGTAATTATTTCCTAAAATATTCACTTTATCAAAAAATTATTGTTGAAGACTCGTATTCGTTTTCAAATACCTATTCAACAATACCCCATACCATTGGGTTTAAGCAAAAAAAAATGTTGTATGGGAGGTACCCCAAAAAACTGTTGTAGTTTTTATTTTACCGTTCTATCGCCATGCCTGATTTTTTTATTTATCCATGCCAAATTGCAGCTTTTTAACACTTGGAGGAGTTGCCTACGAAACCCTAAAAAGAAGTGTCCAAAATACACACGCTTTTTTCTTAACAATAAAGTTATCTATATATCATACCATTTTGACCACCATGCCCGCTTAATAGCTACTTCTCAAAATATGTCAATATTGTGAATATGCACTTTAACGTCTTGATAATAGAGGTTTTGTTCATATATTTGTGAACACTTAGTCCGTTCCGATAAATCTGATGGCGATTGTACCTACACTGAAATCAAAATACTTATACAACAAGTGCAGTCCTCTAATAAAGTCGTTCCCCATCAACTAAATAATAATAAGTTACAAAAAGTTTAATCAGTATTGAGTGATGGAGGGCACACGCCGTATCGACATTACACAGAGTTAATTAAATAGGGTAGTTCTTACTAGTTACCCAACAGCTGCTAAATATCAACGAACGGTTGTTAGAATAGATGTAGTGAGACAGTAAATATATTTTGTTTTTAGAGTTCCGTACCTAACTAAGAGCCAATCGAAATCTAGTCATGCATAAGCAGAACTTAGGAAAAAATTTAAAAGATGGTGTAAGGGTAGGTGCGAGACCCTATTAAAAAAAAGTATTTAAAAAAAGCTGCTGCCTTCAATAGTGATATGAAGAGGTAGTAGAAGAGAAGGGTCTTGGGGGACTTTCAGTATAAGATTCTTGCACCATCTTCGCACTCAAAAGCTTTAATGTGTCGTCTTGTGCCTCTGACTCTTATGGAGACAGCTCTAATTACGGAAATTTTAACTTTAACTTTCAGCCAGAAAATAATTTGTAATACTTACTGATTTTTTAAAAACGTCTTTCAATAAAAAGATACGTCAAAATTGTTTACCTTTTTTCTAATGCTAAAAATATTACTTTCCCATAGAAAATGTCAAGGTCAGACAGCCAAAATGTATGAAACAGCCAAATTTTTTTTAGCGATTTCAGGGTTGATCCCATACAGTAAAAGTTGCTCAGTATGACTTATATATTCACCCTGTAAATTATTGCAGGTGACTAAATAAAAAGCCTGTATGTATTTTGCTTATATATATAATAATATATATATATATATATATATATATATATATTTATATATATATATATATATATGTAATAGGACATTTATTACACAAATTGACTAAGTCCCACAGTAAGCTCAATAAGGCTTGTGTTGAGGGTACTTAGACAACGATATATACATATAATATATAAATATTTATAAATACTTAAATACATAGAAAACACCCATGACTCAGGAACAAATATTCATGCTCATCACACGAATAAATGCCCTTACCAGGATTTGAACCCGGGACCATCAGCTTCGTAGGCAGGGTCACTACCCACTAGGCCAAACCGGTCGTCAACAAATACAATATATACATTATGTATATTGTTATTGTAAATAAATATTAATAATTTTAAAACCCTGTATATATTTAGGGAGGCACTCCATACAAACCGAAATGAAAAAAAAAAAATCAACGTGTGGCTCATCATTGTTAAAAACAACTTTAAGGTTTCTAAAAAGGAGTTTTTGATTAAGTGAATACTTTTGACTTTTCATCTGGCGTACAAAAAAAGAAATTAAAAACAAAAATATATAGCTTAACAATACTTTCCACGAAAATTGTTACACATTAATGGTAATGCGTTTAATTGAGACTTTTGTTTTCATAAGAAGCACGTAAGCGCCGCGAAAGTGCGAATTTTTGCTTGTATGTATGGCTTTTTCATATCGTATGAAGGAACAGACTTACAGAGCCCTCCATCAGGCGCAGCCCGACACGCACTTGGTCCGTTTTTTTGTAATCAGTATCACATAATGAAGACAAATGCAAATTGCCAGTTATTACAGCATTTTCCTTTAATTCCACTGGGAATAATGGCAGCTATTTTTAAAAAGTTCCAGCGAGCATTATTCTTCGTTCGCATTATCGTGAAGTTCGCAGTAGAAGAGTGATAGCTTCTGAACTTGGCCGCACTCATAGATCACAACCCACTACATAGTATTTTAAAGAAAATTCTCTATTTAAGTTAGAATCGTAGGTACCTGCATAATTTGTAAAAAGATGTATCTAAACATAAAACAAATAAAAAACTGAAAAATAACTACTATATATTATAAACTAAACAAAATCAATAAACCTAAATACAAGGTGTTTATTTAGTCACCTGCAATAATTTACGGGATGAATATACACCGTGTTTTTATTGAATTCCGTTAATTTCGGGGTATCGGTAAGTACGTTTGAGGAAGCTACATGGCGTAATAAATTTAAAAAAAAAACTTTATTTTTTATTAATATTATTTTTATAAAAAGTAATTAAATGTTGCATATAGCGTTGTTGTAACACGGGCATTACATTTCAATATACATATCAATGTCATTTTGAACATCAATCGTCCGAGATAGTATTTACGTTTTGAAGCAAATGTTTATTAACTCATACTTAACACTAATCAATATGTAAACAGGCCCTAAGCCAAGTGTACACGCTTGTAAGGGCCTTATATAAGATAAAAATTAAATATTGATTATCTCCGAAATGGAGGTAATTAGAATACCGGTGTCTTTGAGAAAGTTACTTAATTTAAGTTCAGGGATACACCCTTGAAATTACGGGAAATAAAAAAAACACGGTGTATAGGTCATATTGAGCACCTTTTAGTGATCAATCCCGAACATTCTATGGTAGAGTTTTTTTTTTACACAGCCCGTAAATTATTGCAGGTGATTGAATAAATACCTTGTATATCTAAACCGAAATATAAACGAAACATGTATAAAACATCTACTTAGATATTGTAACCTGCCCCCTCTGCGCCCGACGCAAAGGTGCACATCACGCTCGTTGTGTATTTTTTTTATAAAATAGATATTTATTTATGACTGTCAAATCCTACCTCCCCAAACCTACTAGCAAAGCTAGACATGCTCCTACCTATCTAAAATCAGTATACTAAGAGATACGGGCTTACTAGAAGTGACACAAATAATAGGTAGTAAATTAATTGTCAACTGAAGACATCAGATTGACCGTGAGGACATTTTAAACAGTCTAGCGGTGAGATGTGACTTGCACACAGTTCACGGGGTAAATTTTATCACGCTCCCCAGCGATGGGGTTGGCTGGCACTTTGATGGATAACATCGGCGGGGTGTCAATAGGCGAACTAAATTGATAGAGCACGTATGAGCATAAGCTAATTGAGGCCTGCGTGTTCGGAAAGTGCCGTGGGGACAGAGGACTGGTTAGGCATGTGCACTGGCTATGGCATTGGTTAATGTAACTGTTGAAGTGTGTTGAAAATACTACTAAGAGGAAATACCAGCTGCGCCCCTTCACAGATTTGAGGTAAATACTAAATATCTCCGTCGAGCTAACGGGGGCAGCTCCTAAAATTAGTGCGATAAGGACAACTATAAGTACAGCTCGGGCGAATCCTGCTTACTAATAATCTCATAAATCAAAGTTTCGTTCCAAAGATTTGTCTCCAAAACTTAAAAATATCTGTGTCTGACCATATATGCGTTTATTGTTGCCGATTTTGTATGCTAGGCGTCTGTTTACGAAGCATTTTATTTGGCCGTTTTTAGCGCTTTTTAAAGTAGGTAGGTAACCTAGTTCTTATAAAACAGGAATATCAAAATAATAAAACAAAACGTACATACAGACACATGTACTGATAATATTGAACTCATATATATATATAAAAAAAAAAACTTATTTAGAACCAAAATCCACCAGAGAAAAATGTCGAGAACGTTTCTATGGAAAAATTACCACTAACGTTTCCCCTTGATGGTTGCATGTGAAAATTTAATTTTGGTTGAACGCCGGTTTAGAATACCTACCTAAGAATGATGGGAGACCCGTATGTAACATTTGCTTGAAGACGGTCTGAATTTAGCCCTTTCTTAAACTGGGTATAACGTAATGCATTTATCGTACTGAAACCGCATCAGTGTAATAACCGCCTAAGCTGTAAAGATGCCCAACTCCCCCGCTTCCACTAGCGTACAAATTTCTGTACATTCGGCAGCTAGAGATGGACCGAATATTCATCACATTCGGCAAGGTTGCCAATGTTCGTTTTCGGCCGAATTATTCGGTTAAAGTGGCGAATTTTTTTGTAAGGCTTGTCTTATTGCAACGGCTACGTTTTCCCGTTGTCACTAAAATACATGATGAGACATTGAATCTATGGCATGTTTTGATTATTTGGAGAGTCATGTTTTTTTTGCGAGTTGCCTTTTTATCTGTTTGATTTTAGAATTCATATTTATCTGCTAATATATTTGAAGGGTTTTCAAAGGTTTTATTAAAATGATAAAGATGAACCTAATAATTCGACCGAATATTCGATTCAGTAAGAGCTGAACAAAAAAAACATATTCGGCAACCCGACTTTCCAACCCAATGTCGCGGGTACAAACCCCGGCTCGTATCTATGAGTTTTTCGGAACTTATATACGAAATGGATATTGACTGGTAAATATCAAATAATTTTGATATTGACCAGTCGCTTGTCTGTAAAGGAAAATATCCTGAGGAAACCGGACTAATCCCAATAAGGCTTATTTTACCCTCTTGGTTGGAAGGTCAGATGGCAGTAGCTTTCGTAAAAACTAGTGCCTACGCCTATTAGGATTGTTGCCAAGCGGACCCCAGGCTCCCATGAGCCGTGGCAAAATGCCGGAACAACGCGAGGACGATGATTCGGACCCCATAATCGGCACATCTCTACATCAGACGGGTCTGCAGTTACCAGCGGACAGCACAAAAATATTTCAATCCATTAACACAGAGATATAACCATGAAACTCGCAACCGAAATGCAAAGTTTGCAAATGATTTGCAAATAAAACCAACTGCATACTAATTAATTATACAAATAGCGCAATTTTCAGTAAAAACAACACCCGACCGACCATTGTGCTCCATTTTCTGTGTAACGTGTTATAAGACTACTAATTAAATCATTCCCACTAACGTAAACTAGAACACCTTATCAAGAACTAAACTTGAAAGGGCCTAACCGACGCATATTTTGCACAAACATATGACATTTCATGTAAACAAAGTTGAGCACGAACCCTAATTAACTAGCGAGAACATTACCTTTTGAATTTCATTTTGTATCTAACAAGTCCGACCGGGCTACCTTAGATTAAACTAATCGTAGATAGGTACGTCATGTGACTGACCTCTACTCTAAAATTCTACATTAAAAGGATCCATCCTCATTTTTTTATTTCAATCTGTGTCTTTTGTTTTTGACAGAAGTTTAAGATTTGATTGTCAGATTTTTGATGGTTGGATACCCTTAAGGGGGAAGAATAGCTTTGCGATCCTTATGAAATAACGGTACTTTTTCTATGAAATTCCATTTCGGGAGAAAACGGTTTCCACTAAATCTAAACAAATCACTTTGATTTTGATGTCGATCGCTTCAGCATAATGTGAACAAGGTTTATAAGTTTCGCTTTTTTGAAATTTTTAATTTTTTGATATGCAAATTTTGAATAAAAAGGAAAATCTATAAACCTAGTTTTTCATTTTGTCAATAACATACTAAAAATCATGGAGAATGGAAAATATTTAGAAGTGGAAAAATATATATCATATGGTATTCTCTATTTTTGTATGGACTACTACTCGTGCTGTACTTTCCTCTTAATACATATGGTGAGGTATTCTTGTCTAGGCACTATGCACTGCGTTTGAAGTATCCACCAGCTTGCCCTGCGAACATGTTTTATGTTACGCCACTGAAACTTGTTATAACTTTACCCCCTTAATCTGCTGCAAAAAAGTTATGAAAGTTTTAAAACTTGCTTGAACATTTTAGAACTGAGATCAATTTTTGAGATCAATTAGTGAACTCCAGCCAGCAGTTTAGCTTTTCTGAGTAAGTTAGTTAGTGAGTTAGTGTTCATTATTACCTACACGTGATTCTTCATTTAGAGAAATTATTATGATAAAATATATAGCCACTTAGTATATCATTAATAAAATTATTATTATATATATTATGAGACAAAATCATGCTACCTATGCCTGTACGCTGCCGAATCTAAATTGTAGGTAATCTAAGTAACCGACCTACATTTTATTTTTCATACGCCAGGGGTGGCACACTACTTATAGTTAATTCGTATCATCTGCTACCCGGGTAATTATTTAAAAGGGAACAGTATGAACCGCACTTAAGCCCCAGCGCGTGCGCGACCCTAATTGTTGCATCCGATAACCAATATCGGTGTGGGGTGACCCTAATTTTGGACATTTGTTGCGAAATTACAAGTCTAGAAATTATAGGCTTGAACATGCGACCCAAATACATAATCATGGGATTTAACTAATAATGTACAGGTTAGTCAGTATTATTGGAGATCATACTCGTTTATATTTTGAACTGACCGAATTTGCAATCCTGCATTAATTAAAACTTTTCGTAAAACGTAATGAATGGCGTTCTTGTAACACGGGCTTTATATTTAAATCCACCAAACAATCGAAATTGCAGTATTTTACTTTTCGGAAAAAAATTAAAATTGTTAAAAAAAGTATTTTCTTGGCCTATTCTTGGTGATATTACTATAAGTAACTTTTCCGGATGAAACAAAACGAAAAAACGCATTTAACCGGTTTCCAAAACCGAAGTGATCCCATAAGTGCTTTGTGAAGAAAGTTTAGTACGAAGCACTAAAAATTGGGTACTTGACACATGTTGAATATTATAACAAAATTTTGTTAAATGGATAGAAAATGAGCCATCCATGATAAAAAAGTGGAATTTAAAAAATTATATTGAGATTATAAAAAAATACAAAGCTCCGAAGTCCCAAAAAAAATTTTTTTTTGTCTTTCAAAAATAGAAAAGAAAGTGGTACCATTCGATTCCTTACATTTCATTGAAAAATAAATTGTAAGACGACTATACACATAAACGCAATATTTCAGGGTCAAAATGGCAATTTCCTTGATCTTCCATACATTTAGGACAGACTTATATGATGTGACGTCACATCACCTTATCATTTTGTTAGAGGCGTTTCAATCGTCGAGTGCGAGCGTCAGACTTTAACTCTCATTTCTGACCTTTGTGTTGCTTAAATGCCATGAGTCCCATATAGACATTTGATCCTTAGGAAAATCAAGATCGTTAGACATTAAACAGTCAAGTAGCCAATTACATTATTATTATTATTTCAGTAATGTCTCCTTGCGCTAGGAGCGTTTTAATATTGAGTAGTGTCCACTTGTTTATGCCTAAAGAAAGTTATTATTTGTGGCCAAATTCAGTTATTTCGACTGTTACTTGGCAATAACTCATTCACGACATCGGAATTTGCAATAACAGGATCTCACGACTTTCAATACAGATTGCAGTCCATACGGTCTTTGACATTTGCAGCGCGTAATAAAGTTCAAGGCACAATTTCGTTTCGTTTGTATTAGTAACGCTCTAAATAAGTTTTTTGTCAAATAAATAATTATTGATACAAGCTTTTATTTATTTACACTTTATTGCGCAAATTTCCAAAAAAAGAGTACAAATGGCGGACTTGACGCCCTGAGGCGTTCTACCAGTCAACCATTGGGCTAAAAATAACGTTAGGTGCAGGATTGTAAAGAGTTGATATGGAAATAGACACAAAGTCGAGACTACTATGATACTATACTCACACAAATATACATTTATCGCAACTGTACTTTTCTCTTACTTTAATCTATTTATTGTAAAGAAGTACAAATAATTTTGTGTTGTAAACTAAGTTTATTGTAAGTATGGTAATAATACACTAACATGAATGAACTAAACTGTGATGGAATGAATTATTGCCTGCGGTATTTCCAGACCGATACTTTCAAACCTTTAAGAAAAAAGCGTACTCCCATCTTAAATGCCGGCAAGGCACTTATAACCCCTCTGGTGTTGCGGGTGTCTATGAGCCACGGTAGTCGCTTACTATCAATCATTTGCCTTCTATATTATAAAAAAATTAACGAATTTACTCCCTGCCGAAGTTTCTCAGGAGATTAGTCTTGGGTTCTACAAAATAGGTCGGCTTCTAGAGTTGCAGGTGATCATACTATTCATAGGCTTCGGTAACCGCTTGCCATGAAGCGGGCCGTATATTTGTTTGCCACCGACGCGGTATAAAATAACAAAGCTACCTAATTTATTTCCTTCATGAAAAATGCCCAACGAATTCCTAAATTACAAACTAATCATGCCGGTTTTTTTTTTCAATTTAGATTTGACCTTTAAACCGAGACATTTTACTTGCTCTGGTGCCATTGTAAAGGACGCGGGTGGTTCCCCGCCATATTATAAATTACATGCGGCGTGGGGTATGTCATTGTTGCGTCCATTTCTCAAACATAACCCTCACTAGTTTATAACCGCGTATATGGTTAATGCAGTACTCTAAGCTCAATCCCTTTTCACATACGGAATGGTGTTTTCCCATGTATCCCCGCCGGGCACAGATAGAAATAGATGTTTTCATATAAATCTGTGTTTTTTTTACTTTTGTGAAAATGTCTTTCCATCAAACAATAGTCACACCTGATCGGAACGGAACCTGAACGGAAATAGTCGCCTTAGTTCTCGACCATCTTTTGGACTATAGTTGAATTGGTTTTACTGTACTTAATCATAACTATTTACTATGTTACCTTGTGCTTGACAACGCTCAAGTCATAACTTTAATAATAGTAGAAGAAGTTCAAAGTCTACTAAAAGTCTTGATTCGAATTTGACAGCTCACGTAAATGTCGCTGTACGGTCGTCGAACATTATGTTATGCGGTAGACGTTTGATAATTCAAAAAAATCCGTACACGGCGGCAAGAAGTTGATAATTCGAGAGATATGCCGCGTGGCATTAAGTTCGCCTTTTGTCACTGTATATTTTTTACTGTGCAATAAAGTTTAAATAAATAAATATAAAATTGAAGAAATTTGAACCTTATGTAGTTATATTTTCAAATAAAATTAGTTCAAATTTCTTCCATTTCCGCCGTGTATCGAAATAATGCCGTCGAATCCAACAGATTTGGTTGTAAAACACGGAGACACTATTTATTCTTGCCCATTTACACTTTGATATCGTTAACATACTGATCAATATTTTAACTGTCGCAGAATGTATTAAACTGCGTCGATTGACTGCACCCTGCGGCTTGGTGACGCACAGCGGTGGTGGCGGAACACTCCGTACATTTAAACGATGTTTTCTCTCGGGATTACTTTTTTGGATCACTTTATCAATGTCACAAAGTTGACATTATTGTTGATAAAATTATGATAAAAGCACAAATGTTATTCCAGCAATGTTACGGCTAATTTTGTTATTAATATTTCTATATTAATCTAACATTCATATGAGCAATGAATAATATGTTTTGGTAATATTAAAATAATACATGTAATGTCTATTCGTTTTTAAACTACTTATTCTGAAATAGAAAATATTTTGAAATTACTAATCTACATACTTATATAGGTACAGTTGTGTGCAATATAATTGTAATTTAGAATCTTTCTTATTATTTCCAATCAAAGCTTTACATCTAAACCCAAGTCATCCAGAAAAAATAAACTTTTCTATAAGACGATCTTCGTCGCAGAGTGTACTGCTATAATATTGCACACAACTGTACCTACTTTACTGATCTAGATATATCAGATAATTTGATTTTTCTTTTTAACTATAAACGATTTCGACTAAAGGTTCTAAACAAAAAAATATAGCTAGTTGATTGAACCCTATTGGAAACGGCAATAAAAATACCCTATTATACTATATATTAAAAATAATAACAAACCTGTGAGACACATACATTAAATATGTTAAAATACGTGACATATTAAATATGTTTAATACGCTATTCATTTTAATAAGTCACTAACTATTGTTACCACACATGTACACGCATATCAGGATGTTATACAACACACCCTATTGTCAATGCTCGCGCGCATCTTCGACAAAAGACTACGTAATTACCTTCATAACGACTTATTTTGTTTTTAGAGATCATTAGAAAGTATATCTTGTGTTCATAGTGTTATAGTTGAAATTACAATAAGCGTTACAGGAGGGTTAAGCCCGTTTACTCTACCCCTCGATAATCAAAAAGTCCGTAAAAATTACATTGTAATAAGGAAGGCGGTAAAAAGACCCATTGGTCTTACTAACGAGTATAAATCATCATATTATCGTATTTTCACCTTTAATAGCTTGTAATTTAACCATCAATGGAATAAATTAATATTAATGATCCTTGAAATTTTATGGTCACCCTTCTTTAAAGGTGCGATATGGTGTAATTATTGAGTTTAAAGAACTTGGTTTGCCAGAGGAGGGGTATGAGTGAAACTCCTAAATAAATGATATTATATTAGAGCACAACTGTTAGTAGCTTCAAATCTAAACTGAAAACACACCTGATAGCTCAACAGGGTATTGCTGCCTAAGGGCATCATTCTATATAGCCTCAGTTCCTAAATATGATTAACCCCCAAGTAGATATCTGGTTACCGCAATATAATGAACTCGCATGTATAATGTATAATATATGTACCTGAATAGCTGTTATTAATAAGTATTTTTATTTGATATTGCCTATTGATAACTGATTATTTATTATTATCTGTCACACAAGTCGCCCAGTATGCCGTTCCGCTCACCTCGCTGGCTCCACAGAAAACCAGCGCCGTTGACAACGGTCGTGCCAACTGCAATGCTGGGTGGAGACCATTTCAGCCTCACATCTGTATCTGTATGTGTATCTGTCTGTTCTGTATTATTCAACTTCCACTGTTTCTTTTTTAATTCTTGTTGTTGTTAATGTATTATCTTCTTTGTAATAATTGATGTGTTGTCTGAATAAATATTATTCTATTCTATATTAGAAAGTTTGTAAACTCGGAAGATTTATTGGTACAGACAGCAGCAAACCACGGGTGCGTGGGTTTTATGACACAATTCGTATGTAGTCTGTTTTTTTCCAAAGTCAGTGGTCTTGGTTTGGTCATAGTTGTGTGAATATGGCATTTAACCTAGCTTTTGAAATGCTTGTCTGTGAAATTCTAGGATCGTTTCTAGTAATTTAAGGGCAGAAATGAGACAATCATTAATTTTGAGACATTTATTTTTTATAAAAATGTGCTTCAGATACTCTTCTCCGACATCCGTCAAGCCGACATACAGACATCCATACAGACAGACATTACATGCGATAACGTATTCAAGCTTCGACATTAGAGGTAAGTAATATAATTTAAGTATTTTATTCGGTTTTCTTTCATTTGCAGCTTTATGAACGACAATCTTATTAAGAAATTATATTTTTAATTTGCTTTGAAGTTTCAAAGCAATACATGTAGCTACATGTATTCACAAAATGTAACTGCATAAAAATCCAACTTTAAATAGGAAAAATATAGGTTTTAACCTTTTAACCGCTCTAGTCAGATATATAAGACATACCTAGCTCATTTTGCCGCAGTCTGATAAATAAGACAAAACTTCGTGTAACTTTATACCGGCGGCGACACGAGCACGCTCGGTGAAAAATTCTAAGCGGTTAAAAGGTTAATTTTAATCTAGTTTTTTTATTATTTTATTTAAAAGAAATTAATTCCGGTATTGACTTGAAAGAAAATAATAAAATATTAACTAAATCTCGAAAATTCGGTGATGAAGTATTTTCCATACCTTGTCAGAATACTTAAATTTTCTTTTGCATACCTTCGAAAATATTCTTTCATTCTTAAGTAACAATTATGACTTTTTTACTGTTTGTTCCCGGTTCTCGACTACAACATGTCTTCCACTAACATTTACTCGTATTTGTGAATTGCATTATAGATCGTGTCATTCACGAAGACGCGGCCCTGACTCGTACTGTCATGTCATTAAAGGTTAAATTTGACAAATCTGCGCGTCTTCGTGGATGACACGAACTATATGTTTATAAAATTAAACACAACATGACTTATAAAAGCTTACGCATAGTATAAGCAAGTAGTTTTGCATATCGGGGTCACTATATACCAATACTTTGCTCTAATTTGCATTATTCAACTTTAAGTAGGTGTATTTACTATTTCATGACCCCAATTACCTAAATCTAGAAAAATAAAACAATTAGAGATATAATCTAGAAAATATTTACAGAACTTAAAATTAGTTTATTTACAAGCCTAATCTAAAATAATAATAGCGGCTATATTTTAAGATACAATATTATTTGTGATGTTCCACGGCTAGAGGTACCTTATGGCGGTTGGCGCTTAGGTACTAATGTGGTTACACGACGTAAACGCCAACCGCCATAAGGTACCTTTACTCGTGAACCTTTACATTTTGTTAGAGGTATTTTTTGCTGACTAAGTATATACCAATTCATGAGACCTCTTATAAGTAAGTATTCAGCAGTATTTGATCATTTTTAAATGTTTTGCTAGCGGTACATTTTGGTCATAGCAAAGCACTAAAAGCATTAAAAATTAATAAACGTTGTAAGATTAGAGAGACATACGTATAACTGATAAATAATTATTTCTAATAGTAAATATTAGGTTACATAATTAGGTACTTATTATCCGTGATGTAAAAAATGGAAAGGTAAAAATCAGTTTTCTAATTGTGTAGTCAAATCCTAACTATTGTGTATGTACACTTAAATATAAAAATACCCTCATTATAAAGTA
This sequence comes from Cydia pomonella, assembly GCF_033807575.1. Taxonomy (NCBI): domain Eukaryota; kingdom Metazoa; phylum Arthropoda; class Insecta; order Lepidoptera; family Tortricidae; genus Cydia; species Cydia pomonella. Next base: position 16,190,215 of record NC_084717.1, on the reverse strand, counting down.
CATTAGAAGGCACGATTTGTACCTTAATAAACGGCTATAGTGTAAAAAGATCGAAATTTTTATTCTAATCTTGAGTAATTCGCGTTCGGTGGATACAGATGCGTAAATGCGAAATATAAGCGATATGATCTAGATAATACAGTCACGTCTGAAAACATCGACACGATCGAAGTGCCAAAAATATGTATACACGACTTTATGGCCCATATATTAGGGTAGTGTATACATATTTTTGGCACTTTGTCCGTATCGATATTTTCAGACGTGACCGTACAGTGATAGGTAATAAATAATTATATCTAAGGACATAGTAAAGCTGCTTACGTATGTACTTAATAATAAAGTAACAAATTCGTTTTGGCAGTTTCAAAATACTGGTCACGCTCATCACATCTACACAAGCTTTATTCTCACAGGTAATACGACAGATTTAGGAACTGCACACAATTCATTAATATATTAAGAACGCTAAATACGAAGAATTTTGTACATTGACCAAACTGTTCCTATCTCAGCGGTCAATGTGTGAGTGATCTGTCGATACCCCCCGTCAGGGTATGAGGGGCCGCTACCGCCTCACGGCTGCGGCGGCTGTCGCGGGTCGCTTCCCCACCGACTGGTTACGGTTACTGGCTACGGTGTGGGTAGCTGGGGAGCGGTCAATGTCACTGTGCGAACTGGACGGCATCGGCAATATAAATATGCGCGTGCGATAGAAATAGGAACAGGCGGGCCAGTGTCCGGAATTCTTCGCGCTTAGCGTCTTTAGTTTATTTATACTCAATCCAGGAGAGGATAGGGTCAATCGATAGTTCACTTTCTTTGATTAATTTTCGACTCGGGTATGTTATTCTTATTAATTTCAATAAGTGTATTGTTGCCTACTAAGTGTCCCACAAAGCTATTATTAAAAAAAAAATTCCTTACTTAAAGACTGTAGCATAAGAACTATTTTCCGTCAACTTATTAAGTTGCCAACTTTTTCAACTAGACAGCAAAAAAACATTGACATATACACTAACCCCCTTAATCATAAACGAGCTACAAGTCTCAATAAGCTAATAATAGTTTGTCTTAATCTGACATTTTGTCTCATGTATTTGTAAGAAAGGGACAAACCAATCAATAAGGGGGTATGTTTTAATTTTAGGCATTTCCCGCCAAATATTTACTTGCGAACATACATTGAAAAGTTTTTTGAAAGAAACAACTTTGTTGAACTTACTGCCTAACTACCAATTTGATGATTTGAAATGAAGTCAAACGTGTACAGTCCCACATTCGCGTAGATTATAAATAGAGCTTAAAGTTATATAAAACTATATGAGACGTCTCCAAGGAAGCCAAGAACGACCTAAGTTTCAGCATAAAACAAAAAGCGTAGCAATTAAACGATATCTTTTGCCAACTCAAAGAGTCTTACTTTCATTTTATAGCTGTTTCTAAGCCAAATAAGTCGTTCTTGGCACAATACATGTATCCAATTTTGAAATCAAATTGATTATACAGCGGAGTTTTTGCCAATGATCGGACCTCCGCTTGTGGCATAAACTCGCCGGCCATCGAATTCTACAGATGAATTCCTCTTCAGTGCGTCTTCAGCAGTATCTTTAAGAGGCTCCTTTTCATCTCTGTAAAAATATAAATTGATAATAAATAAATATTATAGGGAGATTCTTAAACTCAAGAAGGTTTTTGTTGTGGGTACTCAGACAACGATATATAATATACAAATACTTAAATACATGGAAAACATCCATGACTCAGGAACATATTATACTTATATACAAGCTGCAGAATACGAGTAACTCAGGTTTTCAATGAGAATGAAACTGTATTAATATTTTTTATTGGACACGAGAAAGAGTTCGCCTTTCGTTTCCTAGGCTTTATAGATATTTATGTAAGATGTTCCATATTTATTTAAAAGTAGCTTTTCGTACTTATTTAGTTTAAACTTTGTCTACTTTGAGTTACCCATGAAACCACGAATCTCTTATCAGATTCTTACTGATCGCCAGGAGTGGCATTTAAACTTAAAATTCTTACTATGTAAAAACAGTCTCCATCCAATAATTAATCTTTTTATTAGTTTACCTACTGCAACTAATGTCAATAACTATCAAATCAAGATAAGATTATGTAGGTTCGAATGCTGCTCCTGGTATTGTTTCACATAATCCAAAGGATATTTTTCTCTTTAACACATCTACAACAACACTAACAACTTAATAACAACACCACAACCACTTTTCATATCTTCAATGCTACGGCTGTTTGAACTAATTACATGGAACTACCGAATGACAGTGGACAACTAGTATTAAAAATACAGATTATTTTGTGACATCCAAAAAAAAATGTACAAAATTTACAAACTTACATACTCATCTTGCATTATTCCACGAAATAAACTCATAGAAAAAGCGTATGTTATTTTTAATAGACTCTATACGAACGCAAATATAATAATCCATTTGAAAAGCTACACAGCAGAATTTGGCTTTTATCTTTACCATATCAGTAATAGTTTAAGCAAAATCCGTGCTTCAAACTAATTAGATCTTCAAATAACGTCACGCAACCTTTCAAAGGGATTATGAAATTTAACGAAGGGTGAATTCTCAAAGCTTATAAACGACAACAAGCATAAAATACAAGGCCAATGACTACATTGCAAAATTATTTCTGTGAACTGGTGTGACATTATTAGGAAAATTTTCTTACACTGGTGTGGTCGGGACATAGCTACGGTGGCCGGAAGGCAGCGTGGGGGAAAGACAATTATTAGTTTTCAGTGCAAAATTAAACAAGGTGCATTTTTTAAATTAGTATTAATGATAAACAAACCAAACTTGAAATTAGAATGAAAGGTGAACGGTCGTAAGAGATGTTCCAGGCAACTGGCACAACAAACGTAATTTCACGATCCAGACAAGAACATATCCGAAGCTTTAATTAAGTTTCAAGTCTCGACATTGATCCTACATCTAAAGCGTATTTACACAGATCTCTAATTACAGAACATAAAAGCGGAACTAAAATGTACGCAATTTTAAACTAAATCTAAATCCAGAGCTGTATTTACAGAAGGCTTGGGCAAGCGCAACGCTTTGGTCAATATTTACAAAGGCCAAGGGCTAATAATAACTGAGTTATTAGCCGGTGGCGGCATCCGCACAAACAAAGCATGCAGACAAACTAAAGCCTTACGTCGGAGTCGGTACGAGCTTGACGGGCGGCGGCAAGGGCGCGGGGGACGGAGGCGCGCGCGGCTTCGTGCTGCAATAAGGGAGCGGGAAACGCCAACCGTACAGACTAGCGGGCAGAAACATCTCTCATCGACACTAACACTTAGGAAGGAAACTAAAGGAATCACGTAAACACAAGAAGGAAATGATTGTTAAAATGTCGACGGAAAGTGATGTAAATGAAATTTAATTATTGATTAACAAAATAATAATAAAAACTGACAATGAAAAGAAATTGATTCATTACCTTCCCAACTTGGCTTCATCGTCCTTGTGCTTCTTGCCACGTTTACCGCAGAGAGTGGCAATAACGCCCTGCCGCCTGAAGCAGAGGAGCAGGAGATCCACGATGAGGAGACAGATGAAGACTCCAGCTAAAGCCAGCCCGATGATGGCGCCACTTGATAACATTTGAGAAGGTGCATATCCGGAGAAGGGTACACCTGCAAGGTTACAATAGTTAAAAAAACATGACTCCAATCTGATTTAGAAGGAGCCGTAGACGCTGAAGTAAATAATGACACAAGTGACACAATACGCATCAAGGTATATTTCGAGATTTTAAGAGTCTACTGCTCCTGTCGCGGTTAGTTTGTGCATCACGTCGCAAAAGCTGTAATGTTAATGACATGAACGTGATTGTAATAAATGAAAATGGTGCATAAAGATACCTAGATAATAATTATTAATTTGGTACGATTTTGTGAATATCTCGAAGCAAACATTCATTACAATCTCAATGGTGACAACAGAGGAGTGCTTTCTGTTGAGGAACACGTGCACCCAATCACCATAAGAAGAAAAACTTCAACAACATACATTTCAGATAGTTAAATAAGAAAGCTCTCCGCTAGAATGAAATGGGGTTTGAATGAATGAAAAATGATGATATATTGAAAATGATAGACAATGATGCACAAATAAAAATACTTATACGTCATATAAAAATGAAAAAGAAAAGTTGTCAAGATGCAAACATTCCAATTAATGTCAATAAACGCAACATAAATAATGTTCAAACCCCATCACAACTTTGAACTATTGAAGCGAATGTCGAAGTCTAGTTTGTATTCGTTAAGAACGAAGTGTATAAAAACAACATTGATGGGAATCTATAGAACCATCACCGTAATAAACATCCTACAAAACATTTAAGTAATGGTCATTAGCCATTTGAATTTATCAATGTGTTAATTCATTTAGTTGTCGCTAAATTTGATAACTTCAAACAACAATGAACTACCGTCAACAAAAATTTCAAAAATATATGCGTAATGAAACTGCCAGATTACAGGAGATGATGTAAATTTTGGATAACGTAACTTGACCAGATCTAGTATATATAATTGGCAGTTTCAAGATCTGAGCTGAGCAATCCATGCGTGGATGAAAATAAAAAGGGAAACTACATGATAACCTACAGACCCAGTAATTTATTCAATGCTACATTGATTTCCTCTAAAAGGCTTAGTAAGAAACATCTTTATGAAATGGAAGTATGGTTGGCTATGTTATTTCTGTTGGATAATCTTTTGATATAGAGGTAGGTAGTTATAATGACCATGCTAAGGGTATATTTGCTTGAAGGTGTACACAGCTATGTGGATCATGCAGTATAGTAATTAGGTCATTCCAAGGGAAACTATACAGCAGAGTTGTTAACTATTAACTATTTATCAATACAAAGTATATTTACCCGGAGGCAGTCAGGGCGACACAAACACTGGTCGAATGAAAGACATTCAAAGGTTAATTAATTAATTTCTTGATAAGCATCTTGACAGCTTTCTTTCGGAGTTTTTCTAAGGGTAAGGGATCCTTCAAACTAACACATCGATGGTGGAACCCAGGAATGAATTACGGTTGATATAACAGTACTTCATTCGTTTCATTAAACAAAAAATGAAAAGGTATTTTTGTTTTGGAAACATTTATTATTTTTGACATTGGTCGTTTTTTCTAACAGATCACATTCCAATCCTTCATTTTCAAATATTTCTTGCCTAGCTGATATCTTATACTTTATTACTTTCAATAGATCATTTCTACCTAAATCTTTCTGCTGGACGACATCCTTCACAATATCACTACTAAATATAACTATCGATTTTCACAATATTCTAATAAAAGATAAAATAGTTATCAAAAACTCGTACACACATATTTGCAACTCACGAAGTTTCAAAACCTTAAAATTACGCATATTTATTAATATACACTGATACGACATACGTTATATTTTGGCAGTGTTAATTTATTAGCAATTATTCTATCTAATTCAGTGCTTAGACTTCTTTGACACATAATATTAAACACTCAACAAAGGTCAAAAATCATTAAATTTTTAGTTTTTATTTCGTTAATGATATTTTTTATTTAGAGAACTTTATACCAAATCATTTGATGATATTTAACATAAATTATACACTTATTTACAAACCAACGTATTGCTTATCACAACGAGTCTTTTCTAGTTATATAACAACAGTCGTCTTAATTTAATTTTAAGCTGATGATTGACTACATATATTAATGTTTTATACTAAATACTTTGTTAGCAATAAAGTGATCAGGATTTCCGTTTTAGTCCATCTGATATTTGTTGGACTTCCATTTGGATTACCTAGAAAACATTTTTTATGATAATATTGTATATAATAGGTAAATATTATGTGACCAAAACATTAAAAATTGATAAAAACAAGAAAAAATAACTCACCAGTCATAATAAATTAACACCAACATAATATAATGTCCTCAAATCTAAACACAAGGAAAATGTTCTAAATACAAATAATAGTAAATGTACTAATAAATCAACTCAAACACTTATAAATGCAAAATAATTAATTCACATCACAAATAAACACATGCCAACTTAATCAATTTTAAAACAAAACACATACAAATCATGGTTATTATATTTGTACTTTTAATGACTTATTATAATAGATATTGTTTATATATGTATGATGTAAGGCAAGATATCAAAATGTCAAAAGCCGACTATAATAGAAGAATAAATTTTTGAATACAAAAACTTGTACAAGCTTGTAAAAAATAAAAAATCAAACATAAAAATGAAAATCACACTATCTTAAAATTAAAAATTCTTTACAAAAGGAGTACGAAAATGATTGTACTTACAAATAATAAAATTATTTGAAAATATAATTCCAAACAATAAACAACTAAGTTGCGGCGTCATAGTTTTTAAAAGTTACGTGCACTGAATCAAAATATAAGTCACACATCACAAAAACAAAGGCACTAAAGCAAAAGTGATCAGTAAAGAAGATGCAGCAGAGGATGCCGCAGATGGGTATAATGGGTTAGGAGCTGTATAGACGTCGTAAAAGCCAGCTCGGAGAGGCACTTCGTTAGTCTCTGGGTACTCACCGAGAGCGGTCTGGACATAGAGAGTCGCGGGCTTAGAGAAGCCCAAGATATTGTGGGCACGAACACTCATACGGTAGCGCGTGTCGGGTTGCAAACCGGTGACTTCGTAATTAATAGCTTCATAAGACTTCAGTTCTTGAGTAACGCACAGAGATTCAGATGATTCACGCCATTCACCGCTAACTTTCAGCACCTGGTAATTAAAATAACAAATTAAAAGACGCTGTTTTTTTTTCTCGAGCAGCCGTTTATTATTTAAATTAAACTAATTAATTACACCATCCTGCTAGCTGAATACTTACTGGGCAATAGCTGACTTCATACATATCGATAGGTTCTCCGTTATGAGCTGGAATTCTCCATTGTAGTTCATATCTGTCAGCATATTTTCCGTGCTGCAGTGATTCAGGACTGGGAGTGGGTGGCTGTCTCCATTTTGGTTGCTCAGGTGGCGACCTAAAAATAATTAAATCAGGTTAGAAATTCGCAGCAGAATGAATATTGCAACAAAGGCTAGTGAGGGGGATTGAAATGGAGCAGTTAGTGAAGTTGCTGAAGATAGGAAGGTGTGGCACGATCCCATGAAGAGAAAGCTAATGCACGTTAGAGGTAGTTACCTTAATAACAAAGAATTGGAGTAAGATGGATAAAGTAAGATGAAAATGAGAAAGACGGGAAAAAATAAAAAAGAATAGAGCTTTGAGTTACCTCCTCGGCATGACGACAGTAATAGGTGCTCCCCAGCTACCGCCTCCGACTATATTTACTGCCGCGAATCTAAAATCGTATGAGAACATCGGTTTTAAATCCTCCACCACGTACGGTGAGCTCACAGACCAAGTTCGGTTCTTCGCAAAGTTCCAATCATAATTGCCGTTCTCTTTGTATTGAGCAGTAAAAGCCAGAATCGGTGGATTCATTTCTTCAGCAGGTCCCACGATATTGAATGTTACTGATGTAGCTGTTAGTATTTCTTGACGCACCTGCGGGCAAAGAGGAAAGACCAACATAAGTAGGTACCTTAAGGGTCTCCCCAAACTAGTCGACGCCGTTTCGGCAAATCGCGTACGGAAAAAGCTTTATGTCAACGCAATAAGAGCGAATAAGTCGTAAATCGGCTCGGCCCACGCGAAACGACGTCTTTCGACGGGAAAACGGCGTTTTGCCGTAAAGCTGTTCGCATTCGTACGACGCTGTTTGCAGCCTACCGCACACGTTCGCATTCATAAATCTCCTTATACCGCCGTACGGTGCCGGAAAGAGTTGAAAGGCTCCGATCACGGCCGAGTACCTACGATAAGGACCGGTCAGAGCTGGTGGAAGCCGTTCAGCGTCTTCGACGGCCGAACATAGCTGACGACGGCCGAACAGAGCCGATGACGGTAAAAAAGCTGGTAAGCCTTTTTTTCCATGCCCGTCTACGTAAAATATCCATCATCACAGGTAACATGGGTGTCATATAATATGTAACAATTACCAAGGAAAATAATCTTACAGGTCTGTTCAATTTCAAACTCAGGTTGTTACTAACAACCAGTCTCCAAAAATGAGATTTACGATTGCCGATCACCCGCTGTCCTACATCTGTTCGTCGGACTCAACGGCTGTACGTGTGCTGTCTGACGTCTCGACGGCAGGACGGAGCACGGGAGAGCCGACCGTCGCTTTACAACTGTTGCGATAGCAAGTCGCAGGCGATCGGGCGTCTCTACGGCCGCAAGGAGGATGAGACTGCTAAACGCAGGTGTCCAACCGCGGAGACGGTCGATCGGGTAAATGCGAATAGTGTGGTGTAAAACACTCGGCGAAAGCCGACTCCGCGTCGACTGGTTTGGGGAGACCCTTATTTAGAAATTGTCATCTTATTAACATTTTTAATGAAAGAAATGCATACTTGAGTGACAGGTCCCGGCACAAAGGCTTCCCTGAGTTCTGTTGAATGAACGGCTTCGCCGTGTCGGTTGGTGGCGATGCATTTGTAATGTCCATACAGAGTTCGCGCAGTTGGAGTTACTCTTACGGTGCTGTAAGGCCCTGCTCCATAAATCCTCACATGGGGTGTTTCTACCAAGTCCAGCTCGTGAAACCTGATTAAGGAAAATAAAAAGTGTTTAATGTCTTATTAAAATACAGAAACGATCCTGCGAACATTGTTGAACACCAAAACCATACCTCCATTTGATAGTTGCGTTGGGGATACTCTCCGCTATGCAACTGATATTCACTGGTTGGGAATTCCAACTCCAAACCAATGGTATATTTTGATTGGGGTTAAATACAGGCCTGAATTCTACCATCAGATGTCCATTCTTCCTTGCCTCGCCACCTTAAAATATTGTTCAATTAGAATCCGTTAGGTTTTTAAAAATAAGATTTCACATAGGTATTTGGTTTCTCTCTTAAGTATTAGAACTTTTTTTTAAGTACTTACCGTCATTATTTGCTATACATTCGTATAAACCATCATCTGTTCTATTTACGTTTGAAATAGTAATTACTGCACTAGATTGCATTTGATCACCGGTTTGATGAGAGCTGGTTTCAATGTTTATTCTGAAACAATACAACGCTAAATCAATATGGTTCATGATTATGAACTAAAACTGTTGTCAGACAAATAAAATAATAGAAATTGAATACGGATTGTGCTGTTAAGTTTGACCGTGAAAACTTGTTCAAAAACAAACAGGAAAATAATATAGACTTTTTTTATAAGCGACCCCTTTGCTGTGTTCGTAACAGAGTACAACTTTTGGCGACATAATTTGTTTGATTTTTATAAAGAGTGGAATTCACTTTTGGCGTTGGCATTTTCCAATACATATGATTTAAGTAAAAACAATCAGGTTACACTTACCTTCCATCATCGTTAGGTCCATTTACAAAAGGTTCTGTCATAGAATGTTTACGGAACCTAATCCTAGGTGCAGGTCGTCCTGTAGCTTTGCATTCTAACCGCCCTTCGGCCTTTTCAGCGACAGTCATATTATGCAACTCGAATATCTTCGGTGGAACAAGCACTTCTACTTCGATTTCAGTTTCGTTTTGACCAGCCTGGTTGACAGCGCTGCATATGTATTTACCGTAATCTCCTGCTTCGACTCTATCGAACGTTAGCATTCCAGTGATTTCGTTTACGCTAAATCGAGATGTACTTGCCAAATTCTGTAAAAATCAACAAAGACATACCAGTTAAAAACAACTGTGGACGGCAGCAGGACCAGAGCAGGGTCGATCATCTAGCATATTTTTCATTCGAATTTTCGCTCAACTGAATCATCGTTTTAACACCTGTTTGATTTTTTTTACTTAATTGTTTATTTACTTTTTTCGGGGCTGGCTTTATTAATAGATCGCTCGCCGAAGCTAGAAGAGGAAAACCACGAGCAAACTACATACAGCAACTAAAAGGAAAATCAAATGCCGTGTCTTACAGGGACCTAAAGAAATTGGCCAATTACCGCGAAAACTGACGTCTACTTGACCGACAAGAGCCATTCTCTTAAATGATGATGATCGCGATAATCACTAAACAGTTTATAATTTAGAAGTGTGCCAGTCACAAGTTCTTATGTAGGTAAATATTAAGAGTAATGATAAGAAACTTACCTCTCGTGTCGATGCTTTAATCCAGGAGTATTTCGGTGGGGGTTTGCCTCTAGCTTTGCATGTGATGGCAGCAGATCCTCCTTCTTTAATTTCCACCCTTGGCTCACGCTCTTCCATCTCCGGTGCAGTGTAAACCTAGAATCAATTGATTCAATAAATACTTGTAACCATAATTATGCTGATTGAACTACTTTTTATGTTTTTTGCTACTCACCTCAAGTTTTATATTCCTTTCTGCAAGTTCACCAGTTTGGATGACAACAGCTCGACAAGTGTAAGTCCCATCGTCACTTTCTTCGATGTTTTTGATCATTAGACCATTGGCATGAATAACATATCTGTCGCCAGTCGAGATCTAGAAAAATAATTCAGTTGTAACTATTATATTCTAGTTATAAAACGTGCATGGGCGATAATAATAACCTGTCTATATAATCTAATAACCTGTTCATTAGAATTTTTTTTTACCAACTATTAAGCAGATTATCCTAGGCCTTCGAAATTATGTATCGTCACTTTTTTGTGTACCTACTCTATTACATATTTAAATCTATTGTGGATAAATTTACCGAAGTTCCTTCTTTGAACCAATCAACAGACGGCGCAGGCTCAGCAGCTACCTCACACATCACTTTGAAGTCTTTGCCCTTAGTTGCGAATTGATTCTCGTTAGCGTTGATCCATGTAATGGCAACTGAAATAAGAATACGTATTAAAATATATTCATGTTATGTATCGTTAATACATTTATCCATGATATCGACGACGAGCGTGTAATTATAATAAGTAATATGGGTAGTTAACTTTGAACTTCACGACCTAGATCAGATGGATTTTTAATAGAACATCTTGCATATCGATTGTTATGACACTTTCATCTTTAGTTTATTTTCTTCTGTGAACTCCCATGTTTCATTGTAACTTTAGTCGAGTTTTGGGGATTAACAGCTGTGATCGAAGCTCTCGCCATGTATCAACATGTATCCCTTGTTCACGATGTTACGAAAGCACTCTGTGATGGAGCACTATCTTCTCTAACTTTAAATAAAATATTAAAATAAAAACGTACCAAAGGTGTCTAAGACGACGCTAGCGCTCATGGGTTCGTTGGTGTAGGCGGACACGCAGGTGTACTTGCCAGCCATGGCGGGTGTGATCGACGATATGTACAGCGTTTGCAGCTGTTTCGTGGGGCTCGACTCCGTGTAGATCTCTGGTCGAGTGCTCGGGCTGTTGAAAAGTTACAAATATCATGAGAAGGTACGACGTATCGAAATTTGAAAACGGATCGCAAAATACCGCAACGATTGTCATGCATTAGGAGGTGACCTATGTCCTTTAGTGAATACGCTGGTAAAAAGGAATATGAGGAATCTTCTTATTATAGAAGATCTAAGCCTTCGATTGGAATATTGTATTTATAAAAGAGAGAGAGAGAGAGAGAGAGAGAGAGAGAGAGAGAGATAGAGAGAGTATTAAATTAAATATCTTATTTAAATCTTAGGAAGCTCTTTAAACACTTGAATAATATAATAACTTAGGTCTTTCCATGGCTACTGCGAGTCGAATTTGGAATTAGATGCCATGACTTGGCACTTGAACTATCCTAGCATATAGCTGTTTAGATCATCTACTTTTTGGTCTATTTTGAGTCGATCCAAAACACCGAAGTTTACGGGCGGCTGGATCTATAAGGCCTGCGGCTAAAAGATAATCTAAGTACTAAAAATACTTACGAAGCAGCATTGATGACCTGACCCTTAGGGTCCTTCCACTGCGGCTGCGTGACGAGCGCGGGATCCGGCGTGTTGGCCTGGCAGGTGAGCACTACCGACTTGCCCACCGCCACCGTCTGCTGCTCCTGCTTCGGGAATATCTGCAGGCTCTGCGCTGAACATCCTGGGAACAATGAAAATATCTTTAGAAGTTTTTTCTTTAAAAGGTGAAAGTAAGTAGAAGTGGAGACGGTAATATCGAAGCACTGATAGGCTTTGTAGACGGTGAGGTGGTTAGATTAGTTTTCTCCTTTTCACGAAAAATAAACAGAATGGCTGTCAATTTTCAGATATATTTTTTTAGGAAATATTAACTAGCTGCAGAAGGCAGTGTGTTTAGTTTTTTTTTTGTTCAAAATTGCTATTGTGTTAGTCTGCATCTTTACAAAAGAGTTTTTAAACCGCAGGTATCCTACACTCAAATAAAGAATTAAAAAATCCACGTTCATTATTTCGACGGTAATTTAGGAAAATTTCGCTATATCAAAAAGAAAACAGGAAAGTTTGTTGCCTGCAGCGGAGCAATGTTTAATTAACTTTACTGCTATTTATTTCGAGGCACGTGACGCTGTAACTCTTAGTTAGTTAGCCTTCTGTCATAGCACACAGATTTCCGACAGCGATGTAACTTTAGGTATACAAAAACCTTTAAAACGAACTGTAAAATGTACCTACGTATGAGGCAATAACTGATGAAAGTGACTTAAGATTGACACTATAAGGCACTATTGGTACTATAGATGCATTTGAGACCTAGGTTTTTAGTCTAGACTTGAATATGAGGTGTTTTAAAATAACTAGTCAGTGAGTCTTAGAATTTGCGAAGTATAAAAGTCGCTCGTGAATTTGTAAATAATTTTTATCTCGAGAATGTATTTTTTTTTATCGATGAAGGACATAAATCGACAGCGCTGGTGGCCTAGCGGTAAGAGCGTGCGACTTGCAATCCGGAGGTCGCGGGTTCAAACCCCGGCTCGTACCAATGGGTTTTTCGGAACTTATGTACGAAATATCATTTGATATTTACCAGTCGCTTTTCGGTGAAGGAAAACATCGTGAGGAAACCGGACTATTCCTAACAAGGCCTAGTTTACCCTCTGGGTTGGAAGGTCAGATGGCAGTCGCTTTCGTAAAAACTAGTGCCTACGCCAAATCTTGGGATTAGTTGTCAAGCGGACCCCAGGCTCCCATGAGCCGTGGCAAAATGCCGGGACAACGCGAGGAAGAAGAAGATGAAGAACATAAATTCTTCGTATACAAATTATACCATTCGTGCGTTTTGCTTTAGGAATTCTCACTGCTGTTTAAATAAGATCCGAGAAAGAGAAGAAGATGATGTCACAAGATAATTTCCCAACTAAAATCAGAGTTGTGTGCAGCCCTGAAAGTTATGTCTAGCTGAGAATAGCTGGCGGTTTCAGTTGCCTGAAAAGTTTGGTAATAACAGAGGTTAACTAACACACCTAGAGTAACATAAAATAAATTCATTACTAAATCTTAGACCTAAAAAAGCATTTTCTTACTGGCGACCATCGGTGTATTCAAGCTTTCGCTCTTAGATATTATAAGTACCGTTAAAAAAAAACCGTCAATATTTATTGCACATGCATTTTATCATATTGATGCGTGGTCTCTATCAAATAAAATTTTCTCACATTAACATCTCAACTCAACAGGGAGCGCGTCTGGCTTTTCCGCATAGAAAAGTTTATGCAAGTATTTTCAATGCAAAGTTGAAATGGAAAACCCTTTACTTTATTCAAAATATCAATGTTTGAGATAAAACCTTATCCTTAAAATAAAGGGTTGCTTTATCCCTCTCTTGAAATATTGTGTAATTAGTGTCAACTTTCCGCAGAGAACGTGAACGATGTTACTGGCAGGAGACTTACTTATCAAACTTGCTACGAAAATGTCAAGTGTTTTATTAAGATTTATACAATTGTGTAGTATTGACATACCAAAATAAACTATGAACTGCAGATTTATTGAGGCATATGCACTTAAATAAAATGAACAATATTTGTACATACATATAATAACGTCACATCAGATCTTTACGTCTACGAACTTATTGACGTATCCGTCTTGGCTAAAATTTATGTATTTGTATAGAATCATAAACTCATAATTAATGATGAGCATGTTGTGATGAGCACACTGTCTTATTTAAACTGTTTATTATGATAATACCTAGATACGACTTACGTTATTCTAAGTAAAATGTAATTAGTGGATAACTGTCATTGGCCATCTGTTATGTAATCACTCATATGTAAAACTTTTATTTACGGCTGTTGTCCTAAATATCAATAAATAAATAAAGATTAATTAAGAATAATATAAAAAATATTTCAATAATATATTTCGCTGTTATTCTTTGGAGTTACATTACTTGATACCGTGTCAGTTTTGCGTACGCGTTGTCCCGGCATTCTTGCCAAAGCTCATGGGAGCCTGGGGTCCACTTGGCAACTAATCCCGAGAATTGGCGTAGGCACTAGTTTTTACGAAAGCGACTGCTTTTTGACCTTCCAACCCAGATGGTAAACTAGACTTTATTATTTAGTCCGGTTTCCTCACTATGTTTTCCTTCACCGAAAAACGATTGGTAAACATCAAATGATATTTCGTATATAAGTTCCGAAAAACTCATTGGTATGAGCCGGGGTTTGAATCCGCGGCCTCCGGATTGCAAGTCGCACGCTTTTTTTCTGGAAACTGTCAATCATGAATTTCCATCATGAATAAATGCATGGGAATTTTCAGATAAAATTATATTTCCCTTTTAGTTACGTGGAGAATAGCTTTTAGATATTAAATATAGTTTATAAAATATATTCCCTTATAAGTTTCCAAGTACCTAATCTTTAAATGTGCATTTCTCTTATGGCTACTAGCCGTATCCATTAAATAAGTTTGTATCGTTCGCTGCTATCTTTATCTAAATCTCGCACTGCAGTCTACCTATTCGCAATTAATTTTGTACGTTACTGTAAGTTCATCACCAGTATAATTTGAACCACATGGTCGTAATAACCAACCTGATCATGGGTCTGACTAACGTTGGTATACCATTAGCGATAGAAGTATAACAGCAAAGGTGTTATCTAAGAACTCGAGGGTGTCTGCCTCATTCACTACAGTGTACATACGCTTGTGTATGTACATATGGTTGTGTATTACATGTGGATTAAGAAAGCTTCGTTTACGTCAAGAAGAGAGAATGATAGATACTCGTATATAGTTTAGTGATATTCATCAAGTTTGTAGTATCTCGATCGACCACACTGATGCTTATCACATTCACTGCCAGCGCGAGCTACGCGCTGCGAGCGTAGCAAATTACATAGGAGAACCGTATGTAGCGAAAAGTGCCTACGAAATGAGAACCCGCCTAGCGGGTCGCTGGCAGTGATTGTATTAAGATTAAAATTCAGGTGTGATCGATTTTAACGAATCCCATTATCCTTTACATAGGTTAGGTTTTTTTCATGCCCATCTTGAAAAGTTACGCGTATCAGAGAAAAACCAAATTATGACTAACGAAAATGCGGACAAACAATACAATATGATTTAATACTTTATGGGAAACAATACAGACCCACGATTTTAATCTAAAGCGCTCATTGGCTTCTCTTGCACTCCGAGAAAAAAGACGTTGTTGATGCAGTCGTAAAAAGTATTTTATACATGCTTAAAGTAATAAAAAAGATACCCAATTCCAACAAGAACATAACTAGGGAACGTTTAAATAACTACAGTTCACAGCAGCTACTATGCCTATGTCATGATAGTAAGGCAAATCTAAAGCTTTTTCTCTCTTTACGAGGGTTTTCTATAGTGTACGTTTTTATGATAAAATACTCGTATATACACATTTTAAATTCAAATGAAAAAGTTTATGAAACGTGTAGCGTTAATAAAATTTCCATACGGCTTACGGACCCTAATATCTATATCATAATCATATTCTCCGTGCGTAGGTCGTCACATCTTCAGCTGTTGACAAGTATCGCTGTATCGCCCGCCGGGAGGCTGCGTTGGCTCCGAAACTTATTACGACGCCATTTGTTCAGAATCACAAATGTATTTTTCCTGGCTTCATTGTACTTACCGCTTACACGCCGCAAGAGAGTATTCGCCTCAGGACAACCCTAGTAAGCTGGTCCTCTGGTTACATCATAGAGATCACAATGTTAAAGTTTTCCTGGTTTGTTCCAGTTGAAGGCTTGTCTATATTCGTAAAGCAACAGGAATAGCGCTTGCAGCGGAGACGCATGGAGTTTTTTACAATGTTTTAAGTATGCAGTCCGCGTTCCATAGACCCTTCCCTCCCTCTCCCAACGAGCAGCATTTTATACGACTAGCAAAATTACGTCTACGACAAAACAACAAAATTATACAGAATCGGAAAAGTCATTTCAGCAATAAATTCTCTAGATAATTTCTTAAATAAGAGCTTGTCAGTGTAGATGAAAATAAACGAGACAGATAACAAGATTTATGTTGATTTAGCAATGATGAAAACCGACGGACGAGGGAGATGAACTTTTATTATATAAAAAATAACTCGAGGAAAACCTCTGGCACACGGGCATGCAAATTGGCTGGGGGAATTTGTATTGAATTCCCATATGAAAGAACCATCCCGCAGGTTTTATGGCGTACGAAGTGAATTTTTGAAGATGGACTCCGACAAGGGAATATCATTGGGATTTTGTTTTTGAGTAAAAAGTTTAAAGGATAAAACAAGCGTTAATCTCCATGAATTTACAATTGGATTTAACGATCCCCAGAGCAGTATTTAACAAGAAAACTTTCGCAGTACGGAAAGACGTTATATGCAAGATCGGCGCATCAAAGCCTTCTATGAATTTTGCAGACATTTATACCTCGGAGGCATAAGAGAATTGAGCTGCTTGTGTACTCTCTCATCCTTTCATCTCTATATAACTTTTCATTAAACTATAAGCTTTCTGCTTGTACAAGAAGGTTGATTTTCTAGTTGCATAAATGCATAAGATACGCGCTTGGTGAAATAGGCGGTCATGAAATTACACGAACGGGCATCGGGGAGAGAGGGGAAGGACAAATTCGCCAACGAGGGGACAAGTGAAATAAGCGAGCGGCGGATTAAAGGGTTTGCGGAAAATTTGTATGCTTCATAACGGCTCCCCACTCGGTTTTGTATTACCAATTATGTTCATTTAATTCCTAACAAGCTCTTCGGTCGGATTTGCGGATGCGTGACGGAAAATTCATTAACGAGCCTCTGTTGTTCTGCTGAAATGACTGCCGAGATGTGTACTGTACAGATGTAGAATCTAATTTGCTAAAACCCAGGCACTGCGGCGCCGGTCCGACGATAAAGAGGAGAAAATTGTGGGCGCCACTGGCCGTCAGCAGTCAACATTATGTATCATTATGGTTACAAACAGCATATAGTCTTACATATATCTATATGTTACGTAATATGCATCAAAAATGTTTGCTTACTTGACACATATTTGGCATTATAGGCCTTCTTTATTAATTTAAGTAGTAACTGTATTATTTTTGGACTGTACCGACCGAATTAAGAATTTTTTATCATGCATACATGATTATACAGGGTGAAATTGTTAATTGTTATGTTTGACCATACGCCGAGGGGTGAATATGTCGGTCATACTGAACAACTTTTACTATGGGGTTAACCCAGAAATGGCGAAAAAAATCAGCTGTTGCATAGAAAACATTGACATGTAACTCACCAAAATATATGATGTATGATTTCGGTGTTGGCCCCTTAGTAAAAGTTGTTCAGTATGACCTACATGGATATGTATTGGGCGTATGGTCAAACAAAACAATTCAACCTACATTTACAATTACATCGCAATTTAAAATACAACCAGAAAAAAAAGGAATTCTAAATACAAATTTAGTTGCTTATATGTGTTCGCCAAACCTTTTACGAGACAGAAAACGGACTGACGTAAAAAACGACCCTTTCCCCTAAACACCTTTTAACATCACCTTTGACTCGTACAATAGGCAAATCGTAATACGGCGGTGCAACGAACCGAGACAGTTTCAGGTCTACCGGAGACGTCCCTTGGCCCCATTGGAAATCAGTCTCAAGACCGCACGGTGATCCACTCTGTATAGGTACACACAGTGTATATCCGGATAACTCAAGTACGACAAGTTACATTGTTTCAATATTGCAACAATATTATTTCTCGGGAATAATAATTCAATTTTGTTTAGTAGTTTTCTTGTAAAAAGCGAATTTCATCTCGCTACTGCAATAAAATAACAATTGATAATTCACTTTTGGCATGCTTTGCCACTGATCAGTACATCCCAACATTCAACTAAAGCATGCACATATTATGTTTTTAACACAGCCAGAATTTTACCTTAGAATACGGAAGTTAAAATCGCATAGTAACATTTTGAAGATTTTTGACGTGTTAAAGAAACTAGAAATGATTTCTCAAATAAAGCTTTTTTTTGCGTTAACAATTCCTCTGGTCCAGCAGTCTTTTTCCCAATTAGGCACCGAAATCTTTGGCTGAACTTGGATTGGTTTTCGGGCCCTCCCTTATTCTTATTCAGTAGAGAATTTGAAAATAAAACATTGCAAATACGAACAGGGTATAGTGATTAATCGCGTGGGCATTATTTCCCAATTAAGCCCACCTTCCCCATTGCCAGGGGAGCGTCGGCGAAGTTGGAACAAACAGGATTGTGCTCCGTCTGTTGCCTAACACCCCGAAATCTGTTGACGATAGAAAAGCCGAAAATTAACGTTGCGCGCATAATTAAGGAACTCGGTATGTTAGTTGGTTCTAAGCACATAAGTTGTTGTCTAAGTCTGTCTGTTATACTCGGAGAATTTCCGATATCTTCAAAATTAGGAACAATTACAACACCTGCGCTGATAGACATAGTCACAATGGTCAAAACCAATTTCCCTCTTTAATTAGTTTTTAAAAGTTAAAGGCACAACTATGTTGCCATTCAGTACCATTCAATATTCGCTCATTCAATATAATTGTGCAATATAAGCTGTATTTGCACGCATGACAACCTTAAAAAAATATAAAAGTTATATAGTTTTTGATTTTATTAAGCAGTATTCACACGATCATACACGTCGGTCTTACACGACTATCCTATAGCTTGAAATGATGCTGACCTGGTCGTATAGACGTAGCCCGCAGCTATATTAATTGGCTGTATGCGTTTTTCTTAGTGGATTACATGTTTTTAAAAAGTAAAAAACAATACAGTATTAACTTTCCCGTCCGCTAAAACACGACAATAATGGTTCGAATTTTTTTAATTTGAGTTTGACCATAACGAAGAACTTCCCGTACTATTTTAGTTACAATAAGGGGAACATTTCCGAGCATATTGGAGAAAAGATACTTTATTTTATTTTAATTTTATTATTTTTCGGTAAGCTTGCCGAATGCCATTCCTTAATAAACCTAACAATTTTTAGCGTCTGTTTTCCTTTGTTGTAAACAGACGATAATAGAATCTGACAAGCCAGTTCACCCCATTTGACATGTGACTCCTCAGGCTCCGAAAAGGCCGTCTGAGGGAAATGAGATAAATTACAGCTGTGGTTTGTTTGTTCAACGAAAGGGGCCAAACCACCTGCGGCGGAACGTTACTCATCTCGCAAAGCTCTTGTAATCGAAGAAAAGCGTAATGATTCTGCACAAAAGCGTCGTAACCTAACTCGAACCAGGTGCTCGGGTTCCTGGGATTACCATTAACGTGCCTATTTAGAGTAAACGAACATCCGTAATAATAAATTTCCAAGGTAATGCCGCTAAACTTGGCTAGGGGCGTCGTCATTATCAGTTTAGCGGGAGGGTCTGAAAAATATAAAAAGGCCGATCTCCGAAAGCCGTTGAGTGCGAGGGCGTAACGAAGTGTGGCCCACTTAAAACAATAGCTAAATACGAGGGTCGATCCGCGAGCCTATTGTGCTCAAAACCGGAGACCACTCAATATGTGCTGAATTCGTGGAATTTTTATGGGGAGCGTTTGGAGTCAGTTATTGCTTTGGATATTTACGGCGTCCCGCGGGCCATATAAATTTGAGTCGTTTTTGGAAACCGCTCAGCCTGTTGCGTAAACCGTAAGCGTAAGTATAAAGTTTATATTGTATGAGTTATTGTTAAAGTTGACTTGTAAATACCAGTAATGTTCGTATTCGGTAGGATAAAACTACCTGCAAAGATAATTATATCTTCTCTTAATACTTAACATAAGTATTCAATTCATGATGCATAACGGAAGGGCCTAAATTTTTATTTGCGGAGGGTAATTTTTACGTCAAGTCAATTTAAATTCATATTGCATAATAATTTTCACCTCTCCAAAAACATAAGATATCGCAAATTGATCCAATTTTACCCCTGTCTTTGTCAGACCATTAATTACTACTTGATGCTAACCCCCGCACCCCTTGCACCCCGCAACCCCAGTGCAACCCCGGTTTATTGGCCGCAAACAAACCTAGCCTTCACCCCGCATTTGTTTATTACCTCTGCGAACTTCAACTGTAATTGACTTTTACGAAGGTATTTCGGTTTGTTTTAACGAAGAATGTAATGGAAACGAAACTTATTGAAAGGTCTTCACTTGCAAAGATAACCGTTTTGTTCGTATTTTATACCTAATTAGGTACACATATATATTAAATATGTGGTTCAGTATGTTTTATGTAAGGTGTATTCAGGTTAAAAAAGGGGCGGATAGTTTCGAAACGGGACTCGTATTACGAAGGAATATAAGTGAATTTTAAATGATTTTCGGGGTAACCCAATTTCCGAAATTAACTAAAAACATTTTATTGGCGATTTTTGCTTCTTTTGGCCTCAGAAATGCGTGGTTATAATTATTCGGGTTCTTCGTGTCGCACCGTGTATAGATCTACTAACTCGAAAACCGACGTTTGAACGTTTCTGCTATAACTAGTTCTTACCTTAATTCACTAGTTAAATTAACTTTTAAATCAAAAATCCGTGATGCAGACCAAAGAATTAATGAAACTTGTAAAGACTGCGGTTTGTCTGCTATCCGAAGAATGTGATGACGTCACGATCCGGTGGGGTCAAAATGATGCTTTTATTATTAAAAGGAAGTAAGTGCATAGTATTTGATAGACATTTATAACGTCCTATCTACGCAGTCCTCGGACCACCTACGCGTCGATTACAGTCAATTCTCAACCGAGGCTAATCTCACTTTAGTTGTGGATGAATCAACTTTTTCTTGTTTTTTGCAAGAATTGCCCATAATTATTATTAGTTCACTTTTTGTAAGTTTCAACATGGTTAAAATAAAATAAAATATATGCCAGATCCGGTAGAAATAAAAATACGTAAATTTCTTTATTAAAAAAATTGGGTGACCCAGTTGACGAACCCTTATTTTCATACAGAAGTGTGGGAAAAGTTATAAAATATCAAATCATGATAAGAAATATTACATTAAGTACAAGCTACTTGTTTATCTGTTTTTATATAATAAGAATAATTACATAAAATGAAAATATTTTTTTATCACTTTTTATTAACCAGTTAAATTTTACCGAAAATACCATTTGTAGCGCCGTGCATGAAAACATTTTTAAAGCGCGCAATTTTTACCGTATTACAGTTAATTTTGCGTGTAATATTATGCAGTTTCTTCTGAGTTTCGATTTACATTTCAGTGTACCTAGTCATTGAATAAATATGTATAAATATTACTGGTTAAATTAAACACATCGACTTAGTCCCGCGGTAAGCTCAATAAGCTTGTGTAGTCGGTACCAGACGAAGATACATACATAAGTATACCATAATAGATAAATATTTGAATAATTAATACGTAGTAAATATCACAATTCGAAAACAAATGTCCGTAATAGGAGTTATAATGCAAGTTAATCGGGTTCGAATCCCGGTAAGGGCATTTATTTGTGTGACGAGCACAGATGTTTGTTCCTGAGTCATGGATGTTTCTTATGTATTTAAGTATTTATAAATGTGTATATATGTGTAATGTGCTTTTGTGTTTAAGCCGGTCAACCTGTTCGCTGTTGCCTATATTCATTGTAGTATTATTTAAATGAAACGAATTAATTTAGATGGTCACCCTTATCATCGCAATAAAACTTGTGTAACTTCAAAGGGAAATGCCGACCCGCGAGGAATGCCAATTTGTTTTGGCAAGATAAACGCCCCGATTTCTAAAACGCGTAATTAAAATTATTCGGTGAAATATTGATTAGAAACAGCTTTGTAAGAGGCATGCTGAATTAAATAATAGGCGAATTATTGATATTTTAATTCGTTCTGAGTTGGTTCTTTTCGGTCAGTGATGGTTATAATCAGATTCTGATACAAAATATTATTAAATGTTGACTTGTTGTCACGGACTTTCGATCGTAGTATCATTTATAAGTACACATTTTATTATTATTATAGGGTAATCTTCTCAAGGAGGCAGACCAAAAAAGAGATGGCAGGAAGACCTCAACGCTCTTTGCAGCGACTGGCGGGAACACGCACTAAACCGTGATGGGTGGCCGAAGACAGGCCTTTGCCTAGCAGTGGGTCACAAAATAGGCTATTAAAAAAGGACAATCTTACATAAACCGATCAAGTTCCAAAGTAATATAAATAAGGCCTGTGTTGTGTGAGCTAGACGACGTTATATTTAGTATATATTTCTATATCTATATAGGAAACAGCCATAAGTCGGGAATCAACTCCGTGATAAACACACAAATAGATGTCCTTACTAGTATGAGAAACGGTTTAACTGCATAAATTCACTGTAGACTACGGTCTGACAACACCAAGTAGGTACATTATTTACATCACACAGTAAAATAGCAAGCGTTCTGCAATTTAATTACCATGGCAATCACGCTTGTCCTCTTCAGAAGTAGTGATGTCCATTTGACATATTGCCATTTCAAACTTCATGGCTATCACAAAATTAGCGATGTGAAAGCCCTTTCTGTCACTTTATTTTCTATCAAATTGCGCGTATTAGAAGTATCTATGAAAACGGATTTATCTGCATGATATCAACTGCATAGATTGCACGTATTCTGACAGCATCAAGTACTCTATTATTTACGCCACAAATGTAAAGTAGCAGGCTTTGACTTTGCCACTAATAAAAAAAGAGCGAGCGGTAGTCAGGCACATTCTATCAAATTAGAATCTAGCGTTTATGACGTCGGGTCTGTATTAAATTAATTGCACAGACTATAGTATGAATAAATGAAATATATACATGAGCCCCAAACTAAGCAAAGCCTGTATTATGGGTACAAGGCGAAGATATACATACTTATATAGATAAATACATACTTATATATTTATCTGCATATCATTAACTGCATAAATTGCACGCAGTCTGACAACATCAAGTGCATTATTTACGTCACATATTAAATTAGCAGGCGATCTGCAATCTCATTACCATGGCAATAACGTGCGACCCTTGAAAAGTAGGGATGTCGCCTTTTCAAAATTATCGTCTACCACTTGTTACAATCTTAGCGATATAGTAGCCCTTTCGGTCACTTAACTTCCTAAAGAAATGCTATCTTTTATGAAAGTTTTTCTACATTAACTGCATAGACTGCACGCAGTTTGACAACATCAAGTGCATTATTTACGTCACATATTAAATTAGCAGGCATTCTGTAATCTCATTACCATGGCAATAACGGGGGCCCTGCGCGCCCGTGATTTGTATTCCGCACCTCGCCGCGTCTGACCAGATTAATTACCAGACCCATGTTTGCCAATAAGCCTGACTTTAAGGTAATCTTTGATGAAATGCAGATTTACGTGCTACCTGATAAGGAGGAGAATCAAGCCTGTAGCAAATAAATAAATAAAGATTTGAGGACAATCTTACACTTATAAAAAATTAAAAATTTCGCCAAACAGTTTGTTGGCAGTAATTGTTGTGATTATAAAAATGTTTCCTATCAAAGTGCCGTGACTTTTCTTTAATAAATAACGTAGTTCAAGTAATTTTTGTTGTTACGTAAACCATTGAGCTATATATCTTATATACTTTAAGTTATCTTGCTTCAATAAGCGCTCAACGGACTTTGTTCAAACTTACAGTACAAACAAAAACCTTAATATTTCAATGTTTCTCTTAAGGAAACATATTCCAAAATAAAAAATTCTAACGCAAACCAAAAATACGGAGAAGTTACACAAACTCGCTACAAATCACTACCATATTTACCTAAAGCTTACCGATATTTTTTCGCATCCATAATCCAAAGACAAACAGGCAAGCGTGAGCAAACGCATGTAGCTCAGAAAGCTGATCGCTCGTCCTCTGATCACGTGTTGTTTCCTGAACATTTACTACACGTATAACAGTCGTAAGAGACATTGGAAAACGCACTGAATAATTTACCTTATTATCACGCTGTAAATTTCAAATTCGAACTAATTTTATAATGGCTGTAAAGACTACGCGGGCAGGGTAGATTTTACAGGGGACTGCCAAACGTGCCACACACTTCTGTTAAGATATTAAACGAAGATGCTCAACTTTATTGGCAGTTGACAAACTAGTATAAAGTTTGAAAATAATTTAAATATCAAAAATCCCAGTTTACGTAGACTTAGGGGCAATCATCAAGCAAAAATATTTCATGACCATAAATATGATTCGGTTAAAATGTTTTCTGAAAAACAAATTGATTCCTTTTTGAAATTAATGTAATAATACCTTTGTGTGAGGTGTTTTACGCACATTAGCGTGCTGAAATCTGAAAAGATTGGTAGAGTGATTTAAGACAACTATTAGTAAATATTTTTCAAGCAGGTATGGAGATTTTGAGCAAAGCAAAAACCGCGAAGACATTGTTAGCAAGCTTTGTGTAAATAATCCTTTTCAGTGTAATTTAATCATTTTAGACCAAGTACGAGTAAGTCTCGAAATAGTTTCAAAATCTTTAGAAAATGAACAGTATGGTCTAACATCCATCGGGTTAGGAAGAACCAAAAGTGACCAAAATCCTCTTCACGTGGGTAAGTAATGAATAGCCCCTAAATAACTTAAAGCACAAGTTTAGGTAGTTCTAACCCGACACCGACACCCGTAAATTCTACGTAAGATACCACCCATTATTTAAGGCGACGTAAAACCCACATACGAATCTCTTGAGACAGATATTGTAATTGTGGTTGGCAACATTTCGTTCCCGTAATGTATGTGGGTGTTTTAAAACTATTGCGGGCGAGTTAGTTAATGTGATTTGTAGGGCTTTGAGAGTAGGGTTTATTTGGAGGTGTTTTGGTACATTATACCTCTAATTAAACTTTTTAACTTATTAGTGTTTATATCGAAAAAAAAAGCTATTCGCAAAGTAAAAATGTATCGGCATGACATGTGACGAAAAGTCACGTCCTTATTTCTAGTTATTTATAAATACTCGGAAAGAATAAAACGGATCCGTTTGAATGGATTTTTGTAAAAAAATACCTCATTTTCACTCCTTATGAGTGTAAAGCCAAATACAACCCTTCTCCTTTGGCTCCACCAACCCATTTAACCATGAGGCGATATATCACTTGACTTCGTTTAAGTAAACGGTAGCATGACGCCATCGTTGGACTCTAAAGTGAGCAAATAGTTAAGGAAACTTCCTACCGCTTTGTCGTGTATCGTGTATAATGGTATAAGGTTTAAATAAGTTTATTGTATCATTGCGTTGGGTTTCTTCTATTATTTCGTTTATTTAGGCTAGAGTTGGCCCAGACGGAAATGGCACGACCTAGACACCTTCAACAATAACTGGCCAGAAATAGCACAAAAACGGGAGCTGTGGAGATCACGGGGAGAGGCCTTCGCCCAGCAGTGAGACACTATAACGGACAAAAAAAAAGTTAGAGTTCAATATGAAGCATTAGCGCAAAATGTTTCGAATAAATACCGATGTAACCCAACATGGCCTAGAAAGACTAAGCATCTTATCAATATCCTTCAGTATTCTTTAAATCGAAACAAGTGTTAATTGACCATGAAGTAAGTAAATAGTTTCAACTTGGTAACAAAAGTACTGATATACATCACAATTCAATAGGTAACCTCCAATACCTTACACTAGCGACTCAAGAAATTTAGGACATGTTTTTGACTTCTTTCATATTCAGTACAAGATGCGTAGCCAACGGTCCAATCGTTCACGCTCCGTAGCGAACGAAACGCAACTGTCACTGTCGCACTCATATGGAAGAGTGATATTAGACAGAGATGACTACGCTACGCGCCTAGGACTGCCGGTGTAAAACCCATCAAGACTTCCAATAAGCCACTCTTTTTCAACATTGCCTCATGTGGGTACAGAAACGCATAAAAACGTCAAAGCGCTCCCCTGAGGCTCATATGAAAAACGAGATATTAATTAAATTCTCAAAAGATTCTTCAAAGTGACGGGTTGATTTAGGGCGAGTGAAATTGACTGAAGAGCCGCAAACCGCTTTATTACCATTGCGACTTTATTACGAACTCCAGCGACAAATGTGACAACGACAGTCGGGAAATTGGAAAATGTGACATGTCAAAAAAACAGGAAGTGGCTGGGCGACGATGGAAAGGGCGGGTTTTTCCTTTTCTGGGCAAGATGGATGTGTTCATTCGAAATGACTGACCGCTTTCCGATTGTTTTGATCAGGGTTATTTTTCAGCTGATATTCGTTTTACGATTTTAAGTTAACTTGGTCATTTACATTGGAACTACTATAGAAAACGGAGTATTTACCATGTATATTTGCTATAAACATAAATGGTTAATACCAAGTTTTTAAAAGTGTCATGTCCTGTCAATAGATAGCATAATCATGGGACTTTTCATGTATGGCCACAAAGTGTTGAACGAAACTATTTATACCAGTATCGAACGGTACCCGTACTTTGTAATCAGTAGGTATATCGAAGGCAATATTATTTCGTAGGTATATTTCGAGCCCTAAGTCTTTTTAGGGTTCCGTATTTATTGCTATGAAAGCTTTGGTTCCAAAATTGCGAATTCCCCCAAGTGAAAGGCAAAGCTTATTGGCACTAAACTGTCAATCATTTGTTGTCGTGAAGGCACGTTACTTCACGAGCTGCGAAAACACTTTTACTAATACGTCAATACTGACTTAAATGTACGAAGTGCGCGGCATGGGAAAAATGTGAACTTTGGTGGGACATCTTCATTTTTGACAGCTGTTCACTTTCAGATAGATAAAAGTGGCGAAACAGTTATACAAAGAGCACATAAATAAAAAGGTTATAGTTTTTGACTCTCAGTCAAAGATCGTATTTTGGGTTAATATTACAGGCGTTTCGAACGCTTAATTTTTTTTTATGACATAGGAGGCAAACGAGCAGACGGATCATCTGATGGTAAGCGATTACCGCCGCCCATGGACAACCGCAACACCAGAGGGGTTTTAAGTGCGTTTCCGGCCTTTAAGATGGGAGCGCGCTCTTTTCTTGAAGGTCGTATCGGTCCGGAAATACTGCAGATTCATTCCACAGTTTAGCTGTTCGCTCAGCTAATCTGAATGGCAGAAAGATTCTGGAGAAACGCACAGTTGAGGTCTGCCAACCATCTCAGTGGTGAGGATGGAAATGTTGTCGCGTAAGGCGATGGCGAAAAGAACCGGCAGGGATTAATCCGAATAATTCCCCTACTCCCCGTTATACCTACATGACATAGAAAGATGAAGTGTCTCTATATGTCAATGATTTGGTAGTTTAAGAGTAGTCAGAGACGACAGAGTCATTAGCTCTACCAGAAAACCAAAAATATCATTAAAATATTGAAACGTTTCGTTGTAAATGTGTCACAAAGATTAGGGAGGCCAAAACACTCTGTACAAGTTGGTGCGTTTATAGGTTCTAGTCTAGATAATCATCTAATTGTGTACGAAGTCGAGAAAACTAATACCGACCTGTTACGCATTGGCAGTAACAACATGTGGAACAAGTGAAGTTAGATTAATTCGTACTTCGTAACAATTTTATTCGGCAGTCTAGTTGGAATGAGCAAGTTTTGAATTAGTTCGGAAGTGCTCTGTATGGCGGATTGCAGGAGGTTGGGACTAGATTGACATAGTAGCAATTGTTATACTTATGGCTTTAGGTTGTATATTCAATTATATTTTTTTGAGTATATCTATATAAAAAAAATAAAAATAGGTAAGGTAAATAAAATGAGTGACGGATTGAATGTTCTGTGCAACAGTAATGTAGCTGCAATCTGAAGGCTACCTTCATTCTAAAAAAAAACACCTTTATTAAAGCTTTGTTTGCCACCGATGCGATATAAGAAAAAACTCATTGCGTGCGTAAAAAAAATGCGTCCCTCTCTGGAAATCCTTTTGGACATGTTTTGGATCAGAATTTGTCCGATTTATTTAACATGAATAAAGGAATCCAAATAGCAAACTCCTAAAATGTTTCAATGTTTTTGCATTTATTTTCGGGGCCGGTAACACACTTGTATTGCACACGTCCATGGGCTATAGTGTATGCTTGACATCAGGGTACCTACGCTCGTAATACCAATGTGTATGTCAAAAAAATTAAGTAAACACAAAAGCCAACGATAATTTTGATATAAAAATACCTGTTAAATTTTCAATTTAAAATCCCCTTATCCAGTTAAGCTATTAACACACGCGAAAACAATATCTACCCCGGGCACTCCGGTAGATGCACTAACTGGGAAGTGGCGCCCGCATAATTTTCCAATTATATTTCCCTTCCAATTTTCCGAGGTGTCGCCCGCGGCACTCGTCAAGTGCAGCCTTACGGAACCCTACTGACTACGGAACCCCAGAGTTCTACGGAACCCTCGCGGTAGTATAAATGTGCAGAAGTCAGGTGCACCGCAATTACTACTCTTTTGTAAGGTTCGAGATCGAGTCAGCGAAGCGTTGTGGGTAATTTGATTCCGCGCTCGGAATCTAGTTTTAATTAACGGTTTCTTGTAAGGTTTCTTTGGTAATTTGTGGGACTGACTGTTTTGTATATTGTTTTGATACTATTGAGCTCTATTTGGTGCAATGGATTTAGTGTAATCAAATATCGCAATGTAACGAAAATCGTATGCAAGTTCTTGCATCGTCCGAATGGGGCTTTATTGAATAAGGAATAAGTTACTAATGACGCTTGCAATATTACATTTTAACAATTACTCTAAGAGTAAATCGATACTTAATACCTTTGCAATCCTAGCTAAATAACGGTATATATTTATTCTATGAAATTCCAATTCGGGAAAAAAACGTTTTCCACTCACTAAATCTTAACAAATCGCTTTGATTTTGATGTCAATCGCTTCAGCATACTATATATAGGTTTATAGGGTTCACTTTAAAAAATGTATTGCAAATTTTGAAAAAAAAGGAAAACTTATAAACCTACTTTTTCATTGTGTCAATAACATACTAAAAAAGCGGCCAAGTGCGAGTCGGACTCGCGCATGAAGGGTTCCGTACCATTTAAGACGTATTAAAAAAAAATCTACTTGCTAGATCTTGTTCAACATTTTACCACTTTGGACACACATTTTACCACTTTGGAACTGTCTCTCGCGCAAACTATTCAGTTTAGAAAAAAATGATGTTAGGAACCTAAATATCATTTTTGAAGACCTATCCATAGATACCCCACACGTATGGGTTTGATGAAAAAATTTTTTTTTTAATTTATTGACGTATTAAAAAAAAACTATTCACTAGATCTCGTTCAAACCAATTTTCGGTGGAAGTTTGCATGGTAATGTATATCATATATTTTTTTTAGATTTTTCATTCTGTTATTTTAGAAGTTACAGGGGGGGGGACACACATTTTTTCACTTTGGAAGTGTCTCTCGCGCAAACTATTCAGTTTAGAAAAAAATGATATTAGAAACCTAAATATCATTTTTGAAGACCTATCCATAGATACCCCACACGTATGGGTTTGATGAAAAAAAATTTTTTTTTAAATTTTTATGACGTATTAAAAAAAAACTACTTACTAGATCTCGTTCGAACCAATTTTCGGTGGAAGTTTGCATGGCAATGTATATCATATATTTTTTTTAGATTTTTCATTCTGTTATTTTAGAAGTTACAGGGGGGGGACACACATTTTTTCACTTTGGAAGTGTCTCTCGCGCAAACTATTCAGTTTAGAAAAAAATGATATTAGAAACCTAAATATCATTTTTGAAGACCTATCCATAGATACCCCACACGTATGGGTTTGATGAAAAAAATTTTTTTTTTAAATTTTTATGACGTATTAAAAAAAAACTACTTACTAGATCTCGTTCGAACCAATTTTCGCCATTTGGCTACGGAACCCTAAAAATCATGGAGAATGGAAAATATTAAGAAGTGGAAAAACGTTTTCTCTTTTTGTATGGACGAAAACGTGGTACCCCTCTTAAGATAAATGAGGTTAATAAAAATTATGAATAAGTCCTAAAGTCCTAAATTTTTTTTAAAATTACGTTTGTACAAATTTCAGAAAACTTTATCAGTCCAATAATTATAAATTTCTCTCTCACCTTAAAATTGCAAACTGTATATCGTTTCCTGGCAATAAAAAACGTCTGTCATTACGATTAATTGAACAATGAAAGTGTAAGTAGTGGCAAAGCGTAGCAGAGATAAATAAATGCCTACAATGAACCAATTTGTCTAATAACTGTTATTTTGTATGTCTGAGAAAATCGAATCGATATTACTTGATGATCAAGAAAATTATTGGTTAGGCAACGGAAGCTATCTACAGAAGTATATCTAAAGTCCGCCATTTGAACATTATTTTTGTGTTTTGTGCAATAAAGTTTAAGTAAATAAATAAAGTTACGCATTAGTTAAGTAAAGGTTATAAATTATTATTTCTTGCCTCCCTGCGTACAATTTTCTTACATATTTCAAAATAGATTTTGAACTTTCATGAAATAACTTAAGAGTTCGAAATTGAAAAATAAAACAATTACGTTTGGATCTCAGGAGGCGATTAGTAACCCCAAAAACATTGATTCACGATACTACTATCTGAAATATATATTTTTTGAAACAATTCATAATTTTTCACGCATAAAACTTCTTATTTATTAAGGAAACAGTGAGATTTCTAAGCTTACTAATTTATCTATGATATCACAGATGAAGCTTAGGTACCCTATTAAATATTCCACTGATTTTTTTTTCTCCAGCACGAATCCTCAAAACAATATGCCGAACGTGAAAATTGCCTTCGTAGTTAGGGTGAACCAGACATGTAAGGTTGCGGAGCGGTGCGAGAATGCATTTCCCTTTGTGTTTCTATTTGGCATTGCTGTTGGTCGTTTTTTCTTGCACACCGCTCCGCTACCTCACTGAGTACCTACAAGTCGTTGGTCACTCATTACAAATTAATTATCAGGATATATAGCTAAGTCCCTTTTCAGATTTGAGAATTTTACATTGGTTATTTTCCTCCTCCAAAACTTAACCAATCGCAATGAAATTTTGGGAACGGAATGAGAAAGAAATTATCTATGTCTGACCGTTTTGATTTTTGCGTTTATTGTTGCCGATTTTGTATGCTAGGCGTCTGTTTACGGGGCATTTATTGTTTTTAGCGCTGTTTGAAGTAACCTAGTTCTTATAAAAACAAGAATATCAATAAAAGCAAAACTTACAGACACAGATACTGGTTATATTGAATTCATATAAAAAAAATATTCATCTAGGGCCGAAATCCAGAGCGTTTGTATGGAAAAATGACCACTGATGTATCCCCTTATCTCTAAGCGAAATTATTTATTTCGTCACATGCGTTACAGGAAACGGTCGAAGAGATAAGTACGAGTGTGCCGTATTTTCTGGACATAGTTTTTTCCAAGTTGCAATTTCTGCCATTCGTAATTTTTACCACTTTATTTTTTCTCAGCAGTTTCATTCCCCGAAAGCATTTCTAAACCATATGCATATTTTCCCATTATATTTGTTTTTAAATACGTAGCTCATTTTCCTGATAGGTTACCAAGCCATTCGCATAATTTAGATATTTTTCTTATTATATTTTTTCCTAGCCTGTTTGAGTGTCCCACTGCTCCCCTTGATGTCCACGACTCCCGATTTGTTGTTTCCTCCGGCCAGTTGTTCAGGAATCTGACCAGGTCATCCAGCATTCTCTTTTTGGGCCTGCCCCGTTCACGTCTCTCTACTGGCATCCACTTGGTGGCTACTGGCTATGCCAGCCCACCTATCCGGATGCATGCGGTAGACGTGACCGGCCCAGTCCCATTATAAATATAATGAGAAAATATGCGAATGGTTAGAAAGGCTTTCGGGGAAGGAAGCTATTGAGAAAATATAAAGCGGAAAAAATAGCGTTACGCAGAAATAACAACTTCACGCAGAAATCACAACTTGGAAAAACGATTTCTGGGAAATATACCCATTACCTAACAGCTACTACTAACTCCTGTGTTTGTGGAAATGTAATAAACTCAGTAAATGAACTGTAAAAAGCAACTCCTTTAAAAATCTTCTTACACTTGTTTAAAATAAATGCAAGTGCAACACAATTGTGCGAGCAATTCCTTCGAGTGCGATTTCCCCAGTATAATTGTGTGCGCGAACAAATGGAGACCGAGGCAGCTTCGTTACTTAAGTCGGTCGTGACACCTCGTGGCATTTATTCCAGTATGCTTGCATGCGCGAAATGACGTCTCATATTTAGTGTTGTTTTTACAAATGTTACACAATATTCATATGACAAAGTAGTATTCAATATCGTGTGTGTAATATATATATAAAACTATTCATTTTAAGATATTTTTCGCGAATAATTGGAGATGCCGAGGAAGATTCCTTACTTAAGTCGGTCGTGACACCTCGTGGCATTTATTTTCCAGTTTGCTACGTGCGCAAAATGACATCTCGTCGTGTATTTTTATATTTACAAATGCTATACAATATTCCTACAAACACTTGTATTACTTAACGTGTTAGTAAAAAAAATACAAACGATACTACGGCAAAATGACGTCTCATGAGTTGTTTTTACAAACGCTATACAATATTCATATGACAAACGAATAGTATTAATTATTGAATAAGAAAAAAAAACTACATATAAAGCTATTAATTTTAAGATATTTTACGCGAATAAATGGAGATGCCGAGGAAGCTTCGTTACTTAAGTCGGTCATGACATTGCTTGGAATTTATTCCAGTTATGTACGTGTGCAAAATGACGTCTCCCGTGTTGTTCTATTTATTAACCAAAATCGAAAACCACTACTATGTTGTTACATTTCATATACTATACATATGTAAATAAACTGAAACTAATACCTATTTAAGATTTATTTTGCAAATGGAGATACTGAGGAAGCTTCGTTACTTAGGTCGAACGTGACACTACGTGGCATTAATTTTTTAGTTTGCCACGATCAGAAAAAGACGTCGTGTGACTCGTGTGTGTTGTTACATTTACAAATGAAACACAATTACCGTGTCACTACAAATTTGATAAAGAATATAATTATAAACATACACTGAAAAACTATTCCTTCTTAATAGGTATATTTTCCACGAATATACAGTGTGTAAATACAATACGGGCGATTATTTAAGCGGTGGTTAGCAGAGCACCTAAGAAGTATATTGAGATAAATTTTGCTTAAAAATACAGTGAAGATATTAACCATGCCCGCAATGTAATACATAAGTTACGAGATACGAGCTTTTAAAAGTAACTGTCAACGCTTGTTGTACTTGTACTTTTATAATACGGCGTCATAATTAAGTCTATCTTAAGAAAACTTCTTAATTCATGATTACACGGATTCTATATCAGGTTTAATTTATCGCCTGTATTGGATGTACACATTGTATACCGAGGAAGCTTAGTTAGTTAGGTCGGACGTGACATCTCAGTTTGCGATGTGTGCACAAAGACTTGTCGCTTGCGTAAGGAGATCGGTGTCATGGTTCTGTTTTTAGAACGATTCAATTAATTCTTAATTGCAATGAGTTCTTTGTTCAAGAGACATTTTTACATGTCATTAAATAACGAGGAAACTTATTTTATTTCTTTCTTTATTGCACCATGGTAATTAAAAGATTTTTTGAAATAGTATCTCATGGACCCGCAATGGATATGGCAATTAAAAATAGGTTGACTAAAATCTGAGACAAAGTGCTATTAAATTTGAAATTGATAAAAAAATATAAATATAAAATTAAGTAACTATAACATTAAATTGGTAATTTTGTTTCCGACTTCAAAAGTTTCTTGGAAATGTCAACTGTCAAGTCGGACATAGACACAAAAACAGCGGAGTCTTAGTTATAGGGTCCCGTTTTACCGTTTGGGTACGGGACCCTTAAAATGGTGGGTTCCCAAAAGTGGATGTGGGCGTTAATGGGTTAAATACTTCGAATTTGTATTTAGATCACGCTTCTAGTTCACAGCGTCACCTCAAATTACTTTAACAAGTGCAATTACAATTAGCTTAAAGCCGAGACGACATCAATTAGTCCTGGGTCCATTTAGAGGTAACGCCACTGGAGGACAACCCATCGACATTCGAAAACTGGCGTCCTTGTCTCTCAAATATTGCTAGATAGAGATGGACTTACGTGGTTATCACACCTGCGAATCCACCGGTCCGGTATGTGAGCGAGACAGCGGCATGCAAGATAGCGGTGTCCTGCTCGCACATCGGAGTGGCATGTGGATTCGCATCTGAAGATCGCCATACAGGCAAATTCGAACATGCGCCTGACATAAAAATGATGTCGTTTATCATTCGCGTATTCATTCCGCTAAGACTTGTCCGTTCATGTATTAGCGCGAGCGAGATGCACACGCGAACACAGAATAAATAATAGCACTACCGTATCGAATCATGCTGTCCCTTTCTAATGCATGGCACTATACCTTCCCTTTCGGCTATTTAGGGTTGTCAAAATTCAAGTCATTACCTTATCAGTGGTGCACGCACGTAAATCGCTCCTCTACACGATGGCCCACTAAGATGGGCCACCGTGTAGAGAGGGTAGTGGTGTCGGTTTTTCGTCCACATCAAAGGCAGTGCCAGCGATGGTGCGTACGCATCTACATGCAGCCCATTCCATGGTCCTGCGCTGGGCCATCGGGTAGAGGAGCCATAAGAGACGTCAAGTTGTGCCAGCCCTAATAATTGTTCGGAGCAATGCTGAGCCGAGAATACCCGAAAGGAGTGTCGCCCCACTGGCGCGAATAATAAATGACTGACATCATTCAGATATCGTGTTGATGTCAGGTGCAGTCCGAATTGACCTGAGAGGCGTTATTATAATTCCTTAGCATAGCCGTCCTGGAGGCCCATTCCATAATAATTTCTTGATATCAAACGGATGGATATGACCTACAGATCGATCGAGATGGAGAGAAAAGCCAAAACAGATGACCAAGGCCGAAACCGGTGTTTTCTTCCTCCAAAAAAAAACCGGTATTATTACGTTATTTTTCGTTCTTTGGTTTATTATTTAATGTTAATGGGACAACCTGATAATACGAAGCTGTTACCTAAATACATGATTCAGTCCTACGTAACTTAATTTAAAAATGGAACTATTTCGGGGTTAAAAAAAAAACCGATTTCGAGCCCTGCAGATGACAACCTGTCAAAATTTCTGGTTGAAGTAAAGTTATTGACAGCTGACAGATCATATTAATTACAAATAGATAACAAGACATTAATATTTGAACAGACTTCCTGGTCCATGTTTCCCAAGTCTTGGCAATTAGTCACGACTTACGAGACGCCGCCGCACGCGCCGTTGGCGCCACTGTCCTGTGCCTGTATCTCGTTAATGGTACGTGAGTTGGAAACCTGGATAGGTTTGCTGTAATTTGGGTAGGATTGTAATATCATTTGATAATTAACATTGTTGATAGTTGCAAGGAAACCGAACTAACCACGCATATAGTTAGTTCCCTTCCAGCACGGCTACCACAAGTTGGCATTTGACATTTACATTAAGTCATAAGTGTCAACTCGTGGTAGGGCTAAAGGTCAGATGGCAATAGCATTAATTATAAACCAGTGCCTTAGTTCTTTGGATTAGGGGTTTTAGATTGGAAACAGAAAATCACTGATATTAGGAGGAAAATATATATAGTTCGTGACATCCACGATGATGCGCAGATTTGTCAAGTCTAACCTTTAATAACGTGAGCGTCTTCGTGAATGACACGATGTATATTCATCGACAATAGAATTACATGTTGCTATGTCACGATCAAATAAATCGAATATTTCGAATCAATCATTATTCTTTGTATTTTTTAATAAAACCGACTATATTGCTATATCCATTTCGTATTAAAAACAATAAGTTTCTCTTAGCTCTAAATTAAGCAATTCCAAGGCGTTGTTTGTAACTCAATTCCTCCAAATACATCTCCTCAAAATTAATTAAACTAATCCTTAAAAAACGCCAATTTTTCTGCACGTGTCTCGTAAAAACAAGAAAATCTAAATAAGTTTAAAAGGAAAACGCGACCCACTTTTGGCAAGCAATAAAACGAGTACTTTTGCGAGTGAGCGTTTTCACGAAATTAAAAAAAAAACCGGAGCGAGTCTATTCACGATTAACTTTATTTGAATTCATTTGGACGGACGCCTGCGGCCTGCTAATGACCGCTTTATCCCTAGATTCGGGACTTGGATAAACAACTTGGAAATTATACATGCATATATATGAGAATTGGACGCTTTGAACGTTTATTCACAGGTTTGTAACACTTTAACCAACACACATACATATAAAGGTTACATTCGGAGGGTGACTGATTGTTGTTTTAATAATTTGTTTTTGTAAAAAGACGTGTAAGAAAAACATTCAAAAAAAAAATTGTAGACGTATTTTTGGCCCAAACTGTATATTCATTTTGTTTTCATAGACGCATGGCACACTGCATCCGATTCGCACATGTTTGAGCGAGACAACGCTATACGCGTATTATAGCGGCATCCCATGCCGTCTGCCGTCGCAAGTCGTTGCGAAGTGCGAAGCGACGAAATGCGTGCGGCGACGACGGTGCCGTTTTCTCCGTATCTTCGTCCAAAGCTACGATGCGCGACGAATCGCGTTTATGAACAAAAATCCGTACGGTGCTGTGGAGGTCGGTGTAGCATACCCTGCGGCGCGCACCGCATCTCCGACCTTCGCACGACCGAACATCGACCGAAAGCATGAATCGCACTTTCGCACGGAGGCGTGAAGCCAATGTGTTAAACCATGCGGTTTTTGCATACAAATCAAGATTCTATAGTACAAAGATAAAATCGCATCACCGGACGCCGCTCCGAAGTGCGATAACCGCCATAGAGGATCTCCAATGGAAGCCTCCGTTCATTTCTAATGTTTCACGTGTGTAACAGGCACTCCAATTACGAGCAACCCAAATGTGACTAGACTAGACGCATATCAATTCATCTCACATGACATCACGGGCAGCTTACATTATCTTGCTCAACCCAATTAAATTTATTAAAGGACGTCACCCCTGCACTAACAATACTGAACTAGCCTGTACCTTATATACTGGTAATAAAGTTGATGATTTGTCAGGGACATGTGTGGACGATGGAACGTTCAAGTGATCATCGATGGACCTTATATGTTGGTATTAAGGTTCATGAATTGTCAGATGTGTGGACGGTACTGGGCTCAGGTGGGCGTCATTTGTCAGATCACTTTACGACCGAGATCAAAACTACTGGCTTAGTCGGGCTAAGACATATGTTACGCCAGCTCTGCACATGAGGCACATATTATACCTACTTATTCAAACAAGGAATATACCCGTACACAGGTTTATACATCTTATAGTATTTTATACTAATGTATGCATTGTAAAAACGCAAATCTCGCAAAATTGTATTGAGATGACATCTATTCGTACCTATGTAAGCTGTTTAAAAAATGCTATAGGAAAAAGAACATATTTGTTGTGTAGGAATTTTCTTACAAGGTCGCCTATTTCAGTGTCTCTTTATCTTTTACCCTCATAGATATTGATACTTGTCAAAAAACAAAATCACAAACAACCCCAAGGAGTCAGCCTGAATTGTAATTAACAAAGTATCAAATCAAAGTATACAAAATCTATTTAAGGCTAATACGAGTAAAAACTAGACCAAACAATTTATGAAATACATAACTTGAAGCTGACAGTTTACAATGTTATAATATAAATAAATTAAAAATATAATAGCCATTTTTATCTTTAAAGTATCTGTGAAATATTCTGTTCAAGTAAATTAAAATTGTTACCTTAATTCAATGCATCACGGTTAAAATTAGATCAGCCACACAATTATACTTCAAGCTTTTTTGTTTAAGTCGCGTTTTCAGCACAGTTAGTCCGCTTTTATGAATAAACATAAAGGTCACAGACAGCAAAGATTGATCGTAATAGAGAGTAAAGTCTAAGAAAAAACCCTAAAAACGTGCCACTTACTTTGACATCCAAAACAGATAGCGCTGTACTGCGCTATAGGTTTTGCGGTCACTGAATTGTCAAATGTCAACTTTTGACAATCAGAGCTACCGCAAAATGTATTTTTTTTTTCTATTTATTTAGAAATAAACAATCATACACAATTTTTGATCAAAACTTATAGACAAAAAATATACCTATAGTTTCATATGTAGAAATAAAATATAAACAGGTCCATGTATGGAGCTGTACAGCGCCATCTCGTTTACCTCTCAAATTGTATACGAAATTGTCTTAGATTTTACGCATCTTACTCAATGTATCTTTGCAGACAGTAACAGCTCGGTCACTCGTACAAGGCTGGCTCATTGTACACCAATTTGTGAATGAACGTTACTATTGACAATTGTGGTTTCGGCTCTTATCATTACAAAGAAGTTTGCGAAACTAAATGAGGCTGTAAGCAGAGGCTGTAGACATTTGCTGTGGTTTTTGTTATTAAGAATGCTATTCTCTAGC
Source organism: Cydia pomonella (assembly GCF_033807575.1). Lineage (NCBI taxonomy): Eukaryota > Metazoa > Arthropoda > Insecta > Lepidoptera > Tortricidae > Cydia > Cydia pomonella. The sequence continues at coordinate 16,151,131 of NC_084717.1, read as the reverse complement.
CGTAAGTAAATCTGTGAAGATGACTTGTGTCGATTCTGCTATGGGGACTTAAATGTTACAATAATAGTATTTTATACAATCGTCACTCAGCAAGCTTCGTTGCCTAAGCACGGCACTCGACTGAAAAGCTTGATTATATCACTATTGTAATACTTTTTCTACAAGTCATCTAAAAGAATACTTTTTTTACTATAAAAACCTAAATGTAGACAAAACGTGCGACTCCCGCCCCGCGCCCCGAATCCGTTTAGTCTTATATGGGAACGCGGTGGCATGTGATCTTTGGTAATTTTTTTATAGTTGACTACAGCGTATTAAAATTAATCTTATAGTTGAGTGGGAGACCATACATGAAAAGGACGCAAATATAGTTTGGTATACGAAATCTTAATTCAACCATTTCAGTTGACGAGTAGAAACAATATTTTATTCTACCGAAAGACCGTAAGACCGAAATCGACTTCTTAAGAACTGCGGCGCGTGGGGGACGGCGGCCCTTGTCTACGAGTATAGGATCATAATATCAGTGTTGTAAGGAGCATTAGTACAACATTATGCGACTGTTGTATTTTTTTAAATGCTGACGTCTAGGCACAGATCTACAAACAAATGTTTTCTGCTGTCTTTGAAAAACATGTTATGTGCAACATTACATAATTAGGTCTTGAAGCTCTCGGGCCTGATGGCTTTACTCAACTTCGTTTCGTTTTGTAACTTCGGCCTTGAATGTTAAGAACCCTTATTACGTACCTGTTGCACAAAACACTGCACAACACTCTAACATGATGCAGCAGCGTTGAGAACGGTGCTCGGAGCGTTTTTGTTTTAAGTTTGTATTAATTTTGTCTTAACTAAAATTGACTATTGAAAGTTATCGATTGAATGCAGCGGCACGAACTATTAATTCATGCTTTGTGCCCATCATTTTTGTGGCCACATAAATCGTAATGATTTAAAGTGGCTCTGTGAGCTGTAGACCTCGCGGGCATAACACAAAATTGAAAAAAAAAAAACAAATAATTAATCATCGAATCTGCTCACAAAATTTTGCGAGAATCTGTTGAGAATTGCGACCTGTAGAGAACATCCATACATACGAAAAGTTTGCCCAAGCCGAAACGGAAAGCTTCTCTAACACTCGGTCAAACACAATCCCTAGCAATGGCAGTTGGTTCTTACCCTTTCAGTTTAAAATAACTGGACACAATTTTTTTTTGCCAAACTTAACTACCTACATGAGTATGACAAATAAAACCAGCAAAGGGTTCTCAACTCTCTTCGGTTTACAAATTCGAGGACCACTTCAGGATCTACCAGGGACCATTGGACCGCGGGCCGCCGCACAAACCACTGACCTAAAGTCATTGAACGGGATCATTATCTTCTGTAATAGTATCAAGAAGTCGCGCTTGAACAATCAGATTTCTTCCGTTACATTAAGTCATTGGACTTGAAAATGTTCAATTGTGCTACACTAGTAATTTCGATTACTTCGCAATAGTAATCATAAACATTAATCCTCTTTTTTCTTTGGACCGTTGCAAAAAATGGACAAGTAGGTCAAAGAACTTTAAATCTCACGCTTCAACTAGAATACTTTATAATTAAAAAACACATTTACTTGTCATACAATTTACAGTAAAAATACATATAGATTCAAGAAACATGTAGGTTTTTATTTGGGTACACACAGCTGCAAAAGTGCATGTTACCTACTTAATGAATGAATCCGATTATGCACTTGTGCATAATTTGTATCTCAAAAAATATATATATACTCATATATATCTACATACATCGAAGTTTTTGGTGCGGGAATTATTTCGTGTATTTATAACTTTGTTTATTGTAAAATAATTACCAAACTTTGAATTAAAAATTGGCAGTAAGCTCCAAAAGTGCTTAAAATTTTTAAAGTAGTAAGTATCGGTTTTTACAGTTTTTATCTATTTTTTGACTAGTGTAAAATTCCACCAGTGAAAACCCCGATGTATGTATATCGTGCATGTTCCTATACATGATGTTTATTCAGTCACCTGCAATAATTTACGGGATGAATATATAGGTCATACTGAGCCACTTTTACTATGGGACCAAACCGAAAATCGCGAAAAAAAAATTGTCTGTTTGATACATTTTGTATGTCTGACCTTGTCATTTTGTATGGGAAAGTAATTTTTTTTTTTTCGCGATTTCAGGGTTGGTCCCACAGTAAAAGTTGCTCAGTATGTTTATGTAGTTAACAGGATGGTTTTTGCTATTTAAGTAACTTAACGAATAATATACAGCATCACGTTTTGTTTGAAAACAGAAAAGGCATAAAGCATTGAATGTCCTAAAAAGGTTAACAACAGTATTGAGAAAATTCCCCGAATCTGAGGCCTCAGGCAAAAATCAGGTCAGAATGCATTAACATAGCTAGTGACTTTTGTGGTATCTCGAATTTCTCATTCCCATTTTCCTTTCAGTCTGATAACAGCAAAAACGAAACGTTGTGTTTTATCGGCACGGGCAAGGGGCACCTGTTACCCGCAAAAAACGGGCACATCTGTTGCTTGTCAATTTTTTGTCCGTTTCCGTTTCTCGAAATCGGCAAAACAACGTGCACAACCCTATTTGTGGAGATTAAGCAATAATGGACTTTTTGTCGCGGAGATAAGAACATTGATGTGTTATAGGGAAGTTTGTAATCGTACGATGCTGACGAACGTAACGCAGGTATTGACGTTTTGTTTCTGTCATAGTAAATCACGATGTCTTGATTAGGTTCTTCCGGATGATGGTTACAAATAGATTGCAATAGTCTTTAACTTTAGTTTTAAATAAAGATAGAGATCTTTTATTTTTCAATATAGGAAATATAGGAATATTACCATGCGCTTAGGAATTTCGAAAGGAAACTAACACCGGTTTTTACCTCTGATCCATTATATGTGATATTGCTCAGAATAATTATGATCCTTAATGTTATATGTAATATATCAAAAGTGAAAACACAATAATTATAGCTACCTCTAACGTGTATACCTATATATATATAAATATATAACTCAATCATCCTATTCTATTTTAAATATGTTTTATTTACTTATCACTTACATACGTTTAAGCTAAGGGTTGTCTGTTGTCTCGAGAAGATCGCCTTTTAGCGATAGTGCCTTTATTTATACCTACCTGTAACTATAAATTATTTTATTATTTTCTTTCGCCGGCCAGAGAAATAACGCGAAAGTGTAAAATCACCCAGCCTCCCTAGAGCCCCTAGCACGGGGGATGCGGCCCATTTCCCCCCTGTTGTATCGTAGTACGCCGATGACAAATAGCCCAGTCAATGATGCATGCTAGGCGGGCGCTCTGGAATAATAGGCCTCGACTTTACGAAAATGTAATGGTTTTAGTGTGTTTTTGAAACTGGATTTATTTGGAACTAGCTTCTGCCCGCAACTTCAATTCGACCGCCTATGATGATGATGAGATGATAATGGATAAAAACTGTCCTATGTCCTGTCTTAGGCCTCAAATGAGTTCATGTGTGAAGAAGTAACAGACAGAATGATATTCCCTACGATTTGTACTTTGCCGAAGACATTTTCTTGTGGAATATAGCCTACTGTGGAAGACTATCTAAGGCATTATCGAATTCCCTACAAAGAGCGCCAGCTACAATTAGCTTGATCAGATGCAAGTAAAACGTAATTAATAGGTAACGATAGATGTCAATTCCCAAACAAAAAAGTACTATCACCGACGCCATCTATAATTAGTGTTTACCAGCCTTTCCAATGGGAAAGAGTTTAAACAATGGTTTAAACTCTCTTATCTAACCAATTGTAAAGGCTAACCGTTTATTTTCCGTTAACTGCCTACATACCTCATTTATATCAGGAATTAGATCAGCTGTTGAGCTTGACGAATGCGTCGGTTGTGGGCAATATAGCCAGCCCTACAAATGATTCACGCGGTTATCACGCTAATGCGGATCTGCACGATCTAAAAATCATGTTTCGGCCGAAGTTACGGTTTCGGCTAAACAACGAACCTTTCGGCCGTGCCGAAACTTACAACTTTTCCTTTCGGATCGCGTTAGGCTAGTTTTCTGTAATGACAAATGAATTTGAATTCTAATTTAGTATTTTTTTTACGTGTTCCATTGTGCATAATATGTCTAAACAGAAAGGCCAACGACAATTTTTTCTATGATTTTAGCACGGCTATAAAAGTTTCGGTTTTCAGCCCTAGCCGAGTCTAAACAGAACTTTAGGTTTCGGTTTCGATAAAAAATCCGGTTTTGATCGGACATTAATCTGCACGCCGCCTCGGTGTGTGGACGAGACAGCGCTATACACGTACATAGCTGTCCCGCTCGGAGACCGGAGCTGCATGCGGATTACGGATGCATCCAATGTAAAGGCCATCTGCCTCCAGGCCAGACTATTCACGACTAACAAGTAGCAATCGATACAGCACATTTGCAGATTAACAAAAAAGTTACTTTTTAGATTTCCGTACTGGCCAGTTGAACTGAATTTTTAGTGTAGTGTTCTGCCCGCGTACTCGTAGCTAACGTGCCTATCGTTAACGCTACGTGGCGAACGAAACGCAAATGTCCCAGTCACACTAATATGGAAAAGTGATAGAGAGAGATTACTACGTTACGCTACGGAGCGTTAACGATTGTAACGTTGGCTACGCGGGCTGATTAGAAAAAAAGGATAAGATAAAAAATTTTGACGCCATAATTTTTTTTCTAATATGGGGCACGTCGTCTAAGTCAATCAACCCTGCATACAAAGGCTCAAAAAATTCGCATCAAAAAATTTCTTCTAATTTTTCCTAATAAGAGCACGATACCGAATTTGCCCGTTAGAGGGAAGAATAGCTTTGCGATCCTAGCGGAGCAACGGTACTTTTTCTATGAAATTCCATTTCAGGAGAAAATTTTCCACGTTCTTAATCTTAAGAAATCACTTTAATTTTGATGTCGATCGCTTCAGCATAGTATATTCTAGGTTTATCGGTTTCGCTTTAAAAACAAGTTGTTGTTTTGCAAATTTTGAAAAAAAGGAAAACCTATAAATAAACCTAGTTTTTCTTTGTGTCAATAACATACAAAAAAATCATGAAGAATGGCAAATATTCAGAAAAACATTTTCCCTTTTTGTACGGACGATCACTACTTCCCTCTTGAACGGATCCCCACTATTTTTGTTTACCTCTTGTAGTTTGCCTGCTGGAGTGGATTCCATATTCGTTTATTTGCTGCAAATAGCAAATGTGCCCGGGATCGGGGAATATTTTGACGTGTTTTTGCGATTTCTCACGGGACGCGTAGTCGTGCAACTCGCTTTATTGTACAATGTACTGTGTTGACCATTGTCCTGTCTCACAGACTCGTCTTATAGATACAGCATATTGAGCATGCAGCTGCAACATCGCGGCTACTTATTGAATAAATTAATTCATGTGTTCGTGCAATTTTGCACATTTTAAGGTAAAATGACCATAGAAAACAGAGGATGCTTGGACCCTTGCTAATGACACGACGAATTTATCAAAAACATCATTGAAGGCAGAGTTGAAGCAAAGAGAAAGGACGGTAGAGCAAGAGGAGCGTAATACATGAACATGTATCAAGTAAAGGAAAAAATCAACGTCATGTCGTATTAGGCTGTCAAGGAGAAGGCAGATGACAGACATATTTACATGGAAATCACTCCACCGTAATATACTAACTCATAAATACCTATATGATGATGATGAAGGTAAAGTGACACACACTCTGTCATCGCGCATTGGCTGACTATAAAAGTTTAACTCACAAATTTTCTCTGAAAGCGCGATCTCTCATTTCATTTGCGTGCGAGGGTTCGTCATGTGCGCGCATAAACTAAATCAAGATACAAGGATAAATACTTTTTGGGATTTAACTCAGCGGTCCGACGCGCGTATAAGGATAGTGGACGACCGTTTCTCCATTTTGTATGTACGAAAACGTAGTCTTCATTTTCCTATTTGGATATTGACATTATGGTAAATATTTTTACACAATTTATTGTATATTATTTATTTATTGAGGAGATAACACAGAAAACATACATGGCATGAACAGAAAAGACTTAAATAGCATAAATGTCCTTAAATACAGATGCTTCCATATACGTATCTCACGAAGAACATATACCTAATACCACTTAATACTTAAGACTAACATGCGGTTTACATTGTTTACAACATTAGAGAGACTTAGTGTATATACGTATGCACATAAACTAATTACTTAGACTTTGTATATATGTAACTAAATAGGAAGGAAAAAGGTACCTAGGTATATATTAACCATAGCTTTGCCCGCTCGTTTAACTTAAAAGCTATAATAATTAAAAAAATCGCAAAAAAAAACAAGCGGGCATAGCTATAGTTAAAATCTTAAAATACATCAAATTGCATAAAAAATTTTTCATTTTAATATCCAGAGAAGAAAATGAGGACTACGTTCGTATGAAAAGGCGGTTTCGGGGCGAGTATACAGTGACTCCGAATCTTCAGGGGTATGCTTCATATTGCGAAGTCTGATGGAGGTAACCTATGACATATTCATGTCCATTTTCGGCGTTACGTCCGAACAAATTTAAACTGATGGTCGTCGTGAAGCGTACTGGACAATGGAGAGGTACTCAACTACTCACGTACTCACGAAATTCACGAATATCAAGAGATGAATGTCATCCATTTGTTACCATCCATACCTGAAATATAAGAAACATTGTTGTTAATAACATTCACGATCACGATCCTAATTTTTTAATGGCAATATTGATAATGAAAATTTTTGTTATTTTGTAATAAGTTGAGATGTCAAAACCTCGAATTTAAGCAGTTATGATTATGACTTTCGTGGCGTGTGTGTGTCAAAAAAAATACGTGAGTTAAAAGCGTCACATTAGCTTAATGACAAAATCTGTTTAACCTTTTGAAAGTTTTACGTCTTGAACAAAAACGACACTTATACGCCAAGGTATAGCAAGCGAGCTAATGTAGACCTTACTTGAAAGTGTCAAGGTTACTTTGACAGCGTACGCGATGACACCTATAGTTGTCCTTGGCGTTGTGGGCACAACTATTAACGACGACTTTAGGTGTTCTTGGCGTTCAAAAGGTTAATATCTATATGGCAGACTTGGCAAGAGCAATGCCTTGATAGTGATAATATGTACTACTCTTTACATTTCTATTGGTTACAATAAAAGAAGTAAAAAAAATTCAATGATAAATAGCCTAAAAAGTATTGTAACCCCATCAACGTTTCATAATATCGAATTAAACCACTCGGACTCATTCCGACAGTACCAGGAAAAGACAAAGGACTGCAAAATAGCACCTCAGCGGACCAGCGACGCGTCCTGAATGCCAAATGATGGTCAAATAATCGCATCTAGGGGTAACAAAGTACGGGGCCCTTGCGCTCAACACTGACTAATATGGCGCTCTGCGAGTAACGTTTGCTTTCACAGACATGTTAAATCACTGGCTTTGAATCCGCAAAGGCATCGGTCAAGTGGGTAATGCAAATTCTGGCATCAATATGAGCCCTTGGGGTTCTATACAAAATGGAGGTACGTCTGAAAATATCGATACGGACAAAGTGCCAAAAATATGTATTCACTACTCTAATATATGGGCCATAAGGTCGTGTATACATATTTTTGGCACTTCGATCGTGTCGATGTTTCAGACGTGACTGTATAAACGAGTATCTATGCTTTTATATTTACTCTAATCCACTTTTTTGCACTCGTAAAATGTTCCTCAATTCATCATAAACGTGATGGCTTCCCTTTTGCACACTGTAATTATCTTTAAGGTGCAGACAGCAGAATTTTTGAAAAATCGTAGCGCTTTTTTAGTTCATATACGGTTGCGAAAAAATGAATAGAGACAGACCAAGTTAAGTTGGCAGCGATTTTGACAGCACAGACTGTGAAAGTTTTAAGTAAATCGTCAACGTTCCATATTATGTCCCTGGAAAATCAATACCGAGTTACTTTGGTCCGACTCCATCGACATAACTGACATAATTCTTCCGAATAAAGCTATTGTTTCAAATATCCTATTGAATTGGAAAACAAAACGAATGCGTGTAAATTCGACAAAGCGTAAGCTTGTTTCGGTGGGGCCTTTTAATCGACAGAATGGAGTGGAAATAGGAATATCACGCGGATTTATGTTTTTCTGTCGCTGCGTTAGTTTTCCAGCGATCCATCATGTGGAATTTTGAAACTGTGGTTGATAATAATTTTAAACGCACATCCATTGGTTGGTTGTACAATATGCACATGTAGTAGTACAAGGTGTGGTAATTCTCGGCGATTAATGGAATGCCATGCCCGTCGACATTAATAATTAGTATTATTACAGAGAAAATTGGGTGTTAGAGAGAGTACTTTTAATTAGTGTATGGTGATTATTATGTGTAGCTAATTAGCAGAGTTCGGACAGGTTATCGCAAAAACAAATATAACTACGGTGATAGAAAACGGCGCAAACTTTTGAATATTTGTGGGTTGCAACAATAAATATGATTTAAAATTAAAATTAAAAAAATACTGTAAACAACACGAATTTAAGTTATCTTGTTCTTTTTCCGAGTTAGAACTATTTTGCGGTGATTTTGAAGTCTACTCATAGTTTATGTATAAGTAATTTTAAAAATGAGCCAGGATAGGCGAACTTGGAATGATTAATTTATAAAATAATAAGTGAATAATAAGAATACAATTGAATTCATTTACAAACAAAAACTTAAAAACCTTTTTTAACCAGGTGTATATTATCTAGCAAAATATAAACCGGTTCATATTAATCGTTCAGCATCTATTATCGCTCTCCAAAATTCACTCAAATGTACTTATATACAGAAAGGGGAATCGCTTAAACAATCAAGAAAGCAATATGAGCTATTAGGAAAGTTGGAGGAACCCTTTGTTCATTTTATTTAGAATACGTACAATTTGCCTCCCCTAAAACTAATTTATATTAAGGTATTATCGTTGAGGTATGAGGTTCATATCGAGTTAGTTCCAGATGGGATCGCTTGCAACCCCTTCATGTCAAAACTGAGGTTTGTTAGACATGGAATGATTATACGTTACATGGGTACGTTTATTAGGATAATGCCTCATTATCATTAGAATACGTTATGTTACCTATCATTACGAGTATGATTTACCACAATGATAACACGCTACTCAAGGTTGCATTTCGGCAGCATGAAATTCCAATGTAGAAGCTAACAAAGACATTTTGAACGCCATAAAGATTCTATTTTTTTGCTAAAAAAAATTCAAGAATCCCATTCCTACTGTAGCTTTTTTCTAGCATTAAAATGTCTATATGTATACATACATATTCAAGATGGTTACATGTATAGAACTTAAATATTATGTAGTTGACGTTTACTCATGGGTAACAGAGACGAAACGGCAAAAGGGTTTCAAGTTTAAATGTCATATTAGTATAATTTTATTAAAACATCTACGAATATCACGTAGACACATAGTAATTTGTATTGTTCCAACATTTTCCCCACCTGACTCGGCAAGCCTTTGCCCACCCAGTCACGTAAACATTTTTATCTTTTTTGCGACAATTTGAAGCCAAGCCGTAATTTAGGAGGGAAATTTTGATGCAGATAATACCGTAGTAGGGCTTAATTAACTTTATTAGAATTTATTTTGTTGGAACGTGCCCCGAAGCGTTACTGAGCCCTTTATCCCGACTGGTGAAATCTGCTTTCGGGACGTAAATGCGTTAATGCGCTTAGGCGTACATTTGCTATCTTTTTAATTGGTTTATGATTACTGAGTTATACAATATTTGTGCTCGAAAATATGGTAATGCAATGATAATCTTGTTTTTCGTTAATTTTGCTTTATTATTCGTAATTAACACGTAATGTAATCAACTTTACTCACATGTGCATCTGCGTTAAGTACAGGATCCCAGTTTATTAATAGGTACATACAAAAGGTAATTATTTTATTATATATTTTTTTAACTAATTGAGTTAAACACGTTACACGTGGAGAGGATGGAACCTGGAGACTCCACAGGAATCAGGAGATTGAAGATCTGTTGTCCGAGCTGAACATCATTGGAGAAACGAAAGCCGCCAGACTCCGATGGGTCAGGCACGTAGTCCGGATGGGTGAAGATCGTGCAGTCTAGAGGGCGTACTTTGGAGTTCTAAATGGCCGAAAACCGTCTGTCTGGACGCCCTAGGTATCGCTGGAGTGACGAAGTGCAAAAATACCTTAGCAAACTCGGCGCCGTCGACTGGACAGAAAAGGCTTTGGAAAGAGAAGAATGGCGGTCATTGGTGTCGGAGGCCAAGATCCACTTCGGGTCGCTGCGCCACAGCAGTAAGTAAGTATGTTACGTTGTGTTAAACCGTTGAACAGATTATCATCATTCCACGCAGACAAAGGCGCGGGCAGAAACGGGTAGATAATAAAAAAATCGGTAATTATTTCTAAAGATTTTGGACATGGCTGTGATAAATAAGAAAAAAATATAGTCAGTTACAATATGTTTCGTATTTGTCTTGTATTCATAGTTAATATATAATAACTTCGATGCTACGATCTAAAGACGGATATCAAATGTACAAACCACATTTGTCTCATCTTACTATTCCAAGAACAAGGAAACATTATCTTGAATTGTAACAAAAATAGAGAAACAAGGACGCTATTTGACTTGGATCTAGGTGACTTGCAATACGGAGGTCGCGGGTTTAAACCCCGGCTCGTACCAATAAGTTTTTCAGAACTTATGTACGAAATATCATTTGATATTTACCAGTCGCTTTTCGGTTAAGGAAAACATCGTGAGGAAACCGGACTAATCCCAACAAGGCCTAGTTTACCCTCTGGGTTGGAAGGTCAGATGGCAGTCGCTTTCGTAAAAACTAGTGCCTAAGCCAAATCTTGGGATTAGTTGTCAACCGGACCCCAGGCTCCCATGAGCCGTGGCAAAATGCCGGGACAACGCGAGGAAGAGGATTGTCATTTTATGTCCCCTTTAAATATTAAACAATCTTGACAATTTGATAAAAAAATTGCCATTTCACAAAAGTACCAACACGGTTAGCCATATGATATGAGTGCCAACATAAATGTCAAATTTCTATGAAAATATGACGTTATTTTCAGTCTTTTTTCTGTCATAATCTTAGACAGGCTTTAGTATTGTAGCCACGACACCTGTCACTTCTCAAATCAAATTGAGAAGTTGTCAACGTGCCACAAACAATCAGTTCTGTATTTGAATTTTTGGCTTAAAGTCCCAACTCGAGTGTTCTTAAGGCGGCCGAAAGACGTCGCAGGCACGTTCTGTTTACATTGAGAAGCACTTTGCATCGGGGGCAAACAGTGACGCAGGGCTGGTGTCAAACAGGAAGTAAAGTAATATGAGATGTACCCGCTGGATTGTGTTAATCTGAGTTTGTTGTATCTTTATCGGGGATTAGTCTGACAGTTTGATTGGGATTTGATAACTTTGTTTTAATTAAATGTTAAGAAGTACTAATCCGCTAAGAAATGCTAAGATAAGATCTAAATGTAAAGTTTTATGTTTGGCTGTTTGTAACTCAATAACAGCTTAAAGCAGTGGTTCCCAAAATTGATTGGGCTCCGACCTATCTAACAAAAACTGCCCAATTCGGGACCCATCTCTGGGCTGTGCATGAAATATTATTAGTACCGTCTGTTAACCCGATCGGTCGACATGTCGTGTCATAAACTGAAATAAATGTCATATACTAAGAAAAAGCCTTGGTCACTGGCTTCCAGTCCAGCGCCAACTCTCTCGCTTGCTCGGTATCACCTGAGTTGATCCAGTTAGAATTAGAAGGTGAAACCATACTGTTCTACATTAGGGATGGCTAGGGGGCGCCGTAAGCCTTCAGTAAGAAATGCATATACTTGGAAAAATTCGACCAACGCCGCCGTGACCCCGGTGGGCGAGTGGCTCAGGCACCTGCCGCGATAGCAGAGGACGCTGGTTCGATTCCAGTCTGAGGCACTGGAAGCCTTGGGGTCACTTATTCTTGGTATATGATATTTATTTCAGTTTATAATTCATATACCTAGCAGTGTTTCTATTTGAAATAAAAACAAATTAAAATATTTTCTGAAAATAATTTAATTTGTTAATACTTCCAATATACGTCATGTTTCAGGGCCCACTCAAATTTCGCTCGCGATCCACCCATAGTTGGGGAACTGCTGGCTCCAAATACTTTATTGGATAAAAATTTAGACCGCGGTTTAACATAAATCATACATAGGTAGAAAATAAAGTTCGTATAAACTAAATAGCTTACCCTTTAAAAGTAAAATAAAACCGCTACCTTCCATAACTTGAGGAAATTCAAGTACCGAAGACTTCGTAAGAAGTTTGAACATCAGATATTGTTATTTGAATACGAAAATATTTACCAAAGCTCGCGATAGAATTCCGACTGACAGTACTTCAAAGAGTAATCTCTTCGCTAAACATACTTGTACTGTCAGCGTCATAAATATACACACAGAGTACATTTCATAGTAGTAATGTCCTATAGTATATACATGTATTTACATTGTTGATAATATACGTTAGGTATTTTTATATTTAAAACAAATGTTGAGTGATGTTATGACTCAAGTGTTGATTAATATATTCAATTAAACAATTACGGCATTCGTTTTAAGAAAGTTTGTGTAAAACTATCAGAACAACCCGAATACACTAGCAAGCGAACGAGACATACCAAATTCTAAATAATTCTACGCCTTGTAAACTATAATTATTGACGTCAGAGCTATATTAATTTCTGCCCTGTTATTAAAATTTCTAGTTATTCCTTTACAAAATGTCGCAGGCTAACGTCGTTAACTTGTCATAATGACAGGTTGAACCCTCTTCAAGTGAGAAATTGACACTTGTTACATAACCAAGCCTTTGCTTACACTATTTAACGATTGATAGATCCAACCCTTTTCATTATAAACGAGTTATTGAATAACGATTACACCATAACATGTCATTATTATGCCGTTTTTAATAATGGAAAATGTAAGTAAAGTCCGTGAGGTCTTAGAATGACATTCGGGTTGTAGAAAGAAACTTCGGGTATCGGCGACGACACGCGAATGTGATTAGGGAATGGTACTGAATTTGTGTGGCAAGAAACCGGATATTCCCGGTACTTATTTATATAGAAAGCGAGCTCCTGTACTCTCTAAATGTGATACTGCTATTCTGCTTAAATATACGAGTAACACACAAAACTTTTTTTCACTTTAGGTTTAAAGATCTTTATTTCTCATAAGAATACAAAATATTCACTTACATGAGAATTTTTCTTTTTTTTTCATGCAAAAACACATTTTAGCGGTGAGCGCACACTTATAACAAAAAACGTAGGTACATGTATGACTTAAACTAAAAATCTAAAAGTTAAACTAAACACAATAAAATAAAATAAAAACATTTTTGGTGGGCAAGTGAAATAACAAATCGAAACTTTCGGTGCCAAGCGCCCTGTTTCCAGTTCAAAATGAACATACATACGTGTTGTTGTCAGTGAATGTACAGAATAACCAACAATGTAAAATAAACCTTAACTTCCCGCTGTTTCCTACATATGTTTAATACATGACAATTTTAGTGTAATTTGTTTAAAAAAAAAAGTGGTTATTGTCTATTAATTTTAATTGTCATCGTTATGAAAATGTATTCTAATAATTAGACTAAGTAAATACCTTAAAAAGCTAAAACCCGTTCTGAGCCATACCGGGTCCAAAGGTCCCCATCACAAGCAGCGTTACCCCGCTGTATGGCGATGGAGACATGTTGGACAAGCCATGACTCAGAACGGGGGTCATTTCCTTTCTCCCTGAGTAGCTTTGATTTTTGTTATAATTATTGAATTCCTCCGGCGATAATTTAAATGTAGAATGTCACATCCAAAAAGTTATAGTAGCATTATATCAAAAAGACATTGGTCATTTTCTATTATACGACTTTCATTAATATATCATTCGCTTAGTAACACACGCAAATATACATAGACTACTAATCGGTATCATAATCCCTAGTCGTAGAGTGTAAAAAGTTTAAAAAACTATTGCGTTTCAGTATAATACCGATGGTGATTTTATATAAATAGCAATGAAGTTATAACAATTCCACTTCGCCTCTTCACTAAGATATCTACAGGGAATTGAAACAACTTTAGCAAGGAACAAATAGTTAACTTTACGACCTAATACATTTCTGCACGCCCCTCGATTCAAACTCATTGATGCAAGATGCACTGCACAATTAAGTCGGCAACTGTCTCAGATGCAGTGACGATCAACTAAGTTACTTGTACGATTCCAAACTGTACTGTAACCAAACTTACCTGGTCTATTTCTAAAGGTGATCTCAGTACAAAGTAAGGTTCAAGTAACCTGGATGCCTGTTGGTCTAATCCAATCTAATGCTGTGCAAAGTTTTCCAATAACCTCGGTCTGTGGGGGTCATGACGCATTCCTTATACCTGTGTCATAAAACGTAGCTGATCTCGTAAAAACGGATGTTCCGGATAATTTGGTACGTTTGAGGTATGATTGGATATATTATTTTTCTTATCCGGGAATGAGTTTGGCCATAATAAACTCTTTTGCAAGTACACACAGGACTCTATGAGGCTATGTAAAGAGGGGAAAGTTAAATTTGTATGATTCTTTAATACCTACCTATTTCCCACTAATGCGTCGCGCTATCCGGTAATAACCCCGTTATTTAAATCATTTAAGTGCATCTCACATTCATTTCTAGTATATGGACGACCGGACAGACAGACGGACAAATGATCCTATAATGGTTCTGTTTTTTTTTTCCTTTTGAGGTACGGAACCCTAACAAAAAAACACATGAAAGCACTCAAATACCCACTAAGCACACTTAAACATAAAAAGTGAAGCAGAGAATTTAAAAATTAACACAGCCATTAGCTTTAAACAATTCCCCGCAAAACTTCTCTTTTTCCCAACCCTTCCAAAAAAGACGCTCAAATTCACAAGTCGCCGTATTTCTCGTCGTCTAGACGCACCATTTAACTAATGAGATAAATCTTCTTAGGGGTGATTTTTACCCCAGACAAGTGAAGTAATCTTTCAATCTTTTAATGACATAAGTTTGGGCGTTTGGATTGTTCAGTTGGCTCGATCGAGCGGTGTAAAAATACTTGCAGGGGTGTGTTATTACAGATGTACAGATTAATTGGGTGTTTTTATTGTTATTGTATCATCCTATTACATATCTAGATGTAATTAAGTAGCTATACGATTTTCAGTCGCTTTAGTAAGTATGTTAGTGTTTATATTACATTTCATTCATTTCATGGAAAAAGAACATGGTTATAAAAGGTGTTAAGTACATAAAGATTTGGTACAAGGGCGTAGCACTGTCTTAAAAACTATACTTTAAAGCTATTTACATTAAACAAAATATTTTTAAATTGGTAGTTGTTCTGGAAATATAATAATAGTCTATTCGTAATAAATATAAAACATTGGTGATTTATCGTTAAGAAATAGTTAAAGTAAATTAGAATAGAAATGATAATAATTCAATAGTAGAAACTAGTTATGTAAATGTCAAGTCGTTAGAGTTTAATAAAATTAGTTAAATTGTCATTAAAGTACTCAGTAATAGTATAGTAACATTTTAGGATAAGTAATTGTTTAAGACGTCTTATGAAGGTAGGTTCTTCGTTTTTAAGTTAGTATGTGCTTTTTTAGTGCATTTTCAATTTTGATGAGGGCAGCAGAAGCATGTTTCTGTGCCTGACTGAGTGAGCTCTAGGTAGGTATACTTTAAACAAGAGTAGCCTAGGGCTTCCACGCCGGTCATAGTTCAAACAATGGGTCGTAGTAATACGTTTCTCGGAACTTAGGTAAGATAAGTTTGAAGTATAATATCTCATCTTTAGACACTCCTTTCCGGGCCTCCAACTATCTTCATACCAGCCAACTAATTTCATCTAAATAGGTTCAGTGGTTTACGCGTGACGAGGTAACAGACAGAGAGAGGTAAAATACCGTTGATATCCACAACACAAATCTTAGTGGACGTATTGTGTTTAAAAGGTGCTTTGATTTGCATAAGAATGCTCTGTAAAGTTTATTTATTTGTTAAGTTCTAATCCCAAATGTAGAAGAGGAAACATGTTGGGACACCTGTTACGACACAACGAATTCATCAAGACCATCATAGAAGGGAAAGTCGAAGGAAGGAGAAATAGAGGAAAGCCAAGAAGGGCATACATGGATCAAGTGAAGGAGAAAGTGAACGTCGTGTTGTATCAGACTGTCAAGGAAGAAGCCATAGAAAGGCATACCTGGAGATTGCTGCACCTACAAGAGCGCAGCTCTTAAATTTATGATGATCAATCCCAAATGTGAAACTTCCTATATTACTTAGTCTTTTTTTTTTAATAACTAAGCATAGAATATCAAGGATGACATTACACGTATGCTTATCCTTATCAAGAACAATTTATTCGTAGGGTTCCGTTTTTCGATAACTTCTTTCTCTCGGAATTTATACATTTAAATAACGACCGCCTCCACCAATCCGCAATTTGTTTGCAAAAAGAAATTACAAATTTAATCTAAGAAAATAACCTCCAATGGGTATCATCAGTCAAATTGAGGCCCCCAGCCAACGGGGGCAATGGAATGGAAACTCTCAAAAATGTAATCCATTTCTCAGTAGATGAGTCACGGGATAATGATGCTGTGAAATATATCTTGCGTAATGACAACGAATCGGAGTCTAATTCTTTGTTATCTGTAATCGTGATCTTGTAACTTTTAAGTGGTTTTCATGGTGATGTGAAAGTTGCGTATGGGTATGTAAGTATTATGCAATTAACTGCTTAATTAATATACAATGAAAATAATATACAAACATATTAAAATGCATACAAGAGTTATTTGTGTGATGAGTTCGTACAGACAGTTTTCATTGTTTTTACTGTAGTAGCTTGTCCTTGTCCAAATCTTAGAAGCAAAATTTGACCCACTTCCCAATTTCCGACTGAGCTGAAATTTTACATACCTACATAGTGTTAATCGAGTACCATCGAGTTGATCTGATGATGGAGGCAGGAGGTAGCCATTGGAACTCTGCGATAAAACAACGCAAACTAATTGTGTTTGGAGTTGTTAGAATCATCTCGATTAGTTGCGTATTGAAAGAAAAGTACAGTCAGCGATAAACGCTTGTACCAAAAATGATTTTTAAACCAAAACTTATTGAAGAAGAACTTAACTTATTGATTTATTAGGGTCCTTATGTTACAACTGATCGTTAGTCCCGGCTTGCAAAGATGAAATGAAATGTTGGACTTAAGTATACTTATTGTCAAGAACGAGTTTAAAAGTCGCAATGTGACTTTCTTTTTCTTTCTGTAACTTTCAATAAACTTTGTTGAATTATGAGTAATACAACTTATACAAATAGCTGGCAGGACCGCATTGATTCAAATAAAATATAAAAAGAGGCAGCGAAATAACACACATAGGTATAAAAAACAGGGAGATGAGAAATCTAAATTTAAAATAAGACTCGGCGTCATATGTACGACTTATTGCTCTGGCGAAATCTTTATCTATTGAACTTAAAACAAGACCAATCGAGTCTAAACTTATGGATAATTCGTCTCCACGCAAATGGCATCGTTACTTAGGTTTCGAGTGACTCAGTGAATTAGGGGAGCAGACGGCACTCAACAACACGACTTATTTTCTCTACCTCGTATGAAATGCTGATATTAGCTAAAGCATAAACAAATTTATCCCTAAGCTTTTAAAGTTGAAATTCACGTGGCTGAAATGCAATACAGGACACCACGCGATTGGCCTCATTGTTCCTCTTAACAAGTCATTCAAGTACGGAGTTGGAAAATGTTATTTTATTCTCTTTTTGAAAAAGTTAAGAATTTAAATATAGCCGTTTTGTTTGGAGGTGTTGGTGAATACCTTTTACATATATTACGAGAAATTTATTTCTGGGTTTCATTTCAAATCTTATTGTGTGCTACGAAAAAAGAATAAAAGAGGATATTTCCAACTTTACGGTACCTAAGTAAAAAATAGTAACTTTATCTTCATTTTTTTTTAATACATAGGATATGCAATATTGCATGCAGGAATAACCAATATAATATATTTACATAAACAAGGGAAGATTAACATTTTAAAATAATATAAAGCAATGATTTGGATTTTCATCTCAGAACATATCGCTGGTTCAATATCATTAAAGTAAATCAATCAGAAAATGAGGTCGGCATCATAGTAGTAATTTTTAATTACTAAATTGCTTATAATATTACTAATTTCCACCTCTTTTGTTCAAAGGGAGAAACAAAAGACTGCACAAGTAAATTCATACAACGAACACAAATTAGGCAATTGATGCTTCCTGCATCATACATCATGTGGCGTTAGCCAGACGCTTGCACAAATTGATTGAAAGGGACACTGATGCCAGAGGGCTTGCCGCGAACATAGAATATTCGTTATCTGCGGCTTTATCACTCTTGCGATATTCGAGAGAGATGTAAATAGAGGAACGAACAAGGTGGTTCGCAGTTCGCAGTAGGCCCTCAATTTAAGATATAGTACGCGTTTACTGGTCACCGGCCGGCTTCGACAGAGCCTGCCGCAATCTTCGAAATTCACATGTCTCAATTTCTGTCACTCAAATATCGCAAGTGTGATAGAGATGGACAATTTCCGAATGTTCGCTGAAGCTTCATCGTCCAGAGCAGTATGATAAAGCATTGCCTCGTCGTCGTCTGGATCTGGAGAAGTCTTCGGTCTTTGTTTTTTGTAAGTCATCCATCACTCGCTGTTTAAGGTAGATACATAATTGAATAAACACCCTTATGCATTACTGAAATTGGTCGATATGTCTTCTTCTATAATATCTTCTATCGTCTTTCTTATATTATAAATGTATTTAAAATGCAAGGAAACCTATTCAAATTTATTAGGGATTTGCATTCTACATACCTACCCTTGTTCATGTTGTTCATATTACAAATTCAAATAAGTAATAAGTTCTTCGCTAATCAATAAATTTTTTTCACTTACCTACAGCCAATCAGCGCACTTGTTAAAATATGACGAAAAACATTGGTATGATTAATTACGAATTTCCAGAAACGTTTTCATTCATGTTTAAAATGTCCACAACTTTTTTTGTTAACGTCGATACTAGTTATTTCATATTAAAATCTCTGTTTTAAAATGTAATTTCGCAAGTTTTTCAACAAACAACGGTGTTTCAATTTCAAAATGCATCACCTCCAAAACAATTCGCATACAGGCAGCTATCAGATCAACTTTTGTTTAAATTTCGAAACCTTTTGTTTACAGAGTCCGCAGTTTTTCATTGATGTCGCTTTCAGCTGTTTCCGACAATGTATTGTTTTTTAACGAAAATGTTTATTAAAAAACCGCTATTAACGACGCGTGTGTTCGACATATCATGAAAACAAAACAGGATGAAATCGTCAAGGCGTCAATTAAATTATAGACTCGAAATTATACGCAATGTGGTTGAAATTCGCTTGACATGTAGATACAAATTGAGTCCTTTTTGGTTGTAATGGGAATTGTGCTGATATTTAATGTTCACGCGATGTTGGACAGTATGGTTGGAGTGTTTGATACGCCGGTTGAGCGACGTGGGAATCTGTGTGATCTTTCATACACATCATCTTGGCTAAAAATAGAAACGCCGTTAGAAGGATTTTGGTTTTCAGTAGAAATGATTTGAAACTTTACGGTTATGAAGATTATTCTTTAAGTTATGATTTTCAGTTTAATTCATGTAGATAAATACTTTTGAGTTCACTCACTGACTTCTACCTATAAATAATAAATCGAGGGAAAATGACAGCATTTTTCTAAACTTTGATGTTTGTTATTTTTATTTTCCCATTTTCAATTTATTAACATACGAGTAAGTTATTTTTCCGCGATTGTTTTAACATTACGTAATTTAGGCATCTACAGAATGCATTGAGTTAGTTGTAGTTTTGTCGCGCGTATTTTCTGTTTACACTGAACCCGATAATTCTCTGCAAATATATGTTCCTCAAGTCCATTAAATGAATAATTAATGTGATATATATTCCCTAGACCAAACTGGTCATTACTCGGCTAATTTGATCTGACCACCCCTAGGTTCCTATTCCGATCCAAGAAACCAGTATAAAAGCAGTCTTTGTCTACGTACACCTGGTAAGGATCTAGAGGTCATGTTGTACAGGCCAAGAAAATTAATTCGTGCTAATAATAGGAATTGACGGTCTGATTGCCGGTCAAGACCTCGTCCATTACGTTAGTCGGATTAAATGCCCTGTCAGGTGACTGGCAACATTGGCACGGAAACTCTATTAATTGGTTAATTGTTTCCATTAGAGGAACACCACATCAAGTAAAGGCATTCTTAGACATATAGTGTTCTAAGTTTATAAGTTCAATGTACGACGTGTGTTGTTTTTTAGTATTCAGCATTTGTAGTCTGTGCCTAGAAACGTAAACACGGGAGACTTTGAGAACCCGGCAGATCAAGTACAAATGAGGTAAAAGATAAAATGTTGCTCTTTGCTCGCAAATACTTGCATAGGCCGTTCAACCCACTCGAAATAGTCCAGAAAAAGTAAATAAAAGCGTAATAACAAAGCTTGTGATTTAGGTTCAGCACTTGTAGCCTGTGGCTGAGTAAACACGGAGTTCCTCTAAACAGCGCGGCTATTTGCAGTAAGGATAGCGTAGGATTTGCTTGGCCAGCATTTGATTCAGAATTTCCGCCTAAAGCTGTTGTATTTTTTTTTTGTATATTACCAATGTGTTTGATCTACCAATATAGTAAAACTACGGCTTTACTTTTCTGGTACGGCTGTAATATTGATTGCAGCGTGTCATGCAAATCAAAACATATTAGTTTACCTATTTCATATTTTATGCCTACATTTATTGTAATTTTACATATCATCAAACTACACTCAAAAACGGTAGGTACATCCGCGCACTGTATAAAAGTTCTTAAAGTTCATGCATTTTCAGTTAACAGTGTTCAACAAAACTTTCACTGTTTATTTGGTTTATCATATTTATCATCCCTAACTACTTAGAACAAAAGAGGTAGTACTTTCGAAAGTAATTAAAACGGCCAAACAACATTTAAAAATGTTCTATTTTTATTACGAATCATCAAAGCCGAAAAACTCTTTAGCAGATTTAATCGAGCACGAATACCTCATTAATTCGATTAGGGCACCGAGTGAGCAAAACAACAAAAACATTTTAGCGTTCGAGGACTCTAAGAGGGCAATTTTAATGCTACAAATGTCGAGACATTACGATTTTGATCGTTCGTGAAAAGAAAAATTGACCGGCTTTTGCAATAAGCATCGAATTAATAAGATTTTTTCAATTGAACGATGTTATTAATTAAGGGTATTGAAGTGAAATAGATATAGCCAAGCTTCATACAGAAATTCATTCCAACTAGGTAGATAGTTTATTCGTAGACCTTACATTATTATAATGTTTAAATAAATTTAAAAATGGGTCATCGGTTGGATTTCTCAAGCAATTTTAATATATCTTATGTCAATCTCACAAATCAGACGAATCTAATGACACCTCATAACATTGTTATACTTACGTTACGAACGATGAAAGCCGTTCCAAAGACTTAAAAAATACATTAAATGCACGCTCTCGATAAACATAACCCTCCAGCGGCAGTCGGAAAATACGGTAAAACGTGTGTCATCACTTTTTGATTTGTATACTGTATTATCGAAGAAAAAATATTAGGTATCTGTTGCTATAACAACGCAGCATTTATGGCTGTTACATTTTCAAACTAAGCAGCTTTTGTCTACTTAAAAGCATTCGGTTACATCACTTGAAAGGGATTAATCTTTAATACTTTATCAAACCCATATCCCCTTATTATGTTATAAACCAGAACACGATATTAAATTCCACGACAACAGAAATCAAATATAATACCGAACATAAAGAGCCATAAACGGCTCGAAAAACTCAATGACGGGTGACATAATATAGCTTACAATGGGAGCTCGCTCGATATCGAAAGTCGACACAAAAGCTCTCGGAAGCCTCTCGTTCACCCGTTCTAATAAAAACCGGATATGGTCGGATACAGGATGCGATCACCGCAAACTCCCTTACTATAAAAAAACACCCCCATAAAAAAGGAATCCTTAAATTCGAGCGCACTTTGTCAAATGCACTCACTTCAATTTAAACTTTTCCACAAGTTTTTAACGACGAGTTTTTATTTCGCGCGTCCTAAACGTGAATCATATTTTCGCTCCGGGACGCTTGGAAGTGTCGATAAGTTGATTTTACGACTCAATGAATACAGAGTGTGGAAGCGAGGGCGTCTGGGCAAACAAAGACCGAGAATGTTGCTCTTCCAGAGTACGTCTGAGATGCATCGAATATAAGCACAAAAGTAAGGCGATATGTCCCGGGGTAACCAAACAAGCAACCCCAATAGAAAACAAATTGACATTTCAATGAAACCCGCCCAAGGACTAACCCATTTGCAATTCAAAGCACTCTTCAATAACATGCCCAGAGCGTATGGAAATAAGTAACCGCGTTTTGAAAAGGATCTGATTTCTGAATAGATAGCCTTCTTGAAGCCAAGTATTTGCAGATTAGGAGAACGGTAAGATAACTTGGAAATAACGTGGTTTATATCGATGTAAATTCATTGATGTTTATAGTTTGATGTGAAGGGTGACGTTAACCTTTTAAATTGTCGTGTTTCTATTTGGTTCAGTAGAGCAGATGATTAGGGATGAGCAAGCTAGTAAAATTTACTAGCATTCGAATGACTTTTTAGACTAACGGCCGAATTTCACCTTTCCATACAAAGGGAGTTTCGATTTATTTTAACAATACGTGTTGGATTGTAATGACTTAACTTTGGGGCCCGATTCGAAGCATGATTAAGAGATGCTTAAGATCTTGGAAAGAGATTGAAAAGATCGATAACTAAACGATATGTCAAAATTGACGTTTATTTCGATTCTGCTGTGATCTCTATAAGATCTATTTACGATATTTCTCACGTCAAAGTGACATTGGTTGCCCGAATCGTGCCGCTTCTGTCAATTATACGACATACAAACGATATCTAATTGAGAACTTATCTAAACCAGAACTTATCGTTATCTTATCTTTTCCGTATTTCATTCTTCGAATAGGGCCGATGGACATACAATGACATAAGGTATATCTAGGGCTGAAATTAGTTTATATTTCTCCAGCTTATAAAACAAACAAAATAGAGCAAAAACAAGTTTTGTATGAAAAGCTTAAATTCGCTGTATTTTTTTAACTATGATATCTGAAGCTACATATACCTTATCCTATTGTAAATACAAAGTTTCAGAGCAATATAACTAATCGTTTTAAAATAAGAACGTAACTACGTTTGCATGGAGAACCGAGCTTGCTATCATAAACATGAAAGTTAGTATGTTTGGAACTTCTAATTAAACATTATGTTCTACCTATGGCTATCACGCCCCTATAAAACTAGGTACACACAAGTTGAGTGCATTAGCACAGCGTAAAATAAAGTAAGGAACCCCATAAATGTACCCCAAGAGACGCCCTACTGTGCCCCCTGTCGGTCTAACTTTACTCTGTAATTGTTATTTATGGTGACTTTCTGTGACCAAGCATTCCGTATAAAGGTGACTTTCGGATGGTAACTGCAACTGCATTACTGTTGCGGGATTACTGCTGCGGCCCTTGCATACGGAGCGTAAGCGTATCGTAAAAACGTTACGAGTACGAGACGCGAAGAGTTCCGGGTGCGTAGACAAGATGCCAATTGTTCACGCTCCGTAGCGTAACTCTCTCTATCACTCTTCCACATTAGTGCAACAGAGACAGTTGTGTTTCCTTCGCTACGGAGCGCTAACGATTGGCATCTTGTCTACGCGCGCTGGGCACAAAGCGTCGCGTAAGCGTAGTTGTTTTATAAGTGAAATCTCATTAGTTGAAATCATGGCGTCACTGGCGTCTGTATCGACGTCTTCGGTGGATGTATATGATTTTTTTATTGTTTGATTATATCAGAAGTTATGTTTTTTATATCTGTATTACGCTACGCCTGTCGTAATGACGACAGAAATCTCATAAGTTGCGCTACGATAACGCTTCGTGTGCGGACTTGTTCGAGCGTATTACGATACGCTTGCGCTTACGCTCCGTGTACTGAGGGCTTTTATTTCCTTTATAAACTGGCGTTCGTTGCCGCATTACTACCGCGATTCGAAAGGTGATATTCGGATAACAACTGCAGCTACATTAATGTTACTGTTGATAGAATAAGTGACTGGTTGAACGTCGCTGCAACGGACGTCACTCATTTTAACAATGAAATTGACAGTGGGACAGCGCCGGCGTAAACGCCGCAGCGATGATACCGCAACAGTTATGTAGCTGCAGTTGCCATTCGAATGTCACTTGAAGGATCTATCCGTCACTCATTTTATCAATGAAATTGGCAGTGACTCAGTGAAAGTCCGCATCAACGCCGCAGCAGTAACGCCGCAACAGTAATGCAGCTGAAGTCGTTATGCCGAATGTTACCTACCTTATATCGAACACTAAGACTTATTCATATGTGTGTTCGGTTTTGTGATATATGTTTTCTGCGCTGTGGTTTGAGCATTAGGCAAATCGACTGTGCAATTTGCATTTGCCCGAGTTTTGGTTGCGAGAGCCAAATGGTTTATGTTATTTTTCTAATAAAAGGTAAAAATATAGATTCATTACCATTGGACAATTTAATTACAAACGAGAAAAAAATTAACTGCGTAAATATTAAGTAGCGACTTTCAAAAGTAAAAAAAAACTTAAGTGGAGTTCAATAGAAAAGACAAATAATATAAACAAATATGTCAGATTTTGCCTTATAACCTTAAAGTTTTACGATGATTGTTTTCATTGAAATATTAATAATTAACATATATTTTAACTAGTAATTGATATAATTAAAAGGTGTAACATATAAATTGTTGATAAAATCATGGGTGTCCACAAAAAGCGCGAGTTTACGAAGACATGAAGGCAAATTGCTTAGTTTAGTTTACATTATTCGTCTCTTCTATTAACCCCAATAAGATCAGAATCATTCACTAGATTACACTTGATTTGAACATACCGCATTATAATCTAACCATGTGTTAGAATCATGTTTAAAATCCCATACAAATCTTACAACCGGAATGAATCTCCTGGCGATGACAGTTTAAATATATTCACATGGCCTGCATTCGTCCTGAGGCAATAATTCTTTCTGTACGTCACCGGTGTGTCATTCGGACTTATAAAAATGTAATCTTTGATATGACATTAGTACATTACTCGCTGTGCATTTTGCTTACAACAATTTACAAGTGCAGGAGAAATTCAGTGAGAGTTGTAACAGATGAATATCAGATCATGATGAGATGTCAAAAGTCTTAATGCGTCTCAGGATAGTCAAGGAATGACGTCAAATAGTTTCCGCCGAGACTTATTTTAGGCGTAGTCAAGATATTTTGAAGTCGTTTAATTATAATCTAGCATTTTGTACTTTGTTGATGTTGATGCACCTTTAAGAATGGAATGCGCTTCCGCCATCTGTATTCCCTGATAAATATGACCTCGGTCTCTTTAAAGCAAGAGTAAATAGGCTACTACTGAACCGGTGAGCTCCATCTTAGGCCCTGTCTTCACTTTCCATCAGGTGTGACTAGAGCCAATCGCCGATCAGTTTTTAATAATAATAAAAAAAAAAGTCCGTACCTATGAGACTACACTGGTAAACCTAGCTTAAAGAGAGCCACCACAAAGACGATTATATAAAAGATTATTAGCCAGGGGTCGGACAAAAAGTGCGAATGACGTCAAACCACTTATAGGATGATTTCAAATAGTATTTTTGATTTTCATAAACAATTATCACGTATCATTTATCAATCTCTTTATTGACCTCTTTATTAAACGATATCGCCACTTGAAATGAGTAAGTACGTTTTTGACTGACACATTGTCAATCAGATGAACAGTCAGCGTCAAATACTTCGTAGCAGTCAAAGTGGCCAAATAGTTCGGTACACCATACTAAATATATGGTGTACCGAACTATTTGGCTACTTTGACTGCTACGAAGTATTTGACGCTGACTGAACAATAAATTGACTTCGTTATTGTTTAGCTATTGTATCCTCACGATTATATTTAGCTAAAATTTATATTTACTAATATATATAAGAAAACGCTCTAAAATGTCATCTTTACTCGAATATTGTGGCAATTTTCCGTTTTTGGAGGTACGTGACAAACACGTATACTGCTAATCTTACCTACTGTTCCCACTTTTGACTATTAAACCTATTTATCTGAGGATCCCACAGACTTGTTCTAACTAATTTCAAATAATTATACCTTATGGTAACAAGTTTCGTGAAATTTATTTTATTCACTACATCACCCTACCACCTGTATTATTAATTCCATGGATTTATTTACGATTATTTTGTTACTTCATTAATACTACTTTGTTACTACATGTCACACGGAAGTTTAAATACAAACTCAAACATCATCCTGTGTGCAAGCTTAAGTACGTCATTTTTACGTCATCCGCACTTTTTGTCCGACCCCTGTTTATAGCCCATGCAGTAGTAACATTTCTTAAGCAATCCAGCTATGACAAACAGCAATAAAATATAAATCGGTACTCTTTAAATATATTCGAAAAAAAAACTGGTAATATTTTTACAGTTGTACTTAATTAGATACAGGTCTTTTTAAGTCTACTCAATTTATTTAGTAAAATTTCTTAATCGGTTAAAGTTTTGCAGTTTTTACAAAACTTAACGCTATAACGATAGTCTAGACTCTTATCATATAATCGCCTTGCATAAACAAACAAAAAAAAGATTACATCTTCACAAAGCAATTTAGGCTGAAATCATTAATTACTTAGAAAATACATCTGCTCTATTGCACAACCAACATCAAATGTAACACGTGTTCCCTGACGATCGGAAAAACAATAAAAATCAAGTATGCCACACAACATGGTATATGAATTTTATGATCCCCGAAATGTGTGACATAATTTCTCGTTCGTAATAACTTGAGAGCATCATAAAGTGCCGAAAGAAAAAAAGAAGTCTATCATCCTCGAAAAAGGAACAAAACTTTTTATGGAAGGTTATTACGGTCGGTGGATTACTGGTTTTGTTACATTAGTGGCGTAACTGAAAGTCATTTTGAATGACTTCGCGTTATTCGGAATTCAAAAGTTTCTAAAGTGTCTAAGTTAACTCTGGATCCACTTTGACGTGACAAAGTGAAAGTGAAAGTCTTCTTCAATGTGAGCATACAATGCACTTATGAATGTCAAAACTACCAACGGTTCTAAGCCTACACCACAGCTCTGAGAAGGTCCAGCTCCAGGAACTCGGCGGGAAGCAATTTTATCAATAAATTTTACATCAAATTTTCTAAATAGGTACTAACATAGTTCTGCCAGAAAGAGTGTTGAAGTGTCATAATAAACATCATAATTTCATACAATTTTGATATTTATTGTGAGACTACCACACTGAGTGATTGCAAAGTCTGTGTAGCCTTGGTCTGACTGATAGAAGAGAACTTCTATATAATGAGGTGTCAAGATTGTCAAGAAGAACATAAGACTGTTAATTTCTTCTCAAATAGTTAATCTAGTATAATATTATGATCGCTTTTGGCCGATTTATTTTCTGCACCAGGTTAAACAATGCGTTATAGCCGTATTAAATCGATAGACCATCGTCCGCGCCATATTTCAGACCAAGTCCCTTTACGACACCCACGGGGACAACGAAACTACGTTCTTATGATGTGGGAATCAGGTAGGAATATTGCCGACATTATCTTTATAAAGGAATTATGGGAAATATTTGAACACCATTTGGTATAAATGCAGTATTCGACACATGTACTGCATATATCAATATACAAGGACTGCAGTACTCGACTTTAAAACCAAATTGTCGCACAGATTGTAATCAACAATACGACGAAAAGTACTAACTCAAGTTTTTATAAAAATATAATGATTATAATTTCATCTCCTTAAGTATAAAAAACCTTTTTCACCATTTTCTCGTATCTTTGTTTTTGCAGTTACTAAATATTCATTACGAGGGCAGATTTGATTTGTACGAGCGAGTGGCGAGCTGCAAAATACATACCTACACATTTTATAAATGAATTCCATTTTTAAAGTGGGTATGTACTTTTGCAGCTGTGTGTATTAACCATATTAACCAAAGGTTCCGGAGCCAAAACGGAACCCTTATAGTTTCGTCATGTCCGGTTTGCGATGCTTCTAATCCTGATCTAAGTGTATATGTGTGAAATTCTAAGCTCTCAAAATTGTGTATGGCGATGGCGTAATAAGAGCTCACTAATTACTTAAGAAATGATTACTGACGCGAACATGTGCGTAACGAATGTTAATTTCATAGCTTTCGTTTGTTTATGACTCCCTTGAACAATACTCTTTGTCCAGTGACGTAATCACGTAACGTACCGAACGGGCCACATTTCAAAAATAGAACTACTCTTTGTTCTATTCCAAAAAAAACGGTTTGATTTTAATTCGTGTTTGGACAAAAGAGCTATTGAACTTTGGCAAATGCTCTAGTTCTAGTTGGAATCGAATTAAGTTTTATTGAAAAATGGAACAATAAGGTATTGTTAGTTTGATTTGGTTTTACTATACCCATTTTTAATTTATTGTAGGGTGTCGGTTTAATATAGTTTAATATGCCACATGGCGTCGTAATTATAAGGAAGTATTAATTAGAACTGTTTGAACTTTTTAATTTGGGAGTACATTGCAATAAGTACGGCTATCAAGCCAACCGGCAATTTCCTGTGTAAGATGTATGCTTTTAACGACAAGTTTATTAAGGTTTATTTAAACTGATGGGTTATTTGGACTTTGCGGGTATGTTACGATACAGAGCACTAATTCGTAGTGTTTGGGCCTGTTTACACGTTGGTTAGTGTTATGTGCGGATTCATACTTTTTCTACGTACGTAAAATGGCTTTTTTGGTACGTTGTCGAGTTTATGCAAGACATATGAAGGTTAATGTTAAAAGGGTTGGTCAGTTTGCTAATTAAGTCGTTAATTGGTTATTTTAATGTAACATAATTTTTTTGCGTAATAGCTTAATTAACTGTTAAAATATTATGATGAAAATATAAAACGATGAAGACGTAATTCGTGAAAGTTTAAAATATGGTTAATTTGTTTTAAAATAGTCATAATTAAATATTTACAAACTCGTTACATATTTACTAATTAGTTTTATAAAAAAAAACAGATTTATGTTTTCTAAGGCTTACAAACAGTTTTAAAATCATACATACCTGAGTACACCTACATAATTTGCACAATAGTTACTACTAACCACCTGCATCATACCTGTGACAAAAAAAAATGTTTTTGTTAAATAGCGGTTAAGTCGAAACTTACAATCTTAATCTAGACACAAATTTAGTCTAAATAATTCGTCCTTCACATGCGAAACTTCAATTTTTCGCATGGAGGTTCATCAACATTAGTAACAGGCCAATTCGAACGTACACTGACATCAGAATCATATTAGAATCATGTTGTTTAGTCATCGTGCGTCTCGCCTGCGACAATATATGTACGAACAAGTACGAGCAAAATGCACGATAACTGAATGATATCAGTAAGATGTCATTCTGATATCAGTGTATGTTCGAATTGGCCTTTGAATCATATAAAATCCAACCATCCGGACCACATCCACTCGCGCCTTATCTAAATCATCAAATAAGTTAACTGGAAAATTGAAACCCCGCAACCCCAATGCCAAAAACTAACTTTGATTAACTTAATTCATTCACCTGATTAAATAATTCGAATTCTTCGTTCAAAGGAGTTGAAAATTTGCTTCATTTACATTTGGGGTTGTGTAGGATAAATTTGCATTTTCGTTTATTTGAATGCGTCTTAAAAATATGTTGAGATTTGAGATATCTCGATCCTGTTTCACCACTGTACCGTACATCTGGTCACAGAAGAAAATATGTATTAAGGCTGTGTACTGTCCTTATTTATCGACCCGGAAAAGCAAAATAGGTAGTGTAAGGTGCCAATTTAATGTTAAACAAATACAATAAATGAAATGAATAAATTGTCAGTGTGGTGAAAAAGTTTAAGGATATGTCCTCATATCCCTATATATAGGTATGCCTCGACCTGGGTATATCCTTAGACTACGTCCAAAAGAGAGGTATGGGCACTGTGAATGTCATCTCGCTTGGTGTGGTAGGGCACAACACAGCGGATGTCATTCCAGATCTAGAGCAGAGCCCAACTGGGGAAGTACCTCCACCTTACAGAAAACCGCAGCCAAAATCATTGTGTTGTGCTCCTGCCGGTGAAATGTGATCTACCTAACTATAAACCTGATGATCGATTCTGTGTGATGGTTTGGACTAGACGACTTTATTACGCTGTTTTAGTTGCAACTAGGGGTGAATGACCTCGATAACTGCTTTTTAGGGTTCCGTAGCCAAATGGCAAAAAACGGAACCCTTATAGATTCGTCATGTCCGTCGTCTGTCCGATTCTGTCACAGCCACTTTTTTCCGAAACTATAAGAGCTGTACTGTTCAAACTTAGTAAGTGGATGTATTCTATGAACCGCATTAAGATTTTCACACAAAAATTGAAAAAAAACAATAAATTTTGGGGGTTCCCCATACTTAGAACTGAAACTCAAAAAATCTTTTTTCATCAAACCCATACGTGTGGGGTATCTATATATAGGTCTTCAAAAATGATATTGAGGTTTCTAATATCATTTTTTTCTAAAATGAATAGTTTGCGCGAGAGACACTTCCAAAGTGGTAAAATGTGTGTCCCCCCCCCCCCCCCCCCCCCGTAACTTCTAAAATAACAGAATGAAAAATCTAAAAAAAATATATGATATACATTGCCATGTAAACTTCCACCGAAAATTGGTTTGAACGAGATCTAGTAAGTAGTTTTTTTTAATACGTCATGAAATTAAAAAAAAAAATTTTTTTCATCATACCCATACATGTGGGGTATCTATGGATAGGTCTTCAAAAATGATATTAAGGTTTCGAATATCATTTTTTTCTAAACTGAATAGTTTGCGCGAGAGAACCTTCGAAAGTGAAAAAAAGTGTTCCCCCCCCCCCGTAACTTCTAAAATAACAGAATGAAAAATCTACGATGCAAACTTCTAACGAAAATTGGTTTGAACGAGATCTAGTGAGTAGTTTTTTTTAATACGTCATAAAATTAAAAAATTTTTTTTTTTCGTCAAACCCATACGTGTGGGGTATCTATGGATAGGTCTTCAAAAATGATATTTAGGTTCCTAATATAATTTTTTTCTAAAGTGAATAGTTTGCGCGAGAGACACTACCAAAGTGGTAAAATGTGTGTCCAAAGTGGTAAAATGTTGAACGAGATCTAGTAGTTTAAGTAGTTTTTTTTAATACGTCATAAAGGAACCCTTCATGGGCGAGTCCGACTCGCACTTGGCCGCTTTTTGATATATTATAAATGAATTTTACCTACACTTAAATAGCACTTTTTTAAAAGGTATCGCGGGCTTATAAGCCTATCAATATTACTATTTCAACTTGATATACTGCGCGGTGTTGTATCTAAAACCCGTTAAAACAAAAGCCGTGGTTCTAACTTAATAACGCATAACCCTTGTTTATTATATATGCTTTCTAATATGATTGTATGTTAATTCATTTTTCACATTTGGAAGTCAACAAGACCCACCACCCAAGTACAAAAACATAAAACAAAACCATAAATAGCATTCACAATATAGCGAAACAATTGAATACGTATAAGGAATCATAAATCAATGTAATCTACGCGATAAAAACTATTGGGTCTCAGGCATTGTGAGGACTCCTCTGAGATGCTATCGGGGGCCCATTACACTTATCTTGTCGTTGCTTGTCCATATAAAACAAAATGGCGTTGCAGTTTGACAGTTTTTGAACAATAATGGAGGAGAACAGTTTTTTTTTCGTTGGTCGGGAGTTTACTTGGTCGTTGGTTGCACATTAAACGGTCAGTTTTATTACTTCGACGCAGACAAAGTCGCGAGCGGAGGCTATATGTGCATAACGAGCTAATAGATAATTTCAACGTTTGTTAGATTATCAAGTATAAGAAAAAACGTTATATTATATCAATAGGAAAACGGTAAAGGCTTCCTAGTTATATCGACTAAGAAAACGTCTCGCAACTACTCTGTAATTTCCATCCTCAATCCTCATACCAAAATATCGATATAAGTAACATAAACATTCATTGCATCGCAGCCCTATAGACTAAGAAAAACGCAACAAACTTCCATCTGACCGTCACCCCAGATGGTATCGACTATCGGCCTGCGCGTTGATTCCTTAGATGAAATTAAGATAAGGCTGTGTCCACACTGGCACGTTCCGTAAGAAAAACGCATGCTAAGCAACTTGCTTTGATGATTTTCAGACAAATCATACATCATATGAAAATTCCGATATAACAGTCATATTCGCAGCCCTTTTGACTAAGAAAAACGCAACAACCCAGATGGCATCGACTATCGAGCTGCGGGGTGATTCCTTAGATGAAAGTAAGATAAGGCTGCGTCCACACTAGCTATTACGGTTCATGAGACAGACGGACGAATGGACAGCGGAGTCTTAGTAATAGGGTAAAACGGGACCCTTTGCATACGGAACCCCTAACGAACACGCATGCTAAGCAACTTGCTTTGAATATTATACGACAAATCAAACGTCATATGAAAATATCGATATAACAGTGATATTCGCAGGCCTGCTACTGACTAAGAAAAACGCAACTTCCATTGACCGTCACCCCAGATGGTATCGACTATCGAGCTGCGGGTTGATTCCTTAGATGAAATTAAGATAAGGGTGCGTCCACACTGCACGTTCCGTAAGTAATTGGACGGCGCTATCGGGGCTCGTCAATCGTAATAAAACTCTGCAAATCGTCGGAATGCAGCGAAATGGGGCGGGCAGATGCGTTTTTGTTTCTAATGGAATGGAGTATTCATAAATGCAATCTTCATTTAGTTTATTAGGTATAGTTAGATATTTTGGTACTTTCGCTTTGATTTTCAGTAGAGAGAACTTTATGATCACTCGTGATATTGTCTCTCGGTGAAATTTCGAACTATTGCAAATTTCGATCGATAAAATGTCGTATCGGAAACAGTAACCGTCATGGTCGCCAATTCCGCCAATATTTTGACTTTTTTGTCTGTATCATTTTTATAAAATGTTTTTCTACTCGTCAACTGTAATGGTTGAATTAAGATTTCGTACCTAACTTTCAATACGTACTTTTCATATATGATCTATCACCTCAACTATAATATTCATATCGATACGCTTCGGTTGCCTAAACACGATACTCGACTGAAAAGCTCTCTATTATATCACGATTGTATAAAATACTAAAAATTGTGTTTTGTGTTTAAATGTTGTGTCCATTCGAGTTGTCATTCATTTGTGTCCATTCGAGGGATCAGGAGTGGCACTTAGACCGAAATTAACACGGGCAATTATGAGACTATCTCAGATAAATTTCTTATTACGATTTGATCAAACAATCTTTGTTTTAAGTGCTCGCTGACTTTATATCCCCTTTTATAACCCTATTATTATTAAAGTGAGTTCCATTATATCGTGATCAATTATACTGATTTCAAAAATACATTATGTCCGAGATCCGGATACCGCTGTACAATACTTATATCTTAATCCCGGACAATGTAACATTTTGTGAAGTATCTAAAATATACTTTCTCTTTATATCGAATACATCTTAGGAGAAAGTATTTAGGTGTAAAAGCAATTGTTTTAGCAATATATGTTTTAAGTTTTCCGGTAGTTTCGTTAGTTATCTAAATACTGTTTATTTAGTTACCTGTAATAATTACGGGCTGATTATATAGGTCATGCTGAGCAACTTTTACTTAGTTGGGTCATAAGTTCTGTCACAAAGGTTTTGACTGATAAAATGTAATACAAACCTTTTAATAAAAAAAGTTTGCCATGAATTAAAAGCTTGTTTTATACTGATCAAAACGTAATATAATTAGTTTAAAATATAGATCGCGTCTTAATTTACTACTTGTTTGCTTTGGGATTTGTGTTAGACGCAAATACGCGGCTGGATTGTGAAAAATTATTCTTTACCAAAGGGAGTAAAAATCAGTGTCACATTAATAAAATAGGTATAGGTACAATCGTTTTTCTGATAAACCTACTTTATTAAAACGTTATTTTATCACCTGCAATTAGTTTTCTGACAAGTCTGTACTTCAGCTAATACCCTTCAAACTTAGGGTATTTTTAAGTGACATGCAAATTTTGGACTGCCATCCAACGAGTACGTTTGGTAAAACACGTACAGTTGCAGG
Organism: Cydia pomonella; assembly: GCF_033807575.1. Lineage (NCBI taxonomy): Eukaryota > Metazoa > Arthropoda > Insecta > Lepidoptera > Tortricidae > Cydia > Cydia pomonella. The sequence goes on along the minus strand of NC_084717.1, from coordinate 16,116,430 downwards.
TTGGCAATACCAATACACGTGAATTATATATTTTAAGGAAGATAAAAGGTTAAGGTTTTATTTTATGTAAGATTCGACCATTTAAACAAGAAAAATAAATAACTAGGGATCAAAATCACCTCGAACAGGTCGCGTATTTTTTGCATGTTTTTTTTATAACATATTTCTGAATATTACATAGAATTGTGCAAAACTGAGACAGCAAATAAGTTTAATTATAATGTAAGTAATTCAGCATTAAATAAGCTTTCAACCCATGTATATGAATAATAAGGGATCTTATCCTATAGCTTTTTTATCAGTCAAAGCCTTTTTGACAGAACTTATGACCTTACTAAGTACTATGGGGCCAACCACGGAATCGCAAAAACAATTTTACCCTCCCATAGAAAATGTCAAGGTCAGACAGTCAAAATGTATGAACAGCCAATTTTTTGACCGCCAAGCGTTAGCGAAATAAGTTGTAAATTGGTTTTGTCTGAAGTACATTTTGTACATACCTATCGTCCCTACCTACGTCCTAAATACATAATTTACCAGTTCCATACTAAGTGTAAAAGGCCTTCCACGTGTATGTAATTCCTCTTTCAGGGTATAAAGTATTACATAAATTAGATGAACCGGGAACGATACCCCGGGGCCCAACAGCGGAATCCAATTAAGTGCTAACTTTCAAAAGCAACAGAACCGATTTAAAGGTTTCACATAAACCCGGCACTGGCAGCCAATGAAACAATTTAGTTTGAATAGTTTGCGATATTCGTTTCACTGACTAAGGCCCTCAGCAAACGGCGCGTAAGCGTAAGAGACGCGTAAGCTTATTGTAATACGCGCGTAGAACGAGAGCACTACGAGCACGTACAATTTCAAACAAGCCCGCACACGAAGCGTCGTCGTAGCGTGGCGTATGAGATGTCTGTTATCATTACGACAGGTGTAGCGTAATATACGCGTAAAAAACAAAACTTCTGACATAATCGAATAATAAAAAAATCTTCATCTGACGAGAAAGTAAGATCGTAGATACATCCCCCGAAGACACCTGACGCCAGGATTTCAACGAATGATATTTCACTTATAAAACGATTACGCGACGCTTGGTGCCCAGAAATCTACGCGTCTCGTACTCGTAACGTTTTTAGTATACGCTTACGCGTCTCATGCTTACGCGCCATGTGCTGAGGGCCTAACTTAGCGGCTGGGTGATACAGTCAGCATCAAAAATATAGTCCCTGTATAGTGTATGTAGAACAATTATACTTTAGGACACAAACTGTAGAGATATATCCCGGATAATAACACGAAACGCTCCCAACAAAACGATAAGCAAACGTGACGTCACGGTCACCAAGAGCCCATCTTGAAGTATGAAAAACATTAAAATTGCGATTTTGTCGGTGAAATATTGCGTTTATGTATATATTTGCTATACAATATTTTTTGGATAAAATGTAAGGAATCGAATGGTACCCTTACTTCATTCCTTTTTGAAAAAAAAAACCTTTAATTTTGAAACTTTCAGGTCCTATATTTTTTTATCATTTCCATATATTATTTTAATAACCACACTATTGCGATAAATTGCTAATTTTCTATTTATTTTATTACATTTTGTTATAAAATTCAACATGTGTCATCATCCCTATTCCCGTATGGCATGTATTTGGAGCGTTGTTTCATCGCTGCTATTGATGCTGACTGTACACAGCAATTAGGATCAGAAAGTTCCTGTTCATATTAGGAATTATTACTCAATGTTCTTAACTATTGAAGACTATTTCATTTAACATATCACGCTACTCATTGGCGTCTATTTCAAATAAATACCGAAAACATTTCATGGGAACTTCGCAATTAGTGAAAATTCTCTTTCGCACATTGCTACTAGATGGTGAAATTGACATCCTAAGCGAAATTAAATATTCAATCCCAATCCCAATTTTGTTTCGCCTAACCTAATTCTCCTAAAATATGGTTTTGATTCACGTATAAAAAGATATCTAGAAAGATACCCGTTTTTCTGTAAATTCTTACTTTATCTGAAAGAAACCCTATTTTAAAGTATTTCATGAACCCTGTAAAAGCTGAAATGCTTTACATACCACTTAACAAAGTTATTTTGCGGACTAAACATCATTACATTAATGAACTGACCAGCCTAATTCGAACACCGTACAGAGAATTTATGATTAGTGAAATTATGCATTGGACCACTCGATTATGTACAATGTACTACATCCGAATTGGCGTTTATATTAACCGCTACTAATGGATTGATTATATGATTGTGGTTTGCATTATAGATAGAATAGCTCATATTAAATAATTTTAAAGTCATATCTTTTGAAGTCAAATCCAAGCCATATCTACTTTCTATAGGTAAGTGCTTTTTAACTCCCTTAATTTTTTTTTAATCTCTTGTTTCCACTTAGTTATTGCATGTTAGTTGTACTTTTGTGGACATTTGTTATTGGCTATGTTTTCTGTTCACTATGCTATGTATTACTTTTTGTGTTTCGGTCGATTCCCCAAATAAATAAATAAACGTTAATCATTTGCGGTATATTACTTGCACCAATGGACATAGATAATGTTATGACATTTTTAATGTGTTGGCTTAGTATGTTAAGAAACACTTTAATATAGCTACAATGGTTATTTTCACTTGTTAGGAGATGATAATTAAAACAATTGTAGTTTTGAGACAACAGCAACAGTGCAAACACATAGGTAAGCGTGCTCCACCGTAGACCGCATCATCACTTACCATCAGGTAAGATCGTGGTCAAACGCCTATCCTCCATTAAAAAAAAAACTTTCGTTTTAGATACGTACAAAATATATTCCTAAATTCAGATGTGAAAGCAACATCTTGGGATAAAGTAAGGCAGTAAGTAGCTAATAAAAACAAAATACTCCTTTATGTATGTTTTGTTCGACGCTCGCTCAGATATTCAATTATTGTCCGTCCGTTATTGTCACTTTATTTTCAACAGACTATTCATTTTATTTTTATTAGCTACCAACCTTTAAAAAAACAAACATTTGGTACGAAAATCTCGTCAGCTATTATGAATCTGTTTCGATACTTGATCAGATTTATCAAAAATTTTGAATATCGAAATTCGCATTCAGAATTCGTTCATCATAACACAATGAGATCCGAAATAATGGCCCAGGCGTAAGATTACAAAGCATTTTTTGCATTTCTTCGACTGTGCGGGAGATTCGAATATTTGGAATATTTAATCAAGGACTCTTCTTAATCAGGCCTTCTGATTCGGAATAAATAACAGGGCAGGTATGGGGCGAATTTAATTTTCCACGCCAATAATTTCGGATACATTGGGTGGGCTGACAAATCTATTATTATTGGGTATTAAAGGGCACCCTGCATTACGGCTTTACTTGTAATCATTGAGTTTTTTGGGGTTCTAAATGCAAGGGTGGCAGTAATGTAGTTGGAAACCTTATGGGACACTGAAGAATTCGTTACATTTGTCTAACTATGCATGCAAAGCTATTAGTGTAGATACATTGAGGGTGCGTGAAATACTGATATTGGAATATAATCTTTTCATCATCTCAGCCGAAAGACGTCCGGTGCGGGACAAAGGCCTTCCATTGGATCTCCACAACGAAAGGTTATTCGCTGCCCTCAACCAACCGTTACCCGCGACTTTAACCAGATCGTCGGTCCATCTGGTCTGGGGCCTTCCCGCGGTACGTCTTCCGGTACGAGGTCGCCACTCGAGAACCTTTCTACCCCATCAGCCATCGGTTCTGCGCGCAATGTGGCCCCCCCCTGCCACTTATTATTATTATTATTATGAGCCCACATTGTCCCACTGCTGGGCAAAGGCCTCCCTCTTATTCTTCCATGTGTCCCTATCCTGGGAAGTCTCCCACCAGTCTCTGTCAAAGGCGTCAAGTTCGTCCCGCCATCTCCGACGAGGTCTACTGTGACGTCTTACAACCCGTGGGACCCAACAGGTGGTTGTTTTGGCTCACAGGTCATCAGTCATCAGGGCATACGGCAGACGTGCTGTGCCCAGTCCCATTTGAGGTTAGCGGCAGTCTCAGCTACATCATTTATTCCAGTTTTGGAGCGTAGTATTGTATTTTTAATGCGATCGGTTAACGTCACGCTCAGAATACTACGCTCCGTAGCTCGCTGACAAACCTTGAGTTTGGTTTTTTGAACTTTTGTCAAAGACCAAGTCTGTGCTCCGTAGGTGAGGATGGGGAGAATGCACATGTCCATGAGTTTTCTTTTTAGTGATATAGGGAGGTTTCCCTTCATGTGCTCTTTCATGGACCAAAAGCTCCTCCAGGCATTCTCGGTCCGTCTTGCAACTTCTTTATCTTGCCGCTCCTCTGGTAATCTGGTAAGTCTGGTAATTCTCTGAGCTATGTCGACAACTTTGGTTCTCCTGCGGCTCTCCTCATTTCTGATTCGATCACGCAGGGAAACTCCGGGCATTGCTCACTCCATTGTTCTTTGAGTGACATTGAGTCTATAATCTCTAACCTTACCTTATATTACAAGTGAAATATATCCCACAAAAATGGATTATTAAAAAAAACATTCCCTTTTAAGAAAATACCATTGTGAGTAGCTTTTATTGCGATTCGAGCAGGAAATGGCAAATTCGTTCATCAGGAATAATCTTTATTTAATTTTCCGCTAACAGTAATGTGCTTTACTGTAAAGCAAAGCATCTTTTTGAGAGTTTTAAAATACAATTGTAAAGGACAATTCAATATCTCAGAGCACAACAGCACATTGTTGGGCGGACAATGCGGGAAGACATGATATTGGTTGCGACTGAAAGAAGTGAAAAATATCAACTCTACGTTTTCAACGTTAGGGATAGAGGAAGTTGAATTCAATATGGTTTAATAAAAAAACTCTCGTATACAGTATTAGTTTCCATTATCACTGTATCTATCTGTATCTATGTAAGTCTTTATAGGTAGAAATAAATAATATCATGTATTTATCTCGGGCTCTTTTTGACCAAACTGTTGGGACTATTTACTATGAACTAATCTAAACAAAGCCAATAGATTTTGAAGTTGTCTGCCTCTATTTATATTAAATTTTGATTTTCTGGAACAGATTCTTTTTTGTGTGAGTGTTGAGGAAGGGAAGCGAAGGGTTGCAGGGCAAGTAGATATAGCCGGCCGAGCGAAGCGAGGTCTAATAGCGATACGCGGCCGGCAACCCCGTTTCTCGCCGAGATTTGTATAGTGCTTTTCTCAAACTTGCATTGAAATAATAATAATAAAAAAGATGGTTTTTTCTTTCTTCTTTTTTTTTGTTTTTATCATCATTTTTATGAAATAATAATAAACAAACAAAAAAAGCTTAATGGCAGAATTTTGCTTTAAGGTTTTTTTTTTATGATTGAATGCCAAGACGTGCCATAATTTGATGTTTAATTAAAACAAAAGAAGGTTGCCTTACAGGCCTAGGTGTGTAAGCCTGTATGAAATTACTTTACATATCATCTTCACTCATCGCACCTCATATCTACGCAAGTCATGTCAACATGTCATTGCAAGTTTGAGAAATAGTACATTACGATACAAGGGTCAAGTGCGAAAACTAGGGAATCCGCAACGGAAGCGATAACTTAAAACACGACCGAAAAGAGTGTTTTAAATCAACACGAAGTGCGAATGACCTATTTGCACGTGTATTGTACGTTTTACAATACATATAATGGCCTTTTAAATTGTCGACATAGGCACGTAAAGTGCAACATACATATGTACTGTAAAGTAAATTCTATCTATCTACCTACCTAATCTACCTATCTAATATAAATGCGATAATCGTAACAACAATAAGATTGTTTTCAGCATATTTTCACTCCTCATTACCCGGAATAGAATTACGCACCTCGAAATAGCTTCAAACACCTCTCATCACGGCACATCGCATTCCAAAAACTTAATAAAAGCCCATTTGTATTTTCTTTCAACGTCTCATTTTGGGACAATACGCCTAATGTAATGCCACAAATGAATACGGAATTCCGGGAGGGTTCCGTAAACTGGGGAGAGAGATACGAAAGAAAAACGCAATAAGCGTCAATACGTTTAACGCATTTTCTAACATGTTTTCTCTGAAAAACTGGGGAGTGAGGCACAAACAGAAAGGTAGTAAGCGCCAATGTGTGTAAAGAATTTTCTGTCATTTTTCCTTTGAAATAAGGCAGTGTAATAGCGGAAGCGACTCAAAAAGAATCAGCTCGGAGCGGACATGCCTGGATTAATTTGTTAAGACTTTCACAGAAGAACAAAAATAGTATCGGTAATCGCTTTTGCCCTAAACTAATTTGCTTTCCCCGATTGTTGATGTTCAATACGACATAGTTTTTTACGTGCTATTTGGTGCGTAGAACGAACGCTTAAAGTTTTTCATGCTTTTTTGGGTTAGCGTCCTTATTAGTATCATTGTTTTGTAGCCAATCGAATCCGTTAAGACAAGGTAATATAAACATTGAGTTTTATTTTCTATGGAATGGCTTCTAATATTCTGATGCTGGCGAGTGGCGACGTAACATTACACTGTTATAAATAAATAAATATTATAGGACATTATTACACAAATTGACTAAGTCCCACAGTAAGCTCAATAAGGCTTGTAAATTGCGGGTACTTAGACAACGATATATAATACATATATATTTATAAATACTTAAATACATAGAAAACATCAACACGACTCAGAAACAAATATCCATGCTCATCACACGAATAAATGCCCTTACCAGGATTTGAACCCGGGACCATCGGCTTCATAGGCAGGGTCACTACCCACTAGGCAATAAAGTAAACAATCAAATATAAATAACCTCCAATTAAAAAAAAAATGTTCTATGTTTAGGTACACCACAAGAATAAAAAAAATCTTAACTTGTTTTATAAAAAAATTAAGCTTACATAAAAAATCTACTTACACGTGTAATTAGTAGTTTGATAGCAGTTCAGCCGGGGTATGCCGCAGGCAATATGCGAATTTTGAACCGGGTACTATGCAGGCGTGGTTATTTTAGACTATTATTTGGTTTAAAAGTAGGTTTTTTTTTTAATTGTAGTATTTTTTGTTAGGTGCAAATTTTTTAAACATTTTTTACAGAATAATATGTCTGTTTAATGATGATGTCTGATATTTTGAAATAATGTAAATGAATGATTGTGATTTTAGGAAATAGATTAGTTAAATCTGCTTGATAAATAAGTAGTACAGAAAATAATATTTACCGAAATTTTTTGTTGTTTAATTAGTAGTTACTTATTACTACTAATATATTACTTAGCACACAAACCCAAACTAGATTACTAATCCCACATACCCAAAGAACTAAAAAATAATAACGCTAAGCATCATATAGAATTCTCAAAGGGAACGCCTAAACAGCAAAACATGTTTTCCCGGCGAAGCGCGAATATGGCTAAATTCACGCACGTCGCTTATTCAATAGAATTTGATGTAGTATCTTCGCTATATTTCAACGGCTTACTGTTTCCCCGGCCCTGAATATAATAAGCGGGTTATAACATTTGCATATAGATCACCGTGTTCCCCTAAAAGTTCCTATATTGTTATTTCCAGAAATTTCTTACGAAGAGCTGTAAACAATGCCCAAGTGTATGATAGGATCTGTGGGTAGCATTAATTGTGTTGTACGTTCATGAATATTGATTTGAACTGAAATAATTGCTCTTTACTCTGCAATTACGTCGTTTATGTGTTTTGTTATCTGTTTTCTTTAATGTGTTTCCCATAGCATAAATATGAAGGAACATAATATATTTCGCTATCTCTTCATAAGAATGGTAAGAGGAACACACACAGCAGTGTGTCAGTAAAGCAAAAAAGGCAAGAAACCACCCGTGGGTTTTAATATTAAATAATATATAATAATATTATAATTAGACACGCATAGGTAGTCGGAGGTATATATATATAGCTCTGTCTGTACCTGTCTGTGTGGGCACATAACTATATATCTACGTATGTCAAAATATATATTTCTATGACGAAGTAGGTAATCATTTTAGATATACAGGTATAGGTCAGTAAGTTAGTAACTAAATATTCTTTATTACACCAATAATTATACATTTTACGTATACGTAAAACTACAAATAAATGTTAAAAGAAAATAAGGTAAGTGTTCAAAGTAAGCAAAATTGTGAGGTAATTAACACCGACACGTGTTAGGAATTACTTTTCTGTTCTCCGTACGGAAAGCGTGAACTTTCGGCACGCTGCGCTTAACTTAGTTGCAGTTTTCTGGCTCCGTCGAACAGAAAAATAGTATACACACCTCGGCCAGCAAATAAGAATGTGAGACCACATGTTCGTCGAACTCTGCTTCACCTCGGCTTCGATATTCCTTACTTTAATGCCGTTCTTAAGTACACATTTATGATTTTACAAATCATTATTGGAATTTCGATTTCTGATATTACTTTTTATTTTCTTACACTCTCAATAGTCTCAATTAAGGACACACGATCTAAACCGAGCCACAAATATATCAAATCATTCGTATCGATGTCACACGTATCAAATTCAAAACCCGCTCCCCTAAACATGCCGCACCCGATCTATTTCAGTTTTTCGGTTCAATATCTACGCACCGGTTAGTCAGAGCCTATAAAAATTCAGCGAGTGTCGCTGGGGGCCCGGAGGAAGGCCGACTATGGATGCACCGATGCGCCACCCACATAGAGCATAGCTATGGTATACCTATCTACATATATATTTAAGTGTAAGTAGCTTCTGCGCGCGACTTCGTTTGCTGGTGAATGATGATGATGATTGATAAAAACTAGCTTATGTCCTTCCTCGGGCCTCAAACCATCTGTATACAAAATTTCACTTAATCGGTTCAGCGGTTTAAGCGTCAAGAGGTAACAGACGAAAGTTCCTTTCCCATTTATAATATTATACAGTTAAAATTGTATAAGCTGCAGTATTTTATAGACATGAGATAGAAAAATGTTACTGTAATTGCATGGTCAAGGTTCGTTTACGTGATAAAAGAGAAAAATTAGGTACTTTAACTAACATACGTATATTATGCGATTTTTTAATGATAGAACAACATTAAAAAATCGGGTCTACGCACGGAAGAACTAGATATTTTTCTTATAGATCAACTTCTGAGAAACCAAAATCTACACTGAGATTTAACAGCTGAAGGGCACCAATATTTTTTCCGTTCCCAACATACGACACGTTATTTTCAAGTGGCTTAGGGTCTTAGGGCGCCGTAGATAAAAAAACGGAAACTTTTCTGTTTTGTACCTAGCATTCTCAATGTGTACCTAGCAGTCTCAATGTATTTACCACTGCGCCCGAAGATTAATAATCCCAAGTCAAAATACACACGGAGTAACAATTACCTGAAGGCCACGGAACTTGATATACGTAATGCAGTATTTTAGCTAAAAGCCTGTTTTATCATGATGCTTCAATTGTACAGTCGGCACGTGCGGTTAGAGCGCGTGCTCTCAAGGCGTTAGAGCGCGTGCTCTCAAGGCGTTAGAGCGCGTGCTCTCAAGACGTTAAAGCGCGTGTTCAGATATTTTTGGACACCTCAATCAGATATATATCAGATGGCGAATTTAATACAGCATTTTCAAGGAGTAAGTATAAAATCAGAAACATAATTGGTAATCAGTAAGGGCTTTTGCCTGAAACCGTTTGGCAAGCATCAGTATGCAATTAGTAGAGGTATAGTAAATTTAGAATTATTAAAGAAGTCCGAATTGTAGGACATTCTTAAGTAACATTACGACATCAATCCAAACTATAGTCAAACCGCATCCCCACATATGCCGAAACATTCTCTAAGAGCCAAGTCTAAAGCCCCATTTAGTCAGTTCAAGAACTTGCATGCAATATTCGATACATTATTATCTAAAGAGTACAATGAATTCAGTCGATTGACTAAATACCACAATGTCCGCAACGTAACGAAAATCGCATGCAAGTTCTAAATGGGGCTTTACTTATGCCCATTCTCAAATGATGCACGGACTGGTACGACTGAAATAGGATTCGAGAGATGCAATTTCCTAAATCCAACAAAGGCTGTTGTAACACGACTCACGTACTGTCAGATCAGGCGGACAATGTCGGGATTTGGAACGTCCATTTTCGAATTGTTTGGATAAGTGCCGCTTGGTTAACAGTGTTACGGTAGTGCGTAAACGGCTGCAATTAGGTTGATTTGTGTTGTACTGCGACAAGAGGTCTTCAATATTAGCTTTGTTTATTCATGAGAAAGTAGATCAATTTGAGCAGCAGCGTCTGAAAGACCTAAGGCCATACACCTGCAACCCGACTGGACAACCTCATTGCGCATCGTGTGACCGCATTTTCAAGACAAAGTTTGGTTTTGCGAGCCACATTAGGGCACTTAATAGAATAGAATAGAAGAAGACTATTTCAGAAAACGCTGAAGTGTAGAACGAGATTGATTCTGTAGACCAATTATTAAGCGTCACTGAAAAGGTCTTCACTCAGCTTAATGTCAAGATACCATCTAAGGATCTCGACGCTGGTCTTCCGAGAGAGCGCAACTACACGCTAAAGTGCAAATTTTATATAAGTGCAAAAGTTCATTTCATAATCCGCATAAGAATTGTTGATGAAGTCCCCATTGCCGGATACGGCAAGGAAGATTGATTATTCGTGACAACTGTATGGTTGCACTGTTATCGTTTCAAGCAAAACCCTCGCACGTGAATAATGGTTTAAAAGTGATGCACACGATAACAGATGACAGTAGCGCGACCATCTTCTTTTAGTCTTCTGGTAATACATACCAGTATTTGAATAGCTTAGAATTTAAGATACAGCCTCCGACTGCCAAAAAAACTTTGAAACTAGTATTATTTCTGTTTTATGTAAATACACAAGGTATTTAAACAAAATACGAGTATAGAAAAAGGTTTAGCTCGTAAGAACTAGGAGTCAGGTAAAATGGTATTTTTTCGTTCTTTATTTCATTTCCAATTGGGCAATCTGATAATACGAAGTCTTAACATAAAACACAACTGAGTCCTACATTTGGAGTATAAAAGGAGTATCTGTTAATATTAGAAAACTAAAGGCAAAGTACGAGACTTCAGTAGAAGCAAATTGCGATTTGTTTAATTCAACTAACGGCAATTAAGATTTTCTATTTTAGAAAAAATTTTTAGTTGAAATCAATGAAATCATCAGTAGAAAGATGTAAATATTAAGCCCATGTAAACCAATGAAATACATTAAAATCTTATTTCTTAATTAAAGTACGACTACAATCTACCTTAATTTGCTTTTGATACAGTCAATTAATTTAACAATACTTCGAGTCCAAACGCGGTCGGTACTCTGTATTGACTGAATTCTTGCAAACACGATTCAATTCACAAAGCGAAATCCAATAAAGCAAACCCCATTTTAATCACAGAACAAAACCCATAGCATTCCATGTCAAAACAAAAGCGGTACTTTCTAATTGTAGACTAAGAGTAGCCCCGGAAAATGGTACATGATAATGAGAGCAACGAAACTAGAGTCAGACCACGCTAAGTTTTCATGCCAAGTGCTACGTCAAGTATGGAGTTGGAGCTTATTGAGCGTTTTTTACTGCTAAGTTTGTAAATGTTAACAGTTAGTTGGCCATACTATCCTTATTACTGGATCCGGGCGTACGTAAGAATTGCCAAAGCTGTCTCAATTTTTGAAGATTTTATTTTATCATTAGAAAAAAACAGCTTCGTTCGTCATCACCTGGCACTTCTTCTCTCTTATATTATCTTATCTTACAGAACTCTAAAGTCTAAAACTAGCATCCTTCAAGTGGCCTGTATTAACACTACCTACTTCCATCCATGAAAAGCTGTCAGAAGCTTAGGATTCTACTAGTTACACTGGTCAACAGTGGTTTTGTTGCCTCTGATATAAGATTGATGCATTATGCTCACAATCTATGAAACTATCAATGATTTTGGAAGATTAGCTCTACTGTTTATAAGTCTTTATTTTCATTTTACAATTAAAAAATCTAAATATATGATATAAAATACGCTAAAATCATAAAATCTAGAGCAAATTCATACTTTTATGAATATATTCTTAAAATGTGCATTTGAAAACATAGGAATTCACAGAGATATCCAGGACAACAAAAAAATTATGTTTTTTTGTAGAGCAGTGTTATCTTTATGGATCTAGATCATCATGAACCATTTTCCGCGGCTAGCTCTCAGACTATTACAAACTCAGTTATCGAGATGTAAAGCGCGATCGTGTAAAGTTTACATTGTTTCGAGCGCCTGATCGAAACAAATTGATTTTTAAAGAGAAAGTGTATTAAACCAGTGAAAGGCTCGTCGTGATACTGATTACAGCGCTTGACAAAATACTGCGTCATTTTCATTATCCACAAACATTGTTATCTTTATTCTGAGTAATATTTTAGAAAGTTGTTGAAAATTTATAACTTTACCGATAAAAATATTGACGTTTTGAGATAAAAGTTAAGTCACGAACGGCGGGTAAAATTGTAAATAGGTTTATAGATATTGCAAGACAAGACATGTACCTACCCCTACCGCAAATCATTGACAGTGTCAACATTGACATATACGCTAACGTCTACGTAACTTACTTTCTATGCGTCTCGCTTGTACTGACACTAACATATTAGTGCGAGCGAGATGTATATAAAGTAAGTTACGTAGACGATAGCGTATATGTCAATTTTGAAACTGTCAGTGACTCGTGGTACTGTACAGTATACAGTATACACATAGTAATAAACGTGGTGTACAATGTTATGAGACTTATGAGCTTACCACAACCATTTTAACTTATACAACGTGAACACACTCATTTGTAAGTATGTGTCTAGTCATTTAGCGATGTTACAAGAGTGATGAATGGACTGGGTCGTCTTACGAAATGTCTCAGAAAATGTGTTTGTACTGAGACTCGAAATCTCACAAGTACAAGAGATATAAATTATATACCGAGGACGAATGTACCGACACATCACAATATGTGTTGGTTACAATTATTGTAACGTGAAAATTTTCTTTCATCTATTGTGATAAAAAACTGACTTCAATATGACCTCGCATTAAGTTAATTCATTGAAGCGTTTCATTACATTTTATAAAAGTTAAGGGCAAAGCCACAAAGCCGCCCTTGGGAAGCCATAGCAAATATGACAAAGGGTCGCTGCTATGGCTTCTGCCCTTTGATTTGCCATCACGATATAATTACGTCTGACACCATAATAAAGTGCTTTATTGGTTGTCAAAATGTACAGTTATCTACTACTAAGCTAGCAATTAAATACCTACATACATATTTGGTTGAATATCTAGATTACACAATGAGAAGTCAAAAGTACGAGTTACATGAAGAAAGTATGAGTGTATTACAGTTGATAATACAAGGGAGTTTCACGGTAAAAGAAGTGCCAGAGGAATATCGAAAGGAGCAAGAATATCGTGGCTTAGAAGTCTGTGCTTATGGTTCCAAAAAAGCACAGGTCACTTAGAGCTGCTGTGTCATAGATTCAGATTGTGATGATTGCCAAACTGCGATAGCAGACAACACCCGAAGAAGATAAATGATTATTATGATAATGAATATGTTAATTGTTTCTCGCGCGAGAACATTCCCCCTAGTAAATGGAGAATGTTCTCGAGAACGGCACAACTATACTTATATTCCTCATTCCCAGCCAGGGAAATTTAGATATCCTAACTAAATTCCAAGTCAAAATTCTTTGACATTTATATTAACAGTTGACCCAAGCTAACCTGAAACTTCGCAAGAAACTTACCAAACTCGTAAACGGAGTTCGTCAAAAATCGATGGGGGCGGATTAAGAAGTTTCCCGTAAATTGTGTACGTGTGTTTACTTTCGGAGGGACCATCAAAATGCGCATAAATCAAAACTTCCACTCGGGGTTCCTCAAAGAAAACTGTCGCTTTCAATTTCCGAAAACGTCCCAACTTTATCCTGTTTTTGTTTGGTCTATTGATGATGGAAATTTTAAATGTGTTTTCTTTAAAAGCCACGCACAAAATGCCAATACAGAATCGGGTAAACATGTCAAAGTTCGTAATTAAATTTTCTTTGGATTGTTCAACCTACTTTCCTTGCCAAAATAAAGTTTTTGTATTAATTTCCCAGCAACAAAAAAGGCATGGACGTGAAAGAACTGAACACAATAGGTAGGTAATATTATTATGACTTCACTAACACCCTACCTTAGGCTTTGCTTGTTTAAATAAATTCTTAAATATACAGGCGTAAGTTTGAAAACTGCTACTCATTTACTTGCAGTTTTAACAATGAGCTTATCGTTTGACTTCTATTGTTCAGGTACATAAACGTCGGATCAGCAAGTGCTTACACCGTAAAAAACTTAAAGCGCAACGTTCAAGTGCCAAGAAAAGAGGAAAAGTCTTTGTTCTTTGCAGCCAAAACAAACGGTGCGTTTGGGCGTTTGTTATAATAACAAACATGGGGGAATGGGGCACGTACTAACAGACTCTTAACTAACCATAGGTGGACCTTATTACTTTGCAATAAGGTTGATGTCAGTTGCATGATACGGGCATGCACCACGTTATAGGCTCGGACAATTAGCTAGGTCAATACAAAAATATAGCGAGTAATATGTTTGGTGTTTGCTGTCTTTAGCACGGCCGAACTTTGGGATAATTGCCAAAATAACATTCCCGCACCTTTTATTAAATAATAGATAAGAAAGCTTTCAGTAAGTCATTGGCATTTAAGCTTTCTTTAAAGTTACCAAGCCACAATATTATCGAATTGTGTTTCATGAAAATATGTACAACGAGCTGCAAAATTGCATGACCACATTATGAATGAAATTCATTCATAAAAATTATAGACATGCACTTTTGCAGGTATATGTGTTCATTAGAATCATGAAAGATCTAACAACTACTCGTATCATTAGCTCCATAATCATGAACTTCTCTTAAGAGTTACTCTTGTCTGTGGAGTATCTTCCAGCTTTTCCTTCTTGCACCAGCTCTTTGACTTTTTGATACGACACGACCCCTACTTTTTCTTTGGCTTGATTGGAGCTTGGTAGCTTAAACCACTAAATATGTATAGTTCTCTGAAGTGCTACAGACCTCCCAGTTTGGGGGATAATAACAATACACATTTACGGTCACATTTCTTTATATACATACATGTATATTTTGGCAACGCAGCAAGTGATTGTACGACCATTGTATTTGTATTTTGTAGTTCAAAGCATATAGGGGTAAGTACTCACTTTATGTACACGTAAAAATAATTTCTCGATTGTTATGGTAATAAAAACCGAATGTCTATTTTTACAAAAGCATCTTCGCAGTTCGCAGAATGCTCACCCCACAAAATAAAGTTGAAATACATTCAAGTTCACTAAATACTGGTAAGAAATTGCGAAAAGCCTAGTCGAAATATGGCATAAAGCTTGGGTACACTACCTTACTTAGTAGGTACTCTTACGAGTTTGTACCTTGGCGTCACTGTTTGGTGTGGCTTGTATTTATAGGTGACAAGCAATGCACCCGCAAGCCGAAAGGGATAAATGTAATGCACAGTATTTTGTACTTGATTACGGTAGTATATCTATCTATCAATCAAATGATATTGCAATCTATACTTCGTTTTTTTAGCACACAACGAATCAGTTCGCCGAGAGATTGAGGACGTTAACTTTTTTAAGATTGGTGGATGTAATTATACTTCGTATCCAAATCCAAGACAACAAATATAATTTACTAGCAGCAGTACACGTTATCGTGCAGTCCAAGTCACACATTTTAGAGATTATAGTATTTAAAAAACAAGTTCGCGCTGTCCCTCTCACTCGCTACGCTGCGTTCCTGCTTCGACATCGCTCCTCCAGTACTCATTACATGTTTTTGTGTTAGTCCGAGTCACACGTATTTTCGCCAAAATAGTGTTCCTCTAAATATGTGTATCTAATTGTGTTTCGATTAATGTTTATTGTGCGCTGAATAAGAAGTATAGAATCAAAACATTATTTGAACTGCCGACCGCCGTACCCTCGAACGAAAAATTGATGTTTATTCAGCTCGGCAAGTCTAGTCTCGTTTGCCATACTTACATGGCAGTTAAACTTTCAATTTGAAATTGTAGGTATATTCGTTTAGCGTAATAAACTTATTACCTAAGAAATCAAGTAAGTAATTTTTACGTTCATACGAAATCACTTACTACAACTACCTTCTTTTTTGAATAAATAAATTACGGAAAAAATAAGTATGGGGCTACAAATAGATTACAATTTGAACTTTAAATAATTGTAATACGTACTATTATAGTATTATTTACTAATATAATATTATTTAGATTTCATTTTATGATTGCATAAAATGCAATGTTCACTCACAATTTTTTTTACGAGATGCTTTCGCGTACAGATTTAAATATACAAACCATATCTGAATAAAGTTAATATATACTAGGTAATCGTTTAACGAAAGCGGCTTTTACCATGTCCGATCTACCCTACCATATAATAAAACAGATAACAATGGTAATCCTTGCCGATTGGTAATAAGTGCCTATGAATGATAACAAAACACGTCTTTATGCAAATGTACATACACAGTACCAACAAGTTTAATGAGCGTCTTATGAGGATACCTATAGGTATAAATATACAGGAGTAATGTCAATCAATACACAATCTATAAGACATTGGAAGACTATTTAGTCTGACTGACAGTTTAAAGTGTTTAATGCCATTAATCGACGTATACAAACGGGACGTGCTATGCGTGCTCCGATACCGTGCGCCCCATGCCCCATATGAGGGCCATAGTGAATCTATCGTATGGATCATGACAGATTAGGTAGTAGGCTTTAATCGGACATCGCGGTATCGTCGAGTCTTGGGTCCAATCGATGTGGTCGCCTCCTAAATTTGATCATCAGTTAGTTACCCGCTTTGTTATTATTAGACAGCTTTGATTAAAATAATATAATATAATTTTAAAATGAAATATATTATGGAAAGATATACTTGTGTAATATTAATTTGGTGTGATTTGTGTAATATTGTGGACTCCGTCTAATAATAATTCTCCTTTCCGTGAGTACTTAGAAGCTTAGGTTTACTGTGCAACAAGATATTCATCAAACAGAAAATCGGTATTAACTGTGTTGATTAAAGTTTTAATGTAATTTTATAATGCACATTAATTAATAGTTCAAAATTAAAACACATATTAAATAAATATTTTCTTATAAATGAGATGTCGACATGGTACTATATTTGCCCCACTTTAATAGTGAAGAGGCTATCATTACTCCACAATCATTGTGTCGAGGGCTCCGCTTTCACAGCGTCGAGGTTATATTTGCCCCACTTTAATAGTGAAGAGGCTATCATTACTCCACAACCATTGTGTCGAGGGCTCCGCTTTCACAGCGTCGAAGCTATATTTGCCCCACTTTAATAGTGATGAGGCTATCATTACACCACAATCATTGTGTCGAGGGCTCCGCTTTAACAGCGTTGAAGCTATATTTGCCCCACTTTAATAGTGATGAGGCTATCATTACTCCACAATCATTGTGTCGAGGGCTCCGCTTTAACAGCGTCGAAGCTATATTTGCCCCACTTTAATAGTGATGAGGCTATCATTACTCCACAACCATTGTGTCGAGGGCTCCGCTTTAACAGCGTCGAAGCTATATTTGCCCCACTTTAATAGTGAAGAGGCTATCATTTCTCCACAATCATTGTGTCGAGGGCTCCGCTTTAACAGCGTTGAAGCTATATTTGCCCCACTTTAATAGTGATGAGGCTATCATTACTCCACAACCATTGTGTCGAGGGCTCCGCTTTAACAGCGTCGAAGCTATATTTGCCCCACTTTAATAGTGATGAGGCTATCATTACTCCACAATCACTGTGTCGAGGGCTCCGCTTTAACAGCGTTGAAGCTATATTTGCCCCACTTTAATAGTGATGAGGCTATCATTACTCCACAACCATTGTGTCGAGTGCTCCGCTTTCACAGCGTCGAAGCTATATTTGCCCCACTTTAATAGTGAAGAGGCTATCATTACTCCACAGTCATTGTGTCGAGGGCTCCGCTTGCACAGCGTTGAAGCCATATTTGCCCCACTTTAATAGTGAAGAGGCTATCATTACTCCACAATATTGTGTCAAGGGCTCCGCTTTCACAGCGTCGAGGCTATATGTACCCCACTTTAATAGTGAGCAGGCTATCATTACTCCACAATCATTGTGTCGAGGGCTCTGCTGTCGTAGTGTTGAGGCTAAGTTTGCCCCACGTCATAGTGAGGATGCTATCATTACTCCACAATAATTGTGTCAAGGGGTCCGCTGTCGCAGCTGTCGCAGTGCCGAAGATATATGCCGCACTTTAAGTTATATGTACTCTACAATTCCACAATAATCGTATCGAGGCCTCCATTTCCGCAGCGTCGAGGCTATATGTGCTTCATTTTAAGTGTCGAGGTTATAATGCTTCGGTCATTTGGTTCTTCGGTTGCTTTGCTCCTTTTGGTCGCTTCGCTCTTCGGTCGCTTCGCACTTTGGTCGCTACGCTCTTCGGTCACTTCGCTCTTCGGTCAACAGTCGGTCATTATACATATCTCAAAATGATATCGTCAAAGATATATAACGTTGCTCTACTATAACAGTGTTGATGCCAATGTAATGATTGAAGACTTTAATAGTATTGGAAGTAGCTTTACGCATGTAAATATAAGGGACTAAAGAACAAAAATATTTAAGGTTGAGCTAAAGTTTACAGGACTTGTAAAAATAATGAAATATAAAGGAGGTTCTTGTTACGCTGAGGTAATTTAATAGGTGTTAATGCGGCCTAAAATACCTTAAACAAAATGTACGCAATGTCATTCTTTGCCCTTACAGACAAAGAAATGCTGTATGTAAACAACATATAGGAAAAAATATATCTGTAAACCCTTTAACCCAAATTTATGATTCGTACTCATATCACGCTGTTATATACTCCTAATAACTTCAAACGTCAGCTTTGATATGCTGTCAAGAATATACCATATCAACGAGCCTAATGTAATAAATCCGGTACAATTTACTTACGGATTCTCAGCTCCAAACTTCAGGGGAACATCGCCGCATCAAACAAGAGCTGAACCGCCGTTGATGCACTATCCCGCGACGCGAAATAAGTGCTGTAAATTGTGCAACCATGCAACTAGAGTTATGCTGCCACGTGTTGCAGTCGCTTGCGCTAAGTAGCTTGATTAATAATCGCAATAAAGGGTTGAAATCCTTTAACAATAACATTATTATTATCTGAAATGTAAATGCTCGGGTTGTCATATTGTCTTGCTGTAAAAGAAAGCTTAAATAGTTTTCATTTTTCGTCGCAATGCACACTGTACAGTTTTATTGTAGGTAACGTTAAAAAATGTTACTCCTTAAAATTAATTACAAGTTACAAGTCATGCCAGATATTTTGTTCACAAATATATCATAACTCAACACATAATCTACCTAAGTTCCTTGCCACTTGTTAGCGTAGTAGCCATCATCGTTCAGATACGCATAAGCAGATGAGATTAGCTATTTAGTTATAAATAATATCATATTACTATTTCTTGATCTGTGGTAATAACTAAAATTAGTCCATCTATATTTTCAAAGTGATAAGTTTCAAATACTTAATACCTACAGGATACTTTACTAGTAATTGTCCAGACTTAGTTTTAAAGTACTTACATATAGCCTTGATATTTATGGTAGCTTTACAATGAAGAAATTTCTCCTTTATCTACCTCACTCAAAGGCTATTTACCGAGGAAAGTATTGATTGCTGTATTCAAAATTAACTTTAAAGTGTCGTAACATAAAATTAGATTATATTTTAGGGTCAGTAACGCGCATGTAATAAACCTCTGCAGTAGCGGGCATTCATAGTCTACGGTGATTGTTTACCATCAGGCGGGCCGTATGCTTGTTTGTCTCCGTTGTAATTACATCCAGAGAATGGTTGGTAAATTCTAAATTATACAAAATGGTTTGTTTATATGGTTACAGACAGAAAATGCCCATCTAAAACTTATTTAGAGCCAACTAAAGCTTGAAAACACATTTACACTTAATGGCGTCCTGGCTTGTAAATGACATAAAAATAGTTGTACCTTGTGAATATTTAGATATTTATACAACTTTATCAATATACTACAGTGAAATCAAAGAAAGTTTTATACTTTTTTAATATGAACGAAATGAAATACCAAGGCAATTTCACTCCTTAATCCATGATGTAGATACATAAATAATAATTATTTAAATTGGATATAAATTAATAACTTCTAGGTGGTACGTTGTTCTCTTTAGTCAAAATCAATAATATCAGTATGTTCGTAACATACTGATTTGATATCGATATTTTATTTTATTTTCGCATTCAGGATTTGAATTTAAATACAAAGCTCTGAACATCTGCTAGTAAATTATATTTGTTGTCTTGGATTTGGATACGAAGTATAATTAATAATCAAACGAACTTACCTGTGAAGTTTGATTACAATTATGCGAGTATCCAAATCCAAGACAACAAAGACCCGCCCCCCATCCCCAAAAATGAAAATAAAATAGTCTCTGTTAATAACACAAAAATAACTCTGAAATAATGAGTACTGGAGGAGCGATGTCGAAGCAGGAACGCAGCGTAGCGAGTGAGAGGGACAGCGCGAACTTGTTTTTTAAATACTATAATCTCTAAAATGTGTGACTTAGACTGCACGATAACGTGTACTGCTGCTAGTAAATTATATTTGTTGTCTTGGATTTGGATACTCGCATAATTGTAATCAAACTTCACAGGTAAGTTCGTTTGATTATTAATTATACAGGATGATTCAGGAGACGTGAGCAGGATCAAGCCTGCATATTCGGTAAATTATCAGCAACTGTTTCGTACCAGTATTTGTGTGATTAACGTTAATTAAATTTTTACTGTTAAAAAAAAAGAGTTTTATTTTATTAACGATATTTATGGTCACCCTCTTTGTTTTATCCATAATAAGTGACAAATTGAATGTCATCGGAGTGTGGTTACTTTTATAAAATCGTATCTCACTCAAGTGTGACATTTTATTTTCTTCATAATCAAAGTGCTGTCATAACGGTTAAAGAGGTTTAATCTTTGTTAATTAAGTGTTGTAGGGTGTCCATGATTGTAGATAATCAAATTTGTCCTTAAGAAAAAGTTAAATAACAGATAAAAAGCGTGATTGTTTTACTTAAATATGATGGTGAACGATTCATTAACATTTACTGATTGTGTAGGCTTAGTCCAGCTCACGTCTCATGAATCACCCTGTATACTGTCCCAGCCGCTGTCAGAGGCTGCAAACTTAATTTATAAGTTGGTAAATGTAGACGATAAGATTTATGTAGTACTTACAGAGCGACATCGTCACTCAGTGACAAAGCTCTTTCAATAAAGAAAAAAAAAGCATTAGAATGTAAATGATCTATACGTGTATTTTTATTGAAGAACACTTTTGAAAAATAAAATGCAGCTAATACCTATGTAATAATATGTAATAATACTAATAATTATATAGCATATATATGATCATTTACATTATTTTGATGAAAAAGTACTATAACCATTTTATTTAATAGCGTTTATCAAAGAAAAGTCTCCAGGCAACTTCTTTTCCTATCTTCCGTATGTAGTTATTTATATACCTTGTCCACTTTTTGCAGAGATCGAGGCAGACCGACGGTTCGTTAAAGCGACATCGAGAAAGCGGCACGGCAAGGCTCAACAGGAATCACGATCGCGAGACAACAGCTATTGGTATGCATTAAATGAGACAGGTCTCCTAAGATGTCTTTGTCAAAGGACTCCCAAAGCTCGTGCTCTTTCCTTTTGCAACGCATTTAAATTTAACCAAGGAGGATGAAGAGGAGGAGAATTAAGATTGTAAATTTGGCAAGTTTTGGCACGTATCAATGAGTTTTTTGAACATATATTTATTAAAGTAAGATACAATATACATAAACATGGAGACGGTAAAGAGTATATAAAAAAAGCTGCTGCCTTGATGCCTTCAGTAGTGATATGAAGAGGTAGTAAAAGAGAAGGGTCTTGGGGGACTTTCAGTATATGATTCCTGCACCATCTTCGCACTCAAAAGCTTTAATGTGTCGTCTTGTGCCTCTGACTCTTATGGAGACAGCTCTAATTACGGAAATTTGAACTTAAACTTTGAGTTTTTTGATCTTACATAATATTATTTGATATTTTACGACTATCTGTTCGGTGTAAGGAAAATATCCGATATACCGATATCCGAAAATACCGACGTAATACCGCAAAGAAATGTAAAGGTGTATCTATGCCTCAGACACAAGCACATTTTTGGCCAAATGGTCAGCACGGGAGAGTTATTATT
Source organism: Cydia pomonella (assembly GCF_033807575.1). Taxonomy (NCBI): domain Eukaryota; kingdom Metazoa; phylum Arthropoda; class Insecta; order Lepidoptera; family Tortricidae; genus Cydia; species Cydia pomonella. Next base: position 16,093,901 of record NC_084717.1, on the reverse strand, counting down.
ATAGCCTAATCCCTCTTGTGCATGTGAAGAAGCCTATACCCAGCAGTGGGACGCATATAGGCTATGAATATTATTATATACTTTATATCCTCATTGTGCTCCAGCTCGAAGTAGTGTATGCAAACAGCTTAATAAGTACAGTACAGTGCAGAAAAGCCAACTCGACACAACGCCCTGCCTCCGGTATCCGTGAATGTTGTTGATATTCGTGGAATATTCGCAAATTGAAGGTGTATTTTAGCTACGTGTTTCTGAGAATGCTTAATGCACATTTGGTGTGATTTTACTTAGTTAAGTTAAACATGTTTTAACTTTCGGTGGAAGAGAAACTGCGCTGTAGTTATTTAGATGTGGATAAAAGCAAGGAACAACTTTTGGTTTCTCGATATTTCTAGTCAAACAGTCCACACCTCCATCGCGCTATTGCAGGTCTAGTGTCTATCTTAAACGCTTGGGGTGAGCTATAAAGGTGTCACTTGACCCGTTCACGATTGATTTACAAAGTATAAGCAATCATCATTTTGGATATTAAAAATCAACATGAGTCCAATAATCTTATGGTCTTTTAAACTCCAAATTGTTCCCATTTATCAGAGTAAATCGGGAGACAAATGCGTAACGAGAGGCGTTATGATTTGTCGACACGCTGACACAGCAATATCGCACTGTCGGCGTTAATTGTGCAAACAAGAGGGACAGAAAGATGCAGAAGGGGCCTAACGGCAAAATGCATTTATTTAGGCCTCGGATACTATACTTGGCTGCCTACATCAAAAACGAAGCAATCGCTAATAATAATTCGTCTTGTTACTGTTATTTGCTGGTATGCCCATCAACCATGCCTAGGTTGTTTTCTGGTATTTTCGGTTCGATTTCGACGATTTCTGCTCGATTTTGTGGTGAGTGTTGATCGTTCTATAGAAAACTGAATCGAAAATGCTACAAATTGTTCTGAGTTTATGTCGGCCTTAGTAGATCGATTATTTAAATATTAAATAGTATTATAGGACAATTTTACAGAAATCGACCTAGTCCCACATTAAGCTCAGTAAGGCTTGTGTTGTGGTTACTAGACGAAGATATACATAATATATAATCTTATAAAAATTGATGAGATGAGAGAGAGATGTTTATCAGAAATAAATGCCCTTACCAGGATTCGAACCTGCGACCTAATGCTTCGTAGGCAGGGTCAGTACAGACTAAGCGTTTAAACTATGTCAAACTATGTGGTGATAAACTTGTCGTATTATTAATAACACTATGTGCTTAGAAGTGAGATACCAGACTGGGTCGAGGACAACTACTGTATATTGCAGTAGCTCCAAAACTGGACTCAAACGTACCTGATAAAATTGTATTATTTGCCGAAAACAATCGTCCTTATTACGAACGTACCTGTAATAAAACAGAAACATGGTTAGCAAAATTACTCAAGTAATTACTACTTACAAATATGATTGTTTTTTATGTTCCTAGTAAATCAATCATAGGTATAGTGCCTATTTTTAGTTTCTTCAGAATTAGTTCAATTTCTATTAGCCATATTCTGAATCATGTTTTCTTGACTATCCGATTTCTCCTGTTGATTGAACAAAACGTTTACGGAAACTTCATTTAGTTCGAGAATTGACTGGTTTCAGTCAGCAAGAACTGTTTCTCCTAATGAAAACAAGTCGTCTGCTTCCATATTGTTCTGTTTATCCGGTCTTTAATTACTTTTATTAAAATGGATGCTTCTCAGGTCAACATTCATAGTTTTTTTCTAACTTTTACGAAAATTATCGTGTTTACTATATATCATCATTTTCTTGCATTTTTGGTGTTAAATGGCGACAAAAAAGAAGTTTATATTTTTCATATAAACGGAATAGCTACAATTAGGTAACTCAGTAAACACACCTGCCGCAGTAATCTAGATCAGTATTATAACTTATAAGTAAGGCCCAATACCATAATAAAGCCAAACATTTTTCTTATCTGCAAGCCTGTCACGTGTTCACTTAAACTCATAAACCGCCACACATGGCAAACATTATAAACTCGCACAAAAGCCACACCGAGCTGTTTTGAAGAGGTCTCAAGCACTTCAAACAGCAGTTCAAAGTAGTAGATACAATTAGAGCTCATGAACTACTTTAAAATTTATCTGAAAATAGTAAAGTAGCTCGCGTTTATATTTCAATTTAGCAGGTACAAAAGGAGTTGAAAGACAAGTGTCATTATACCGCCCTATAATAGGGGTAAACGTTAGTGCTTAAGGCGAAATAAGTTGAGAATTGGCTTAAACAATTTTTTTATTCTTCATTCACAGCTACGAAAAAGGTGATTCTTTTTTCTTTTTAAGTTACGCAAAGGTATTTACTACAATTATTTATCAATTCAATCATTTATTTCAGACATAATAAGCCAATATCATTTGTTAATAATACAATACAATTAACCTTAATATGCTTATGTTAGTAAAAGACGCATTCACATAAAAATAAAAATACAAAAAATATATTACCTAAATAAGGCACTACTGCTGCACGTGCAGCAGCATCCAGTGGTGCTAGAACGGGCAACCTAACCTCTCGGCCAGCACACGTATGTATGTTTATGTTAACTAGGTTATCTCTTTTTGCGTTTTAACCGACTTTCTTCTCAGTCGTATACTCATGTCAGATTAGTCGTGGTCATTGCGGTCGTTATACGGCCTTTTTCATAGTTTCCCGCCATTCTTAACTGACTTTACTCCACAGTTTAAAATTCCATAATTTTATGGTAATGGCTTTCGAAGTGTCTGCTAATAAGATCTCAACTAATCGAGGCTTCGAAATTGTGAAGTGAGCGTATTTCGCCTTAAATGGACGTGTCCGCAATGTCACAATTCAAACAAAGAACACGTAGTAATTTATGGATGCCAGGGGAAAACCATGTTACTTAGTTCATAATCGGCATCCGAAGTAGTTATTAGAGGGGTGAAATGACTTTCTACTTCGTCAGAATAACAACCTGATGACAGTGCTAATATGTATTTCGGAATTCAACTACTTTTTGAAGAAACACTAGAAGTTAAAGGGAGTCAGACTTAAAACGTCGAGAAAGATGAATTTCTCAAAACATAATTGTAACGTAATACTCGTAAATTCCACACTAATTTAGGCTAAATGTAAATTGTGCCAATGTAAATTGTGATAAATTCCATACTAATTTATGCTAGGTAAAATTAAATTGCTAGCTTAGGTGAACAAATCCAAATAAAATACAAGATATAAATCTTATTGAAAATTGAATGCCTAAACAAGAGATGCTTTGCTTGTATCCAATATATTTTGTCTTGTACGGGAATCGAGAGCAGAACCGACTCGAGTGCCTGTAATGCAAGTACTTTTAGTACGCGCCAGTATTTTCATACGTGTAGTGTATTTTCAAACGAATAAAATATGGCTCAGGTAAATAAATGTCGGGTGTTGTTTTCAGTTTGATTGATTACTTGCCGAGCTAGCCCAACACTGGAGCCTATGGACGCTTGCATCTCGCTTTTATATTTACAATAGCGGCTAGTCTTGTGGAATATTTATTTACAGACTTCCTAAGTTCTAAAAAGAAAGAAAAAAACTAAAGATACGACGTATTACAATAATCGGATGTGTCCTTTTCATAATTATGAAAAAAGGAATATCTTTGTCGACAAAAAATATAAACATGCTAATAAATATAATATTCTGTTATAGTTTAATATTACAGTTTAATATTTGATAAGCGCTGGTGACCTAACGGTTCAAACCCCGGCTCGTACTAATGAGATTTTCGGAACTTATGTACGAAATATTATTTGATATTTACCAGTCGCTTTTCCCAATAAGGCTTAGTTTACCCCCTAAAAACTAGTGCCTACGCCAATCCTTGGGAGTACTTCCCAAGCAGACTCCAAGCTCCCATGAGCTAAGCAAAAATGCCGAGACAACGCGAGGAAGAAGAAGATAATAGTTATATTTAATTTCCGTTCAGTTCCCAACTCTCTTTAGTTGTTATTTGCTCTTTAGGTAATGTTAGTATTAAGATCACAGCTAGAACTACAGCACTAAGTAAACGCAGAACTAGGCATAACCAATTGAGTAAAACAGCATAAATCAGTTTAAAACTCAACACTAAAGTATAACTTGAGCGATTCAGTTGAATTAAAGCCGCAGTTTGTGCGAGCCCGGGAATTCGCGCTAAAAGTTTATTTGTTGCAATTTGCTCGTCTGAAATGATTATTCATTGTAGTCTGGAATGTATTATATTTTTTACCCGAAGCGAAACGTTATGACACTTATTATTGTAACCGTTTACATTGTAACCAACAATTACTGCCAGTAACTTTAAAAAAAACTCTGTATCTTTAGGTATTTAAATAAAAGTAAACAAAATCTACCCTCAAATGGCTCCTTAAGCCAGTTGAGTGTAAATGAAAATATTACATGATCAAATAATGTAGGTTAAAGTCAGGTCGTTTAGTGACAGATCCAGGAGGTTTTGTATTTGGTTGGTTAACCAATAAATATTATAACTACCCCAAAATGTACAAGTTGTTTGTTTTTTTATTGAAATACCTAAAGATACAGAGTTATAGTGTTGTTCCCACTAACCCATTGGCTTATATTCCAAATCGTAGGTCGTGAATCGAGCCCTGAGCCAATGATACTGTATAAAATATTTTAGTAATGGAAAACATCGTGAGGAATGCGAAGCAATTCAATAAGATAAGACCTAGTTGCTCTGGGTTGTAAATTCAGTTGCCAATCGCTTTTTGTGAAAACCAGTGCCTGTGCCAATACTTTGAATTAGTTTGCCAGCCAGTCTACTTTAGGAAGCACCAGAGAAAGCAATATTCTAATCAACTTTCATAAAAAAATAGTCCAGTAACCGGTGACCGAAGAGCTGGCGGCTTCCTCGCACAACGTATCAGCAAGGATATCAACGGATATGCCGCCAGCATTTCCTCGTTGTTTTTTTTTAATACTACGTCGGTGGCAAACAAGCATACGGCTCGCCTGATGGTAAGCAGTCTCCGTAGCCTATGTACGCCTGCAACTCCAGAGGAGTCCCCTCGTTGAGCTCCAACCTTACTCACCGGCAGGAACACAACACTATGAGTAGGGTCTAGTGTTATTTGACTGCGATTTTCTGTAAGGTGGAGCTATTTCCCCAGTTGGGCTCTGCTCTAGATCTGGAATGACATCAGCTGTGCTGTGCCCTACCCTAACATACTAAGACGACATTCACAATGACCATACCTCTCTTGTGGACGTAGTTTAAGGACTAACCCGGGTCCAAGTAGTAGTGTATCGCAATGCACCTTGGTACATTGCCTCAAAGGCCTATTTTAGATTTAAGCTAGTTATAGTAATACTTCTGTATATATCTATTATGTATATTGTTATTGTAAAGAACAAAAAATTAACTAGTGTCCAGTAAATATTTTTTTACAGTTTCTACCCGACTGTCCAATAAAGGACTGTAGATAATTTTAAAACTTGTAATTTTCGTTTAAAACTGTTCGACGGAACATGACAGCACCTGTCGATATTTAAACCAGTAGCTTTAACGGCTACACCGTGATGAATTTGGAATCCGCTAGGTGTGAAATCTGACAGATTGCCGTATAAAATGAAAATTTCATGAACCTTAATCCCTTAGTATTAAGGTCTATAAACGGCCATATATAAGTTATTTAACTGTCGCTTAGTACATGCCAAAGCGCGATGTAATTAACAAATATATTCGGAAATAATTTGATTGTTTATTAATAATATGGATTATTAACGCCTACTTGCCGAATAATACTATCTACATAATACTTTCTTTAATAAATGTCAAATTAACGCACTTCATTCGTAGAGTTAGACCAAGCTAAATTAGCAGCAATTTTGATAGCTTATCCTGTATAACGGTTAAGTAAACGTCATAATTTCATAAAAGTTTGACGTTTAAAATAACACTTGCATTGTCTAGGCTGTCAAAATCGCTGCCATCTTATCTTGGTCTGACTCTAATATATTTAGATGTACTTTCGGTTGCAAAAGGTATTTAAAAGCATACTTTAATACATCTTAGATTCATAATATAACCTATTAATATGTAACAATAGTTGTATTTTCTGACATTTAAATTTCTGTATTATTGAGTTGTTTAATTACAATAAATAAATATATATAACCTTAATATGAAAAGAAAACTAGCATGCACACTAATTAGTTTTCCAGTGCGCTTTAATACGGTACCGGTGCGATTTGCATTAGAGCATAAAATAATTACTTAGCACCATTAGACAGTCACTATACAGCAATTAACTAACCAGGGCACCACGGACCTAGTCAAGCGGCCACGTTTTACCGTAAGCTTATATAATGCTAAACGTACGTGACAATATGCAAAACAGCACTTTAATTTCAATTCAGCACTTTTATTTCATATTCAAGACTGATATTAACCCAAAAAAATCATTAACTTCGATCTACTTTCATTTACGATTGACCCAGTACTTTGTACCAAGGAGGACGATTCGGATTTAATAATTTGTTATTGATGCAATTAAGTATCAATAATTGCAAACGACATGCCTAAGGACATCTGATTGCATTTTTCGTACGCTAATCAGCGTGAACGTCAAGGTATCGAAACAAAAACAAATCCTTAACAAATTGCCAAATTTTACGTTTTACCGACACCGGTAAAACGTCCCACTTTGTCGCTTGCCATAAGGATGAGATTTGTACAGATATCTTTATACAGATACAAGGCGTCCTTATGGTAAGCGACGAAGTGGGACGTTTTGCCGGTTTTGGTCACAGTTAATTTTGTATTGAGGAGATAAGTCCGCAAACAATGCTTATTAAGCATAGAAATAAATTAAAAGTGCAAAAATTCACTGTCTCAGAAGACTCAAACTCGCGACACTAGATCACTAGCCCATGCTCTGCCAACTGAGCTACTGAGACCTCACCCAAGGACAGCGAATATTTTCATAACATGCGCCTTAGGGAGGCGCCTCTAGCGACATCTACCGTAAGAGTGTTCTCCAAAATGTTAATTTCAGAGAAACAAGTTCATCCATAGCGTGATTAACCAATTTCACCAGCAGAAACTGCTAAAGACGCGTTAAAATATTACCAAAGGGTACAAAATGCATACACGAGTAAATTTTGCACATAAATCAAAACAAGCTTCTAACTTGTAACACTCAGATTTATAATTACCAACCCCACTTGTTATAAGTTCATTTCAGCGAAATAATTATAATGTACTCCCCTAATTATAAAATGTTTGGTGATTTTGCAAGTTTCGGTGAGATTTAAGTCGCGGAGCAAGGCAGAATTGGAGTTGGAAGCTGATTTTGCAACCGTTTGTTAGATAACAAACAATTATGAACATTTCCGTCAAGTTTGCGAAATGGTTCACGGGGAAGATGTGAGATCATTTGGAATTTAGCCCAATATCAAGTTGTGTGTTTCATTCATGGGTGAAGTTCTGAGCATTATTTGTGCTTTAACAGATCATATTTAAAAGACAGGCCAATTCGAACGTATACTGACATCAGTACCCTATTCGATAGCGAAACGTGACGTACGCGTTTGCATTAAGTCTAATTTTGTATGGAATTTAGAAACAGCGCGCCGAGCGGGACGTTTTGGAAACTCAAAATCCTATACAAAATGAGAGTTTCGCTGTCGAATAAATTTACACTAGGGCTACAGAATGTAATTTAGTTATCGTGTATTTTGCTCGTACTTGCCCATACATGTATAGTCGCGAGCGAGACGCAAGATTACTAAATTTGACGACTACTGGTCTGGCCTACGAATCCCGGTAAGAGCATTAATTTGTATGAACACAGGTATTTGTTCCCGAGTCATGGGTGTTTCATATGTACATAGTACAAGCTTTGCGTAGTTTGGGGCTAGGTTGAACTAGGTATGGAAGATTGTCCTCAAATTAAAAAAAAAAACATCATTCATTCTGATGTCAGTGTACAGTCAGCTGCAGAGAGAGGTGACCAATGGATGGAGACAGGTGAATGTATGCAGGGGGGTCACCCCCCTGCATACATTCAGTCTATGCAGGGAGGGGGGGGGGGGGGGGGGGGGTCTCCTCGTTCGAATTTAGATCAGAATCACCAATGCTGAACAAGTTTGCGCGAGTAACGCAAGTTGTGTCTGTATTTATGACTATAATTGTGACCGCGGCCGGCAAAACGTCCCAGTTTGTCGCTTGCCGATAAGGACGAGATTTGCTTGTATACGAATAACCTGTCAAGGCGTCCTTATAGCAGACGACAAAGTCGGACGTTTTGCCGACCGCGGTAACAAATGTCTTTACAGTTCAATAGATAGGATCTTTTAAGATTGCCAAATATTTTTTTTATGAAGGATAGGCAGGCGTTTGACCACAATCTCACCAGATGGTAAGTGATGATGCGGTAAGCGTGGAGCACGCTTACCTATGAGATACCTATTTATTGTATTTATTAATAACTTTTCCTGCAATTCGTACACCTTAACACATTTACTTCCAGCGACCCACTCGGTGGGTTCTCTGCTCCCAAATAGACGCTTTTCGCTACAAAACGGATGCGTGTTATTGCCTACGCTCGTAGCGCATAGTACCTACGCTATCATGTGTTAAAATACTAACTATATCAGCGGGTTCAGCCAGGTATTACTTTTTTTTTTTATTATAGGTTGACATTTTCACCAGCCATAACTCTGCGTAGTGAATTCATAGGTCATAACTGAATAACTTTTGTACTGGGGCCAAAGCAGAAAACGCGAATTTATTAAGGTGATCCCTTAAAGGGATAAGTTCGCCTTTGTTCGCTTTTGTTTTCGGTTTTTTTTAAATAAAGTGTTTTACTACGTACTACTACTTTCAATGCGTCACCTTTATGAGTGTCGAAGTGAAGTAGGTAGATAAAACTAATAAGAATTATGACATAATAACAAGCACTAATTAAAAATTCTAGCGTTTAAACTTAAACGCGAATGTTTCACTTAATTGCGCCGACAACTTAACAAAATGTATTATCTCTGAAAGTTTCAGGAAGCGGCATTGTTCATAGCAGCGTGTGAAGTTGCGAATTTAATTTACAGGCTAAATAGCAGAAATTCGTAAGTTCTCGCCGTACATTCATATATAAAATACGAATACTATACTAGTTTCGATTTCTTTTCGTCAGAAAAACATGTTTCGGCCAAAAGTTCTTCACGCCGAAACTGTATGTGGGTATTTCTACAGCAATCTCATTCCCCTGGCTATACCTATTCGCAAATTACCAGGAGATTCCGCTCAACAGTTATGGTTGTGTATGGAACTTGGCACGGGTTACACAGTCACGAAAAATGAGATGCTAATAAAGCGGTATCCTGGGAATTTGCGAATATGTATGGCCAGGGGAATGAGATTTTTGTAGAAAGACCTATTTCCGGTAGTATCCGACCGAATTTTCGGTTTCAGCGGGTTTCGGCATAAAAATCATGTTTCGGCCGAACGTTCGGTTTTGGACGAAACTACAGCAAAACGAAACCATCGGTTAGGAAAAATACTGGGCGAATTTGGGGACGACTGGCGAAATTAGGTTCTACTATAACTTGTATCATGGACGTTAAGTACCGTAAAATGCTGCAACTTTGCCATTTAAGCTCAATTTTGCCTATTTCATTTCAATTGCGACCTCTCGAATTTGCTTAGTTTTTTCTTGTTTTTTACCATTAGGTAGTAATTTTCATTATTCTGGCAACACATATTTCATTTTTTTACAATGGTAACTCCATTGTTGCTCCGCCAGTTATATATCATAAGTCGGCGTGAGTGGCAGCATTTTTTTAGTGTCTCGGAACTTTTGAATTTTTATCTACGAAAAAGGTGTTTTTTGAGAAGTGGTAACGTCCCAAGGTAAGTAAAGACTGTCTATTTCCCGTAAGTTTAATATTTTCAAGAAAAGGACATGATTTCAGCATAATAACGTACTAGGCAATATTGGGCAGTGTTTTGGAAACTTGAATGATACAATTTTGCCTGGGTCTAGGGCTGTCACTAGCTGAATTTTATAAATGTAAAGAAAAGAGTAAAAATAAGCTTGCGTAAATTGCTTAAATGAGTTTATTTATTACAAGCTTTTTATTAACTTGCAATGTTTGTTTGTTTAAGTCAAATCTTGCAAGTCGATTTTCACCGACTTTCAGTGTGGGTACCTATGTAGATCTGCATCTAACAAAAAAAAACTTATGGGTATTAAAATGAAAATTATAAAAAAAAACTTATTGCAATCTGTTATTATATTTTTATTGTAGTTACTTGCAATTGTATATTTATTGTATTATAATTATGTTATATGTTTACTTGTAACTGTCTTTTTGTTCAAAATTTGCAATCTAATTTTCAACCACTTATTAGTGACCAATTGAGGTGTTTGACATACTTATGTAACTTGGGTGACAATGCAATGTTTATGGTACCATCGAGATGGTCTGATGATGGAGACCGAAGATAGCAACTTCTAAACTACACATAATAAACCCACTGTGTTTAGGCTCATTTGATTTGTCTTGCAGTTATCTTTCTTATCGAAATCTGGGTTGTCAGGTGTCAGGTCGATTACAATTGGAGTTCAAAGGTGATGAGTGATTAGAACTTTACAATGAAATAGACACTATAATAATGCATTGAAAATTAGCAAAATAGTGTATTTGCAATGTACTTGTAATAAAAAAATTAAAATAAGTTCAAATTATTAAATACTAAAAGAAAAAGAAATCAAACAACATTATATTACATTTGTTTGTTGATTATTTTGTAACTAACAATATAAATAGATTTTTTTAATAATAAAATTTTTTGGCACAACCCTACAGGTAACGATATTTTTGTATAGAAAGTTTGTGGAACCTGCTACAACTTTACCGATTGCATGTGAAAAAAAAGTATTAAGCTTATGGCAATAATTTGACTGTCAGGAACAAGCATAATGTCTCATGCACAAGAGTAATTATTATTGCAAATAGCAACACATTATTTATGGAGATATCCGTCTAGGCAAAGTTACGTCTTAGGCCTACAACTTTGCCTGCCACTTTGATTGCTTGTAAATCGGAAATACAGTATGATTAGGTAATGAGATTTGAGTCTTATCTGGTAAGGCATAGGGTATGTTATCCGACTAATACTCATGAAACTCATAATGAAAAATAGGTTTACAGATATAAGAAAAAAACGTCAAAATCCAGGCAAAGTTGCAGCGTTTTACGGTAATTCAACATTTACGAAAAATTATAGATAGCGAAGCGAAGCGATAGCGAAGTAAGTATAGATGTTTTATTTTTGTACTTAAAACTTTACGAGATAACTCGGCCTGAAAAGGCCCTCAAGTAATATAAATAATGTTCGAAATTTAAGAAACAAGTTTTAAGTAGCCGGTACCAGTCTTTAGTACTTTGCCCTTGAACTTAGTAAAACATCGTTCAATACCAGAACACTTGACTGTATCTATTTTTAACGTTATCTACATCGGTCGATAGCGAAAGGGATCGTTCAAAAACCAATAAGTCTTTAATGATTTATTATTACTCAAGATAGGTTATAGGCGTTCCTTAATTGAAGCGAGTCCTTGTGACAAATTGTACATTGTGTTTAACACAAAATTGCAGTTTTTTTTAAATTACACGGTTAAATTAAGGGCGAATACCACGAAAAATTTCACTCGCAAACTATGCTATATTTCCGAGGGCAGACTCTAAGCTGAACCGTAAAATGTTAAAGTTGTCTCGATACAAATAAAAATCACGAAAACATGTCTAATTTTCATTTTTTCTCTGCCATCTGACCTTCTAACCCAGAGGGTAAATTAGGCCTTTTTGGAATTTCTCCGGTTTCCTCACGATGTTTTCCTTCACAGAAAAGCGACTGGTAAATATCAAATATTTCGTACATAAGTTCCGAAAAACTCATTGGTACGAGCTGGGGTTTGAACCCGCGACCTCCGGATTGAAAGTGGCACGCTCTTACCGATAGGCCACCAGTCCTTTACACCCTCTTAAGAAACATGTGTTTTATTGTTTCGTATATATTTAATTTAGTATTCAGTCCCAAAAACTGGGAAAGTGAAAACTTATTGAGTCACTTTACGCGCACCGTGCGTATGTCAGAGACTTATTTCCTTACAAAATGGCGGGACGTAACAAATGGCGGGACAGTGCAGAGCCGAGTGTCGAGTTTAAAAAGGGGGAAACTATGAGAAATAAAAAATGAAAATTGCAAAAGCGGCACGCGTACGTGATAGAAGAAAACCTCCACTGTGGCGTCAGAATGTAATAGCTCTATCTGTCTTTGTCTGTATATATATTTTTGAATACAGTTGCTTATAAAGCGCTACTTTACGTAGCTGCTTGCGTGCGGAAAGTTGGATTTCGCGAACTAGTGCTTTTTACTTTTCCACTTGTTCCAATTCAATTTATTGATGAGTGTTGATATTAGTTTCCTTTAAAATTCGTAATCAACATAAAAACCTACTGTTAATATAAAAATAATAAATATAAGCATATTTCATATTTTATTACTTACCTCTTCATCATTATAACACGTTAATTTTTAATATTGAATATTGAAAAACCGTTCTTAATAAGTTGTCTGAATGGAACGGAATAGCTGCCGAAACGCCTGTCAAAGCAGAGGCGTTTTTCTTACTTCAAGAATGTTTTAAGTTTCCAAAGGCAACATTCGATATTGATTTCATACAATTTACATATACGATACACAAATAATCGTAACGTAATAAGTAACGATACTTAGGTAATAATAGTATAATATTTTATATTTACAATTGTTTCTGCCTTAAAGAACATCCATAAAAAAAGTACTTGTTGTTTTTCTTATTTTTTCGCAACTGTATTAATAAACGTCGTTCGATACTCGTGAAGTAATGTCATACTTTCCGCACTAGCATCGAACAGTACTATTTTTGCTCTCAGATGTCAAGAAATAAGTACGTACCTCCTCAAAAATAATTCTTGTCATTTTTATATTGGATAAAGCACTTGACCACAATCTCACCTGATGGTAAGTGCCATGATGGCATGTGGCAACTCATACAAAGCGGGCAGGTAAGTTTCTCAGAAGACGATTTTCAATCAAACAGGTCAAAGCCTTACAAGAGCGTACTTCCTATTGGCTACATGTTATTTGCTTTGACTCAAAGCCATGAAACGGGGAGTACACACGTAGAGATTTAGAAACAGATCCTGTTCATATGATACTTATAGCAATTAATACAGACGGCGGAGTTGTTTCGAGACTATTTGAATACAGTTGCATTATATCAAACCTGATCAGACGTGACATGGATGCTTAAGATGAAATTAATGACGACAGAAATGCGGTCGCAATTGAAATTAAACCTTAAGAGGATATATCAGCTGAGTATATTCTCGGATTTGAGAATTTTAGGCAAATAGCTCCGTCGCGCTGTCGGGGACGGCTCCTACAATTAGTGCGATAAGGACAACTGCAGCTCAGGCGAAAAATCTACACTAATATACACCTACATCTCGTATCTTTTTAGGGTTCCGTTCTTCAAAGGGAAAACACTGAACCCTTATAGGATCACTTTGTTGTCCGTCCATCCGTCTGTCTGTCTGTCAAGGCCTTTTATCTCGGGAACGCGCGAGTTGAAATTCAAACCATATACGCAGGTCTACAGTCCCTTGAAGCTGTGAAAATCAAACTTCTAAGTTAACGTAAAAAAAGGTACGGCCGTTTATACAGCAAAAAACGTATATTTCGACACTCTCATGAGAATCAAAATGTATAGAGTACTTCCCGTTGATCTAGAACTATGAAAGGCAACTAATATAGTCTTACACTACAAATACAGGGAAGAATCTCATAACTATAAATAGGTAGAAAAAAGAAGTTAATTTTGTACGGAACCCTTAGTGGGCGAGTTCGACTCGCACTTGTCCAGGTTTTTAATTACAGAACATCCGCTACACGCGTGTGGTGTGTGCGGTTTACTTTATTTGTTTCATACATCCCAAAAATTCCCTGCAATTTCAACGGTTATATTTACCTACCAGTGTTTTTCATCTTTTCAAAACAGCTACAGTTTACCTTTGTTATACTACGGCCACGCTCTGGGGGCCTACCGCGAAAACCGAAATTCGCAAATTGCGGGAATCTTTCTCTTTTACTCTCACTAAGACGTAATTAGAGTGACAGAGAAAAATGCCTGCAATTGACGAACTTCGATTTTCGCGGTGCCACGATGTTACCCTCTCCGGCCACACACTGCCCTACTCGCAAGATTAATCGCGACGCTCCATACTTCATATTGCCGGTCATTTGACTCGCGCCAAAACACCGAGAAAATAGGGAGCGGTGGACATGACGAGGAGCATGACGAGCGGCATGACGAGTAACGTGGCCACACCAAGTCTCTGCCAATTTCCCTCACTACTTTCCATAACACTCGTCGAGTAGGTGGCCGGGGTAGTAGAATTTCGTACATTGACTCACCTGTTCCTATCTCTATCGCACATAATTATTCCAGTCTGCAAACCTTACGTTTTGACACATTCAAGCCAGTCAGGGTCACTAAACATTATAGGCCGCTGTATAACTCAAAAGTGTCGTATATCGACCAGGATATTAATCGTGATTACCTTTTGTATTATTTTTGAGCTCCCGATATCTCGACGCAGTTACCTACGTTGCATCTTGTTCACGCGTAACTGAAAGTAGCGGGTACTCACCCGTTACCACCTATAGTTATCTTCTGTCCGTTAAAGTTGTGTACCCGTGAACAAGATGTGATGTAACTGCGTCGAAAAATCGGGAACTCAAAAATAATACAAAAGGTAACCACGGTCAATATCCCGGCCGATATAAGTCTAGTGAAACTGACCGTGAATTATTCAATCATTTTCGACCGTTAACTCAAAATTGATCACGATTTTGAATTTGTTGCATGTTTTTTTACACTCATGGAATGTTCATTCATATACGTGACGGCTTCCATTTTGCAGACTTCAATTATCTTTACGTGACGGCTTCCATTTTTGCAGCTTGATATCTTTAAGACGAAAGGGGACGACCGCTTCTTCATACACACGTAGTACTCATTCCTCTCTGGATATTATAGTTTCTATTTTCCTCCGTGAGCTTCTACGGATTATCGTCTTATCTATTGTTTAAAAACCGCAAAGGCGCGTGCCACTATGAAAAAATGGTCAAGCCGCATAGGTAGCGTTTATTGAATTACTACTCTATTGAGCACGGAATAAGATTCATTATGAACTAATACAGAATTCTAACGGAATAGCTGTCTGATCTCTATTGGTGCGTCTAAGGTAGGCAACTAAACGCTCTCAAACCAGCTTAACTTGTGACACTGCGATCCGAAATAAAGATACGTATTCGAAGACCTCGCTTGCACTGGTAATGCGAGCGCACGGCTAGCTAGCGCCAAGGAAGCAATGTTATGTTTCTCGAGGAGCAGGTAAAAAACAGGGCCGGATTTTCACACAAATATATTTGGGTGGTTTTACGAAATAACGCTAACTCTTCAGACTTCTAACAAACTGACACTGTTTGTATGGTTTGCTTGAAAGAGTTAGCGTGATTTGACTCTAAACGATATGCATATTTTGTTTTATATTTATTTATTCTATGCATACACTATTATGTATATGTTACTTCTTTTTTTGTTGACTCATAATATAAATTTGTATAAATGTTTTACTAAATGTGTACTCTATTGTAAATAATATCTTTATTTTAGTGTACATAATTATAACATATAGGTCTATTTTAACATTAGTAGTACGGGATTGTTAAATGGATATACATATTTATTACTATTTTACCATTGTTTTATTGTTTATTTAAAATTAGCCTGTTTAAAGTTTAAAATTAGCAAACAACTGTTAGTGTGTGTGTGTGTGTGTGTGTTTGTATGTTAGTTGATTATAAAAATGAGTATATCTCGTTATTATTGTAATTACACAAACTCATTCTGTTAGATGTGTACCTACTATTTAAATAGTGTTATGTTTTATCTCTTTAAATTAAAGAACGTAAAACCACCCAAATATATTTGTGTGAAAATCCGGCCCTGTTTTTTACCTGCTCCTCGAGAAACATAACATTGCTTCCTTGGCGCTAGCTAGCCGTGCGCTCGCATTACCAGTGCAAGCGAGGTCTTCGAATACGTATCTTTGTTTCGGATCGCAGTGTCACAAGTTAAGCTGGTTTGAGAGCGTTTAGTCGCCTACCTTAGACGCACCAATAGAGATCAGACAGCTATTCTGTTAGAATTCTGTATTAGTTCATAATGAATCTTATTCCGTGCTCAATAGAGTAGTAATTCAATAAACGCTACCTATGCGGCTTGACCATTTTTTCATAGTGGCACGCGCCTTTGCGGTTTTTAAACAATAGATAAGACGATAATCCGTAGAAGCTCACGGAGGAAAATAGAAACTATAACATTATAGAATATATTTTTACGCAATATGGTGTCTATTAACCATATCCCTTCGTTTGATTTTTTCGATTTTTATAATTATTACAAGAGCTTTAAAAATTTGTATGGAATTTACTTTTCGCTCATAGCTATGACTATAGTTAATATACTAGGTGTGTTAAAATATTTTCCATACATAATGCATAATAGGAAAATGGGAACTACGTTTGTATGAAGAAACGGTCGTCCGCTTTCCTCATTAAGCCGGGTCCTGATTGTGTAACGTGTAATGTAACAGGAATTCTGCACGTGGGCCGTCCACACGTAGAATTCCTGTTACATTACGAGCATTACATGTAACGCTCATGCCGGATCCATCGGCTGTCGGTTTTTAGGCGTGAATAAAGGCGCTTGCAGTGGCGTCCACACGTTGGCGCTATATTAGGAACACGTAATCTTACATTACACGTGACACCCGTCTGGATCCGGCTCGTCATTCTACATGTGTGGACCTGACTGAAATCGGGATGCGTATGTCCCAGTTTATAGCTTTCACTAAGTGCTCTAACCATTCTTGATTGCCGAGGTTGACGATCTTCCATCATCGCACAATAGAGCGTTCTTAGAAATAGAGATAGTTAACGACAATAGGTATAGCTTAAATTGAAACGTATTTGTGGTTAGTGTCACGTCTAAATTATCTAAGTCAGTATAAGATCAATGTAGAAAAGGCCGGCATATAAAATATTTAGTAGGGAGGTCCGTCATACACCAAGAACTCTCGTATACGTACATACGTCACTCAGACACTGTCAGAAAGGAAGAGCTTCACTTCTGCTCTACCGACCTTCTGTAAGTGGAGTACGAGTACAAACGCAAGAGTTAGAAGCGATGAAAGAGCATATAGACAGATTTACCTGATAGACGGTTTTCTCCACATTGATCTTTCGTATAATCATTTTCTACCACTTACAAAAATAACGTGTCATGCTTTGCTACATACTTACCTATCTACTCTGTGGCTATGCTGTTCTGTTCCCAATTTAAAATCTATGTATGTATCTACATAATCTTATGCACGTACGCGTTTGTATTTTTATTGACGTGTAGGACGTGTAGGTATTCCACTGTGGCGTTGAAACTAATAAGTTTTTGGCAAAAAAAATATTTTTGATACAAGCTTTTATCGCTGACTGTACTTTTCTTTCCACAGGCAACTATAGTAATACTCATCGAGACAATTCTAACAACTCTAAATACAATAAGTTTGCGTTGTTTTATCACAGAGTTCCTATGGATACCTTCTGTCTTCATCATCAGATCAGCTCGATGGTACCATAATATTGCATTGTCATTGTCACCGTACTTACATATGTATGTAAATTTTCAGCTTCATTGGAAACCAGGAAGTTAATCAAATACGAATAGGTAACCTTGCAAGATTTGACCCGTACATACATACTCGTAGGTACATTGTAAGTTAATAAAAAGCTTGTAAAAAGACGATTTTCATGAGCACATGTGCATGAGCATAATTTTTAACCAAAAAAGGAGGCATTATGCGAAAAAGTTTGTTAGTTTCTAAAACAGTTTTGCACTCGTATATTTGAGATAAAATTTCAACGACTTTTTTATCAGTACCCCTAGTGTAAATTTGATCGACATCATAACGTGACGAACGCGTTTGCGTTAAGTCTCATTTTGTATAGGATTTTGAGTTTCCAAAACGTCCCGCTTGGCGCGCTCTTTCTAAATCCCATACAAAATGAGACTAAACGCAAACGCGTACGTCACGTTTCGAAATCGAATTTAATTACACTAGGGGTACAGAACTTCTACTTTACACATACATGAGCAAATCGCAAAGGTATACCTGGAACCGGGAAAAAGACAAATACCATCAGCGTCCAATTCCGTAAGTTAAAAGTAAAAGAGGGTTTCTTATATTGACAAATACAACCGGTGCTGAATTCCAGGCAGTTATTAAATAAGTGAAGTCACATAGAAGTCTCAAACCCTCAGGTAAATATCCACTTACACTACATCCATGACAAATTGTAAAGGACGCGCCACACTTGCGAAAAACCTGAATGATTTATCATATTCCCCACAAAGCCAGGGAATCCGTTGATACACAGCATTACTTCGCATCAAAATACGGAGGCTGATTGTGTTTTAGATTTAGATTTATTTATTTCACAACGTATGAAATAATAAATATATATATATTATATTTTTAAAATTGTATTGATTTTCGTCTTATTTATTTACAAAATCGTATGGCGTAACATTGCAGGCAATATTAACACTATAAGCAGAAATTATTATAACTCGACATCCAGGCCACGCAGCCCGCAGCCAGCCGATTGCCTCAAGTGTCAGATTGGTATGGACCTCTATCCGGGCTGCCTTGATAACGTCTCTTGGTTTTCATCTCATCTTAGAATTCGACATTGAGCTGTCTGTGTGATGATGAGCCTTAAGGGGCCCACAGATTACCAGTTCACCTGATGATATTTGTCAGTTAACCGCAAAAGGTCACATACTAACAGTTCCATTTCAGGTTTCGGCCGAACAATGAATACGAACCGGTCAGCGTCGACAAATATCGTCCGGAGAATCCGAGGTCTTGGGGCGAAAACTGACGACTCTCAACTGCTCGTGTGTAGTTGCAGAGGTAGCAGCAGGCCATTCGCCTATGTGTGTAGACGTTATTGGCCTGGGACGGCAGGCAGCCCGATAGGAACAGATACTGCAGGCGGACTTGTAATGGGTGAGACCTAACGCTGGTTGCTGTTGTCTGATGACACGACTCAAGGTCGTATAAAATAAAATGAAACCTTCCACGAAAAAAAAAAAAAATTTTTTAAACAAGAACTATTATGTGTCTGAATCTTAATACCATAACGATTCAAGATTGAAAGTCTTGTGACAAGATTTTATTAGCTACTTGTTATGTACATATATTGAATCAAAACTGACCTTTTTTATTAGAAAAATTGTAACATGATACAAGAAAGTAATTCTGAGCCCAAGATTTATAATACATTTTATTTCTTAGACGAAGACATTTCGAGTTTCCTTATATCGAAATTCGAAAAGATCTTGAAACAAAATATATTCCTAATATATTTTCGTGTACCAGAACCGGCCTCAAGACTCTCAAGAGCCTTCAAAGGCTAGGCAAGCTTTATTTATGGGGCCTTTTGTTGCGAAATATAAATAGTTCTCGCTGAAATATCGAATAGGGTGCTAAAATTAATGATGTGGTCAGTCTGGATTGGATTAGGGTGATGGCAAAAGGGTGTAAGGCTTTGTAAAACAGCAAGGTTAATGGGTGTACAGGGGTCTCAAGTGTTGCATTGGGTGATTGGATGAGTGTTATGGGCATTGCTTTTGAAAAGGGAGCAATGGCATACCATACGTCAAGTGGGCAATCACGAGAAAGCTTTTGCTCATTATTGCGCTTTTGCATATGGACGGCATAACGATCCCTGTTGTTTTCAATTGGTTTGACCACTTGGCTTGAATAGTCTAATGTTTATTGTATACGGATTTATTTAAAGATTTAAAGCTCGCCATTTTATACTCTCTGAAAAACAGCTGTGATTAATTTACATCAATGTACGTAAAAATATAAAATATTTTCCATAATGTTAATATCCAGACAGGAAAATGGGGACTACGTTTGTATAGAAAAGCGGTTACGAAACGTCGTCCCCTTTCCTCTTAACACTCAATACCAATAAGCGCAAGCGAGATGCACTGCGAGGCGTGTCACGCCAATAAGCAATAACTAATCAAGTTGGATTTTAAAACTTCGAATTGGCCTCTTAGTCGTGTTTAAACTGTGACTGAAAGGATCAATTTGTTAAGTTATTGGTCAATTAAAAACGTAATATTAAACGCGAATGAGAACTAATATTTTTATGCGCGTACAGAAAAACGAATCAAATAAAACAGGGCCGTAGCGAGAAGCAATAAACTTTTATTTGTATTACACCCTCGTTTGAATATTTTACTACGGCTCGTAAATATTACCTACTTGAATTATACGAAATGTTAACAATGCCAGTGCATTCGGGGAATTGTTTTTTGTAAATACATTTTTAAATATAACTTCTAATTAAAAAAATCCACGTAACAACATTGCGATACAACGAGGAAATGCAGCCAGCATCTTTGGGAAAATGCCTCGAGGGCCTATTTGAAATTTAAGCTAGATATAGTTAAGCGTCTGTATATATCTATAATGTATATTGTCATGGTAAATGAAGTAATTATTGTCAAAAAATCCTTCTTGGTAGTTGAAGTAAGTAGTTGAGGTAGTTGGTTGAGTCATGTCAACAAATTTCAAATAATATAGCATTCATTAATAGACTTATTTATCTAAAATTTCAGTCGAGCAGTATTTTTTTAGATTTATCTAAAATACAAAATTTTTGTATGTCAAATAATAGTACTTATACTGACGACTCCGACAGCATAACTTGTTTTATTGGAAACTTTCTGTTAATCAAATAAAATGATTATAAAGGAACAAGCAGCAATTAATCTGCTCACAGCACAACCTAAGCTCTACAAACTATACCTATCCTAAGGGCTATGGAAGGTGGAGGTAAGGAATACAATCTCCATAGGCAGAACTGTTGCAAAAGTGTTCTACTGCAACTATAAATAATACAGAGTAACGCTAGAGTAGCTAAGAACCTTGGCTTTATTGAAGGCGTGAAGTGCGCTGTCTATGATGTTTTTTTTTTATTATTCTAGGTATTGTAGCGCCACCTATTCAAGGTTTTTTGACGGACACTTTTTGGTACTTGGAGATTGTATTCCTTGCCTCCACCTTCCATACTAACGGCAAAAAATACAAGCCCACCCAACCACATAGTTGTGTATGTACACTTCGACGACCATTCTGGCCTAGGGAGTAGCCACCCTGCCTATGTTTCTGGGTTCAAATCCCGGCAAGGGCATTTATTTGTGTGATCGGCACTGATATTTGTTCCTGAGTCATGGGTGGTTTCTATATATTTAAGTATTTACATTTTATATATATATATATATATATATATATATATATATATATATATATATATATATATCGTTGTCTGAGTACCCACAACACAAGCCTTCTTGAGCTTACTATGGAGCTTAGTGAATTTGTGTAATAATGTTCTATAATAATTTATTTATAGTCTCATCCCATAGCATGAGTCATAATCTCACATAATGCCACAGGTCAGCGACCGCAAGATGTCCGAGATACGAGTAACTCACGTACATAATTCATACTGCGTCCAATTTGGGTTGCGATAAAAATTCACCGCATTTCTGCTTAAGCTGGCGTTTAAAGCTAGGACGGCTAAATTTGCCCATAGACAGTCTGATATGTACATTAGAGGCTATTTTCTTGCTACCGAGAATTCCAAGAAAGACATCTAGCCATTTTCTAGAATAGAATAAATAGATTCTATTTAAAACATTCTCATTTACAAGTCGTCGTAGTCCTCCTATTTATTTGCGAAAAGCGTATGGCTAAACATTGTAGGCTTTACGTATTATATTAGTTTATTGTTATTAGGGGTGTTGCGGGCCTTTGAGAGACACTTCGACCGATGATCTATTGTGACAGCCCTTAAAAGTTCATTACTAATGTCCTTTGAAACCTGGAAGTTTCAGATTCTTTGGGCCGTAATATTCTATATCTCGTAAGGTTGCAATACATACCGCCCTTCGCCCTAAGTAGGTACTTTTTTTTGACATGAATTGTCCACATAAACTGAGGATGTACATTGCAGTTTCCTCAGACTCCTGACGGAACCTGCATATCGCATCTTGTTCTTTTCCAATTTGAAACATTTGTTTGTTTAATTAACAGTTCCCAGTCAATATTCTAGTCACCGCGCAGGTTTTGTGTTATTTGAGCCCTAGAAGCTCCTCAGCAGTTTTGGTGTTGAACCCTTTGATTAGAGCTTTCGAGCGGTCTTTCCTTTGACGAATTCCAACCAGTTGATTGCTCTGGTTTTTTCTCAGTTGCTGAGCAAAGAATATGCGTCCCGGCAGCAGGTATATAAATTTTACTGAAATGACTAACTATTCTGCAACCACTTATTTTTTAAGAGTATATAAAATGAAACTAATGAAAAGGTACAAACAAAAATAGATACTTACACTTGAAAGACAGATCCAAATATAAAGCTAAAAGATCGAAGAGAAAGAGATCCCGAGATCAAAGTAATGGTATCAGATTGCAGAAACGATATCCATTGTCTACGGTAATCAATTTTAACAGGCACCAGACGACCTGTACAATATAGGTATAAGAACCTGTACCGTAACTCATGGTCTTTGTAGAGTTGGAAAGAAAGCACCAGGTTTTTTTAAACATATATACTTGTTCAAGAAATACTTAGGGGATCACTCCAGTGTCTGTCTGTCCAGACACTGAAGTGATCCCATAAGTATTTCTTGTCTGTCATGAACGTTTTTTTCCGAAGCTGTCAAAATTCGAAGCACAGTTGATATAAAATAAATATATTTTCACTCGGCGATATACTGTTTATTTAATATATTAATAAATACTGCAAAAATATTTCGACAAATGAAATAAATATATAACAGGCACATTCTCATTTTCACAGAGTTAATATGTTGATATTTGTATCATTCACTACATCGAGCGATAAAATAATAACCGTTACTTTATAATAAGCTCCCATGATGTGAACGGTTTTATTACACATACAGTACTTACACGAGCAATTAACAATGAGTTCATAAAACAACTTTATGTGTACATTAATAAAAACGTACTTCAATTGCTCACTTCGAGATAAATATTATGTTTCTCCTTGTCTTGATATAATTTTCTTTAGTTCAATGTTACCTTTAAACCTGAAAAGATCAAATCATAAAACATGGCGTATGCTTTTACTTTTAAAGGATTTTTCAAAATATTTGCACCAATCTCTAAAATGTTTGTACTCAACACGTACTAAGTTTAAATAAATGAATTAATATAATAGGGACATTCTTACACAAATTGACTAAGTCTGAATGTCCCTATTATATTTATTTCTTTGGTGCAAATATTTTAAAAAAATCGTTTAAAAGTAAAAGCTAACCGCGGAGCGGAATCTAAGCGGAAGTGGGCGGCATGTATTTACATATAAAACATCCATGACTCAGGAACGAACATCTGTGCTTATCACACGAATAAATACCAATTACCAGGATTTGAACTCGGGACCATCGGCTTCATAGTCAGGATCACCCACTAGGCCAGACAGGTCGTCAGTTTCGTTTTTGTAATTGATAAATATAACCTCAATTTTGTCGAATACAAATGCAACCAATCTGTGTATAGATCGTGTCAATCACGACGACGCGTGACTTCACTCGTATTGTCATATTCTTAAAGGTCAGATTTAAGAAATCTACGCGTCATCGTGAATAACACGAACTAACAGCTCCAAGAGTAACATTTTATAATAAAATTATGTTTATGAACGCCATCGTCGATTCTTCTGAATTCGTATTTTGCTTTAAAAGAGTCCGTTCATGCAGACACTTTAATCAATATTTAATTTAAAAACAGTTCAATTTTAAAATTTCCATTATGGGAAAGCTTTAGAAACCTGAAGTTATTGACTTGATTATGTTTGCATTTTCTCGTACCGAAGAAAATCGATGGCAAAAGTGCTTTGCTGTTTGTTTTACGAATACAAGTACTTGCTGCAAGTTTTTAAGGTGCAGTTAGTTTGTGTTCTTCTCTCACTCTCACTGAGCCTAAGCGCGAGCGAGACGGAAGTGCGTGCCCGGGAGCGCAGATATCATGTTTTTATCAATTCAATCAATCAATCAATCAATTCTTTATTCGTTCATCACAGGTACATAAATAGGTGGTAACTCAGTATTCTAAGGAACAGCTATGATGTGCCTTTTGGCGTACGAAATAATTTCTTATTATCTAACTATATACATATTCAATAATTTATTTACACGGGCAATGAGCTTATGAGATTGGCATATGCAAACATGTATTTCAATAAGTCAATTCATATAGATATATTAAAAAATAATAATGAGAATATAAAAAAAAATTACAATTAATTACATTTGGCATATGTCAATATCATTAAAATAATCAGTTACACTATAATAACATTTAACTAATAAAAAATTTAATAATAAGAAATTGTTTGTGTATTGTGTACAAAATAAAAAGCGCTGGTGGCCTATGTAGTTTTTGATATCCAGCAGCGCCATCTACAGTATGTAATGTTTAAATATGGAACTGTGATGTTCCAAATATGTTTTTGATATGAATTGCTGTCATGTCATTCTCTCACACAATAAATAGTCTTCGGTTAACATGCACGTATTTTAATTATAGGTTGTGGGCCATTGAATTGATAAATACGGGGGGGTTAGTCAAGTATTAGATTGCTAGTTTGTAGTGTATCGTGTTTGATATATTGTGAGTGCGGTCTGTGACAGAAATCCGAAGATGTCGTCACCAAATTATGTGATGAATGTGCCTAAGTTACGTGGCCGAGAGAACTACAGTGAGTGGGTTTTCGCAGCAGAGAATTTTCTTATCCTAGAGGGCACGCAGAAGTTTATTACGCGTAAGCCAGAAACTACGGGTACAGAAGCTGCAGATGACGAAAAGGCCCGTGCGAAATTGATTTTGACAATCGACGCTTCCTTGTATGTCCATGTAAAAGGCGTCAAAACTACGTTCGAGTTGTGGAACACACTCAAAAACTTATTTGACGACTCTGGTTTCACCAGAAGAATTACGTTGTTACGAAATTTAATTTCCATAAGACTTGAAAATTCTACTTCGATGACAGAATACGTAACGAAAATGGTTGAAAATGGTCAAAAATTAAGTGGTACGGGTTTTGCTATTAGTGATGAATGGATCGGCTCGCTATTACTAGCAGGTTTGCCTGAGAAATATTCCCCGATGATCATGGCAATAGAGCATTCCGGCATTCCCATCACGACAGACGCCATCAAAACAAAGCTTTTGGACATGGAAGAGAAAAATTCAAATTTGACAAGGAACGAGACTGAGAGTGCGTTCGCGGGTACGTCAAGTTACCACCATAACAAGAAAAATAAAACCAAGATTGTCTGTGGTAAACAGGATGGCGGCGAAATGACAAAAGTCAGAAATGTCAATGTCAAATGCTTTCGGTGCAAGGAAACCGGTCATTATCGAAATCAGTGCCCAAATTTCGAAAAGAATAGTACACGGAAACAGTCAAATGTATTCAGTGCTGTGTTTTTAAGTGCCGATTTTAAGAAAAACGATTACTACATTGATAGCGGCGCTAGTACTCATCTAACGGCGAATGAAAGTTGGGTTATGAATGCATCGTACGAGCCGGCTACTCGCGAGATAGTTGTAGCAAATAAGGCATGTCTGCCTGTATTGTGCTCCGGAAACGTACAGATCGCGACTGTGACTCCTGACAGTGAATTCGACATTACCGTTGAAGATGTCTTATGTGTACCGAGTTTAACTACGAATCTGTTATCGGTAAGTCAACTGATTAAGAAAGGTAACAGAGTAGACTTCACTAAAAAAGATTGTAAGATTTACAATAGAAGTGGACAGCTTGTTGCTACGGCTGCTCTGACAAACGGCGTTTACAAATTGAATATGCCAGAAAATACGACCAATGTTGCTATGGCAGTGTCTGCCGAGACCTGGCATCGTCGTCTGGCCCATGTTAATGGATCATACATGGCGAAAATGAAGGATGCAGTGCAAGGTTTCAGTATTGGCGACAAGATTGACATCAGTAAATGCAAGGTATGTTGCGAAGGCAAACAATGCAGACTGCCATTTCCTAATAATTGCAACAGAAGTGAGGATTTACTAAATGTTATTCATATGGATATAGCTGGTCCAATGGAAGTGAAATCTCTTGGAGGATCACGATATTATTAACTATTTGTGGATGACTATAGTCGTATGGCATTTATCTATTTTTTGAAAGAGAAAAGTCAAGCTCTAGATTGTTTCAAAGAATTTAAAGTTAAAGTTGAAAATGAACTTGACAAAAAGATCAAGATTATAAGGAGTGATAATGGTCTTGAATTTTGCAGCAAGAAGTTCACCGAGTTCCTGAAGGTAAATGGGATACTGCATCAAAGGACAAACCCTTATTCGCCTGAACAAAATGGATTGTGCGAACGCCAGAATCGTGTGGTGTGTGAGAAAGCTAGATGCTTATTATTTGATGCTGAGCTTCCCACTGAGTTCTGGGCAGAAGCATGTAGTTGTGCAGTTTACCTAAGAAACAGGACAATAGCTTCGGGATTGAACAACAAAACTCCTTTTGAAATGTGGACAGGGACAAAGCCAGACCTAAGTCACCTAAGAATTTTCGGCAGTACTGTCATGGTCCACATTCCCAAAGAGAAAAGGTTAAAGTGGCAGAAAAAGTCTAAGGAAGCTATCCTAATGGGTTACCCAGAAGGGGTTAAAGGATACAGACTATTTGATACTGAAAAGAGAATTTTCTTTAATGCAAGAGATGTAAAGGTTATTGAAAAACAACATAAATATTGCCAAATTGAAGTTCAACAACAGATACAGAAAGCTGAGGTAGGGTGTCAAAGTTCAGTGGGGGATGAGAGTCCAGATATTTCCAGAACTTTGACTGATTCATCTTATGAGTCGTTCAACCCTAGTGAGTATGAGGATCCAGATACCACAACTAACAGTGTTTCAGTTCCTGAAAATGTTCCTGCTCCTGAGAGGATCGGACCAGTCCTGAGAACAGCAGAACAAAGAAAAGTGCCTGAATGGTATGGCATTTCAAATTTATGTTCAGATGCTAGCAGGATGGATGATGCCAGTGGTCTTTCACTATCAGAGGCATTGCGTGGACCAGAGAAAGAGCAATGGAGACAAGCTATGGCAGAAGAGTTGAAAAGTTTTGAAGACAACCAGGCCTGGGAGCTTGTCAGCATTCCAAAAGACTCTAGTGTTGTAAAGTGCAAGTGGGTACTTAAAAAGAAGTATGATAGTGAGGGCAATGTGCGGTTCCGAGCCAGGTTAGTAGCCAAGGGCTATACTCAGAAGTACGGAGTGGACTATGAAGAAACCTTCGCGCCAGTGGTAAGGCATACAACTCTCAGACTTTTATTTGCTTTATCTGTGCAATTAAATTTAGATATTTCTCATTTAGACGTGACTACTGCTTTCCTGAACGGCTATCTTGAGGAAGATATTTATATGGAGAAGCCAGAAGGTTTTCCTTCATCTGATGGTAAAGGACAGGTGCTTAAATTGAAGCGAGCTATATATGGTCTCAAACAATCCTCAAGGGCGTGGTACAGGAGGGTAGATGATTGCTTAACTGAGTATGGTTATACTAGGTCTAAACTTGAACCATGCTTATATGCGAAAAACGATAATGGTTTGACTATAGTAGCTCTATATGTCGACGATTTCTTTGTGTTTTCTAATAATGAACAGGAAACCAAAAGTTTGAAACAGGTACTGTCTTCACATTTTAAATTAAAAGATCTTGGTCAGGTCAAACAGTGTTTAGGTATGAATGTGTGTGTTGATAAAGAAAATAATGTAATAACTTTAGATCAGGAGGATTATGTTGACAAGTTGTTGCATAAGTTCAATATGACAGACTGTAACACTGCTCATACTCCTATGGAGGAAAGATTGAACTTAGATAAAGGTGAGATCTGTGATACTGAATTACCTTATCAACAACTCATTGGTAGTCTCATGTACCTAGCGGTTTTGACGCGGCCTGACATTGCTTTTAGTGTAGGGTATCTGAGCCAGTTTAATAACTGTCATGGTAGAGAACACTGGGCTCATGCCAAACGTGTTTTGCGTTATCTCAAGAAAACAAAACACTATTGCCTCAGGTATAGTAGTGAGTCTGATTCAAAGCTTACCGGGTTTGTTGACGCTGACTGGGGCAGTAATGTTCTTGATAGGAGGTCCTATTCAGGATTTTGTTTCACTTTGTCTGGGAGTGTAGTTTCATGGTGCAGTAAGAAGCAGAATAGTGTGTCCTTGAGCAGTTGTGAGTCAGAATATATTAGTATATCTGAATGTATTAAAGAAGCTATGTATTTAAGGTCATTGTACCATGAAATTACAAATAAGATGTCATTAATTACAATTTACAATGACAACCAAAGTGCCCTGAAGTTATTGGCCAACTCTGTGTTTCACAATAGATCTAAACACGTTGACATACGTTACCACTTTAGTAGAGATATTATTGCCAAAGGTATGGTAGAAACAAAATACTTAGCAACAGCTGAGATGCCAGCTGACTTATTAACAAAGAGTCTAGGATTTGTCAAGCACTTTAGATTTCTTGAAAAGTTAGGACTTGTACCTAAGTAGTAGGTATGTTTAGTTTTGTTTAAAGCTGTTTTTTTTTTTAATGCTGATGATGCTGATGGCTATGCTTAGATATAGTGGGGGTGTAGTTTTTGATATCCAGCAGCGCCATCTACAGTATGTAATGTTTAAATATGGAACTGTGATGTTCCAAATATGTTTTTGATATGAATTGCTGTCATGTCATTCTCTCACACAATAAATAGTCTTCGGTTAACATGCACGTATTTTAATTATAGCCTAGCGGTGAGATCGTGCGACTTGCAATCGGAAGTTGCGGGTTCAAGCCCCGGCTCGTCCGATGAGTTTTTCGGAAATTTTGTATGAAATATCATTTGATTTACCAGTCGCTTTTCGGTGAAGGAAAACATCGCGAGGAAACTGGACTAATCCCAATAAGGCCTAGTTTACCCTCTGGGTTGAAAGGTCAATTGGCAGTCTCTTTCGTAAAAACTAGTGCCTACGCCAAATCTTGGGATTAGTTGTCAAGCGGACCCCATGCTCCCCATGAGTCTTGCCGGGACAACGCTAGGAAAAAGAAGAAGTGTATGTTTTAAAAATAAAAAAGTAATCGCTGAGTTCGCTCAAGCATAATAATGCTCATATATAGTTTCGCTACTACTACTACTACTTCACTCGCTCAGTGACCCAAACAGGATATTGGCCTCTGACACAAGAGAGCGCCACTCTGCCCTATCCTACGCCACTTCGCGCCAGTTGGGTATTCCGAGGGCGAACAGGTCTTTTAGGACTTCGTCACTCAAGCGGTATCTGGGACGCCCAGACGGATGATTTCCAAATACGCTCTCAGTAGAAATTTTGCTACTGTCACATTATTATTTTTATTTCCTACTCCTCTACTGTTATCTGTCATTTTATGCATTCATTAACACGAATATAAGAACATACATAAAAGATTTCAAGAAAAGTCTATATTGTCTATTCCTCATAAAAGCTCTTGTGCTTTTATAAGCTATAATGTTACTGCGATTAATGGCTACCAACCTAACAAAACCAAAACGAATACAGTTTTAAACTAAATATTCATTTGGTTGCATAGTAAAAATAATTACTTCATAAGTCAGAAACACGCATGTGACACCCGTAATATAGCAACACCCATAGACTACGAAGACCGCTTAGCGTTGCTTGTTAGTCTCCGTAGGCTACGGTGGCCAAAATTGAAACAAAACTGTCCAGAAACTTAATTTAGCAAGTAGCAAGTACCAGGGCCTCATGAGTTACGAGGAGGTGTCGCCGACCGGCCGGCCGCGGCCCGGGGCGGGCCGGGCGCGTAACAAGGTATGCTCGCGCGTCTTGGCTATATACTTTTGCTGTAATTTGTTTACCTAAATTAAGATTTATTTTTGTTGACTCGTAGGAAAAATATTGTATGCAACGTTGTATAAGTAGGTCAAAAACTCACGCCACTCGCCTTTTTTGACCCTTCTTATACAACTATTGCATAAAATACTATTATAGGTTTCTTTTGTAGTTCATGCAACGAAACGGCCAAGCCATATATTTTGACTAAGGTGTACAGTTTGTAAAGTTAGGGCTTGTAGAGTTAGAAGCTAGGCTCCAAGTGAGGTCTGATAACTTTTTGACAGTGCGAGTCTTGTGGTTTCACCTTGGCAACATTTTTACATGAAAATGTTTTAGTGGGATAATTTTTTCACCTTACGCCCATGTCACGGTAGCGAAACGGCCAAGCCACATATTTTGACTACTTAAGGTGTTAATTTTACTAATTGGAACAGCTACTAAGTAGGTTAGTATTTCTTTAGAACGGATTTGAATGTTACTTGTTCAAACTATTTACATAATGTATATAAAATAAACAAACCAAAATGTGGGTTCTGTCAAAACATAAGCCACTTGTATCGTAAGAATATTACATTAAGTGAACAAATAAATAAGGGGAAGATAAGCTTCTTTTACTTATTGCTACTTCCTCGAACAAAAGATTAGTTTCCTTTGACGTTTTCATGGGTACCTTATGTTAAAGGAAAATGTTATATACTCTATATTCTTCGCAACTATGGGTCTAATGTAGGCGGTCGGTAAGAAACAAGTTACCTATGAAATGTCACAGACCGTATCCAGGGGTGGCCAACTTGATTAGACCCAAGATCTCCTGTTTACTAACGAAACCCTGTGCGATCTACCAATTACATACGTCTTGAAACCTTAAATGAAGCTGGTCTACGTATTTATATTTTTTGCCTTGCCACGATCGACTGGACTAACAGTCGCGATCGACCTGTTGGCCACCCCTGCGGCGTATTCAGAGTGTTTATTTAGTTACCTGCAATTACATACTGAGCAACTTTTACTATGGGACCAACCCCGAAATCGCGAAAAAATAAATTTACTCCGCCATAGAAAATTCAGACAGCCAAAATGTATGAAACAGCCATTTTTTTGCGATTTCGGGGTTGTTGGTGCCATAGTATAAGTTGCTCAGTATGATCTGTATATTATTGCAGGTGACTAAATAAAAATGCGTACTAATAAATCCATATTGGAAGAGCTACGCATAAAACGCCGGTTGTCAACGATATGCCAGGGCCTAACTCTCATATACTTCGGACATCACTCACGCCGCTCCCAGGATAGCATAGAGAGAGTTGTTATGACGGGCAAAGTTGAAGGCACCGGACCTCAGGGCCCTTCCCTTACTAGATGGTGTGCTCAAATCACTGCGCCTGTGCAATTGAAACTGCACGAGGCCATGCACTTGCCGAGGAATAGAAGCCTAATGGAGGAATCTGGTCTTCAACAGAAGGACACGATGTCACGATCCTCAGCATTGAGGGACCGACTGAAGAAGAAATAAATAGCCTGTATATGAGCCGAGTCACGGGCACAGCTGTATTTTTAATAAAACGTATCAACTCCCATATATATGTGTACTATACTCGTAAATATTTTGCTATAAGTATGAAAGGTCCGATCAGTGACACATAACTTACAAGTTGAACTTGTAGTTGACCAATAACAATGCGCTATAAAATCAAAATAAAATAGGAATTCCTTTTCTTGTAATGCGAGCAAGAAGTTTTACTTTCAGGAAAAGTAAATAATAACGGCTATTCATTTTATATAAAGCCGCGTGATTCATTGTTGCTATGCTAGCGGGCAAATAAATAAAAACAAAACGACATCTGTAGGGCTAAGATGCATGATCAGCTCTTTGTCATTTGTCACCATACCTGTCACGTTCTAATAAGTATGTAAGTGCAAAAGTGACGGGAATAGTGACAAGTAATAAAACTGGAACCATGCTGCCACTGCTGATGTGCTTTTGACGATAATTTGATGACAATGTCAGTGAGTGCATCAGTTATACTCTTGGAGCGTACTTTAGCAACTGTCAAACTCCTTAATAAAATGAGTGACGAACCGAATGTTCTCGCGACAGCAATATCGCAACAACAGCGACGCAATTTGTTAAGTAATTTGACAGTGTAATCACCCACAGCACAGCATTAGTAACGTTGCAACAGTAATGCTGCTGCATTCTTCCTGGTCTGTAGTCACGATGCCAAGCGTTCGATCCGTGGCAAACGATATACGGTAGTTTCTCTCTATCATTCTTCAATATTAGTGCCACAGAGACATTAATTATATTTATATTCCACCAGTATAACCATTGTGCAATAAATGATTGAGTATTGAGTATAAGCGTTTCGTTCCCTAAGAAGCGTAAGCGATTGGCATCAAGGCCCCAGGCCGCGTAGCCCACGTATAAATCGCTTACGCTCCGTAGCGATCGAAACGCAACTGTCACTGTCGTACTAATATGGAAGAGGGATAGAGAGACACAAAGCAATTCGTTATAGAAGCGATAGCGATTGTCATCTTGGCTAGGCCGGCAGTAATGCTGTGAAATTATATCTGCATAAAATAAATACCAATTCTTCCGAATGTTACTTTTTTTGCATCAACAAACAGTTATGAGGCACAAGACTATATAGGGATGTACGAATTTAAACTGTCTTGAGACATACTATTAACATTAAGATAATTTTACGGTTTCACTCACATGTTTTTTTAGTCACTCGCACGACATATTTGCTACTCGCTCATGCACTGTTGGTGCTTGATGGAGACTAGTCTCTCCAGAACATGTCGCGCAAGTGTCTAAAAAACACGAAAGTGTAAACCGTAAAATTATCTTAATATATGTATAGGAATGTCTTACTTCGTATTTGTCTGTTACGTTGTACGTACCTACAACCGCAGGTCAGGTCCCTAAAGATTCCAAAGTTCTACAAATAGAAACTTGGATGGTTCTCTCTGGGGACTGAAAACTTAGAAAATGGCGGCTCCGGGTTTTAGTTGAACTGCATCCATCTTAAATAGGGTCTGGTTAAAACTACTATTGTAATAGAGATTTGTAGTGTTTTGTTTCTGGTGGCAAGGTAGCTTAAAGAATGCACTGTGTAGGCGGTAAGGGACCTGCATTTGTCCATTAAACTGACACACACAGTGAAGCTACATACACATACGTATAAATTCTAAGAGCCTTATCATACTGGCGATTTGCGGGGGAGTTGAAAGCGAGGCGAGCGCGCAGCGAATTCGCCGCGGGCGCGCAATGATTTCACCGTGAGCGCGTAACGATAGATATTAGCTGACGTACTTACGTGGGTGTACTGTACAGCATGGCGTCCCAGTCCTTTACGTGGCGAACTCGTTTTGCGTTCGCGGCGAAATCGTTGCGCGCTCGTCTTGCTTAACTCTTCCGCAAATCGCCAGTGTGATAAGGATATAAAATTCCTTATAATGAGAAACAGACGACCATTATTTGCAATCAGCTATAGATAGCTGTGTGGTAGAGAATTACAATTTTTTTTTTCAAGTCTAACTTGTTTATGTGTGCTTAGAAGAGAGATATCAGAGTCGGTTCACAACATCTGCTGTAATTTCAGTACGTAGCTCCAAAAACTTATCTCAAACGTACCTGATAAATTTGTATTTCTTGCTGAAAACAGTCCTTACGAACATACCTGTAATAAAAAAAAAACGTTAGCAAAACTCCTGAAGTACTAATTACTACTTAAAAATATGATAGGGACCACCTATATGATTAGATATTGATAGAAAATTATGATTGATTGAATCAAGAATTATAAAGGTATAGCGTATGTGAATTTAGGAAATCTCTCATATTACATTAGCAGTAGCAATAAAGGAATTAACAGCCCCTATTCCTTTCTTGTCTCTGGCCCAGCCAACGCACTAATAAAGGCTTCGACACACTTGTTAACGCCTAATTTCTCAAATAAGAGAACAACGACCGCAGACGTGTTAATCATCGCAATAAACACAACACATAAACAATTTGTACTGTTTGTTTACACTCACTTTACACAGAACAGTCATGAAAACATTTGACTGCATATTGCAACTACTGTAAAACACATGCTTTGATAATTTGAATCTTAAATCTGAGACCAAAGATTGAGTTTGCAGTGTTCGCAGCAGCAAATGTGCAAGCGCTGCGACAGCGTTTGTCGCTGGAATTTGAACTTTAAACTAATGATTTTAGAGTGTAAAATAGAAGAACGTGTGACTTAGATTATGTAAAGGACACGAAGCGTAGTCAGTGCGTAAAAGAGACGATAAATTTGGAATAAATTTTACGCTCTGCTTCTTGCATTGTTTAGAGAAAGTTGAGCAAATCCTTATTGTCTATGGATTCTTACAAATTTGAATCTTAACCTGGGAAAGTTATTGTATGGAATGATTCACAGGTTACCTACCACTTTATATGTATACTTACTAGTACGAGTATAGGTTGAAGGTATGTGTGCATGTGTGATGGATATATATTTTATGCTCATGATATATTATGTATTAAAGTAAGGACGGTAAGCACAAAAAATTTCGTACATTGACCGTCCAGTTCCTATCTCTATTAGGTACAAGCTCATAATTATATTGCAGCCCGACACTCTGCGAGCGAAATTCTTCGTGCTTACCGTCCTTACTTTAAACATAGATTATTTATAAAATAATCATGTAGTCAATGACTTTCTATGTATATCAATGAGAAACTGTGATGTTACCCTAATCAACCCAAAATTATTTATTTATTTGTCAAACCTTCAAAAGCGATTTAATAATATAAATTCCCTATAGATAAAAAATTAAAAACCTAACTATATATGTATATATAATTAACAAGAAAAAAAATAAAAAAATCTTAAAATAATATGATGCTTTCATTAAGATAATTTACATTCATTTCTAATTACAATGCACTTAAATAAATGTACAATAGCAATATTAATAAACGTTAATTAAGAGCAGACGAGTCGTAATTGTATGCGAGTATTGTGAGTCCTCAATCTACGGGACTCATTCAATAAGCCGCTTATTTTAGAGTCAGGGCTGTCACCAAGGCTCGGAAACCGGTTAAATTTCCAAACCGTTATCATGGTCATCACCGTTACTTGGCGCAAAACCTTTTAATTTCGGTTTAGTTCGTAAAACCGTTATATTTCAACCGGTTTTAGGAGAACATTCCCATAAAGTTCTTGTTAAATTAACCGGTTTATAACAATAAAAACCGGATTCTTCCTATGTCGGTGTCTTTATTTAAGCGGCATGCCACAAGGCCGGCCGGGTGTCTTTTCGCTGGTCGAATAAACCGGTTTATTTAGGTAACAATAAAATAAAGTTCTTAAAACATTCGCTTTCTTATATGAAAGTTCGGGTCGAAACCGATATAAACCGGTATTAACCTCAATTTTTAATCTTATCACATTGATGTCGGATCCAAACTTTGCTCCGTTGTTTGCGAAACAGCGCTATCTATGCACACAATTCAATGTATTTAACTCGCATAACTCATTCAAAAATTAAGCACGGCCCGTAAATAACATTCCACGCCTTCAACCATATCAGTACGGTACTTGCGCCTAAGATGGCTTATTTTTCTTACTTACTTGTTGGATACAGCACTGCAAGTTCATATTAAAAATAAAAATAACGATGGGCCATTTTAGGCGCAAGTACTTTAGTTCAAGCTTCGGTCTCCGCAGGCCTCAATGCTCACCATGCCAGTTCGCTTTTAAGACAATTGATATAGTCGTGACCGATCTTCATCCTCCACCACCTAGAGATGGTGGTAGGCTAGGTACCTTAATTGTAATAGTTTTTACAGTACATATGGAGCTACTTTATAGCACTAGTGCGAGAAGTAGCATATTACGTTACTGTGTCGAACATTTAAAGGGCCATATGTACTGTAAAACGTTGTACGATACATGTGCGAATAGGTAATTCGCAACTCGTGTCGATTTAAAACACTCCCTTCGGTCGTGTTTTAATTTATCGCCACTCGTTTCGAATTTCCTATTTTTCGCACTTGTATCGTAATGTACTAATTTATTGCTGTTTTTTCTTTCCGTATTGCATGTTGTTAATTTCATTTTTGTCTGTTTGTGTATCGTCAGTCTTAAGTTTGGTTCACACCGAAAATCAGCACGGCGGGTTGCCGTGACATTACGCGAGTGGACCCTTTTTTTAGTCCGTAACTTTTATACCCACTCTGATGTAATTAACTGGTGTGACGTAAATAAATGTATTTTCTTTCTAAAGGTTAATTTAAAATCAGGTATATTTTAACACGATGGCAACCCTAGCTTAACTGTTAATTGCATAAATTTATGAGCACTGTGGGTGGGTTAGACAAGACAATGATTGGGCTAAAAATAATTTTATTTGAATTTAGAATGATTCAACCCTTATATGGTTATGAATTAGAATTAATGGGTTAATAAATCGGATGCATGCATAGATGGTGACTAAAAGAAAGACATTTATCTCTGTGGTTTCATAATTTATATTATTGTCCATTCTTCTATTGTGTACATACATGTAAACAATTCGAGATAGTTCGGGAAAAATGACGCAAACCACAAAAACAATACAAAATATATTTACTTATTTCAGATCTCGTTAAACCACCTAGAGTTCATAACAGATACATATGGGACATTGTTTGTTTTTTGTCGATATTTTTGTCAGATTTTGATAAAAATTGGTAAACACGAAATCCAAATTTGGGGCAAAAAAAAGTATGAAATATTCTCATAGAAAA
Organism: Cydia pomonella; assembly: GCF_033807575.1. Classification (NCBI taxonomy): domain Eukaryota; kingdom Metazoa; phylum Arthropoda; class Insecta; order Lepidoptera; family Tortricidae; genus Cydia; species Cydia pomonella. The sequence goes on along the minus strand of NC_084717.1, from coordinate 16,056,896 downwards.
CGTTTTCCGTAACTGAGTGGAAGATTTTGTAGGACATACGGTGAAATTGCGCTTATGCGCCAAATTTTATCAAAATCTGAGCCAACAAAAAAAAGGCCTTAATTAGAGGTGTATGTTGGGTACTCTAGTTTCCGCCGAAACCGAACCTTACAAAACGAAACGAAAATATGATTTTTATACCGAAACCTGCCGAAACTTCGGTCTGACCCTACTGTGAACTGCTTTCCGTAAAATTGTTTTCAAATATATTCATTTCTATCAATTACATATTACTGCATCAATTCAGCAGAATAAGTCTCAATGTCCATAAAAGGCTTTTATATGGCCCTTCCGCGTAAATTGTGCATCGTACAATTTTAATATAAAGAATTATCCTTCGATGATTTTTATGATACATTACTCATATTGTTCATAAAAGTAGGTATTTTATACGATTTTTAATACACGGAAGGAGTTGTAAAATTAATATAGGAATAGATAGGTAGTAAAGTTATTCGTAAAAAAAAAACATTAATTACTGTATACCTACGAGTACACTTGTTTCCGTAGAGAATCTAGAATACTTTACGAGTCTAAAAATTCATCTTATTTCATTTTAAATATAGGCACAGTGAATACATAACGTCAGCAACAGCATCAACAGTCAAAATTATCTATTATCAATATTATCATTTACCAAAAGCTCTTTTATTTCATTTGGCATCGCATTTCCCACAACGATTTATAAAACACTTAAATGAAGTCAAGATTAAATAGTACCGTTTCCGTAGAACGTCAATTGCGTCACTAATAAGAACTAAGTAAATACCGCCATTTCGATGCAGTCCGAACAAATTGCACGCAGTAGTTGACTCGAGCAACTCATTATGCTTATCGATTTTCTGTCAAATGAAAATAATACAAAGGCAGCAATTTTTCAAGGAAATGATCCTGTACGATTATGGTTGCGCTTTTAAAGTATATCGTTTCATGCGTCACTCTTGAACTTATTTGTTAGAAAGCGACGACCATTTTGACTGACGATAAAAGCTCGACCGTCATATAGGGTACGCTCTCATAATCCTTGACTTGACAATTTTTCTCTGCATTTTCTTTCTGACATAATTTGTTATGTTAAGCAAACCCTATTTACCTTTGAAATTAGATTGGCAGTTCATGGCAGTGGTCTTTAATAACGAAAAGAACAAGGGACTGAATAAAATTGATTTATCAACGTAGTTTTGTAAACGAGTTCTCAAAAGGAAATTAAAAAAAGGTTACATATTTATTCGTTTGTATTTAACAGTAAGTTTAATAATAGAACTTCTTCGGGTAGTTACCCGTATTTCTGTTTTGCCATTTTAGGTCATCAGTCATCCGCGAACAAGCGTAGAGCGCGAACAAGACCATGCGTAACCTGCGTCGAAACGTCGGAAAACAAAATAAATTCGCGACAGATCCGTTATAAGTATCTATTAGTAGTTATATAGTAACAAATCTAAGGACACTAAGAAATACCTACCGCATAAGTACATTTTGATTAGCGTATACTTACAGCAGAAGTCCTGACTGACTCAATAGTATTCAACCTCTTAAAACCTTTTACCCATAACATATATTGAATTTGAGAACCAAAGCTCTGTTAAATTACTGTAATCCCAAAATAACTGTTCCAGCTTACTCGTCTCGAGTGCACGGTAAACGTTATCACAATGTAATAAAAAAACGAAATATGAACGAAAAAGGGAGCTCAAGTCGTCATAAAGTGGCGTAGACAAAAAATCAGAAACACTTGACCGCCTTACTTGGCTTCGAAATCCGGGCCCATAAAAAACAAAGCACTTTGGACTAAAGCCAGCTTCCAGTTCAGCCCCATTCAAGAGTATTTTAACTTAATATTGAAGCCCTTTTCATTTTAAGCAAAGATTCTTTGCCTTAAAAGGATACTCGAGATACGGACAAGATTACAGTAAATAATCCATCAGCAAAATGAATTTACATTGATCTTGAATTTACGCTGTAGAACTTTTCGTTATCGATTAGTTTATCAAGTATTTTAAAGAGCAAAGAGATGGTTATTTTCTTTATATAAAAGAAAGGGCAAGGGATGTTAAAATGATAAAAATACTTATATAATTCACGACACGCAAACCGAGGATTGCCGCAAATCATCCGACCGCCATAAAGCAATGAACAGTGTCATTCCAGTTATGTGATTCCGCATTGCATTCCGATAGCGCTCGTTCCGCAGGGTCGCTGAACGACCCTTTGTGTTGCGACATTCTTTTGATTACAAATCTTCACTCCCATTTTTATAACGTTATTTTATATTAACGTTAATAACAAATGTTACACGCTATTCAGCCACCCAAAACTGCTTATCACGAATTAGTTTTTACCCTAAAACAAACTTATCGCACAAGTTTAAATTACGACCCCGTCATTCTCCACACTCGACATAAAATTTATGAAACCACTTCATTCCGGGCTTTCACGGCCTCACAAAAGATTAATTCTAAAGGTTGCGGGATGAACGCGAAGAATTTCATAGAGATTTTTAATTTTATTTAGCTCGCTGAGGCCAGCGGGACGGGTCCTCCGAGATACCTGCGCTAAAAATAAAATACTGGGATAAAGAGCTCCACTTTTCGCAGCCGTAACTCTAACTTAGCTTTATTGTTTTAGTTTTTAAGAACAATCACTTCTTTAGCGTTCGTTTTCTCACAGAAACACGAGTCGAACGAAACCTGACCGTCGCTTGACCGTGTTACTGACTTAATACTGCATTTAAGTGCGTGGCGGTGTATACAATCGGGTCTTTCATTAATGAGATTCGCAGGCTTCAATTACAAACGGTCAAGAACAAGATCTCAAGATGCACTTGAAATCTGATCGCATCAGTAATCTATCTTGTAGGTAATGGGAATTATGTAAATGGATGAGACTAGCTCTCAGATACACTTGAAAAGATTTAACTCTGATTAGTATCTAATATTAGGTAGATAGACTATTTCGGTTGCGTAATTTTATCGACTCTTCAATGTTAGTGAAAAAAAAAACGTTTATTTGACTTATACATTATGAAATATTAAATATTAATTTAACACAATAAACTTTAATTTATTACATAGTGCTCTTTGTAGAGATTCAATAGTTTTATCTTTACTGGGCATCATATCTTTTTTATTTAATATATATATATATATATATATATATATATATATATATATATTTGTACATTAATATTATATTTAACAAAGGAGAATTTAGGAAGATACCTTATCAATTCGAAAAACGTTTTAAATTAACGGCCCCATTAAACATTGATCTATTCAAAGTAAGGCGTTTAAATATGGGTTTTCCGAAATCAAATTACCATTAAGCAAGACAACGGGACAAAGAGGGATCCATCAAATAGATGCACATAATTCATGGAAGGCATTATAAGCGTGGTGGTCATAGTAAAGAAAACAAAAAGACGCATTAGGGAGCCGAAAATCGACTTGCAACGGAGGGACTCGGGATTGCGTCCCAAGGGACGAGAGCTCACGCTTTTGAAGTCAAGACAGAATTAATTTGACTATTCAACGGTGGGTAAAAATTAAATTGGCGAAAATAGTGTTTTGTAAACAATTTTTTTTACACTAAGCATAAGTAATGTTAAAGTTTGCGCTAAGTATTTGTTAAAGATATAACCGCAATAAATTTTGAAAAAACTAGAATTTTTCATTGTCTGAATCGCAGTGTAATTGTAAATTCATTTTTTAATGTCACGTAATAGTATTTACAGTACATATGGGGCTACTTTATAGCACTAGTGCGAGAAGTAGCATATTATGTTACTGTGTCGAACATTTAAAGGGCCATATGTACTGTAAAACGTTGTACGATACATGTGCGAATAGGTAATTCGCAACTCGTGTCGATTTAAAACACTCCCTTCGGTCGTGTTTTAATTTATCGCCACTCGTTTCGAATTTCCTATTTTTCGCACTTGTATCGTAATGTACTATTTTCTGTCCACGTAAAAGTATTTTTAAGTTTAGTGTTATTCCTATCATATTTTATTAGGTAAAAGAGTTCCAAAAACATAATACATACAAACAGTCGAGTCGTATATAGCGGATACATCAAAAGTAGCGGATCAAACAACGATTCAAAAGTATCTACATTCTGTAACAGCTTAACAAAAAGTGATGGTTCTATATGTAGCACAATTAAGACTGCAAAGATATACTTTAGAACGTGAATTTCAGAGATTCATCTTTATTTGGAATAGCAGATACTTTTGATGCTGACTGTAAGTACATCTGAATTGACAATACAAATTGCCGGATTATAAAAACATCTCAAACCACAGAAAAATATTTTTCGTTTTTCCTCTACATCAAAGTATGGCGATAGAAAACTACTTAGACGGACGGGCCCCTCGCTTCCCCGCTGTCTTACGGGGATATAGGGGCACAACAATGCCAGCCGCACGGCTCCTGAGACGCCCTCTACATCACACGCGCCTTTGTTACGTTCCTATTGTTCTTTTCTGTTTTCATTTTTAAACAATTTAGCAGCAACCGCGGGTGATTGGACGTGAAATAGGCAATATTATTCGAAATTAAGCCCAACACTTTTTTCTTTTTTTTTATATTTCTACTCAAATTCACGAGCGCTATCGATCCTAACAGGATAAAAAGTGTTTAAAGATTATTTTTCATTCCGTTACCATTTTTCACATACTTTGTATAACAGTAACGAAATGGATATTTTTCCCTTCTCAAATCATTTTAGGATCGAAAAGGCTTGTTATTCTGAGTCGAATAATACAAATTACGTTTAAAAAAGGTGGTGCGTACAAATTGAAATAGAATAGCCCGAATAGACCATTCGAAACAATTTAAATTTCAAATCCAACATATGCAACGATCATATTTATGCGATGTAAATAGCACCATGTAAATATGTTTATTTAATATTTATGTGATGCGTTGTAAGATAAATCCCTTTGAGTGTATTTATCTGAGCTCTGGTTTGAATTTACAATCTTGATCGCGTTGAACCGTTGATCCTAAAGTCTTGGTTTCCATTGCTTAACTACATTAATTCTTGACTTGAAATATAAACAATATTTACGGCTTTGAGATGATGGAAACTTAGCGAATCTGTTTACTAAATGGAATGCTAAGCTGCGATATTTAGTTAAATACATAATTTTAACGCTTAAATTAGAACATTATTAATTACAATTTAATATTATATATTATTGCATTTGTTGAGTAGTTATGTGAACGTAAGGTGAAAATTTACATTTCACGTGACCGTGACAGACTAATACGAATGAAGTTGGTAATATTTAATAAAGAGTCAAGATCAATTATTCTACATAATAATAGGAATATATCCTTTTTGTTAAGTTATTATTTAGAGAATGGAAGATACTTTTGACGAGTAGTGATCCGCTACTTTTGATGTTGACTGTACTTTAAACTTTATTCAGATAACGATTCATTGTAGTTATTACGTAATTAACATGTATAACGGGAGCAAAAGTAAACAATGACAGCCCTGTGCGAAAGTGTAGCGAGAACATGACACGAGGAAAGTGATTGTATTCAATTAACTAATTTCTCAAACGAAAAAAGTCATCAAAAGCGATGATATTTCGAATTCTGAAGCTGGGAATAGAGGTTTAAAGATTTTAGAAAGCCAAGATAAGTTAGCAACCAACTAGTTGTTACTCTACTTTTTAAAATAGTAGCGGAGTATGAAAACGGAAAGCGTTAATCAGGAAGTACTCTGGAGCCTAAAGAGGCGCAAATAAATAAATATTTTGATCAGTAAAAATTTAATTAACGATAATCTCACAAATACTGGTACGAAACAGTTACTCAACTTACTGAATACGCAGGCTTGATCCTGCTCACGTCTCCTGAATCATTCTGTATAAAGGAAAGGAGGAGTGAAAGCCTTAGTTGCGCTACTTTTAGTCATTTTTTCAATATGAAAATGTAGCCCTATGGTAGAACTCTTAAGTAAATAAATATGTAGGTACTCTAGAGTATACTTACGCCATAGCCTGTAATATATACTTATCTGTATTTATCAAAAATTGTGCTATGCATCCGAGTTTATCACGGTTTTATTAATAATAATGTTTGATACTTAGGAAGCTAAATTTTTCTTAGAGTTTTGTGACCGAAAATTGACGAACGAAACCCTATTAAGGGATCCCAACTGAAATATATTTTAAATTCAATAAATAACTTAGAACGTTTTTTTTATTAATGCTTAAACGATTTTTTTATTAGTACTTTAAGGCGCCTTGCGCAAGGAGGTTCTGGACTTATCAACAACCTTTCTTATTTTTGCCCACCATGCTGTATCTCATGAACCGTGATAGCTGGACAGTTGAAATTTTCTACAAAAACTAAAAAGTGTGGAACCCGCGGGTTTATTGACAAGGTTGACTTGCCAGACTGTATAGGCCAGAGCAAACAGGCACGTGTGCCGTGCAAGCACTTGCACGTGCACGTCGACACACGCGCATCCAGTTTGCACAACCCTTTATTTAATTATAGTCCCTATTATAACTAGGTTTTTCTAAGAAATGCTTCACTTCATGGTATTTTACCGTTATCGACACAGATTTAGTTTTAATTATTTTCATAATTAACAATTTATAAATATTATAAATATATTTTTATAAATAAGAATTCCATGAAATGTAAATATAAAGTAAATGCAAGTTAGTCATTAACCGCCTTATTCATAAACGTCTACTAAAGTTGACAAGCCGCTAATAATAGTTTGTCCCTTTCCATCATACCAATACGTCGGAAAGGGACAAACGATTATTAGCGGCATGTCAACTTTAGTAGACGTTTATGAATAAGGGAGTAAGTATTTTATTTATAGTAAAATTTGCACGCCGTAAGTCGACAGAACTGGTGCTGCGCTGGACTAATATTTCGATGTAACATCTGTGTTAACCATGATTATAGCAAATAAATACAAATTCAATAATATAGATTCCGCGAATTCATTCAATAACAATTGAATAGCGTTTATCTCCAGCGTGGGTGACCGGCGGAAACCTAATAATTCCAATAATAGTAGGTAAAAATTACTGATACTGATAACTTACCGTGCCAATGTCAAATGCAGTTTGCTGCAAATGCATTTGGGGCAGGCCTAATGGAAATGGAGGGTTGATTGATAATGCAGTTGAGAGGAGTCATTGATGTAGTACCTAATCAATATCAGGTTACCTAACCAAGATGACTACCGCTGATATTAGAAACGCCAATTGGCTACTTGACATACCTTGAATTTTATGACAAAATTTAGCCAAATGGATAGAAAATGAGCCATCCATTATAAAAAAGTGGAATTTTATAAGAGATATTCAAATTATAAAAAAAAATAGAGGGCTCGAAATTCTCAAAAAAAAAAAACATTTTTTTAACTTTCAAAAAGAAAAAGGTACAATTCCATTCCTTAAATTGTATAAATTGTACGACAACTGTATATAAATATCGTAAGTTTAATTTATTTCAATAATAACTTAATATAATTTTTTAGAGTAAGTCGTACTAACACTGTATGGACCAAGGTCTGAAATAAATGATTTTTATTTTATTTTTATTTTATATATAAACGCAGCAATACTTCAGGGTCATAACTATTCCAATTTCAAATCGATAGCTTAAGTGGTTCTCGAGATATTTAGCGTTGTGACAGACGGACGGACGGACGGGCGGACCTTCGCAACATAAGGGTTCATTTGGTACCTTTTTGGTACGGAACCCTAAAAACGGAAGAACCGCACGAAGATTTAACAAATAGGACATTATTGTTATTTTAATATCATTCCAACTCCTCTCTGCAATAATAATCTATATCAGTTCAAGCGAGACGCATAGACACGAAAACTATCGTTTATTAAAAATCTGAATACGTCCCTATACACCCGCAGCACCAAATTAACAGTGTGAAATAAAATACACCGAACACGTTACTATTAACAAATACAATGCAATAAATTTGAATTGCACTTTTTGTTGCAGTTAACAGCCATTGCCACTGTCAAACATATTCCATTTTATTGTGATCGGAATATATTTAACTGCATTTTGGTTAGTGCAATGTTTTAGTCCATGCGGATAAAACGTGCGATTTCAGTCACTATCATCCAGTGTTGGCCGAAACGCCCGAAACGTTAATGCAATTAACCATTATTGGTCAAAAAACCGTTATAAATTGAACCGTACACTTTAACCGTCCGTTACGGTTTACGGTTCAATTTATAATGGCATAATATGCGAGAAAACGTATTAAAAATGATCGTGTTAAACGGATTCTGCTGTAATTGTAACGGATCTTCAGCTTATATTGTGTTCTTGAATCTGTCAATATACGTAGGCATAGTGACGATACGCTTTTTCTTACCGAAATTAGCTTTTGCACCTTATCCAACATCAGCCACCAAATGTAGTTGTACTACAAGGTTTACTTGGTAGGACCAGTTTTTGCATTCTTTACGATTTATTTTAAATTTAATGCCGTCTATCTTTATCTTTATCTAATTATACTACCTCCTGCTCTACCATTGTCCAAAGCACTTCGAATTCATCCAAACAGTTTTGAATATTGACTAGTTCTACCCTTCCTCTTGTCTATTTCATTTGATATCGTGGGTAATTATTCAATTAACTAAGAAAATAAAAGATATAATTGTTAGTTAAAACTGACTGGAGTTTAAATAACATCTAACTAAAGGAATGCGGCCGTGCTGCGCCAGTAATTGTGCCTATTAAGTCTCGTTTATGTTAAATTAGTCCTAAGCTCTGACTGAATCCCATTTAGACTGAATGACTGATATGGTTAGGGTAGCCGTATGTCAGGATTTCCCCTGATATGTCAGGATTTTTAGTTCTTTGTTAGGATTGCGAGGAAACTTGGCGATTATTCAATTTTTTCAGACTCCATGAAAACTCAAAAATCGATAGCTCAAGTAGTGCTCTGTTGTACCTTTTTGGAACGGAACCCTAAAAAGAGGTATTTTCTTATGACCTTCGAAAACCATGTGAGACTACCCTAAGAGTGCAGCGATAATGATTTTTGCTAAATTCTATACATATAAGTGAAGCGCGACTCCTTTCAAAATCAAACCACGATTAAGTTGCAGTGCAGAAAACTAGACTGGACTAGAGAAGAGCCGAATATTAGACAATTATTTGGAATTCGGCAAGTTTCGAAAGTTCGCATTCAGCCGCATTATTCGGTTAAAGTGCCGAATTTTAGGCAAATATTTTTTATTATGTTTGTATTGTTGCAACACTGTAAATGTAAGATCCTCCGGACCTTTTCAAGTACTTTCTTCCATCAGGTTACGTTATTCCGTTATCATTATAAGCACATATTGAATCCTTCGGATATTTTGATTAATTAGAGTGCTAAAAATTTATTGGCGAATGTTCGTAATATTCGTATTCGGCAAACTCCATATTCGGCCCCTCTGCAATATGGACATGAGATTACTTTTTTATAATATAGGAGGCAAACGAGCAGACGAATCACCTGAAGGTAAGCGATTACTGTTGCTCATGGAAATCCACAACACCAGAGAGGTAGTAAGTGCGTTGCCCGTCTTTAAGAATCCCGATTGTAACTACTCTGGTGCCTGCATAAACGACGGACTTAAGAATATTCTCCACGAGACACAAGACGATTACAAGATTGCATTCGTAGAAATGCGTGAATGATGTTGATGTGAATCGTCAACATGATAAGAAGTAACACTTGGCTTTGGCTTTGTTACTCCGACCGAAAGCTGAGAATCCGATTCAACTGATTCAAAATGCGATTATTTTTCTCACGATGGAGAAGTCCAAAACATTTCCTACGATTTTATGATTTTCGCTTTAATTTAATCTAAACTTTTTGAACTTATTTCTTTACCATGGCTACAAGACATCGCTGCTTACCAAAATTCACTTTCCGGGGTAAGTAAGAAGGTCACTAGTTAGTTAATAAATAGGTACCTAATATTCGAAAAGAGCAGACGTGTCTTTTGATTGTGTCAACTTCGAAGTTTTTTTTAGGACAGGATACCAAGATATGATATTAATTGCTTGCTCGATACTTTAGCGTTTTAGATAATAGGGATCTTGATTGATGGACAGAAAGACGGGCAACAATTTGACCAACCATCTTTCTTTTTTAACCCTAATACCATCCAACGTTATACGATCCAACGAATGGTCAGTTAATAGAATAGAATAATTTATTGCCACTCACATAATTGTACATGTACACAAAAACAAGGTTTTTTATTTATTTTATTTAAAATTAAGACAAGACAAGAGACGCCACTCCCAGCCAGGGACATTCCTGCTCCGGATCAGCCGGCATACCAGGGGACTTCATTTTGTGGGGAGTGAAGTGACACGCTCTGGGATGGGAGAGGGATAATTATAATCAGCTTGAAAATAACAGACAGTAGGACAAAAGGGATGATCTCAGCATTGCTAATGTAGTGCAATGTAGACTAGCAGCTACAGCGCTGGTTCACCCCCAACGACTATTCTGTGTAAACTATATAGAGACACCCAAGGGACTGGACGTTTTATTGACGGTATAGAGTTTTCATTACATAGACAGAAATTAATGTTGAAATAAAGCAACTATAGCCAACAAATGTCGACGTTATTTTGGAGTTTACACTGTATGTATATGTACCTATACAGCCCTGAGCCACGCCACGCCAATTCTGGGGATTAGTTGTCAAGCAGACCCCAGGCTCCCATGGGCCGTGGCAAAAATGCCGGAACAGCTCGAGGAAGAAGAGAGATGTATATAACCCTTAGTCCTACTTCTGGCTGCAAATATAAGAAATATGTGGGTAGCACTTCCACCGGACCTTGTTACGAAAGCAAACACAGCTGTAGGGGCTATAGCGTGGGTGTAAATGAATATTCCTCTTCCTTAATTGTTGTCCCCTTTGTTTATTCAGAGTAACGCGATACAGCATGACACCAACACGGTACAGCTAAAGTTACCAGTGTTTTAACTGGGTGAAATATGTCGGCTAATGTGAATAATTGGGTCGAAATATGAATTTCAGGTCATCTATTAATCAAATTGTATAGAATGCTTCTCATATAAGAAAGTGAAATGTGCATTCCTTTTTGAGAAAATAAATTATTCTTTAACCCGAAATGAAGAATATTATTGATTGTCTTGTTTCTGATCTCAATCACAATCTTATACCTACTACCGAACATAAAAAGATACGTTGCCGTTTGATAACACTTAAATAAAACATTCTTATTTATATATATATATTTATTATTCATTAAATATGTACAGCAAAATTTTCACTATATCTAATTATACATTTGAATTGAAACCAGCGTTTAAAGACATAGTGTGCAGTAACAGCCCAAAAAGACCGAGGCCTGTGCTAGGGCTAGTTACAATATATGTGACCCAAGTTTAGAGAGCGATCGGATTTTGGATAAGTAATTTTCCTATACCTAATATAAAATGTATTCAGTCTAAGAAAAAAGCTCGATTATTTAATTAACCATGCATTACTGGCTATATACAGTGTAGTTTTCTTATTATTTTATTACATATATATATATATAGCATACTGCATACGTATATTGGGTATTAAAATTATGTAAGTAGATATATATAGTATTTGTTATACAATACAGAGACATATATATATATATTATGGAAGAAAGGAGAAATACTTATGACACAGAGTTACGTAGCAATCTATTTATTGGGGAAATATTTTAGTGTAGAATTCCTTAAATTCTGTAAAGGAAAAACTCTGGAGAAACACTTTCGTTTCTTTATTTAGCCTATTCACGTAATTTTGATTATTTTGAGTAGGCCCGTTTGAATAGCTCGATTGCAGTATGTCCTGTAGATCACCTGGTAATTTGTCAAAAGTCCTAGGTCCAATATATAAGTAGTGTCTCTTAGCTGCAGCGCTGTTCTTAATTGGTATCTTATATTTACTTCTTGTGTTTCGAAGGTTTGCTGGGTTAACATTTAATACCATATCATCTATATGTCTTCCCATATACATAATTACTTGCCAGATGTATAGTTGCCGTGGTGCTAGCACTTTACTTAACCTATAGATTGCTTCAGTAGAAAAACGCCTTGGTTTTCTTTTAATAATTTTTAAAATTAGTTTCTGTGCAATTTCTATGTTTGCTATATTCTTTGCGCTACAGGCACCCCACGCTATGATTCCATACAAAAGTATAGTCTGGGTTAGGGCAAAATACACAGTTTCAAGTGTTCTCTGGTCAATTATATTTCGAAGTTCTAGAAATATATACGAGGTTTGTCTAATTTTATTAGCAATATGTTTGCAATGTAGATCCCATTTTAAGTTCTCATCAATTTCAACACCTAGGTATTTTGTTGAGTGTACCTGATCAATTGTAGTGCATGTACAGGCAACGTCGGGAGTAGAACGACATTTATGAATTTTTAAACTGATGTTTTGCTTAGGTTGTCCTGTCTTGGTTAGCGAGAAGCATATGTAGTTAGTTTTTGAGATATTTAGACTCAATAAATTTCTCTCATACCAATTTTGTATTACAATAATATAATACATTCATCAAATTTGATGGAGACAGAAATCAATACTACGTATTTTGACCCAATTTTATGTTCATGCTTGAAATGCAAAGGTACCTAGATTTGGTTATGATGCTCAATGGAAAAGACGCCTATATGTCATATTATATAAATCCAGGATGAAGAATAATCTCTTAAACCCTATGTAAAAGTATAAATATGAGTAATATGCATTTCAGGTTTTCAGTAGGTTTTTGGTTACATTTATGACTTCGACATACACAGCACCACACACTTTTGTATGCTTTTAACTGTATTATATTTTCTGTGATTTTTAAATGTATGGTGCACAAAAAAGAATATTTACTTACTTACTTATGCCAAAGGAAAGTAAGAGTACTGCTTGTACATATGCTGTGACGCCGGATGCATTACTCGTTAATGTCAATAAACGTTGCCCAAAACCCAGACTCTTAATAACGGTTGAGTCAGCTAATGTGTGAAGTTAGAGACCATTGTTTCGCTGTTCATTTAAAAAGCGTAACCTAAAGTTCATTCCGTTTTATCCGTCGTAACTACAAGTGGCGTAATACGATGATATATTATACTGAACAGTTATAAAACGATGGAGATTTTTAATTGCTGTGCGACTGTAATGGCTCATTCCTGCATTCTCACTTTGTCTTTGTTTGCTAAAGCATTAATAGTACCTACATTGTGCAACGAGGAGGGTAAGTGAAATTTTGCAAACGAGGTCTTTAGATCAAGATTAGACTCGAGTTTGCAATTTTCTTACCGCCGGAGTTACACACAATGTTTTTCATCACACTTGCGAAGTAAATACTTAATTTTAAGCCAAATAATTCTTAAATACGGTGACAACCTATCCGGCATTCAACCACGATGAAAATTGTGTAAAAATATTTTAAACGGCTATTAAATTAATCAAGTGAAATATTTTAACATAAACATTAAAAATAAAAGTCAGTGTTTTAAAAGTAAAACTCATGTATACCGACTTGGTTGGTATGAATTAGTGACGCAATTAAAAAAAATCTATAACCCGCTTGGGAAGCGGCTTGGGGCTTTGTTTTTCACAATGCATAACTCCCGCGGAAACAATTTAGGCCTTTGTTCTTCATTACACCTGCCTTTTACGAGCAAGTGTGATGAAAAAAATTTGCTCAAGCTTTACGCTCAAATTTATACATGTATCTCATAATTTTTTTAATCATTTTTAAGTACATACATAAATACACGGAAAAACTATTCAGAAAATATACATAATTATTTATCTTATAACGAATTGGAAGTGAAACTAGAGAACATAAATGACGTTTTAGAAATTGCGGAAGTCAGGAAAACCACATCCAGGTAACCAATGCTCATTATCATAGCGTTTAGGACTTCCCTTTGAATAAAACCTAAACCACTAAGTTATAAGTAACAATGTTTATAGATAATAGACTGAAACTTAATAACATTACAGAGAGAAAAACAGATAAACGTAATGTAACTGTAGATTGTGTCACAAAGGAGCAAAACGACATATTTACGGCGAGTGTTTACATTGAATCCCGAATGAAGCGAAGGATCCTATAATTATAAGGATCTATAATTCTTAAGATGGAATCCTGAGCGAGGCGTGATGGTTCCTGACTTTCCTGAGTGAGGTATTCGAGTGTTAACGCCTAAGGTGGAAATATATATATATATTTTTTTATTTGGAGATCCAACAGTTGTGACATTAACATAGAAAAATATAGTAGATACAGGAAGCCAATTATAGGAACTCACAGGTAGTATTTTGCTGACATGTGACACATACTGCTTTTCACATCACTTATTAGCAAATTATTATGCTTCATAATATTATTTGGCCTACAAAAAATAGTTGGTGTGCAAAAAAGTAAAAAAAAAAAAAACAGAAAACTGCCACTTCAATCCCTCCTAGCAGGGAAGAAAAGTGCCACTTTGATACCACAACAAGAAAGAAAAAGCCCTTTACCGAATAGGTGATGTGAAAAATACGATTCGACACTACTGTGTTATGACGCAATAATAATGTTATTTGTAACTGTTTCGATACCGAGCGGAACTAATTAAATTACCCCACGAGGCGATTAATTAAGTTTAACAGAGCTATCTGATACTTAAATATGAAAGTCATTATTTTTATACTCGTGGAAGATCCAACAAAATCTTGGAAATTTATTAAATGAAGCTTATAAGTATTCTCTCCGAAATTGGATGCCCAAGGTAAAGAATTTCAATAAAGACACAAAGGTAGTTCGAGGCTTTCTTTTTAATTTTTTGTCTATTTTAGACGCTGTGTATCGTAATAGTACATTACGATACAAGTGCGAAAAATAGGAAATTCGAAACGAGTCGCGATAAATTAAAACACGACCGAAGGGAGTGTTTTAAATCGAGACGAGTTGCGAATTACCTATTCGCACATGTATCGTACAACGTTTTACAGTACATATGGCCCTTTAAATGATCTACACAGTAACGTAATATGCTAATTTTCGCACTAGTGCTATAAAATAGCACCATATGTACTGTAAAACATCTAACCACATCTTAAAGTTCGTTTTATTTGCCATTAGAAACAAGCTAAGCGATCTAAACGTCTTTTTATTAAAAATCACTTTTGAGAAATAAGTGACAGCAAATATATGACAATTTTTTTTTATACTACTTCGGTGGCACACAAGCACACGGTTCGCCTGATGGTAAGCAGTCTCCGTAGCCGATGTACGCCTGCAACTCCAGAGGAATTACATGCGCATTTCCGACCCTAACACTTCGCAGCTCTGGCAACCTTACTCAGCGGCAGGAATAGGTATATCGTAGGATATAATGTATAAATCATATATGATCTTTTTACTTTCTTTTGCTTTCATAAGTAATATAAAGCGTTTTTCATTCATTTTTAATAAAAAGACACGTCAAGATTGTTTACCTTTATTCTACTGCTAAAAAAACGAACTATATAAAAGACTACGTGTACATTATAAATGGAATTTATACACAGAAAATCCCAGCTGTCCTTTCTAAAGAAAAGTAAACCATAAACCCGATGTCTCGCTAAACTAAATACACAAAACCGTTACAAGAAGAAACTGTCTATTAATCATTCTTGGTAATGAATTGAGTTAATTAGTCTCTTTTTCTGTGCATAGACCCTTTTGTATATTAATCTTAATCGCAGCTGTTTTTCAATGATATGCAGAATTGAAAAGAGGAATTTCGGTATATTATTTTACAGTACATATGGTGCTACTTTATAGCACTAGTGCGAAAATTAGCATATTACGTTACTGTGTCGAACATTTAAAGGGCCATATGTACTGTAAAACGTTGTACGATACATGTGCGAATAGGTAATTCGCAACTCGTGTCGATTTAAAACACTCCCTTCGGTCGTGTTTTAATTTATCGCCACTCGTTTCGAATTTCCTATTTTTCGCACTTGTGTCGTAATGTACTATTACAGTACATATGGTGCTACTCTACCGCACTAGTGCGATAATTAGCACATTACAAAACTATGTCAAAAATTTAAAGGGTCTCTCCTCTCTCCCTTCGGTCTTGTTTTAATTTATCACCACTCGTTACGAATTTCCTATTTTACGCACTTATATCGTAATGTACTAAAATTGTACTACCTATCACATAGCGTTCCACTACATTGTTCGATCTATTAGGCCAATAACAGTTTATTTTTCCGCTGGGACAAAACTAAAATTAATTTCCCTGTCATCGTATTGTTTACAAAGTAATCTCCTCTACGTCGAAGCATTCTTTCGAGACTGTTGAACAGTGTAACTGAGAATGTAAATATGTGACTCACACTTAACAACACTCATCTTATTTCTTCACATGGGAATCATCTTACATGTGCCTACAGAACACGTACAGTGTGTCAAATAAATAGGGAAGGCTAAACTGTCTAAATATATCGAAACACATCCTTATTTCTATAATATAGAAGGTGTATTACGATATATTTGGCCATCATTATTCATTTGATGCTGACAATACCGAGGAATTTCATTTTCCTAAAATTTTAATTCAAAATTGTGATTTTCGAAATCCTGCAGTTTCTGTTATTCGCTTTGTCGGTGCGTGACTGTGTTGCCCTGACGAGTATGAAACACATCACTAGTATTATATGATCTGTGCACATTAGTTATCTGACTGTTAACAGAAGGCATAGATGTCAAATAATATGAAAATATCAACCCATGAAAGTTCACACAATTCCCACACCGTACGTGGCGCTCGCTTCCCCGCTATGCACATCGCACATTAACAATAACCGGACCAAAATTACAAAATCAACCAAAAACACATCTAAACCATAAGAAAAACTAAAAAAAGTGTACGTTTATTAGTCTCGACGTCCCCTCCAAGGATGTTCCTAATTGCCGGATCTGTAACATCGTAAACTTCCCGCAGCTTGACACATTTAACACTATTTGCCCTTAAAACATATAACTTTTTATGACAGCTAGTTACTAACTCGACTTTTACTACTTTTAGTAGCTTCTTAGTAAATTTGACCCGAGTTGTTTCAGAAACTGGAGGGAACTTTTGTTACATTCTTATGGTTTATTTTATATCAAGACTTTTTTTTGGTTTTGATTTATCCGAAACAATTTTAGATATTTGGGCTTAATTTTCCGTACAAAATTTATTAGTCAGTTTTGTAACGGTCCATACAACATGTAACTGCGTTACAAAACTGACAATTAAGTGGGACACTTTTTATTGCTTAATTCGATAATTCTCGTGAATCTGAGTAGAAATAACCCAAAACTTGTTCGGTTAAAAAAATGCCCTGTTATATTTTACTAATGCTATAATTATACAGCTTAAAAACAGTTGTAGGTTTGGACATGTCCATATATGGCCTATAAGTCCAATAAGAAAATTAGGCTTAAAACTCATAAAGTATATTATTTTTTGGGGTAACTCAACAAATTGGCATGAAGTATTTGGTATGCAAAAAAGGTGCATACGTGCCATTGTCGGAATACGGACTTGGGAAAGCTGCGAACCCTTCTTTAAAGACCTTGGCATATTGACTGTCCCTTCTTTATACATACTGGAGTGCCTAATATTCGTAAAAAAATATGACCTACAGTCGTTTTTCTAAAAAACAGCCCAACCCGGCACGTACTTTCCGGCAAAGAGATACACTTTTAAATCCACGTGCACATTGCGCACTTTTTAGAAAATGCATTTTTAGCATGGCTGTTCGATTTTTTAACAAACTACCAGAATCGATACAAACTTTACCGATAAACAGATTCCGCAATACGATAAAAACTTTATTGAAAACCAAGTGCTACTATGACATATACGAATATTTAAACGACAGCGAACTTTTTTGATGCATGTTTTTGTAATACATATATTATCTAAATTATATAGTTTCAATATATACCTTAATTTAACATTTAAAAATTAGAATTTTTACATTAATTGATAAGCATGTGTATGTAAATAGTTGAAATTTATTATTTTGATGATGACAAATACCTACATTGAATCTCATGAGCTACACCGCCACTCACGTTAAATATTTGTATATGGCCAAAAGTGGAGCACTTAGTTATCTGTATGTAACACCTGTTTGTAACACTACCTGCTTTTCGACAAATAAATGCATTGAATTGAATTGAATTGAATTGTACGAGAAAGCTTTGAGTTATATTGACCCATTTACAACTCTAAAACGATTCAATTAGATACATGTTATCAATATTCAATTGTAAAAACTAGATCAAATATAATTGCACATCGTGCGCACGCGTCGAGTAAATGCCCTGATATCATCAACACAAGTTGGTCACGATTTCAGTGAGACGCAGTCGATCAAGCATTTCTTAACAAGCACATGCACCTGGCGACGTAACAGACGTACCTGATTTACGTACTTGATAAGTCTGCTTAAAGTGTAGGTACCTGCCATTTCAAGACAGGCATGAATCTTTTGGCCTCTAGATCTCGATTTCAGTTGGTTTTCAAAGAGTGTGGGTCAATCGTTTGAACCACGCAACTGCACTTGACAATCGATTCAAGCTATGTGGTAAACGTTCAGTGGCGTTTGTCAATCCTGCGTGTTTGTCAAGCACGATTGATCGTCTGCGCAGCGCATTAACTGCTAATCAAGACCACTGAAGATAATTTCAATTTAATCGTCAATCGAAACGTCCGGAATGTAATTAATAAATATTTTAGCGATTACTAAGAAACATGGAAACGCTAGTAAAGTAAATTGAAATAGATCTGATTGAAATTCGTACGGCTTGCTAGTTCATTGTGAGCAAGTGTTAAAACGGCTCTGTGAGTCGCTTCTGAATACTAAGTCAGATTTTGCTGGAATACAAATTGAATCGTGAATCCTCTTCCTGACATTAGTACCTGCTTGTACATTTCATTAGTGAAGTATTTCTTTGTAATTTATCAGAATAATTACTTTAAAAAACATGTCAACTTTTGTGTGTCTAATTCATTAATTTTGCTAGAGTCCTATTTTATTTTCAAGGTAAATTCTCCGCAAGTTTCTTTCGATTTCACTCCCTTAAGGAATGATAGCTAAAATAATCCGTATGCCAAATTTCTCACAAATCTGTTTAATGGTTTTGTGTGATTCAACATTCGTCGAACAGACCTATAATTCCATTACAAAATAGGCACAAAAACAGGTTATGAATTGCCTGAATAAAATTCATTTTAGTATCTGGGATAGAAAGATGGGAAAAAACATCCATACTTTCAACATGATAATATTAAAAGGATATCACATGTCCCGTATTCAAACAATGACCGAGCATATTATAATAACCAGTTAAAATGATCGCGACCGAGCGGGCGGGTGCAAGCAATTGGTGACATTCATTTTAATATCACAAACTTACAAGTGGGCTTCATTAATATTTATGAAACCAAGCTGACGAGACATTACAATGAGATTCTTGACTTTCCAAGACGAGATAATAAGAATAATTGTTTGGAATATTTAATAAAATCACCTAGCCGCTTTGTGGCGCTCGAGTTGCTCAATTTTGTTGAGACAATAATTATGGAACGTCGGGAAAAGGATTTTTTCCATTTTTTTAAATAAGGACTCGTCTCAAAGCAAACTTAGGCTGTTCATTAAGAAGTAATGAGCTTCAGAAGTCACTTTTTGTAAGTTTGAGTCATTGTTGAGCGTGAGAAATCCTAATTTACTAAACAGTGGCACAGTAACCCTGATACCGTTCTAACAGGCATGTTCACACCGCACTATCCTAGCTCCCTTAATGATATCTTAAGTACTTCAGGTCAGCGAAACTTGCAACTATGGTAAGTTGTGGGGTCATTAGCCTGACATTAAGCATAGAGCAGTGGCTGTTGGCTAGGAGCCAAACTGCCTTCGATTTGATATAGATAGATTTTGTGAGAGAATTTTCTGAGGAAGTATTAGCATACCGATCGTAATGATCGAGTGGTTCTATGATACTCTTGTTTATTATAAAATCATATCGTTACACTTTTTTGCTTTAGCTTTGCTTGCAGATACAGGAAATAATGTTAATATTTGCTTTTCGACATGTGTATGAAGTTAAACTACATGCGATACATTCAATCTTATTAAATTCCTACTTAATGCTTATTAAAAATTAATTCTCCTTAGAAATTGAACATTAAATGAGGTTATTATTTTTCGCCAGGATAATACGATATTTAGTATACTTTACATAACAATAATACGTATTTTTATTTAATCTCTACAATAATAATATTTCCTTAAGAACATTTTAAAATAATTTACATAAAGAACAGTTCAAGTTCAGTAATTTATCTAAAAGTCTTACTTTACAGTTATTTTACCCCAAGACCACACAAACACTATAAGAACATAAGGTAAACTCCGGGGATTCATTTTTTGCCCGGCGGGTTTGATTTTTTGCAAATGGCGTCAGTGGATGGCCACATTGGCCACCTGCTGGGACGGCGACGGATCAATAAACACCTGTGGCATAGAAAATACGTGTTTTTTGTCGGTTTCGACTTATTTATCTATTTCAATGCACACAATAGACTCTTCATATTTAGCAAGATTTCGAGTAATGTTGGCAAAACATGTTTTTACTGCGCAAATTCTGTAAAGTTACATTCAATCATTTCGTCTCCCGTACCTATTTCAAGTTACAGCCCTACGAAGCTAGTAAGTTATCCCCTTAAGGAATCTACTTCAGTTGATTTAAGTAGTAAGGACTTTTTAAAGATATAGCTGTAAATAAGACTTAAAAGAAATTCGTTAATCGTAGCTTATCCTTGTTTATAAATAGCTTCACCTTCGGCAATAAAATCGATTGCCTCTTGACCGATCCAGAGTTTAATGTCGTATCATTATGCTCCTTCAGTCATGAGCGCTTATCGGTGCACTTATGACCGAAATAGCACCATTTAAGATTAATGCATCATTACAAACGTACCTACACATAAGAGCAAAGATATTTGTGTATTCGTATGAATGTGATACAGATAATTTGGCAGTACTTAATCTAAAAATGGTCAGTATGAACGGGTGTTATCGCTAAAATTGTAAAAGGTTTTCAAAATTAATTGACCGAAACGTTAGCTAAGGTCTCCATTTTGACTCTGGGAAACTGCTTTCGTATTCTCTCACTAAGTTTCACTAGAATCTGTTGAGAATTGCGACCTGCAGAGAGCATCTGGATATATGAAAGCATTTTTGCCCAACCTGAAACGGAGACTTTCGCTAACGCTCGGCCAATGAACGCCCCTCCACGAATCGACACATTGAGATACGAGACAGTAGGGTGATTAATTTTAGGATTGAATTTCCTCTAACACGCTGTACCGTGCGAAAAGAAATTTCCTGCCATGCTTCAAATTAAGTGTCTAACACTTTAATAATTTTCCCTACAGAGTAAGAAGTCTTCAACATTTAATTTAGATACTTGGGCGTTATTAAAAAGTTTATAGCATAGCGGGCACTGGGATCACGAGGCGAAACGTAGATGGAGATAGCCAACCATTATAACAATGGTGAGAAAGAGCCACAACGAAATTCATGCTCGTGTGAAAAAACAATGCAAATTAATGCATTTCACCTGTGGCTGGGCGTTTTTGCAATAGTCAGCAATTTACTCGGAACGTGTATAGAATGTGTTGTATGTTTATTGTAGGATTCTCACATGGTTACTTTTAATTAAGTTAAAATCATTGACTATCTAACAGTCTAACTGACTCCGCATCTAACTCTCCATGCCTTTTCGGAAACTAAATTACCACATATAACGTAAGCGCTATTTTACTCGTGCAATACTTCCCCACGAGCGACAATACATACTATAATTCTCAACTTGTTTATATTTGTTGTTTCAATGTAGGTACATTGAGTACATGCGGCGTTTCCATGATGTAAAATTCGTTAAAGCGAACGCAACTGAATAGAGCTGTTGCGATCTCATATAAACTAAATTATACTTCGTTTTTTAACTTTAGATAGAACTTCGCAGAAGTAAACTTGTGGTTCCAAATCGGGCACTTTTTGCGGTACAATTTTGAGGTAATTTATAAGTTTATTTTTATTGGATACTAGTGATCGCGACTCATCATGTTGTCTATTAACTGAGAGTATAATGGAGTCGCAGATGCCGAAAGCGGCTAAGAGAGACTATGATGAGAGCTAAGTGATCTGTGATTTAATATACTCTGTGAAATGTATTTAACTTTATTGCTAAAACGATTTTAATACATTTTCAAGTATATCAGCTAAATGTCTTAAAGCTTCTATCCGACTAAGCTTTCAAAAAGGAAGTACAAGGCATTGAGAAATCGCTGCGACGTGAGCAGTTAACTGCAGCGCTGGTGCAATTGGTAACACTGATTTTCTTGAAATGGTTTAGTTTTAAATTTAGTGAGTTTTATATTAAAGTATGGGTTGGAATACAAAAAACGACTCGGGAAGAAGCAAATCGTGTATTGCTTCTCCACAAATATTTTTTTGAGTAAAAAATGGAGTAAGAAAATTATCAAATGAAAGCTTGTATGGTGAAAATGCCTTCACACTACTTTTGTAAGTTTTGATTAGTGACATGTCTTTAATCATTCTTCTTTATTGTTTTGTCTTCACACTTCAAGAGCTGCGACAACGCAGTTAAACTCCATCCATTTTGTTAAAGATAACTGACCGGCGGGCCTAGCCAAGGTGACAATCGTTATCGCTTCGACAACGAAACGCTTTGTCCCTCTCTATCGCCCCGGCCACGACATCGCGTGGCGAGGACAGCGGTGAGCGGTGACCATAGGTTGGAGCGAGTCACAGCCATCCGATCTTTCCTTACCACCTATGGCCGCCGCTCGCCGCTGCCGCCGCCGCGCGATGTCGTGGCCGGGCCGTATCAGTGACAGTTGCGTATAAATCGCTTCGAATCATAAGCGATTTGCACGTTGGCTACGCGGCCAATACGGCTATGATGGTCGTATTTGTATACCTGACAGGACGATAATATTAATGAATGAATGAATGAATATTTTATTTTCATGTAACACATGGACACATATATTTATTTATTCGTTAGCATACATGATTTTTACAATAACAGGGTAGATGTCTCTTTTTAAGTATTCAGAGATACTTGTGATAAGAGACACCGCTCTTCCGCAGTAAAGTATCTTAACTAACAAAGGCGATACAGATTAACTTAAAAAACAGAAAATGATACTACATGATGAGTTGAGTAGAAAATAGAAAAGAAAATTAATAAATTTACAGGGTAAAGATGCCAGGTTTCCAGTTCACTTAAGAGGGGAGTAGGGGGGGGGGGGGGTGTATGTGTGTGAGTGTGCGCGTGTGCGTGTATGTGTGCGTGTGTGAGTGTGCATGTGCGTGTGTGTGTGTGTGTGTGTGTGTCTGTGAGTACGCGCGCGTGTCCGTGTGTATGGGAGAGTATCTGAAATGTCTGTAAATAATATCTATGATAGCAAATAGTGTATATAATAAAAAGCAACAGGATTTATCATATTACACAGAGTTTGATTTTATGATTAATGTATGGTATCTCACTTATGTTAAGAGATTTATTAGTAGAACTTACAAACCAAGGGGTTAGTAGGTACAGCAACTATTTAATTCTTAATTTTAGAATAAAACAACACTGATGAGGGAATGCAATCCCTCACAGTGCGACAAGTAGGGACAGTCCACCCTATCCGCTATCATTCGTAGGATGCTGTTGGGACAACACAATGACGAGGTATATATTTTTCATCCATGATGTGGTGTCAAAAAGTGCCACTTATTTTATCACTTGCATAAAGCCATCCATAATACTTTTTGATTCAAGGAAGAAAACTTTATCAACAAGAATTTTCTGTGTGAACCATAACTCTAAACGACATTCCTTGGACAGAAAACCGATACAGTCCGTACATTTATATTCTTCACACGTACGATGATGCTGTGGACTTTAATTTCGGAGGTTGGCTATAGGAAACTTAACAGCTGAAACATTTGTAGCAAAGTCTAACCAAATTCAGAACTGAGATATATGTTATATACGTCTCAAAATATGTTCTAAAAGTTTATTGGTGACGGAACCCTTTTGGAACGTGAACTACTTGACGTAGCTCCAAATTAAATATTTTCGTTCGTCACTGTGGACCAGACAGACAGAAGTGCTGTTTTTTTTTTTATTTTAGGGTTCCGTACCCAAAGGGTAAAACGGGACCCTATTACTAAGACTCCGCTGTCCGTCCGTCCGTCTGTCACAAGGCTGTATCTCATGAACCGTGATAGTTAGCCAGTTGAACCTTTCACAGATGATGTATTTGTGTTGCCGCTATAACAAATCGGAAGATCAGCGCTGGAAGCCACCAGCAACATGCTGAGATGAGGCCATTTCGTGGCACTTTATACTTCCTTTGTTTTTGTTATATCTTGGAATTTAATGTGTCTTGTTTGTGTCTACGAATAAAAATTATTCTATTCTATTCTAAATACTAAAAAGTACGGAACCCTCTTTGGGCGAGTCCGACTCGCACTTGTCCGGTTTTTTTTCTTATTACAAATATTCTCCCTGAGCCGGCTTGGCGGAGCCCTAGGGAACCGTGGAGCACTTTGGGAATGGCTGCTGCTAGAGGCCGAGGCGGCATTCGAACTACGTCTTCCCCAGTGCCCTTTGCCACTGGAGATCATGGTCACTTTTTTCTTAAATAGGTATTTGACGTCAATTTCAGTTTTAAAATGTACTTAAAATAGTGTGACCACTTAAAAGAACACAAATAAAAATATTTAATAAAAAGTAATTGTTCGTTTAATTAGTGTTAATAAAAAAATTAAAATTCATGTTATAATATTATTGAAGTATGCTGGAATGGAATCGTAAAAGTATCGTACCTAAACAGTTTTCTTTTGTGAATAGTTAAATGTTTGCGTGTGAGTTAATACTCGTAAAAGCTCGTCAACATTGTTTTACAGTAATCAACTGTTTGTTTAAAAATGAAACATTTACTACCTCATCATAAAACTTATATGTATAGTAACCTCTTGCAAACCTTTGTTCAATTTTGTCTTTTCTGGCAAACAAAAATGTCAAAATACGGATAGGGACAAACGAAGCGGTTTGTAAGATTAGATAAATGTTTATAAATAACGCCATTAAAGTATGTATAACAAAATACATAAAAAAAATATTGCTACCATTTCCCATTTAAAAAGGTTAAAAAAATTTAAAGGGTCGGCAACGCGCATGTATCACCTCTGGAGTTGCAGGCGTCAATTGGCTACGGTGACTGCTTACCATCAGGCGGGCCGTATGCTTGTTTGCCACCGACGTGGTATAATTTTTTTTATTAAGGAATGGGATCTACCCTAGCCGACCTATTAGTTTTATTAGGTACTTATTTTGTATTAGCTTTGGTTTAATATATTTTTTTAAGTATATGTAAAGTTTTGTCGGCATTAAATAATTAACGATACCAATTATTTTATCTTGTGTTTGGGATTATATTACTTGTATTATAAGAGCAGTCGCAATAAGTAATAATAAACGTAATTGAATTACAACAGAATATTTACGCAAATTTCCAATTTCGACGCAAAATTGTCCGCTTAATTTTCTTCAAAGATTCGTATTCTTAATAAAGCCTAAATTTAGAATGAAAATTGCCCGACATAATTGTTAGTCAGTTGGAATAAGTGGTTAGTCATGCCTTAATAAGTCAACTGAAATAACTGTGGTAGGTACTAATTACTTAGTCAACAGAGAAAAATATAATTTGAATGTTATTCACGGCCATTAAGATTCTATTTGTGGCTTTCCATCAGAGAAGGGTCCTTATGCTTCATGTGTATAAGGACCTTTTTGTAATGGAAAGCCACATTTCATTATGCATAAACATACAAAGTACCTAATACAATCAGCGTCAGATTGTTCAAGTGTTCATGGAAATATGACGGATGCCAGTTCTTAAAAACACTTGACAAGGATACTTTAAAGGATCGTTACAGTTAGGTAAGGTTCGGTTAGTGAGACAGAGAAAAGAACTGAACTGAAGTTGATTTTTTTACTATATACCGCTCTGGTGGCAAACTAGCATACGACCTGCCCGATGGAAAGACGCCTGTTAAGCCGTGAACTGGACGCATGCGGCGCGCGGCCCGGCGAGCGGGATGGCGGGCGGCTCGACCAGCCGTCGCCGCTATCGTCCAAAACTGATGCATTCAAGTTGGAGCCGGGCCTAAAACCGCTGGCGGGAGGTAACATCCTCTATTATCTACTAAACATTGATGTTTATAAACCGTTCCACTTACTGAGTTAGTCTCAACCTTAAACAGTTTCATTGACGCACTTGCTCTACCTGTATTTAGCTACTTAAGTTAATAAGCAAAATTAAGCGCATAACCAGTATAAGTCGGACATCTCATTATGAATAGTTGTTATGGATCTTGAAGTGAAGATATACTGGAGATTGGAGAAGCTAACACAAAACGATTTGTGAATGGATGAACTGGTGTACATGTAGCTAGTGATGTGATGCGAGTAAATTCCCTAAAAGGGACATTGATTTTAAACTTGTCATGCACAGGTTATCTTATCGATCTTAGTGCTTGACAGACATGTGGCAAGCGCCATGCGTAACCGATTTGCGAAAAAACAGTAAAATTAGATGGCAACTTCATGAATTAATTCATTTATATTCTTTTTAGCTCCTTGTACGTTGAATACTGATTACAACATTGAAACATAGATTATTCAGGGATAACAAGAGAGTCTTAAATCCCGCTAACATTAAGAAATTATTTTAGCGGTAATGGTAGTTTGTGTGAAGTATCATAATTATATATTTGGTTAAGGTAAGATAAATATACGTCTCATAATTATTAGAACGTAAACTGTTTTAATATCGGAAGACATTGATGGTTGTTTGTAGATCTCATAATTTGAAGGCAACCAAAATTGCTCAATACTTTCTTAAACAGTATATTAACGGGCAAATTCCCGCAATTTCCGGTAACGGCCCATCACTACGTAACCTCGTCAAGGTCCAAGGCACTCGGCCAGCCTGTTGTCACACTCTGCTTACCCGCGGACCCGTTTTGAATCGGCTTGTGCGAAGTATAGCAGCTATTTGGCCAAGGTAAGGTTAGGACATTTCCTTAAGGCCAGGCCACACCAGTTGCGTGCGTAGACGTGCTGCGCGTTCCGCTGCGTTGTAAACTAAGAATTTTCATAAGAAATGACACACCGATTGCGTGACGTGCGCGCGTGTATAGGTATACAGTTCCGTATGCAGTTCCGAATACCGGAAGAACGAATCCTACCCATAAAGCATCCACTGTTCCCCGTGGAAATGGGATAGACAAAGATCATAAAATTTTGCCCGCAAAAAAAAAACCGGAAAGTCCATGGCATGGCCGTAGCCCGCGGTTCATATTTTGGACTTTGAAGATCCCCTGGGCTAAAACATTGGTGGTTGCTTGTGGGTGGGTGGTAGTTAAGGAAGTGGTATATGGAGCAGCCGGGTTGCTTAAAAATATCTGAACATGCACTCTATAGCCTTGACAATAAGGGCGCACCTTGGCTGCCCTGATATATCTGATGGCGACTGTACAATAGTGACGATGAAGACACGATGTTCAAGAATTTTTTGACTATCCGTATGTCTGATAAACTGCACAAGAAAAACGAAAGCTTTTACTTAGCAGTAGGATACTGGCTCTTAAATAAAAATAAATATACTAGTTACGTTATGTACAAACTAGAGCTTTGCTAGCTTCACCTGCATTTATAATTTCCCAAGGGTTTCCAACTGAAAGTATGTTTTAAATTGTTAATTCAATCAGCAATCCGCTGTTTTATAAAATTTTGGGGCTAAGCTATTTGGCTTAAATACATATCCCTCAACAAAAATAGCGTTTTATTTTTCAGTTTATACACGGTTAATTTATACTTCACATCCCGCTAAGAACATTGGGTGGTCCGAAATGTGTCACACCGTTTCTTTATTTGACTTATCGTTAAAAATATAACACGCCCTCTGCATAAACCAACCTTTTAAAGACCATATTTTTATTGCCAAGCATTAAATATTTATGACCTCGAAAGTTAGCTGAAAAGATTACAAATGAAGGGGCAAAGAAAAACAGTATGTATATGATAAAGTAAACGTTCATACTATAGGTAAATTACAAAGCGCTATAATCGTTTAGAACCTCGTAAAGAAGATCGCACCTTCTATGAAAAAAAATCAAAGGACGAATAGGAGGTAGAGGAAGTTCAGGTCCCGGACCGAGTCTGAGAGTACCGCGAAAAACGAAAATCGAAATGTCGTTATCTGCTTCTCTATCGCTCTTACGTATTCGAGCGATAGAAAGGCAGATAAAGAAATTTCGTTTTTATTGGTGGATCCTTTGATTCTAACCGAGTCAGATGTCAATTTCATCCCATTTTGACATTACTCGCCCGTGCATCTCGCTCGTGTAATGATGAAATAGCATTGAAATTTTCATACAATATCATAAATATTGTATGAAAATTTCAATGCTATTTCATCATTTTCGTAAGGTAATTTTCATCATTACTAGGCGTATTGGTCTTTTATTTG
Organism: Cydia pomonella; assembly: GCF_033807575.1. NCBI lineage: Eukaryota > Metazoa > Arthropoda > Insecta > Lepidoptera > Tortricidae > Cydia > Cydia pomonella. Next base: position 16,028,174 of record NC_084717.1, on the reverse strand, counting down.
ACCGGTTAATTATATACAGGGTGATTCAGGAGACGTGAGCAGGATCAAGCTTGAGCATTCAGTAAGTTATAAGCAACTGTTTCGTACCAGTATTTGTGAGATTAACGTTCTTTTATTTTTTACTGTTCAAAAAAATGTTTTAATTTATTTACGCCATGTATGGTCACCCTTTTTGTTTTATCCATAACAAGTGACAAATTGAATGTCATCGGAGTCTGGTTACTTTTGAAAAATCGTATCTCACTCAAGTGTGACATTTTGTTTTCTTCATAATCAAACTGCTGTCATAACGGTTAAAGAGGTTTTATCTTTCTTAATTAAGTGTTGTAGGGTGTCCATGATTGTACATTATCAAATTTGTCCTTCCCAAAAAGTTAAATAACAGAAATAAAGCAAGATTGTTTTACTAAAATATGATGATGAACGGTTCATTAACATTTACTGATTGTGTAGGCTTAGTCCTGCTCACGTCTCATGAATCACCCTGTATAGCAAAATAGCTTATATGATCATTTAGCAGTTTTGTTATAAAGTATGAAAAGTGAATCAATGATTACATATTTGAGAGAATTCCGTGGAAATCTCGATTTGCAAGTCGTCTCGGGCTACTGTCTCTACTGTTCTATAAGCGAATGTTACCAGTGTTCCTTTTACGTAGACATAATTTTTGTTTCTTTTTAGTTTAAATAATAATCTACACCTGGAGATAAAAAGGTAGTCAACGATTACATATTTCGCATAACTGTTAGACGCCATTCCGCGAAACTCTCGATTTGCAAGCCGTCTCGGTCTACTGCCCCCACTGTTCTCAACAAGCGAGTGTCCTATTTTACGTAGACACGGTTTTACATGTCTTTTGCTGGTTTTTACTCTTTGACGTAACAATGATGTTATATTATGGTATTGATGGTACGAATATTTTGTTCTTGTGGAAGGATGCATCTGGGATACAATAACCATTTTAGTCAAAATGTATTGTGGTTGAACAATTCATTAACAAACATTTTACCATTTATATATTTACTTGTAAAATTGCTTGCTTGTAAAATCTTATATAAAAAATATCTTGTAACTTCGTGAAATAATTAACAAAAGTTTCTTTCTATTTTTCATCCGGAAAGCGTTAACTTTCGGCTCGCTGCGCTAAACGAAGTTGCCAAACAGAAAAATAGTATACAAACCTCGGCCAGTAAATAAGGAAGCCTCAAATTACATGTTTGTAGCCCTCGGCTTCGTCTCGGCCTACAATTGTGATCTCAAACATTTCTTAAATTTTTTGCCCTAGGTATGTAATATACTACTGTTACTGCGTTTGGCTCACTTGCGCTCGATCAGCGTCATTTTCATACTAAAATTATATTTAATGTTAAAAATACCTAACGAATTTTGATACAATTTCTAAACCTGTATTAAGCGTCAATACTTGACCATCCAATAGTTATCAAAACTATTACAACCTAATGGGCTATTAACATCTTAAGGACGAAATTAAAGTCGAGATGTAAATTGGTATAAATGTTGAAAGAAAACTATTCAAACATATACATAACATAACAGTTATACCGACCAATGTAGTGAAAGACGTGTTAGTACAAGATTTAATGATGATTTACAGGATATTCTGGTTGATTGCGTCAATTTAAAATGTCGTAAAACATTTATGCTCTCAGCACGAGCCAACTCGTTCCGAATGGTACTGCAGTATTACATGAGTTTAATGAGCTTTCATTTGTTGCCAGGCGTTATATGTCTAGTGAAGAAATAAAAAATCTACTCAAATTAACGTTATCACAAAAGTTTACATAGAAATAAGAGCCCAGTGCTCGCACAAACTTGAATGTTACAAGCACGATTATGAGTTTCCGATTCGCTGTGCAAAATAAATATGAATATGTCTCTCAAAATAACAGTAAGAATAAAATACTGCATAAAAAACATTAGAACACCAACAGCGCTATAATTATCATGAAAAAACTTCCATGTCATAGTAAAAGAAAGTCTAAATTATGACATCAAACTTACTGGCGATCCGTCACACTCTGCTGTCGGCATCAAAGGGAAATCATTGTAGCGTGAAACGCCGCTCGTTTTTATATAAAAAAAGATGTATAGTAAGCTTGAACCTTGCACACCTTTCAGTTAGAAATCAGGCAATAGTAATATTTGTGACTTACACGTTAGAGGAATTCCGTTATCTGCCTCTTTATCGCTCTTGCATATTTGAGTGAGAGAGCAATGTTCTCGGTAGGTCCACAGATTGTGCAAGTGTGGCGAATTATGAGTTTTTTCGACGTAACGATTTTACGAAGATTTAGATGGCTCATTTGCTGCTGAGTGAGCGTTACTGCCAGAGTTCAAAGTTTTATTACGTCGAAACTTGTCGGAACTATGGAATTTGTTCTCTTGTAATTTTCTCATGCCAATTTGGATGGCGTTCTTAATTCAAAAACTTTGACGGTTTGAGTAGAGAAAGCCGCGTATATCAGTCATATGCTTACTTGACTTACTTAAAATTCTAAATTTCGTTATTGGAGGAAAAGCTAAATAGACTTTTGGTCGCAGAATAAATCAACGGACCAACCAAAAAAAACTGGAACATGATAAAAAGCATATTATTTTTTTTTACTTTCTATACTACAAAATTCAGAATGAAAAGATCTTTTTTCGGCAGAGCCTATAAAATCAGGTATATTGAAATTCCAGATTTTGTCGTTCGTTATTCGTGCGCAGAAACAACGCACGTACAAAATCGACTAGTATACCGCAGAATCTGAGTAAAAACACATTTAACATCACTTTCCCCGCGAATAACCAGAAACAAAGTCAGTAGGGTGAAGTCGCGAATATTAGATGCAATTCCTGGCGACTGCAAAACCAGTCCAAGGAAGGCAACCGGTTCCACCGGTCCTGCTCAAGACGAAAGCGAACACATAGTTTTGTCAGCGGATGCTACGGGAAAACGGATATAGGGAAAACTTTATAAGTATACTCGTACACGATACTGTATATAGCTGTATTTTTATATGAAACTACGTGCTTTAATATTTCTATACTTTGATTCCTTTGTATCTATCCTGCCTTACAGAATTTTGAAATTGTTCTTTGGCGACACGTATAAAGAAGAAATATTTATACGCTGTTATAGTTTTGAATCCTATGTATCATCTGTCATGCCTGACAAAAATATAGCCTTTAAATGTACAGTTAGAACCAAGATGCTTTATTAGCTCAACTAAATATGTTGCCGCCGTCGGGATCATGACGACTCAAATAAAAAGCTTCGTTTTGTTGTAAACTATTATCACCCAAAGGGTACTGGTTTACAAGGGGGTTTTGCCAAAACGGTTAAGTGCAGAAAGTCGTGTTGATTGTATGGAGGATGATGAAAGAGTGATTTCCATATTTGAACAATTACAAAGGGTTTTCAATTTACGTACATCTGATTGGCCGCGACAAAACGTATGCGGAGCGCTGCCATTGGCGATTTAGAAAAAGCCTCCGAATACTAGCCGAGCCCGACGGCTGCGTTTAGCTACTGCATGATAATTTTACATTGAGATTTTATACAAATAAAAGATTGCGTTCACAACAAGCTAAGTTATTAGCTATTCCAATAGCTCAGCAAAAAAGATTTGTCTGTGTGTAGAACATTGAGACTGGCAGATACTTTTAAACACAAACTGTACAACTCGAGATCTATTTGGAAGAGTATTCCAGGGCGCCAGATACTTTTGGCGCGATGTTTTATCCGCTAATATTGATGCTCACTGTACATTGTCGTGCGAAAAAGTGATATAAACGTTAAATTTCCCGTTTTTTGAAATTTTATATTTAGAAGTTTACGAATTGATAAGATTTGCAGTTTAAAAAACACTGGAGATAACTTATCTGATATATCAGCTGTGGAGCTACAACGTCGGTTATTGGGCACTACCTGCATCTGATAAGTTCTTATCGTTCTTATCGGTAACGTATATCCACAAAATAAATAGGTGTAACCCACTAACGCATAGATGCCGTCTTTAATGGCATTGCTGATTAAATGCAACGGAAAAATCAAACCACGTGGTAACTTTATTAACAAAAAAATATGTATTTTTTTTTTTGGGTTTGTGTACAGAAAGACAACTCTATAGGTATCAGTTTAGTGTAAGTATGAAACTTTGAAAATTTAGCCAGCACGTGGGTTGGTTGTTTAACAAGTCTTGGCCAATAAAAAATACCAGAATAGGCAAGATCTGCTCTTAAGTCTGGGTCAAGACTCGTGACTCATTCCGTGCATGTAAGCGAAATTCTTAGTTATTTCTGCAGGAATTTACAACCTGTTGTCTATGACTTTATAATTCCCTTTGCCATCTCGTTAGAGTCAGTCTATATAAGCTAACTTTACACCGGTTTGAACAGAATTTGTTCCGTGTGGAATGTCATTATAGACGTTATATTTTCATAGAAATTTGCAGTGACATATTCTTAGATATGGACAGGCCTTACGGGCAATGAGAATGGGGCCAGTACAGCGGTGTCACGCACACCGATTCAAGCCAATCGCGCAGTCACGCCACAACGCGATTGGTTGATGTGTTCGCATCAAGCTTGCGATTGGTCGCAACACTCGCAACTAGATGCGTTAGACTGCACGATTGGCTCGAATTCGTGAGTGACACCACTAAACTAGCACCATTCTTAGTGTCCGTAAGGCTCGTCCTTAGATATATGTCAATGGAAATTTGTCATTAATGATGACATTGCCACACTTAGTAATTATAAATGCCATACAGCTTGGTCAGACTCTATTTCTACATAACTCTGATTTCGTTCGCTTTGACATTTTAATTAAATATACAGTGTGTTAAGCCATTGGAGAAACCTTGAAATCTCGCGTAGATTTACCTCTAAGGAATGCTCGAACGTAAATATTTTTTTATAGAAAAAAAGATGAAAAAATATAAGTATGAACAAAAGTTATTTCCAATAATTGACAACAAAAAGAAACAAACTGTATAAATCATTGGCAGTGTTTTTGACAATTTGTTCGAAAATTAAAAGTCGGAATCTTATTACTTATTAGTGTCATAAATAAAAAGGATAATCAAAGAAGTCGAAGTAGGTTTCATACTATTCTATGAGCATGTATTACTACAGGAGCTACTAACACATAAAGACTGCTCCAAAGTAAAAATACCGGTTTATTTCGGTTTTACTCCGAACTTCAACGCGAACGTAAGAACGCGAACGTTGAGCTGTATTGTAACCTAAATAAACCGCTTTATTCGACGAGCGACGGCCGGCCTGGTGGTGTACCTCGTAAACATAGATACTCGTACCCACATAGGAAGAAAACGGTTTGTATTGTTCTAAACCGGTCAATCTAACAAGAACTTTATGGAAATGTTCTCCTAAAAACCGGTTTAAAAATAACAGTTTTGCGAACAAAACCGAAATTAAAAGATTTTGCGCCAAGTACATGATAACGGTTTGGAAATTTAACCGGTTTCCAAGCCTTAGTTATGGTACTTCGTATACTGGTTGTAAATACACTAATGCATATGTACATTTCGGCGTTGTCCAATGGCTAGGGACACATTATCTTATACCTTTAAACGAGCAATTCTTGTATATATATATATATATATGTATATATATTTCTGTGATCTCGGAAACGGCTCTAACGATTTCGCTGAAATTTGGTATATGGGGGTTTTTGGGGGTATACAATCTATCTAGATTAGTCTTATGTTTGGGAAAACGCGTGTTTTCCAGTTTTCATGCGTTTTTCTTTCGACGCAGAATATGGTCGCTAATTTCGTGTTGCCGGCAACTGTCCGTCTGGTCCAGCGGGTTAAGACGCGGATTGCTAAACGAGTGTTACGGGTTCGAATCTCGCCCGGTGACTAACTTTTGTTTTTTTTTATATATATTCAAGTTTATATATAATTTTTTAATTTTTATTGTTTTAGACAAGTTTAATTTAGTAAAAAAATGTAGTTAAGATTATCACCTATAGACCACCATATTACAATAAATAGTTATAACCGAGCAAAGCTCGGTCGCCCAGGTACTATATATTATATATACAACCTTTAAAACATTGCCGTTTCTCGTTATCTCGTACACCTGCCCACGAGATTATCTTGTCAGTTACCGTCATAACGCGTGTCGCCACGGGTCGTGTGATTCATCATGGCGACCCATATCACGCATTTTACTGCCACGGTATAATAAGAGACGTGTGCTCAAACCCACTTTCCAAATTGTCGTTTTACGGCACGTTTATGACTTAGAAATTCCGTGTCGTGTGATACAAGAAACATATTGCATTGCTAGAGCTCACATTTTACGGTATTTGCATTTCTTACAAGCGAATAGACTAGGATTATAAAAGCATTTACAGTACATATGGGGCTACTTTATAGCACTAGTGCGAGAAGTAGCATATTACGTTACTGTGTCGAACGTTTAAAGGGCCATATGTACTGTAAAACGTTGTACGATACATGTGCGAATAGGTAATTCGCAACTCGTGTCGATTTAAAACACTCCCTTCGGTCGTGTTTTAATTTATCGCCACTCGTTTCGAATTTCCTATTTTTCGCACTTGTATCGTAATGTACTATTGTAATACTGCTTACAATCAGGCAGGCCGTATGCTTGTTTGCCACCGAAGTAGTATTAAAAAAAAAGAAGTTAATAGGTACAGCCGAACAAGCATGGTTAAACGATCAAATTGTTGACCTTAATTTATGTATTGCTTTTACTAAATTTTTAACCCTCAAATGCGTGGTTTTTGAGAAAAATCGCAAAAAGGAAAAATCATTTTTACTTATTTGTAGCCAAACTACTGATCCGAATTCGTTATTACATCTCTTGAATAAATTGATAATATTTGAGTTCTGTTTTCAATTTTTTTTTATAACTTGCAAGATGGCGACCTTAGCCAAATTTAGTTATTTTACGTATAATTTTATATTGTATAACAAATATTTTTTCCAATAAAAATACTTGGATCAACAGTGTGAAAATATCGAATTTCTTCATTAAAACTTCAAATCATAGGGATGGAATTTACTATGGAATACGGATATGTAAAAAAAAAAATCAACGCAGTATCAAAATGCGGGCAAAAGCTAATTTCATTTAACGTATTCACTGCCAGGGGGCGTAGCCTAGGAACAAACTTGTATGACGGTGAACGCATATATGCGTCGGTGGCAGTGAATGCGTTAAGCGACTAGACAGTTCAATCTCAAGAGCATTTCTAATATTGCACAAGTTAAATTTATAGTTTAGTGCACAATTCCGACTATAAATCTCTCTTCAGCCTGCATTTAGTATTTATAGCCAATGTTGCCTAATCGTCGACACGTTCAATCTATCTGTTACTATTCGTGTTATAGGATAGGAAGCTGTTGTAATAATTTCTAATGGACTTAATATGTTGTGCTTATCTTAGGATTACGGATATGACGGTCCATTTGTTTACGCGACAGCGTGATAATGACAGTTTCCATCTCTTTCTATTGCATGGTGTTAGAATGTGACACTTATGGGGAAGGGGAGGGTCGGCAACGCGCATGTAACTCCTCTGGAGTTGCAGGCGTACATAGGCTACGGAGACTGCTTACCATCAGGCGGGCCGTATGCTTGTTTGCCACCGACGTAGTATTAAAAAAAAAGCTCTCCGAAAATCTTTCCGAAGAAAATTCCAGATAATTTCTAACTTTCTCGAGAACGTTCTCTTATTAGCATATATAAATTATAAACAATCTTATTATTTAATGGAATGACATATTTACTTTTGATAAGTTTATACTTTTTGCCTCAAATAACTCATTTGGCAATTTTTGTTGTTTTACTCCTAATTTTTTATCAATTACTATTATGAATGGGTGCCAAGTAATTGCTTGTAAGCTTCCATGGTATTTGCCTTATCTCCTACACCCTTACATTAAGCGATTAAACAAAAGAATTCATCGCTTTTGCGACGGAACGGTAAAACTCTCAGAGAACGTTTCCGATAGATTTCTCAGTTCTCGAGAAACTTTCTAGAACAGTACATCGCTACTTGTGCTTAGCGTCCTTTTCTTAGTCGGTATAACTAGAAAGGCTATGTTTACAAACGAGCGTTGGTCACACGTGAAAATTGCTTGACACTGATATCATCTAAACTATCACGTAACATGTAATATTTCCTAGAACACGGTCATAATATAACCTAAAACGACCGCTGAAGGGCCGACGCCATTATGGCAAGCGCCGTGTTAACAGGCTTAAATGACTGAGGCTAATGACACGGCAGATGCGCTGACTCCGTGAATATCATTTTATATCTCAGTTAATGCCGAAGTGGCTTGATGGTATAACATTCACGTAAATCTTTTTTTTTTTTTTCAAGTTTTGTAGAATTCATAGCTTGAGTGTGAGAGTTTGTGCTCAAAAGCGAATGGGAATAGTTGTGTGCATGGTTCAGGTGCGCAAACTATTTTAGGAATATTTTCGTCTTTGAGACTTTTTTTACTGGGGAATATGTTCTCTGGCTTCTCGGGTATTATCTAGTACTAATCAGTGGAGTTTAAATAGCTTTTATTTAACCAATTAGATACTACTTATGATCTTAGGTTATTACTGTTGCACTAATCTAATAGATGAAAGTCAGCAAGAAGCTCTGAGATTGGTACAGGCATCAAAAATGATTAATAATATTTTAACTACTTTTTTTTGTCAAGAGGTACTAGTAATTGCAAATAAGGCATTAAGTCCACCATTTGTACTTAATATTTGATATGCAATAAATTATAATAAATAAATTAATAATTCTACCTGTGACGAGTGTGACGTTATGAGGTATGTAACTAACGGTCGCCGACGGACAACTTGAAGCGAACGGGTAGTTTAATTTTATTTTAACCTAACAAGCTAGTTATTTATCATAAAAGTTTCTCACGCATTCGAACTTCTAATAATGAGCTGAATATAACACCGGCGTCTTTTGAAGCAATATTTGGCTTCCATTAAAATCTCATCTTTCGTTCGTAAAGAAGAGGAAGTAATCACGGATTCAGTTTGGCGAGTTTCCGATATTTTTTCATTTAAGTCGTAATCTGTACCATTTGGCAATTTGGGCATTGCTTTTAAATTAATATTATTATACTAGCGTAATTTAGATGATAAAAGTTTGAAATATGTTGTTCATTACGTGTCTTATAAAAAGTCCGGTAATCACCTACTTTTGCTCCTTCCAATCGCGTGTAGGTAGATAGGTACAGACAGCATCAAAAGTAGCAGATCAAAGTTCAAACTAAGCGTCAAAAGTATCTATACCAGCATTTCCCAAACTATGGCTCGCGACCCATTAGTGGGTCGCGAGCGAATATTGAGTGGGCCCTGAAACAAGACGATATTCCACCCGATCGGGCTATCTGAGCGTTACCAACACTACCTATTTATGACTCCTTTTTGAGACAGCGAAGAGGTGAGTCCCGAATTTGGTAATTTTTATTAATTTTATTAAATATCAGTCAACTTTGGGAACCACTGATATATACCATTCTCTAACAACTTAACATAAAGAGATATGTCTCTACCTTTATGTAGAGAAATTCGACTGTAGCAGAGACTTTGAACGCAAACAGTAGAGATAATCTCTTTTTGTCTTTGTCTCGGGCAGGACAGTAAGTTCTTTCACTTTTCTTTTATTTCTAATCATTTATATCAAACTATATATTATATATTTATAGTTTTTAGCAAAAATATCATTTTTGGTACAAGCTTTTATCGCTTCCTGTACTTTTCTTTCCACAGGCAACTACTTAATACTCATCAGCATCGAGACAAATCTAAAAATCCCAAACACAATTAGATTGCGTTGTTTTATCACACAGTTCCTAATGGCCACCTCCTGTGTCCATCATCAGATCAGCTTGATGGTACCATAATATTGCATTGTCACCCGACTGACGATGTATGCGAATTTTCAGCTTCATCGAAAACCAGGAAGGGGATTAAATTTAACTTACAAGATTTAACCCGTACAAACATACATTGTTACACTACACACATACGTATATTGCCAGTTAAATAAAAGCTTGTAAAAATACAATCATAATAAAAAGTTTGGCTGTCTCTGTCTGTATATATTACACCGTACCTATATTTATTAAACACAGATTTATACACAACACACGTTATTCGAAACCTCCATTATACTAACTTTTCAAAATAAATAGAAGCCAAAAAACATCTGAAAAGCGAAAATTCTCTTTCAAGCATTTGGCACAGAAATCTCGAACAAAAACGAGCTATTTGGAAACTGCTACACACGGACACGGAATTTCCATTTGATTGATTTGCCGGCCGACGAGTGGGATGAGAACGTAACGCACGAGTGCGCCGAGAACAAATGTTGCAGAAATGGCCGGATTCTGCTATTGTTTCTGTCACCTGTGCACATTAAAGGTGACGTTCGGAAGGGGTTCATATTGGGTTGCATACAAGTTTAAGTTCAACTTTCGCGGTAGCCCCCCAGTACCGGCTTCCCTAATCCGAATGCAACATTAAGGTGACGTTCGCGAGTCAACTGCAGCTGCATTACTGTTGCGGCGTCGTTGTTGATAAAATGAAATGAGTGACGATTACTGCCGCGATTATGACGTCTAGTTTTCGTCTCTCAGTTTATCAAGGAATTTGACAGACACAACGGCGACAGCGACAACGTTACAGTTGACATCCGAACGTCACTTTAAGACCATTTCCACATTGCCCGATCCGATATCGCATGTAGGACCGATATCCGACATCCGATAAAATCCTTCCGATAGTGTCGGATCTATATCGATAAAAAGCGAGTGAAACTACATTTGAATATTTATTAACACACCTTTGCAACCAAGACCATTAAAACCTGCATATAAACGTCGGAAATAAAGGAAACAAAATAAATTCGCGACAGGCCCGTTTATAAATAATCATTTAGTTAAATAATAATATATTAAAAAAAAAAAAGAAAACGCCATGAGTCGATAAGGAGGAAAAATTGTTTTTTTTTCTGGTTTTAGGATAGGAACAATGACTCGGCAAACAGCCAAGATTTTAAAACTAAAAAAAAAAATTGTAGTGTACGATCTTTTTCAATAGCTTTTTTCGCGGTTAACCCTGTCCTCGTCGGACAACGGAAGGTCGATTAGAATTCAACTTATGCCTTTTAAATTTTTATACTTATTAATATGCATGATTACTTAATTTAGATTCGGCGTCCAGTTTTTTGGGCAAATAGACCTCGTCGACGTAAATTCAGGCAAGTTTGCGGTTAACCGGCTAACGGTTAAAAAAGTTTAACCTTAAAATTAACTTAATGTTAGTGCTTATAGTTACTCGCAGTTTAATTTCGTTTATTATATTTGTTGATATTTAATGCTATTAATCACCTTAGAGTCAAACCAAGCCAAGTTGGCAGCGATTTTGCCAGCCCAGCCGGTGCAAGTGTTATTTAAAACGTCAAACTTCTAACTTGGTCTGACTTAACAAATGTAGCGGAAATCTTTGAGTCTATTGTTCCCTGTTCACCTGTGCACATAATATAACGGTTTTTGTACAACTAGGCCTTGTCGGCGCTAATTCAGTGCAGTCTGCGGTTGCTAATTGTTTTACCCAGACTACACTCAAGACCAATGTAAAAGGGACATTTAATATATATTATCTTTAGAAAGAAATTGAACCGTGAAGTATAATATGACTACGGGAGGCTCAGAAGCTTATTGTAAGTTAGTTCTGCTAATAATGTAACTGGTAATGTTTGGATCCCAATAAGAGTACACTTGAAATTACATATTTCCAAATGGGTACTCAACAATACTGAACAGGTTGGAAAATAATGCGTAACTTAGTTCACTTAGTTCATTTTCAATCCAGGAATTCCATAAAGAGTGAATGGCTTCAACGATTTTTACGCAAGGCTTCGCCCCTCTCCCTGGCGAATAAGTTTTATTTCAGTCTTAATTTTTATGATATACGAGACAAACAAGCAAACGAATGCCGGGTGGTAAGCAAATACCGACGCCCATGGACACCTGCAACACAGAGGAGTTATAAATGCGTTGCCCGAATTAAGTTGGGAGTACGCTCATTTCTTGAAGGTTTGAAAGTCGTAAATAGTCCGGAAATACCGCGAGCGACACAGTCCATTCCACAATTTAGGTGGTTGCTAATTATTCTAGATTTTCTACGACGATCGTGTTTATATCTAATATAAAAAAATCGTCCTTCGCGAACAAACACACTGTGCAGAGAATGCTTTATGACGGATATAAAAAGAGATCGTGCAAGCTAGGCGGTTGAATATTAAATTCATAAAATGTAGGCGCTGTGAGTCACAGAGAGAGGCTGTGTAGAATGTTGGTCCTGGAATTGAACACTAGCGCCACAGATATCTTAAATAGGTACCTATAAGATTCTCGAGTCTTCCGTTGACCACGAACGCTGTAAAGGGTTCGAAACGTTGGGATGTATTTTAAATTCATTATACGCGATTCCGTTCACATAGTTAACATGTTTCGGCCAAAGAACTTCGGCGTTTACGACCGCGCCGAATCATACAAGATTATATTTTTGGTGGTGTCCGACTGAAGTATTTTGATTTCGGCAGGTTTCGAGGTAAAAATCATATCACCTTCGGCCGAAACTAGAGCAAACCCGAATCTTCGGAGGTCGGTTTCGGCAAAAAATCCGGTCGGATACCAGGCACTACGGAACTAGGAATTAAAGAACTTTAATATTCGCGGTAGGTCCTCTGCATTTATTTTTGCCGGTATTGCGCTCTCTCCCACGCTATTGATGCAGGCAGTAAATTAAGATTTTTTTCTTCAACTTTTTATGTCCCTTGAGTTACACCACGGTCTGTGTCTCTTGGGACACTTACCGGATTTTTGTCTTCAACATTAACTTGTTCCCGTTTTAGTTTGTTGGGTAGGTAGGTCTCGGTAAGTATTTCAGTTATAATTTATTTACTTAGATGTTATTTAAGACAACAGCTAAATCGCTCGCATTTTCATAATTTAGGTACCTACTACTGCAACATGGCTATCAATAAAAATCACTTCACGTTCGGTTTGCTCAAGATGTTTTCCTTCGCCGAAGCGAAATAATGTTGTGTTTATTAACCGCAAAGACACTAATTTAAATTCACGATTTTTACACATTACATATTAACAAATATTGTGCAAAACGTTCAAGTTGATGATACACAGGACCAAGTGCGTTGTCGTGTTGTTCGAAAGTCAAAACCCGCGCAAGTACTAGATGTTGTTGTTCTTCGAGACCACTGGGACAATATGGGGACAATTCAATCTTTCAAACGTCGGAAGTAATTTTAAAACTTAATTATATTATATGCGATTAAGTTTAGTTTTCGGAAATGATAAGTCTTATAAGACTCACACATGCACCTAACAGAACAGGTACAGTGATAAGATTAATAATCGGTAATTAGAATCGTCTCCGATCGGCGATCGCCCACCTTCGTTTATCGTGACATAACCTACAAACACAACCGTCATTGATACCAAATGACTCATACACAATACACACATGAATGACCGGTTCGCAAACACTTTTAAAGACAAATAGGTTTCAATGCAGCATATCGACATCATTTGTTAACAAACTCACTGTTACTAACAACAACTGACAAGTTAAATCGCTTATAAAAAAGTTGGTTACCTGATAAAGTTGCCAGTAACACCGCTAACCCCGCCACACCTGTCGCTCCAAGCCAATGGGACCTCATTCTGTCTCTTTTCAACACTATTCGTTTGCGTCCTCGTAAACAAGAAAAACAACAGAAATTCAAACTACAACGTCTTTGTTTCAAAACAATAAACAATTTCACTCGCGGTTTTTGTTACACCTTCGTCAAAGATAAAGATAAGTAAAACCACAAATTGCACAATAAACTGTCTTTAAATCAGTTTGCGAAGCAGTCTTGTAATTATTTCACAGTAGTTCATTATGATGTTTGTCGTTAGCGGGTTGTTTGATCAGTTCAAATTTGGAAAAACTTGTTTCGTGTAGTGATCGAGCGGGGATGCGGAGGAACGTACGTCCGCCTCCGGCGAGCTCTCAGCGATACTAGCTGCGATGGAAGCGACACGGCGCGGTGGCGGCCGAATGCGGAACTACGCGGCGTCGGAGCCTCGTCCTGTGGGCTAGTCTAGACGGGAGCTGCAGGCACGCGATTACAAGGACCAAAACAAGTTATTCCAATACTCGGTTTGTACCTACCTAATTATTATAGGTACATAGGTACTATAATTTCGTTACCATGTTTTATTGGTTCCTTAGGTAACTGAATATTTACTGACTTAATAAAATTTGGTGACGTCGTGGTACGTGGGCAATGTTGTCAAACTTGCGTAATGGGTAACTTTGCCCAACATCGAAATTAGTAAAATTACCAAATATGTAAATTAAATGAAAGTCTAAAAATGATTTGTGTAAGTACCTACCTGATATGATAAAAAGTATATTTTACTTATGTAGTTTAATTTTAATCAAACAAACAGACACACAAATGTAAACAAATGGGCACTCAGGCACGCATGAAAATGTCGTTTTTTTTTATATTTGGTAAGACAGAACCATAAAAAGAGAGTATAAAATATTTGAGACTGCAATTTTTGGGTAGGTAGGTATTTTGATTTAGCAGTTGTTTTTTTTAATCGTTCGCGAATGAAACAAAAAATAGTTCAAACTTACCTGGGCACTTTTCTTCTTGCACTATTTTTACGACTCTGTTTAGCCCTATGGTTGTTTGATAGACGTTGTTATTAGGCATTAAGTCCGAACTTCCATAGGTAGCTTAAAGTTAAAATAGGTACATTATTACTTACCTACACGTTTTTAGTAACAAAAAACGAAAATACTATTATTAACAGCCGAGTTGTTTATTTTATTTCGAATCATTGGAATAATTTTGAAAAACAAAACAACTGCCACAGCCACAAATTAACAGCTTCATCAGTCGCTACACTCGCTACACGTCCGCGGTGATTATTAACACCGTGTCAATTTGGTTATTTTCATCGCTTCATTTCTCTCCGATGTCTGATTACAGCATACATAATTAATTTTATGCACGATACGGTGAATAAATAACAAATGGTTGTTCTTTCATAATATGTGGATGGATAATAGTAAAAAGGCTTTAATTAAAAATTTCAGGTATTTTACTAATTATTTCAACCAAACCGGACCTAACCGCGTACACTTACCCCCTTATTCATAAAACTTTACGGGCCTGATTTAGTTAAATTATGTTTTATCCCTTTCTTAGAAATACAAAAGTCTAAATGACAGATAAACAAACGATTCATAGCTAATTCAGGCCAGTAACGCGTTTAGTAATTACGCCATTACAGTTTTGTGGTTTAATTGTGTATTATTTATATCGTGAACAAATATTCAATGTGGTCAATATTTTTGGCTAAACATAGATTTTATTATCATTCGCTTTTATACAAACATTCAAAATGTATAATTTACACATCATTTTGAATGTCAATTATATTGAGATAATATAAAACAGAAAAACCACACGCTCAAATTACGTGCTGACCACAGACAAATACTTGATTACAATTTTCTTTCTAAATTTATAACATCAGAAAAAACCCCGATTGTTCCAACTTTAAC
Source organism: Cydia pomonella (assembly GCF_033807575.1). Lineage (NCBI taxonomy): Eukaryota > Metazoa > Arthropoda > Insecta > Lepidoptera > Tortricidae > Cydia > Cydia pomonella. The sequence continues at coordinate 16,012,493 of NC_084717.1, read as the reverse complement.
CTCCAAATTCCCAGAGCCATCAAATTCTTTTGATAACCAAAATTATTGATGGGATTGCCTCACGCTGTCACTCACAGCTATGAGATTCGGTGAAAGTTTTTTAATCTACACAATTCGTATTAAAATCTGTGTACCCGGGATCCAATCATAGAGTAAATTGAGTTTTAAAGTTTCACAACGACCTTTTTGCATTTAGTGGTTGAAATTAGATGCTCATTTATCTTATACGATATCATTATCATTTAATAGGATAATAGGTTAGGGAGATAGAGGTTGTGAGAGCTTTACTGTTCTGTATTAAATAAACGTTAATATTTTTTACCTTAAATTACGAAATTTGACTAATTTGCTGATATTGTAAGCAAACTAGTCAAATTAAACCACCGAAAAAGGGGTATTCCTATATATCCCCGCTCCACGTGACCACAAAGGCGGAGATAATTGGGAATGATTTATATGGAGCGCTTATTCGATATAGCGAAAAAGTAGGTATGCGCAAATACCCTACTCTTCATAAACTAAAACTTATTTGATATGTCCCAAAGTTGTATCTTACTTTTTAGTTTTAAATATCAAAATAATTTTAAAATTAACTTTAAATAAATAAACAAATAAACTATAATCAGATTGCTAGAATTAAAACTAGGGTAAATACACCAATAGATTACTCGACAGGCTGACAGCGAGTCAATCGGCCAAAAGTAAGACGATATAACAGCAAATAATAACGATACCGTATTTAGGGGACGCATAGGAAATTTTAATTAGCTTAATGTAACGAAATTTAAACAAACAGTTCTGTTGATGTTGATCTCAACGGTCCTGTTGGGTTGTGCGGGTTATCGAATTAGGCTGCGACTAAAACACTCGGCACATATGTTAATGGTCAGTTGAGGTTGGGACGATCCGAATATAAAAAAAGTATAGAAATATTAGCACCAACTTGTAAAGTCTTTACGGGTATTTCCATCTGCATTTATGTTTATTTGCTTACACACAGGTATTAAAATGAGATTTTTAGGTTTTAAATAATTCTATCAGTTTTATGTACCTATACGTGCGATATCTAAAATATAATATTCAAGTGACCAATGAAACAAAATTATAAATAAAGGGGTTGAAATGTATTATGGAGGAGTTCTTAACAGCTACTTAAATTTGCTAGACATGTTCGAGCAATAGACACGAATAATCAATTATCGTGTTTCATGATTCAACCGCCACAATCCAATACCCGCGCCAAATCCACACATATACAGATATCATAATCAAAACCGATACCGACATGGCGGCCCGACCCCTATTTGCCATGTAACCTTAATAGATCCGACCAATTCTCGATTTAACTCGACGCGAAATGGAATAAAAAGCATGCCTCGGGATGCTCGGATAAATTAATTGAAAGGGGATCAGGCCCTTGTTTTGACTGAGCAAATAGAATTAATACATTCCCCATAGGTACGATAACAAACGCGCTATTGACCAAAGTAAATAAAATATGATAGTCGAATTTCATTTCATTTCGGTGTGCTCAGTGCGGTAGGGTTGTTAACTAAATGACAAACACACCTAAACTTAATACATCGTTTCCACAGTGAAGTGACTTATGCGTTTTTGTTACACAATTGGCTGTTTCTATTATTTTTAGTGCCACTGTGTCATGTGTAGTTCCTTTATACGAACAGCAGCAATACAGTTAAATTTGTTTGATAGCAACAACAATCTAATCTAATTTAGAAGCTTTCCGAACACTGGTTTTGACTGTCAATAAGCCACTAACTAAATGCCTTTTGAGGGCCAAATATAAAGTTTTGCCAGATTTATCAATCCTAGCGACCCTAGCTAATCCGGGGCTCAGTCTAGACCAAGGCCTAAATAAATAAGCACTCTATCAAGTGGAAACCTCAAAACGTTTACTTAGTTCAACATCAAAGCGTCTGAGATTGTAATATTTTTATTGGTGATTACGGAAAATGAGCTTACCGAAAACCTTTTTGGTCTGTTAAGTACTTACGTAAAAAACTCTCTTTTCTTGTATATTACTTAGTTTCTTCTTTAATATATCTTTTTAGCTACTTATTTACAATACGAATATGATAGATGAAAAGATTTATGCCTCGTAAAAAGGACACGATATTTTATGTACATCAAAAATACAAGGTTTACTTAGATTTTCAGCACTGGTAATACAAAATGGAAATGAAAAAGCAAATGTAGCAAAATATTACGCGTTGCCAACGCATTTGTGGGTTTTCCTACATAAATCTTTAATTAGGTACGAAAATTGAAAATACTGGCAACTGGAAATAGAACTCGATTCAATTCGAGAATAATGTTTTTTTTATATATTATGAAGATTTCAAACAATTGTAAGATTATCTAATTAAGAAGCTTTGCTTATACCCCATTATATAAATAAAACACTTGGTTTGGTGCGACAGATTGACATCAAATTGGTATCATGTTTTGATATAAATTGACATCAAAGTGGTATAATATTTTTAAATCTGAATATAGATCGAGCAGAAAGTAGCAAATATTTTATAACAAATTCTAAATCGCACTCCTTCGCAACCTTTCCCTTAGCTAAGGCATTCACAATTGTGTGAGAATTTTCAATTTCGAATTCTGTTCGATATTATGACTATGAGTAGGAAAAAGATATTTTCAAGTTCGTTACACTCGGCTACTTTTCCCCACTTTTTGAAATTTTTTGTACTTTTTCAAAAGAAAACGTAGTATCAATTCATGATTAATAGAAATAGTTTATTACCTAACATAGTTATCAATTTGTAGTTAGCTTAGCGGTAAATAATCTATGATAGAAACTGAGAACAAAAAGATGAAGAAAATATGAAAATACGTTGAGTGTTTGGAAATTACGTACAAAGAGACCTCATTGTACGTATTTTTATGATCCTTCACTAATCCTGCTCAGCACCATTACAATCTAACGCACGACCTGCAAATTTCAAAATGAATCTCAACTCGGTATCTAAATTTCACGCATGATTGCGGGCCCATATTGCTTTATTTAGATTTTCGCCGGTAACATTTTCACCTCTCCTTAACGATATCGGTAGGGCAGTAGGCTGTGTATAATCCGTCGGGACGTTGGGGTGCAAAAATCCACCCTAGTCAGTGTCATGGAGACCGGGAGAGCATGAGACAGTTCTGGAATGATTGGAGAACTGGATCTTTAGCGAAACACGTGTTTAAGAGAAGAAAGAAAGTAGGCAGGATATATTTTGGTTTGTTTGATTTATTGAATTTACTAAAATCATTTTCTATCAAACGAAAGAAATGGCAAAAATCATACGACGAGCAATATTAGTGCCTGACAAGAATATATAGTCAAATACGAGTCATTATACGATATTCTGCAAAGTGTTGCCACCATTACTTTTTCTTGTTTGCTAAAACAGAATACGATATTTGAAAGAAAATTTATAGGAATATCTAAGCTGCATTAAATGATAGAGACGGCCAACATGACCAAATATAACGGGACACGTCCTTATTTCTTATTTCTATGGCAACAAAGGTGTGTTCGGTCAGTTTGGCTATTAGATATTATATATTTGCCCAAATTATACCCAAAGGTTGTCTGGAAGAGATGGCTCTTTAGCGATATGACCGCATGTTGTCTGACTCTATCATTAATCAATTTCTTTTAATTGTATCTTTCACTGAGGTGTGCCAATAAAGAGTATTCTATCTTAGATGTACCTACTAAATGTGTCTAGTAGTAGTATAAGAAGTTATGATATGTTGTATGCAACTTATTATATAATAAGTACTGCAACGTAGATCTTAATCATTCCATCTATTTTTTGAGTAGACATGTGTTCATGAAAAGAGATAAAGTAATTTATTATGTACGTTGTTAAGTTATCAATGTTATCATCTCGAACACAACGCCAAAAATGTCACTTTCAAAATGTCACGGTCTCTAGCAATCTGCACGCGTAAGTCAATTTCATACTTATTCTAAAGATCATTACTCATGTCACCGCACGACATGCGAAAGTACCTACGCGAAGATAACTTGACTTGAAGCAAGTTGTTTTTTTTGCACAAAAGACAGGAATGCACCGATATTTGCCATGAATGGATATTAAGGTCGAAGTCAATACATATTAGAAAATAAGTTTCTTACACACAACTACATTCCTACTAAAAGAATTGACATCTTTATAATATAATTTTCATAAAGACCTTTAAGATTACATAAATCTTATCTACTTATGTGTTTGTGATGTATAGAACTGTAGGTAAGTTGATGTATATATGTATTTATGTTTTTTGTACATATTTCTCAAAATGTTTACCTATTCATTTTTTTTTTTTTTGACATACCTACACTTAACTTGCTACAGCTGCTACCCACTCAAAATGGTGAATAAAAAAAAACACTTAACACATTCTTTAAAAAGTCATGGGACGTTGAATAACGGTGACTATTTGGTGAAACCGTGTAATGCTCCATTTGTCACTGGGCACTCACTTTAATGGAATATAATTTCACTCGGAACATTTTTAACACAACTCTTAGCTGCCTAGAATACCGGACTGAGATTTGATTAAAGCTATCTAGGTCACTTTTATTAGACTAATTTTCTTTTATTGGGGCTTTCAGTTTTAGCTGGACCTAAAGTTGAATTTGGATTAATTTTAATCAGACGTACAGTCAAGGTATTTATATGTACGCACTACGCACTACCTTAATGTATGGGCAATAAAGGTGTGTATACATGTTTTTGGCACGTTGATTGTGTCGGTATTTAATACCTTGCCTGTACAATTGGACATATATATATATATGTGTGTGTGTTGTCGCCCATGCATTTTCATGCATTTTCTTTTATATGTAGATGAAGGTATCGCAGAAATATTTTTATAATACAGTTGCTCAAAAAGTGCTACTTTACGTAGCTGTTTAGTGTACGGAAAGTTGGTTTTCGTGAACTAGTATTTTACTTTTAGTAACTTAATATTTTAAGTTTAGTAACTATTTAGCTTGTCTACAAATTGGGCGGGAAAGTTACCATTAAGGTGTTACAAAAATAGCGGGGAGTCGTTGATAATTTTTTTGGCTTTTGTATGGAGAGTTGCCCGGCTTTGACGACCTGCTCCATGAAAAACGATTTTCTTATATTTTTTCCTAAACAGAACACACGTTTGCCGTATGCCAGATGACTTATGGGCTACATCAACCACCAATCGGGCCCCACAAAATCGAACCCGAGGTTGCGGCAAACTTCGACGGCGTTGGGGAGATGACCTTGACACCTTCGACAGGAACTGGTGGGAAACAGGTCAATACCGGGATACGAGGAAAGGGAGGAGAGAGGCCTTTGCCCAGCAGTGGGACACTCTAGGCTCATATAAAAATAATAGAAAATAAAATCAGAACACGATACCGAATATATCTTTATACGGATCTCTACTATTTTTGTTACACATCGTATGCAAGCGTCGTATTTCTATTTGACCACCGCCATACATGAAGCGGCGATAAATTGCAATAACTTATATGAATGCACCTATTCCCATCTGTGCCCGGCGGGGACAAATGGGAATACACCATACCAGCCACATGAACAGTGTATGGATTGTAACTTTTATGAAAATCTCTTACAATGATTTCAACGCCTTTTACTTACAATGACCACATACCTTTTTACTTTTTATACGTTAATCAGATACTTTTGTAAGTACTATTGCAGTATTACTTTTTTATATAAATATTACTGTATTTTGCTTAAGGTATGGATCGTATGAAGTGTTTTAGTAATGGTGGGCAGTGGTATATTTTTTTATATTTCTCGATAACTTTGCCCACTCACAACTTTGCATTTTCAACCATGTCCGGTTTTGGCTATTCAGATTTTTTATGTCTTATTACAGGTTACATTAGTTTAGTAAAGGTCCTATGCAATTAACTTAATAATTAACTTGAAAACCGACTGTCAACGTCAGTAGAGAAGGCGAAACCGAAACACGTATCGCGTTTTGTACTAGGTGGTGTTTTCAACTGTCACAAGTAATGATTATTGGCGCAATACATGGCCGCTCGTTTTTTAAATATTAACTACACTTTGGTAGATATACTAGAGCGTGATAAAAGACTAAGTTAAAAATATATTTGACAATCGTTCCATAGATCTAAAACATAGGTATCGTTTAAATTGGCGGTGGCATTAAACATACACGAAGTCCGCTAGCTGGCGCGGGTGCACGGAGCGGAGCGGGCATACGCACGCGGGTGCCAATGTAGGTAAAATTCGTTTTATTTTTCGTTAACCCGCTCACCGCTCCGTACAACTGCGCCAGCTAGCGGACGCCCTTAGTGAATGGGTACCTATATAATTCGCTCGTCATGCACTCCCTGCACAAAGGAAGTATTACTTACCAGTAATGTAAAATGAAATTTGAGATCACTTATCATTCGGAAATCTCGCATATAACTCGAGTCAATGAGCGTTACTTTATTCATATCGCCAATTCAAAGCGACAAGGTTCTACGTTACAGTAATTGGACACTGCGTAGGACTTTATCAATTTGATGCTGTATTTGCTGTAGAGAAGTGAAAAAATAAAATCGTATATTTTTCACTGTCGAATGTCGAGAATCCGAATTACTCTGTAAAAGTTTATAAATAGTTAATTTGAACTGTTTTTTTTATCAAAAATAAACTGATTATGATACCCAGTTTGATAAAACTAATACCGACAGAACCGATAGCCCAACCAAATAAGGACATTTTAAAACGGTCAATATGAAATCGTGACAAAAATTATTTTCCTTACTAAATAGATTAATTTTAATCTAGCAAGAAAATCGATTCCAAAAAATAGGAACCTAATTTTTTTTGCTAAAGTTCCATCACTACTCCGCTGAGTCACAAGTTGGCCGCAGCGTCACCGGTAGACAAAGAATAACAAAACGTCTCAACGCAGGGGTGGTTAGGCAATAAATCAACAGACATCATAAATACTCCTCCCCTCTTAGGGTAAGAAGTGTCGCATTTTCCAACTCATAACGTAGGAGTCTAATGCAGTCTTAGAATGCGATGTGGGTAAGGACTGTAAGGAGCTCGGAATTCCTTATTGAGTTCAATTATATCTAAAATGTGGTTACGATATGAATAGATTTTTGTTTTTCAAAATAAGAAATTAGTGCATAAAACGCCTGTAGGTTTTCTACGAGCAATGACGATAAAACCGACATGAGTATTTAAGTAAGTATCATAGGTGGAGACGGAGCGAGCTGCGAGCTGTAGGACTGAGCTGGAACGAGGCCAAGGCGGTTGCTCCAGATAGGAGGACATGAAAGGATCTTGTGGAGGCCCTATGCACCTCCGGGGTGCCCTAAGATCAACAACAACAACATAGATAAGTACCTACATTAAAAACTTCCGACAATATTACAAGATTACAACAGCGCAATTTAGTGAATTGAAACGTATACGGGCGTATTCTAAAATAAATATTGAAAACCTGATTCTTACAAATCTGGACTTTCTTGGGCTCATTCTATTTAGAATCGTTAGCAAAAAATGTTCCAAAATGACCGTTCCATAACGTCACGATTTAGTTTTGAAAAAAATTACTTGTATGAGCGTGACGTAGTAGAAACTACAATTTCCAAACTAATTTTTGGGATATTTTTTTATGATCTAGTGATTCTGAGTTGAAATACCCCAAAAACACCAGGATCTGTGAGAATTAGGTATGCTATATAAAAAAAAGCTCACCTGTCAACCTTTCCAATGACACTTTAGATAAAAAAACGCACTCAAATCGGTTCACGCATTGGGTATTTACGCATGGCCCAGAGAGAGACTCAAGATACACACGTCAAACTTATATCACACCTCTTCTTTGAGGGTTAAAAATTAAGCTAGATAGATACACAACATAATTATGTTACCTTCATAGAAAGTGGTTTCGAACGGTTACAAAAATTGCTAATTTACAAAGCTTTTTATAACTAACAAATGTTTAGTTGTTCATATTTTTCGCCTAGTTTCTGAATGATAGCAATGCAGTCGGTCAGTCAGCTGTAACTTGGTTGTAACATTATTCCAGTATTCATACATTATTCAGAGCCCGCAACTTACTGCAGCATGTGTACTCTCTCACACTTGTAATGGAAGAGGGAAACAGAATCCGTTAAAGCTAATTTTGCACGGAATTGAATAGGACAGTTTTCATAGATATTTGACATTATTGATGATACTGCCACACTTTGTCATTACAAATGAAAATGACTCTACTTGTATATGTGTAGTGATTCTAGTTATGTATGTAGTTTGTTTAAAAAAGGATGTCGTTAAATAGGTACCTATACTACCTATCTACTTTTTGTATGTCTTTCCCATCACGGAACAATGGTGTTTCGGACCTTTGGGAGGCGTGCGCGGAGCCAAAGCCAACACGTAGTTTCCCTTTTTACACTTTAATGAAATGTGAGGGGTACATCGAGCGGGTGCTGCCCTTGCGTGTGTCATGAGAAGCGCGCAGAGGCAGCAGGGAGTAAGGACTATTTGAAAGTTATAAGTACTTAAATAATATTATGTACATGTAATGAGCTATAATAGGTAGACAAGATATTTTTTACAAATTATTTTTTTAGTACTATACATCTATGCTAAATTACCTATATACCTTATATATCGCCGTATGGTCAAACTAGCCAACTTTGCGTCCAAGGGGTATCATTGCCCAAAAACACATTTTTAACCAAATTCGTTTATTTAGATAAATTTAGAACACTACTATTATTGGTAGAAAATATGTAATTTATATTTGTGACAAAACTATATATAGCACACATGTTCTTAAATTGATTTAGGGAATTTTCAGGGCGTTCTTGTGACAAATATTTTCGAGTTTTAGTTATAACACTACCTATTTACTATTTAGGCTTAAAATAAGAAAGGCTAAAAACATACAAGTTTTGACGGTGGGAAATGTAATTCGGTTATTTACAGACGTTTGAATAGCACCGCTTTCTTTTTGGACTTTCCTTAAAAGGTATAGCTTAATGATGATAGATAAATAATTTATTTAAACTTGATTTCCTATCTGCTAATGTGCATTTGTTTGGGGTTGTACCTATAATTATTGATAGGTATGACAATAAAGCAACGAGCCGACGACAGGTAAAATACCTCATGCGAACAAGTAATCAGGGGTCAGAGCAAACGTATCATTTAGTTCGGGGTTCGGGGGTTAGATAATTATGATTCAAATCAATATCAGTTTTGTTGATTTTTCTGTGTAATTAAGTCGCAATGCATTCGGACAAAAACAAATGTCATTAACGAAAACCGGGTACTTAATTGAAAATTTCACAGAATCAATGAAACGCGAAGATATATCGAAATTTGAACCATTGTTTGTTTATTGGTGAACACACGTCCGTCATTTCGTATGAATGTTTTTTGACTGTATGTTGGTTATGTTTGTTAATCATTTATGTACTAACACCAAAAAATATTTAATACATCTTCAATAAATAACTAAACTATAAAACTTAAATCTTACAAAATAGACCGCCTGTTAAATGTTAAAATATTACCTCGTTTTTATCAGATATTTTATTTTCTTTGTTTGGTACTTTATTTATACATTATTACACAATAAACATGTATTCGTTTATGTATTTTATCTTACCTATACATCATTTGCATTTTGTTTTTTCCACCGATTTTTGGTTTTGATGGAATTGAAATTCCTTGTATTATATTACAAACGTCGTCTAAATATGATTGCTAATGGAATACTTAAGGCGTCGTGCAGTTTACGCTGTTAATTTTCTAGTTTTCTCTGAGCACTAGTTAAATAAGTTTATCAGAGAACTAGTTAAATAAGTTTTTTACAAAAAATATATTTTTATCGCTGACTGTGCTTTTCTTACCACAGGCAACTTACAACAGACAATCGTCGAGACAATTCTAAAAACCCCAAACAATTAGGTTGCGTTGTTTCATCACAGAGTTCCTATGGCCACCTTCTGTCTCCACCATCAGATCAGCCCGATGGTACTATAATATTGCATAGTCACCCGACTTACATATGCATGCAAATTTTCAGCTCAATCGGAAAACGGGAAGTAGATCAACTTTAGCTTCGAAAATTTGATCCACGCATACATACTATAGACCGCAACTGAATGTCGCCATCGTGTAGTGGTGTTTCAACCATCGCATGGCCATCTCGCTGGGCCAGCGCTGGGCCATTGTGAAGAGGAGCCATAACAGGGCAAGTTAAATAAAAGCTTGTAAAAAAATGTAAGGTACCACTTCTTGCTTTGCCCCTTAACCTGAGCTCAGAAATTCTTACAGCACGTGCGCCAACTATAAAAGAACACATAATAAAATATTGAATTAGTTTACAACAAGTTATTTATTTTTGAGTTTTCTACAATTAAAACAATATAAATCCTATTCAACCGCTCGAGTTTTTCCTATGAGTCGTACTCTCAAGTCAATGTCACATTTTACCAAAACCGCGGCAAAACTATTTGTCGTTTGTGCAATCATCGTGCGAGATTTCCTTAACATCTAACACAAGCCAATTCGAACGTTCACTAACATCAAATGATATTATTTAATTATCGTGCATTCCGCTCGTACTTGTCTGTAAGTACATGAATTTGCGTGAGCGAGACGCACGATAGTTAAATGACATTGTTTATACATAATTTGAAGGGTACATTCCAATTGGCCTTGTTACATACAATAGAAACCCTACAAAGCTACCAAATGTATGAAACTGTAGGCATTATAAAAGCGAGACTTTTTTATATCCTCACGAATTATGGAAGTCATGGAATCAGTTCGTGGAAGCTCAGAATCAATTTCATTTCTTATTTAAAGATACCCATGTTTACATAATCCAATAGGTACTTAATGTTTGATTCCATTTCTGCCTCAAATTCGACGTAAAAAATGTACGTCATTTGGATTACATGACGATAGTCACGCGATCGCTAGCACGGCAGCAGAGAGAAAATGAGAGAGTTTATCCAAAACAGACTAACTAAACTTTATTTTTATGTGGACCTCAAACGGTGGGCCGCAAGATAAATTAGCTTAACGGTGACGATCGGATGGCAAGATTATGTTTCTATACCAGGACCACCTGGCGGGCCACCTAAAAACCCCGGCGGACCGGAGGCTGTGTACCGCTGGGTAAAAACTCAAGGTAAGCATATAAGTTCTCCTAATATCTTATAAGTTCAGTGGATGAAAGAATTAGGAAAGATGTGAAGAAGGCAAGGTAAGAAAGAGTTGGTAAACTTCAAGTAAATACTTTGGTACTTCCATTCCATTATTAGGTTCATATAAGTTGGAAATCTGAAGCGATAATACATACGGTACATCGAAAACCCCAAACGAAAAGAAAAAATGTATTAGGATGACAGCTAGATATCGTAGTAATTCACGTGTAAATCTACAGGTTATTTCAAGTTCCAATTTTCGGGTGTATCTGAAGAAATTAAACTGGAGTATTTTTAACAGGAAAAATCTCAAAAATATTATAGCAAGCCGATTATGGCAGTTTGAAAAGAAATCTGGTTTCTAACATTCTCTTAATTATAATTTCTAATATCTCATTTATACTAAAAACAATTCAAAGATATTTTACACATGTCTGCCAAACTAATTTGGTATTAAGCAGAAACCTCTGTAAAAGATACCACAACGCTTAGAAATAAAGGAAAAACGGAAAAACTCACTAGCCCATTGATCTGCCTACTAAGCTACCGACACTTAGCCGATGGCAGCGAATAATTCCAACATATCCTTCATGCGCGCCTTTGGAACGCGCCTAGCAACATCTATTTCTATTTATTAATTATTTTTGCACCATCCCACCCGGGGTTAACCGGTTAAACCGCTAACCCAGTTTCAAATTGTACTGGTAACCTTGGTAACTCCAGGCTTAACCGGTGTTAACCCATGTTAGTGGAAGTGCAAGTGGCGCTAAGCGTTGTTTTCACAAATTCTCTCTATCTCTAAACTTACGTTCGCGAGTGGAGCGACCTACCGCAAAGGGTGATCGATCAATAACCGGGTCATTGCCGACGCAAAATGGAACGAGCTAATGCTTAAACCTTACCCCACAGCGTACCACATATGGGCACCTGATGGATCACTGGGACGCAAGAAAGAGGATTTATTACTTTATAATATGTACATGTAATTAGAAATTATTAGTTGTTTTTGTGCCCTTAAAAGTACCTAATTGTATTATCTATGCAATATGATTTTGCACAGCCCACAACTTACTCGTATCTTCTTTGCGCAAAGGTTGACTGGTAAAGAATGCCTCATGGCATTAAGTTCGCCTTTTATACGATGTCTTTTGTGCAATAAAGATTAAATAATGCAAAAAATTTAACAATTTATTCTGCAAGTAGTAACATCATATAGTGTCATAAAAAATACATAACAACATTTATAAATACAACAGTCAATACCTGGGTAAACATTACATTATAATAATCTTAAAATAAATAATTACTACAATACAATGGAGATATATAGTCTCTATGGTTAAAAATACATTAAATCTAGAGATGTAAAAGGTCCCCAATGTCAGAGTACTAATACTAATAAGATTTGGCGGTGTAAAGTCTCTCCAAGTGTCAAAATAAATATATTTAATGTTCATTAGCATAGAGTCAACAATTCATAGTCAATATCTAGATTAACTATCGGCAAGTATCGGTCATTGATTTAAGTTATTTAAACCAATTGATACCTAGTTAGGTAAATCACTGCTAAATAGTTATTTAGCAGTAATTTTCAATGATGGAAAATATTGTGAGGAAACTTGCACAGTTCCTCCTCCTCAGCCTTCCATCATACGTACACCACCACACGGGCCGGATTTAAAAATATATCGTTAACCAGACTTCATCTAATTATCACTTACAACTACCTTAGATGAAGCAAATAAAAAAAAATCACAAAAGTAGGAGCAGGAGCGTTCGTACTATGTATGGCTCCCCCGTTTTGTTTATGACCGTTGTGAAATATTAGGGCTGATTTAGACGGCATCCGAACTCGCATGCGATTTTAGTTACATTGCGGACTATTGAGGTTACAGCCAATTCGGCCGACCGATCAAATACCGCAATGAAATGAAACTCGCGTGCGAGTTCTCGCACCATCTAAATCAGCCCTTTACTCGTGTAGGTGCCTTAAATAAATAAAAAATCTGGAACAATGGTTAACATGTTTTATTGTTGTATATACGTAAAATAGTGTAAGATAGAAATTAGTAAAACTGCTCCCAGCGTAGCACTTTACAAGAAAATTTCACTTCATAGGTTTATTTTTTATTTCTTATAGGTATGTATGGTGACCTGGTGACTGGTGATTTATGACGTATTAAAAAAAACTACTTACTAGATCTGGTTCAAACCAATTTTCGGTGGAAGTTTGCATGGTAATGTGTATCATAAATTTTCTTTAGATTTTTCATTCTGTTATTTTAGAAGTTACAGGGGGGGGGGGACACATTTTTTCACTTTGGAAGTGTCTCTCGCGCAAACTATTCAGTTTAGAAAAAAATTATATTAGAAACCTAAATATCATTTTTGAAGACCTATCCCTAGATACCCCACACGTATGGGTTTGATGAAAAAAATTTTTTTTTTAAATTTTTATGACGTATTAAAAAAAAACTACCTACTAGATCTCGTTCGAACCAATTTTCGGTGGAAGTTTGCATGGCAATGTATATCATATATTTTTTTTAGATTTTTCATTCTGTTATTTTAGAAGTTACGGGGGGGGGGGGGGGGGGCACACTTTTTACCACTTTGGAAGTGTCTCTCGCGCAAACTATTCAGTTTAGAAAAAAATGATATTAGAAACCTCAATATCATTTTAAAACCTATCCATAGATACCCCACACGTATGGGTTTGATGAAAAAAGATTTTTAGTTTCAGTTCTAAGTATGGGGAACCCCCAAAATTTATTGTTTTTTTTTTCTATTTTTGTGTAAACATCATAATGCGGTTCATAGAATACATCTACTTACCAAGTTTGAACAGTATAGCTTTTATAGTTTCGGAAAAAAGTAGCTGTGACAGAATCGGACAGACAGACGGACATGACGAATCTATAAGGGTTCCGTTTTTTGCCATTTGGCTACGGAACCCTAAAAAGTAGATCTATAATGAAAACCATTAAGCGCCATAATCTTTTATGCCAATTTCTGCTATTTTGAACATTTTGCAAAAAAAACTACAATTCTTTTATTAACTATCGAACCTGCTTACGAAATTTCACCAGAATCGGCTAATACATGCAACCTGTAGAGAAGAACATCCGGACACCACGAAACCATTTTTGCCCAAGCTGTAAGGGAGGCCTTCGCTAACGCTCGTTCACTAATCTAATTCAACTTCAACATTTATTCAGCAAATAGCCTACAAGGGCACTTTTACAAGTCAACATGGAATTTACATACAAGCAAAAACAAGCACACCAACAATTATAAAATACAATCCATTAAAAATATTAATGCAAACTAAAGTTATTGTTTAAAGAAAAGTAAGGAACATAGGTATTATTATTACAAAAAAAAAAAAAATGATTTAGAGGTGTAAATATCTCTAAATGTCAGAACTAAATGATTTTTATCAAATTATCCTTAGAGATGTATAGAATCTCTAAGAGTTAAAATTCCGTATAATTAAAACATTCATTAGGATAAAAGAAACATACGAGAACCGAATGTGGTGTCTCACTGTAATTATACTCAAAAATAAAGTTAGCTTAGTAGCAGTATGACGCGTATCTCAGTCATCCCTTCAACCTTCATTCGGGAATGTGGCGACCCGATCAACGACGCCACCGTAAGCAAAGACTTTTAAGCGAGCATGACATGTTCAAGCTAACGGGGTATATTAATATTTAAATAGTAATACGAGTAACATGTAGCTGTGAGACACTACATTTTGTGCTTGTACAATATATGTTATATAAAAGACGGTATAGCTACACAAAATTACTAGCATAAATTTACTAACTTCACTACAACCAACTACTACTAGACGAATATTCCAGCTCTTCCTGGGTCAAACATAGACACTGAACTTTGCTTTGTGCTACACAAGCCAACATACAAATGGCAACTCCTATTCAGGCAAGCTAATTGCACTGTACATATGACAACCTCCCTTCCCAAATAGTATTAAGTCACCAAGCAATTGAAACAATTTCGACACTATTACGACGTAATATGTTTGAGAATGCGATGGATTACAAATTTTCTTAAGGTTTATGTGATTTGAAGATGCGATCGAAACGCAACTGAGAAACATCACACGTTGTTTGTTTGGCTTTGAGACGGAATGTGTGTTTGCTTGAGTTTTTATTCGCTATGCTTGAACTAATTAACTGTATCAATATCACAGTTAAATGTACTAAGTACAGAAGGTTCACTGTATAACAAAAACCCTGTTCAGGTATACCGAACGTGCTTAAACGTTGCCGATTGGACCAAGCTGAAGGCCTACCGCGAACCACGTTCGACGTGTTGCCTCCCTGTCACGCTTACGTACGAATTTACACGTGCGACATAGAGGCAACACGTCGAACGTGGTTCGCGGTAGGCTCTTTTTGCTAAGATGTTAAGTATATCTATATTATACACCGTGGGCTGGTAAGACCCGACAGATTTTAACCACGCATTTCTGAGGTCATAAGGAGCAAAAAAATTTAAATGAGTTTTGGTCAAATTCGGTAAATAAAATGATTTTTCTGCACACGTCACCTTATTTCTTTTTACTTTACACTCAAGCGATTTAGGCACTATTTAATATATAGAAAAAAATGTTCTTCCGGACGAATAACAAAGTATTTCTTTTCATTAGATTTGTTTCTGTTACACAACTATTACATACTTAATGAAACGCAGTGTGGCGTGGTAAACAACGGTTAGAAGCAATCCAATCGCCATTTAATAAAGTCCTCCGACAGCCAATTCCCATTTTCAGGGTTTCGCCGGCCATATTTTTCTAAAACATCAACAAACAAATAAAAATTCACTGCCTCAGGCTAGGTTCGAGCTCGCAACTCTGGATCACAAGCCCATAGCTCTGCCAACTGAGCCACGGAGACTTCTTCCGAGAACAGCGAATATTTCCTCCATATGCGCCTTAGGGAGGCGCCTAGCGACATCTACCATAAGAGTGCTACACTTCTTAAACAGCTAACGGAGTTCCAAGTCATATTGAAAATTTACCAGTAACGATACGCCATCTCATTCTAAATTTAAAAAAAGAAAAGTCTGCAAACGATGTCATCAATCTTGTTTATAATTGGTAATTGAATCGATGTTTGACTAGATCAGCATCAGCTGGTGAAACAAGATAGCTTTATAAACGTGATAAAATAAGTGTCATTGTTTACCACCACGCGGTTAAAGGGACGGACACTATCTTTATCACATTGTCACGTAAGACTAATGCTCGACAACGGAGAAACAGTACCTCTAGTGTACATTTATTCGATAGCGTGACGTGACGCACGCGCTTGCGTTAAGTCTCATTTAGTATGGGATTAAGATTCGGTATCTGCGGGCAAGTTTGTCGTACTGAGGGTCTCTAATTATTACGGCGATAGAAGTCTCCATAAACGCCTACCCTATATATTTAACAGCCTGCCCTCTGACATCAGACAGGAAGCCAACAAAGTTAAGTTTGGTAAAAAGCTGCGTAGTTACCTTGTAAACTGCATAAAATAATATTAAAGCATATAGATATCGAAACGAATCTCATTGTAATATAAATATAAATATAAGAGAGTAGAGACTGCACGATCCCACAGTCAAACCGTGTAAACTGTTTAGTGGGACTCCGTATCTGTTTGAGATGTATCATTTTATGTTAATAATAAATAATAATAATAATAAATAAGAAACAGCGCGCCAAGCGGGACGTTTTGGAAACTAAAAATCCCATACAAAATGAGACTTAATGCAAACGCGTACGTCACGTCTCGCTATCGAATAAATGTACACTAGGGGTACTGTTTCTCCGTTGTCGAACATTAAGTTTTGCTTTCACGTAACAATTAGGTTTCACGTAATTTCAAAAGTTATGGTAAACGAATGCTGGATTTCTAAGCACCTGCATGCACATGCACTGCCGAATACTCCTGGTTAGAATTAAGAGTGAGTTTGAAATCTAAAGTATTTGAAAATACTAGTATAGATGCTTAGAATTTCTATTACACGAATTTTATGTTTTCGTGTAGAGTTAGACCAAGATAAGTTAGCAGCGATATTGATAGCCCAGACACGTGCTATTTTAAACTTCAAACATCTATGAAATAATGACGTTTACTTAACACTTGCACAGACTGGTCTATCAAAATCACTGTCAACTAGCTTGGTCTGACTCTAATAACCATAATAGTGTAGCAATATTATTGGCATTAAGTTCTGAACTGTTACCATGGTTAAATCTTTAATACCAGAAACGATCAATCAGTCCATTTTCAACGAATCAAAATATTAAATACAATAAAACTGCATGTCAACAACAATTAGACCGACGGAACCCGGAAACGAGTCCTGACATTTCCATTCTTTATTGCAGTTTAGATGCGTTTTCCATGAATGATAGGGCGGGGGAGCTTAATTGCATACCCGGCGCGCCCATTGGTGCGTTCATGTGTGCTTTATTCATGCAACTACCTAAAAAACCTCGTATTTCATTTACTACAGTCTTGCAAATAACAATCTTAGTACTTAATGATAAAGTTCAACTTCACGCTAACTAAAAACTGAAAATTCAGCTTACTGAGTGTAGCAAAGGATACAGTAAACGACAAACTTGCATAATTCTTGCAGCGAAGTTTCCTGTAACATGTTAGTCAATGTAAGATACGAAACTTAATTTTTCTTGAGTCTTTATATCCTGGCAACTGGATTGAGAGACGATAATTTACAGTATATAGACAATGAAGCTATGTATATCATAGTATAGGGATGGGGCAGTGACAGTAAATTATCTTCGAAAATTTGGGAAATGTAATGACATGTCCCTTCTTAACTCAATTTTGAAAGCTTATACAACTTTATGATGAAGATAGGCTACTCTATTTACTCTGGCTACATTAATCACTTTCACAAGTTACTGTACAGCTTTTGCCGTTACAGTTCTTAAAACGAACTAAGCTTTATTACCGCTTTAATATTATTTGTACGTAACGTATAAATAGCCATGTCAGATAAACGTCAGTCCATACAATAAATATGACCATTGGGCGAGGTTTTCGACAGAGGGGTAAGCTCTTAAAGGCGGCTCCGGTTGTTAAATCCTCCAAGATGCATACGAAGTTACGGGCAGAAGCTAGTCAAGTATAAAATTATAAAAAAGCCTTCAGACATTGTCATTTGCACCTTGAAAAACAATATTGCGAAAAATTGAATCAGGGGGGTTCGAAGTGCGTGTAACAGACAGCGCCAGAAATACGAGTAGGAATGGTTTCAACATTTTGAGCTTATTTTCATATTTAGGCAATAAAATAAACCTGTACCTGCTGTGTGTAGTAGGGAATAAATATTCAAGGGATGAAAAAACATGGCGTGAGGAAAATTTTAATAAATAAATATAGAAATATGGGACATTGAGGTTTTTTCGACTACTTTTTTTGACCCCCCTCCCCCTTGGTGATACTTGGCAGTTCTTGGGTTTTTTCATTCGACCTAATTTTAAGATAAATAGTATTGTATAGAGCAAATCTTGTTTATATTATACTCGGTTCGCTATTTTGACTTGCTAAGTGAAGATTTATGTTTAACGAAACCGATAAAAAGTATGTTATAGATATTTTATCTTAGTTTCGTTCACTATAAAAAATACACGTGAGGTCTCCTTATACACACCCCCCCCCCCCTCCCCCCACGTGAACTGTCGTGATTTTTTCGTGGACCCCCTCCCCCCCTATCGAACCTCGCGTGATTTGTGCAGAAGCCCTAAGCGCCCCAGTAAGCTCAAGAAGATTTGTGTTGTGGGTACTCAGCAGACAATGATATATATCATATTTATACGAGAGTACGAGCGAGATGCATAGAAAGTAAGTTATGCACACGCTAGCGAATATGTCAGTGTCAAACTGGTGGTAGCCGTACAGGTCAGTGACAAGCTCGAGGTAGCCGTAATGTCCTTATGAAGATGGCGCCACAGACAGAGCGAATAGGTAAGTAAGGTAAGCTAAAATTAAAATGTAACTGACCGGTAATAGCGTAATTTTATTCAGAAAATATTGGATTTAAGGTTGTGTTGCCTGCGTCTAATATTTGACGACCGATCTGGCCTAGTGGGTAGTGACCCTGCCTACGAAGACGATGGTTCCGGGTTCACATCCTGGTAAGGGCATTTATTATTATGATGAGCATGGATATTTGGTCCTGAGTCACGGGGATTTTCTATGTAGGTATTTAAGTATTTGTAAATATTTCCATATTATATATATCGTTGTCTAAGTACCCTCAACACAAGCCTTATTGGGACTTAGTCAATTTGTATAATAATGTCCTATAATATTTATTTATTTATAATATTATTGTTTGAAGTGCAAATGTATTATGTTACGACCATGGGCCCATTCCTCGAACGGTATTATGGTATTACTCTAATCTTATTAGCGTGTTGCCATGGTAACTCATACGACTCAACAGTTCGTGGACTAATAAAATTAGACTAATACCGTTCGAGGAATGGGCCCCATAAGTAAGACGAATACCTCACTTAACATCTTAAATTCCTTTAAGCTAACCTCTAGCATTTAGGTTCCAAAAAATTGATTGGTGTCAGCACCAGTGATGTACACTGCGTACGAAACAAACTCCAACGTCTACTAATACCAGTGCTTCAAATACAAAAAAACAAATACAAAATTCTTTATTTCATTAAATACAGATCATATAATTTAGGGGATGGTGTCTCCCGGTAAGCCATATTGCCTGTGTTGGGAGGCACCGCTCTTCCGTGATTATTAATAACTAATACTAAGATCTGTACTATTTACAAAATTTACTACCTATAAGTACTATTTAAACTTAGCTTCATACATATAAACCAGGTTTTTTTATCCATTTTAATATGCATGAACCCATTCCAATTCTCATTGAGCAATCCATTCGCGCCGCCATTTTTGCCATAACGTGCCCCATCACATTCACCCTAACTGTCATTCACATGTCAACCGATGACGGGCAGCACGTGGTGTTGTCATATTGGCTTACTTTTATAAAAAGCCGATTCCATTCTTTATTAGATTACTTGTCAATATAAACATTTTGAGCTAACTAGACGGCTCCCATTCCCTCTCTATATACATCAGTTCGATCGAGATGGACTGCGATCGAGTTTACGCATTGGCTAACGTAAACGTCAAGTGTCAACTCGTGGTACAGCTACTAGACTGTTCAAATGTTCACGCCTGACAATTGCATTGTTGGAGGCTAATTTTAGGCTGCGCTGTCCCTAAGGACCTATTTGACCCGATAGACTGGTCGTGACGCGGCTACCATTATGCGTGTAGAGCGTTCACGGAAAACCTAAATGCCGCCATATATTTATGTGGTAAATAATATTAGATGCTGTATAATGTTAAGCATTAGAAGCAGAGAAAAGTGGATATATGTCGTGTAAATATAAGACACGCGATTACCTACTGCTTCTGACGAGTCAAATATGCCCTCAAGTAGAACTCTATAACATAGTTAATAAAGTGAATGAATGAATTTGAGGTAGTCTACCACAGTCATTTAACAAAAAAATTCGCAATATATACCTAATCAATTTACAGTTTGTTCTACATGAAATGTATTACAGGAAATATGTACACGATTTCGTCCGTCATTCCAACGTTACTATGTATAGGTATTTTAAAATAAAAGTAATACTCAGAAATAAACTAAAAATAAAATTTCATTGCTATAAAATCGGAAGCCGCTTTTACTGCCTGTTGAGTCCCGACATGTCTGCAAAACGTTTTCCCATTAAATCAAAACAGAATGGCGTCACACAAAATCGTGGGGCACAGAAATGGTATGAAATTTTAAACTTTTGTTGCCAATTGTAACACACAATACTTTCCCCTAAACGATTTAGGACAATAGCAGTTAAGTCGAATGCTAAACACGTGTCAAACGTCGTGACATCTCTAAGTTGAAATAAAATAACTGTTCATATTTATTGTCATATCCAACAATGTTCTTATTACTATAATTTTAAGGTCCATTTTTAATAAGCACAAGGGTTATCACAATGCTCCTATAGATAAGAATAGGGGATGTAACAATAAGCTCGCGATGTGCAATACGCGTGTCGAATCCTCGCATTCTGTACATGCCATATTATGCCCGTTGATGTAAAAAATAGAATTAAGGGCATCAACTATTAGGGCAATAAATGGGGTAATTGTAAAACGCTTGTTGGCCCAGTTTGGCGACTTTTTGGAATCCGGGCGCAACCGTTTAATCTGAAATGATACGGATTATGCGTATACGAAAGTATTTTATAGTGAACAGATAAAATGTATTCATTCGCATCGTATTAGAATACTGTAGGTACTTGCCCATCGCTTTATTCTTGAAAGTACTAAACGGGAAGGGATTTGTAAATATAAACAGATTAAAGAAGATCAGGCGTCTTCAGCTATCGCGGCTAATGCCTTGGGCCTCTAGGCTACCCCGTCACGGCGGTACCCATTACCCGTCCCAATTTCTCGACTAAGTATATGCCATCTTTGACCAACATTAAACTTGGCTTGGTCCCTTGTTTCTTTAGCATATGAGATTAATGACATGTCATTTCAGTTTATGATTTATAGTAGTGTAACTACCTAAACAAAACAAATCAAAATATTTCATAAAATAATTTGTTTGTCCCCAAATTAGTGCAAGATCAGTAAAAAAATGTTCTCATTGGTTTCGATGACGACGACCCTGAGAACCTTGTTGACGTTACCTTTTGAGATTTCAACCTAATATTGCTGTCTTGGCCGAATTTGGTATTAAATGTCGCTCAAATAACAAGATTTAACAAACTATATATTACGACGATAAAGCCATAACTTCGGTTAAAAATATGCAAAACGGGAAATCGTTAGGCAGAAATATATTAATTTTATTTCTGACCATACAATATTCATAATAGTGCATGCTATGTCTTGTCATAACCTATACAACGGACCGGGAACCAAAGTTCACATAAAGCCCTTGTTCCGAGATGAATATGCATGTGGCCAAGTCGCCAAGTCGTACCGACTAATTGGTTTAGAACTTGCTTAGACACAAGTCTGGAGCACTGCTCAATGCAGGGCGATTCTCTTTGGTGATGACCCGAGCGCAGAGCCATTAATGGCCTTATTAATAGTAATCGTAATTGTTTAATAGTGTTCGGATTACAACGTTGTCGTAAAATGATGAATGTTACATGTAATAGCAAAAAGATATCGTGCAACAAGCTATCCGTTTTGTTATTACACGTACCTGACGTACCTTTCTCCATCTTACTGTCAAACGGTTTTTTCATTTCTCACGCTCAGAAAGTGGGCCGGTGTTGTTCTAAAAAGTGTGCAGAAAATTAAACGTTTCTGCTCTAGAGCGCTTTCAAAGTACGTTTTTTTACATAAGCAATTAAAATTTTGGTTTAGAATGGATTTGTATAAAATTTCCATTATGATAATTAACTCTCCATTCCATAAATAACGATATTTTTTACTTAAATTGATAATTGAAAGTACCTTCAAGAAATACTACTGAAGTTTATACTTAGCCGTGTTTTTTTAAATGCACATGTTTTTTTACTTTCCTCGTATTCGAAATGAAAAGTAGAGTGTTTAACTCGGGTTAAACGCACCATTTTAGTCTCGGACTATTGGCGCTCTAACTGCTTTCGAGCGCCAAACTATCTCGTCATAAATGGGTGCCTATCATCTCTTGGTAAACCATCTAATATTACTATGGTTCACGGCCATGGCCACGGTCGTAGCACCATGAAGCATGTAGGTATCTCGCGTTGGAAGTATATGTGTTAATTGTGCGATGTCTACAGGAAAGACGCGAACGAGTTAAGCATACGATAAAATCTGTATCCGGCCATCTTACTGTATCAACATCGAATTTAGTATCTCAAACTTACCTAAAACAGTATTTAATGCACTAGGTATTGATTTTGGATTACGACACACCCACCGAGTTGTGATTAACCCGAAATTAGAAATTTATTAACGGCTCCCCACAGCCGACGTGCAGGTTATGTATGTACTTGTACAATGCGGCGCACGGCGCCTGATTCTAGCACCAAAATGTTTCATGGGCATATGCCCAAAATATTTAGGTACAATCTGGGACATTCGTGGTGAACCAGTTCAGATTTTTTTTACCTCGATCCTTACGAGCGAGCTAAACTCCGCCTCCCATATAGATAACCAATTACGATGCATCTAGAATTCTTTATCTTGATAATGAAAAGGGTAAAAGCAGGTAATGAGACAAACGATAGGTAGTAAGGACAGTTAATTAGTAACACTTTTTTTTAATGCCATACTATTGGCCATCACTTTTGTGTTATCGCCTCACCGCCTGCAAGACGTTTAAAAGTGGTTCACCGCGAATGTTCACGATAGTACAATCCCGTTTCAATGTTGTGAGTTCATTGTCTCCTGCTACCTGCTGTCTATTTTAACTGTATGGTGCACAATAAAGAATATTTACTTACATATGTACCTAAATATGTTGGGCATTCGGTTTACGTGAAGCCTTGAAGAATAGAGTGAAGCAGTGTAAGAAAGATGCAACTACTGTTGCCGTTAAAATGTTGCTAAATGTTTTTATAGTCAAATTTCCTAGTCCACTGCTGTGGTTGTTGATCAGTCTGACAATATTGTAGTTAGTGCAATTGGGCCTAAAGCCCCATTTAGACGGATCAAAACTTGCATAAAATATTCGATACTTTGCTAACTACAGAGTACAATGAATTCAGTCGATCGATCAAATACCGCAATGTAACGAAAATCGCATGCAGGTTCTTGATCCGTCTAAATGGGGCTTAAGTTGCTAACAACTAGCATGTAGGTAAGTACCTATCAAATTGCAGAAACCTTTGTCTTGTGACACTTATGGAACGCAATAACTAGTATATCGGCGAGCTGTAGACCTCACTCATGGCTCCACCACATACAGTATACATATGTTTCATCTAAATAGCCTTTACAACAATAATCTAAGAAGAAAACTATTTTTACAACCTTTCTACCATTATACACACTCGTAATTAATTTGATTGAGTAAGCGCGAAGCGTCTACGTTTCAGCTTCTGCCAAAATACCTTCATACCTACGAAGCATAGCACACATAAAACGGACATGCGTTCGCCTGTTCTCCTAGATCGCATTTCTCAACCAATTCTCGTGAAATTTTGCGAGCAGGTTTAGGATTTCTTCAAAATAGTGGAGCCATTGAGGGTTCGTATTCATGGAACCACAAGTGTAGTACTATTTTGTCCTCCATGGCAGTGGAAAGTAATACATAAAATATTCCAGTATATTCCAATATAGGTGCAAGTTGCAGAACATTCTCAATATTCCTGAAATTTCTGGAAACTTTCATGAGAAAATTCTCATGCAAGTTTCCGCTTAGAAAGTTTTGCATGGGTACTTTGCAGTTTTTAAAAGTCTTTTTGGACCAATGCCCAATCTATTTTGCTATTCCCATACTTACGACTAAGTTAGAATAAGGGTCCGTAAGGGATGCCTCTTGTCATTTGCCTGGCGACGGACTCGCATATTCATGAGACTCGGCGGGTAATAGTTTTTTAATCTTGACATTCTGTTGGATATGAGCAAAGTTCGGCTCCGAACTGGCTTGATCTTGGAAGTTTAGGGCCCGATGACAGGTTTGTAGCAATACATTATGGATTAGGATATTTATTTGAGCGTATACTGTTGTGCATGGGAATATTTTGATCGAATTGAGCAGCTATAGATTTTGTTAGCATTTCATTTGGTAGAATGTCCTTTTCTTCTCCCAGGTTCATAAAATTCGTAAACATGTTCATTCAAAATGTTTGTAGGTATAACTGCACTTTTTCAAATAAATTCCTTGAAGGTGAGCCGAAAGTCAGTTGTTCGATGGTATATGGTGGTCTAAAATTTTTGTTGATAATTGAATTATATGCTGTAAGGTATATACGGTCCGATAATATTATATATTTATACAGATGTGACTATTTTCTATCATAATTTAACCTACATATTACTATGAACATAGATAGACAGGGTACTGGAAATTATAGAAATTGCAAAAAAATTGAATTAAAAATTGCCACAATAATTTTAAGGCTACCAGCATGTTGACATCAGCATTTAAATTTTAAAGTAACCACCGGCTCGAAGGACCACTTGCGCATGGAGAATACAAAATGCGCTTTTTAAGTTTAAATGAACTTTTATTCACTTTTATATTAAAAATTATTACAAAGGTGATCGCGGGACGTGTCGTCGGTTCGGATCGAGAAAGAAGAGAGAGAGTTGCCACATGCAAATTATAGGGCAACTACAAAATATGTTGCTATTAGAAAAATAACTTAAGCTAAGCTTACACGCTATATGTTTTGTATTAAACATAGTTGGGGCCAAGCAATTACTTTGCAGTTAAGTAACTGCTTGTAATTTTGTTGTCTTTGTTCAAGCAGTTATTATAAAATCTATACATAAAACCTATAAATCTTTGAAGTTTATTGATGTTAGAATATTTTCTTAATAAATCCAGAGGCTCTATATTTGTGGTATGGCAGAAAATTCCCTTTACATCGTCAGAATACTTAGTCTTCGTTTCTAGAGCAGAATTACTGGTAGAATCTTCCTTTATGCCATGAATAAACATATTTTAATTAGGTAAGCCTACATGCTACGGTCAGAATCGGGATTGTTGGGCCGTGCTCATGAAATATGCAAGAAGCAACACGTGGCTAGACAACGGCCCATGAATGTTACATCTCTATTTGTTCCTAAATACTACTGCACGGAGTGCACGGCTATCACCAGTTTTGACATCTACGTAAATTACTTTCTATACATCTCACTTGCACTAATATGCCAGTACGAGCGAGATGCATAGAAAGTAAGTTACGTAGTTTGGCAGTGTGGTTTGGTAAATGACTAAGGTGTTGGGATTGCTGCAAACAAAAGTTCAGACGCGGTAACAATAATTGATGTATAATAACAACTCAAAAACTAAACTAACACAAATTGCAATAGCAAATAGGGAGCGATATATAATCGAGCTGGATCATATTGTTAGCAAATAGGTACCACAAGAACACGAAGGAGCGATACGATATCCAGCTGAACCTGTGATACTTTTGAAAGTGCATTTTTTCAGATTTTAGCTCATATCTTGAATATCTGTACAAATAGGACTGTAAAATTGTAATTACTTCGGGCAAATGTTTTATTATAAAATTTCCTACAAATTTAGTTCCGTTTGTATTTACTATATGAATAATACATTAAGAGCTACAGAATGTTTAGGATAGGAAAGATAAAAAATAAAAGATTTAATAAAACGTCGTTTTTTCATAATTGTTCTTCATAAGTCAAATTTTTAGTTCAGAATTAGCAAGTTTTTTTTTATACTACGTCGGTGGCAAACAAGCATACGGCCTGCCTGATGGTAAGCAGTATCCGTAGCCTATGTACGCCTGCAACTCTAGAGGAGTTACATGCGCGTTGCCGACCCTAACACTCCGCATCCTCGTTGAGCTCTAGCAACCTTACTTACCGGCAGTTGGTTGGTTGTTAACTTTAACACCCTAGCTCCTAAAGTATTATTTATTTATTTAGTCTTTATTGCACAAAAGAAAACCTTATAGTACAAAAGGAGGACTTAATGCCATGAGGCATCCTCTACCAGTCAACCTTTAGGCAAAGCAGAGAGATTGTGGACGGTGCTACTTTAATAACAACAACAACCAAATATAATACAATAACAATAAGTATTAGTAATAATACTCGTATTACTAATACTTATAAGTCGTATTTTGACTTGCTTAGGACCTTATCACACTTGCGATTTGTGGCGAGTTGTAGGCGAAGCGAGCGCGCAGCGATTTCGCCGCGAGTGCGCAACGAACTCACCGCGAGTGCGCAACAACAAAATCACGAAAAAAAATCACCCAATTTTTTTTCCGATTTCTGTGTGGTCCCATGGTCAAAGTGTAAAATATTGCAGGTGACTAAATAAACATCCTGTATGTCTTTGCATCTTCAGCAGGATTATAAAAATATGCGAAATTATTCGGTTTTATTTCCGTTACATGAAACACAAAATACAATTTCCACTCGTATTTATTTCACGTTCCTCTAATAAGTCTGCATCAAAATGCACTTTACCCTAACTTCATATTTTGCTATAAAGCTAAAATAATTAAGATGGAGATGCTGTCAACAACCAAAATAAGCAATTCCATTCGCAATATAAATAATCTCGTAATTCTTTTAATGTGTGTCTAACATTAAAATAAATTTCCATTTCAACACATTCTATTTTATAGTGTGATGCATTGGAGTCAGGGAAAGGGGAAGCCGGGGACATTTGTATCCATTATTGTCGTCAAATTAAATCTGCGTGCCGGCTCGCTGCGTCGATTTGCTAATGGATTGCACTCGAATTGATGTGTGGTAAGTGGATGAAAAGAATTCTTGGACATAAAGTTGGAAGGTAATAAATGCTGTAGACTCAAGTCTCAATAGTAATGAAAATGGGTTTATTTTTATGAATATTTCCATACAAATTATATTTATTTTTGTTTGCACTTGCACTTAGGTATGATATGAGATAGATTAGATATGAGTATATTAGACAGATATCAAAAACGTACAACTTTAGTATCATACTTAATTTTTAACCCAAATACATACATTCAAATTCAATTTGAAGAGAAATTATGTAACCCATTTCTACGAAATGGCAGTTAAAGAACATTGTTTCTCAGCCTCCTTTTTTTCTTTACGTTTATATTAAAACATGAACCCTATTCCGTAAGATAGAAAGTTGATTTTGATAATGACATGTCCTGCCAAATAGGCGTTATGGAAAGTTGCCAATAGTAATATAACATTGACGACGTGGATCCAGTAATTTCGGAGTTACGACCGAATTTATGGCGTAGATATACTTTGCATACTTTATTGTTAAGTTATGACGATAAAGTTGTTATTGCCGTGTGTGACAGCTTAAGGTAAGGTAAAATAGATATTATGTACTTAAATGATTGGTACTTTGTTGTTGTGTTAATGTTGGTAGGTACTGTGAAGCTTGGAAACCTTCATAGTCTCGTGGTAGATAACTGGCAACGATTATTTGAATTCAGAAATATCGCCCTACTGAAGCAATAAAGATCTGCAGGCGATTCATTCCGAAAGCGACATTCATTTATGGTAGTCGATATTTGTGTTACTTCTGTTTGAAGAAATAATAGAATACATAAATACACAAATACATTCCCCACCGCAGATAGACCGTATCCCTTTACAGTACTACTAAAAAACCCTAACAGAATTATTAGGTTGCATTATTCTATTAGGTTACGTTCGGCCATCATTAAACCAGCCTAATGGTACGATCAAGTTCACAAACATCTTATCATCCAACGTTCCAAAAATTTATTTATTTACATGACCTTATTGTCAGTGACTAAAAGGCGTGTAAATCCAACTCAATCGAACATCGGTAACTGCGGGCCAAGTTCTACCTACACAAGCTAGCCTATTTGTAAGAGAAATAAAAGCATTTATAAAAATAAAATTCTCCAAAATCAAAAGAACCGACTGGACTAGATGGCTCAAACAAGATCCTTTCGATATAAGCAAATTTCCAAAGCGTAAAGCCTCACCCAACAGGCGCAAAGGAGTTTGTCTGTATTCACATACTGCTAATGCAAGTATCCGGGCAACACTTTAGTTCACTTACTACTAGATAGAGCATAAGGGCCACCACACTAGCGTCTTTTGAGTGACGGCGTCTAATCGGCGCTACGGAAAATGACGTCGATGCGCTTGCACCAACATTGCGTCGAGCAGTAGCAATAGAGTTGACTACACACTAGGGACTCTAAGGGTGCGGCCAAACATGTCCCAATTCGCCGAGGGCCGAGCCGCATATTTCATAAATTAAAAAAAAAAATCTTTGATATAAGCGGCTCGGCACTCAGCGAGTCCCGCAATGTCTCGTAGCTAACTATAACTCAGTACAGCTTGAAATATGGCTTATATTTTTTTTATGAAAAGTTAAAATGAGCTTTAGTTGGTGTCATGCACGATGACGCGCAGATTTGTCGAATCTAACCTTTAATTACATTACAATATGAGTTAAGGCACGCGTCGTTGTGAATGACACGATCTATATATATCGTCTACGTTTTTGAGGGTTCAGTTCTATCAAATATGTAGCTACCACCAGTTCGGCACTGACATAAACGCTATCGAGACCTAACTTACTTTCTATGCATCTCGCTCGTAGTTACGCTCGTACATATAAGTGCGAGCGAGATGCATAGAAAGTAAATTACTGTCTCGATAGCTTATATGTCAGTTTTGACACTGTGACTCTTGGTACGGGTACTAGTCTAGAAAATTCAGACGCCACAATGCAGAATCTACTGAGAGAAACGCGAGAGTTTGTCGGCGGTCCCGCGCTAAGGAGATTACCTTTAATATTTCAGACTCCAAGTGCATCTTTGCCTAGGATTTGAATTATTGAAAGAAAGATCAAACGGATGAGAAGCGTTTCGTTTCAATAAAAGTTTGGTAGGTATTTTATGAGTAGCATATTGGGGAGGATTTATTTCAAAGTAATATATATTTAGTTAAGGAATAGAAATATTATATGTTTCACACGTAGGTACAATATAGTGTATTGTGCTGCTTTTGTTCATAATTTTAAGAAAAGAAAATAAAATAATATTTCGAAGACAATACGTTTTGTCTTAGTTAAATAAAAGTAATTAAATTTTTTATGACATTTGCAAAAATAGTGTAAGAAGAAATATATTCCTAAAAATTATTTTTCTATATATTTTTCTCAAACATGCAATGAAATATTGATGTTATGTTCCTTATAATAGGCTGCGAAGTATGAAGTTTCAGGTGCGGCTAGGACAAGAGGTCGATAATGGAATTTCATACAAATCTTGCAGGCCTAGGCCAGCAAAGTCTTTTATTTTCCATTCCACATAAATTTGTGGCACAGGCATAATGATATTCTGCCACTATATATTAAAAAAATGACAACAATGACAAGTGTCAATTCTAAAGGTTCGTTCAGAAACTGCTATCGTACTTTTTTAAAGTAACATGATAATAAATATAAATGTATGAAGTATCCGTTTTCTATTAAAACGGAGTTAAAATATAGCGAAATAACAATATACACACGTTAGTTTTAGTTTTTGTCCTGTTTACTTACCTATATTTTCTTTAAAAATAAAACTTTGTTTTTTTGTTTTTTCATTGCATCTTTGAGAAAAGTACTATACATAGGTACCTCGGCGGGGCCTATCCTTCTCTAAGTATATGTCTTCGGCCGGCAACCCCTTTCGTCCCGGCCTCTGTCTATTTCGGCCACCTTGTACAATCAATTAATATGAACTTGGGGCCTAAAAAAAGACAATGGAAATTAAATAATGTATGGAAATAGTCACGTGACTTTTCGTAGCAACTGTTATCCCCATACATTTTTACTTTTCGTTTGTTTGTTTCGTGGCGTTGTACAATTGTGATGTTGGCTAGGCCCCCTATGTTAATAGTGTGCCTGGATTCTGGTCCACAGGAATCACCCGCGAAGTATCTACATTATTAGGGTTCCGTAGTCAACTAACGGAACCCTTATCGTTTCGCCATGTCCGTCTGTCCGTCCGCGATTTTGCTCCGTGATCCAGTGCTAGAAAGCTGCAATTTAACTAAATCATGCATGGCGAACGGTAAAACTCAAAAATAAGTTTTTTACGGTAACTCCCATAAAAAATATTTTTATTTGAATCGTTCTAAAAGGAAATAATATGTGTCGTTCTCAAGCAAAAGGTACCACATTGTCGCCTGCCATAAGGAGGCTCTAACAGACTATTCGTATAAAGATACGAGCAAATTGCGTCCTTACGATAAGCGACAATGTGGTTACTTTTGCATGAGAACGTTACATATGTCCTTCCCCTTCTAACTTTGGAAAATCATATCAAATGCTTGTAATACAGAGGATACTTACTAATAGCCCCCGTTAAATTTATTCTGACAGAAATGGTACCTACAGAATCCTATACAGTAGTATACACTGAGCATGGTCCGACATGCTCTTGGCCGATTTTTTCAAGTTTAAAGTCGATCAAACTGCGTTATCTTTGTCATAATATCCGCCAATAGATTGTCATATCGTCACGTTTTTCATAAGCGGAGCAATAAGCGGCGCGTGCGTGGCGTATATCCCATTTAGGCCGGCGCCCCACTGCAGCGCACGCTATGTACACGACCCACGTTCCTATACAAAATTTCGTGGGCTTGCCCACGGTTTGTATTAAAACGTGGGCCGTGGATGTAGCGTGCGCAGCAGTGGGGCGCCGGCCTTATATGGCGGGAAATAATTACGTTTCTGTATCGTGCAGACAGTTCAATGTACCTATTATACATTTATTACAAGCTTTTATTTAACTTGCAAATTACGTATGTTTGTACAGGTCAAATTTTGCAAATTGAATTTGATCTACGGGAAGTAGGTTTCCGATGAAGCTGAAAATTTACATACTGATGAAAGTCGGGTGACATTGCAATATTATGGTACCATCCATTCCAGCTGATCTGATGATGGAGATAGAAGGTGGCCATGGGAACTCTGTGATAAAACAACGCAAACTAATTGAGGTTGTTAGATTCTCGATGAGTATTAGTTGCCTGTGGATGGAAAAATACAATCAGCGACAAAAGCTTGTACCTATCAAAAATGCATTTTTTGCCAAAAACTTATTTATAATATCCTGCCTGAATACCGGGCTGGGAAAAATGTGATTCAACAAGTTAGCCAATGGTCCTAGGAAAAAATAAATTAGTTTTACTACTGAACGGATTCAGAGTCACATTAACCTAGCCGCTGCCATACAGTTGAAGTATAGAACGGCTTTTTAGGGGTAGGTTTGTGTGAATTTTAAATAATAAATATTATACGACGTCCTTCCCAAAAGTAGTGAAAACTTAAAACAATGTATTTCAGTGTAATATTAAAGAAATAAACAACATTTTTTTTATCGGTTACATTTATTCAACATTCACTTAAAAACAACTCTCCTTAACAAAATATCTACATACTTTCACTATGCTCATACTTTTTTTTGCATATCATATGATGGAGGATCCTTCACAGTTCGTGGTCGGACGTGCACATGACCGGTTTTTTTCACAACAAAGGGTTTACGGATAAAAAGGGTTAAAGTCAAGGCATTCCTGAGAATATTAGACAGAACCCAAGGGGGTATCGAAATAGCATCCCAGCGATACTGCGTGGATGAAAACGAATAACTATAACCAGCTATGAGTATAACTTAGCTATGTAAACTACATGTTTTTGTGTCAGTGAAGAGGTTTATAAGGGATGTTTTGTGACAAATTTGGTGAGGTGAATATATAGGCCATACTGACCAACTTTTACTAGAGGACCAATCCCGTAATCGCAGTTTTTTTTTGGATCTCCCATAGAAAACATCCTATCCTATCTGATCAGTCAAAATATATAAAACAGACAGTTTTTCTCGCGAGTTTGGGGTCAGTACCATTCTATAGTAAAATTTCCTGAATTTAATTAAAAAATAAATTAATTAAAGAGATCGCTTTTTAGCGATAAGACCGCCTATTGTTACCTGGTTCTATTTTCCTTTAAAATTCATTTGTAGTTTTACATGTATGTAAAATGTATAATTGTTGGTGCAATAAAGAATATTTACTTACTTACTTACTTAATTAAACTCGAAAATATGGCTAAGGGTTAAAAAACCTATATGTTAAATTACTAAACTAAACGGTACAATAACTAAAATTTAGGGTACGTAGTTTTGCTAACCTTTATTTTCAATGAACTGCAACATTGACTACAGGAGCCCACTTTAACAGTCCGCCGGACCAAGGATTAACAGTCCGCCTGACGGTATCGGCTTGTCAGTTAGTACAAGAAGTTGTCAGTTCCGAACAACTGACACGCCGATGCCGATGGGCCCTTTAACAATGAAAACATTAAAATTTTCAACCAAGCCTAACACAACTCCGATTTCATGTCAAGAATTACCGACAAATTGTCAAATATGTCGACTTGTAAAAATTGCTCTTGTTTCACCAAATCATTATCAATAAATGAAAGTTGGACAATTGTAACAAAATGCCGGCCTGTCAGCACTTCTAAACAAAACTAGTTTACAAAATTGTCACTGTCACTTGACAATTGTCACTCGATACTTTTATGTAACTGACAAATGTCGGCGGGGTGAAATAGGGGCCACTTGATTGTACTCTATAATATTGCATTGTCACCCAATTGTATATGTGACTTTTTAGCTCAATCGAATAATGGGGCCTAATTTAGCTTTAGCTTGCAAGATTTGACCCGAACAAACAAACAAACACTACAAAAACAAACAAACAAACATTGCAAGTTAAATAAAAGCTTGTATTTAATATTCTGAATGTCGAATTCCCCGAAGTGATACGAGTAACGGGCGAGAAAATACTAACAATGATTTTAAATTCAATGAACAGATTCGCGTAATTATGTTTGTTGGAGCTGAATATTTTACAATGGAAAACAATAATATATCCAATTCATTTTATTAAAAGTATTTTCGAATTTTACTAATTACTTAAAAACAGTTCCGTATAAAAGGTGGATGTAACGTTATACATAATGTTACAAAGAAAAATTATCGCTACAATGAACATGTTATGTTTCAAAGAGAAAACCTTTTTCACAACAAGCTGTACCGTAAAACTCCCCAACTATAGTCCAATACTGCAACTATGGTCCACAAGTTCAAAAGGAAATTAAGTATCTATACCAATGTTTTTTTGGTTTACTCCTAGTTTTACCTTCCATTTATAAACATGCTTTGCCTTAGAACTACAAAAATTTAGTAAAATACACACCTGAACGAGAAAAATTTAGTTTATTTGTGGACCATAGTTGGGAGCTTTGGACTATAGTTGGGTGGTTTTACGGTACTTAAAACTAATTTAAGCATTCAAAATTTTTCGGAAGACAGTTCGGTTGGATGAAGTAAACTTTAACGGAATTACTTATACTTAAGTTTTGAAATTACCTCCGACGTTTCGAAGATGGCATTTTCCCCGTGGTATCAGAGAAACACTCTTAAGCTTAAGTATACGCGATTAAGCCCCGTTAAAGTTAATAATAAATAAGGTATGTACTTGTTATGAAAAATCGTTCTCTCTTTGAATCATAAGTCTAATTACACCAAGCTAAATTGGCAGCAACTTTGATAGCACAGTGTGTGTTTTTGTGCTACAGTGTTGGCCGAACGTTAATTGCTATTGACAATTAACCATTACAAATTGAACCGTAAACCGTACCGAACGGTAACAGCTCCGGTTCAATTTGTAATGGTTAATGGTTTGCATTAACATTTCGGCAATAAAATTTAAAACAACACTTGCACAGTCTGTGCTATCAAATCGCCACCAAGTTTCCTTGGTCTAACTCTTTCCTCTTGAAGCCATCTCCATAAAGGGGCATTCCTTTTCTAATTACCTACTTACTACTTACTTAGCATGGCTATCACCAATCCGCCATGAATCGGCTCAGAAAACTATGGAGAAACCGAAACATCACAAAGGCCACTAAAATATGACTTGTCAGGGTGTCTTTAGTGTTTCCCATATTTCTTTACGGTGCTAAGAAGTGGTATTTAAGATAAAGTGAGAAAAATAAGATAGATGCTCTAGAAATGTGGTGCTGGAGAAAAATGGTTGGTATACGTGGACACAGTTCCGAACCAACGTCTCGATTCTCCAGAGATATACGGTAGAACCAGTAATACCAGAGTGGATATAACGTCTGACTTTCAATCCGGAGGGCGCGGTTCAAATCCTGGTTCAAAACAATGAGTTTTTCGGAAATTATGTACGGTGTGCCCAGCAGTGGGAGTGGGACCTATATAGACTGAGTTATTATTATACTTACGGTATAGTAAAACGTCAAGCCATTCCGTTGTGCGACAAGATTCGTTATTGAATCGTCGCCAAATCCACTTAGTTTTATGACGTGGAAAATGCGATACGCGGGGCGGTAATGGCGACCCTACAAGGAAATTCTGATATTTTAAAAGAAATGTGCACATATTTTCACCAAAGAATATGAAATAATAATTCGGATATCTACAGTATTGGTCTTTGACTTCGTCTTATAGAATCTAGATTTTTTATTAGTAAACTAAACTTTTATAGGCCTTAGTATAGTTATAGCTATAGTTACTGTATTGACCGTTGTCTCCTGGCTGGCTACGCGTACTGTATCACGTAGGAATTCCCCTCTGGTTCGTTCTTTGCTTCTTTTGATTCGGCTCCTCGCATCAGCCTCTCAGTATGATTTGTTTGCAGGCAGGCAGGTACGAGTATGTAGTTGTGGGTGATGAATGTTTGAGGTTTTGTACACGTCCTTCTACAGTTTAAAATGTGCCAATTATTTATTTTTAGATGTTAATGTTGTAATTTGTGATGAATTGTATATTGTTTTGAATTGTATGTCGTATGTACAGTCAACCAATTTGAATCCTAGGCCACTATTGTCGGTTTAACTACTACGAGTAGATACTTGACACGCATCACTCAATAAGCACTGTCGTAGAAGTCATTATGGCATGGTTCTATAGTGGCCTTAGGAATCAAATTGGTTGACTGTACCTTTTAATTTTCTGTGTAAGTTAGCAGTGGATTGGTATTTTAACTGTTATGCTGTTTAACTTGTTTCATGGAATAAATAAATAAAAATAAATAGTTTTAACCTTTAGCCTGTTTGAGGCTAAAAGACCTTCCATTCAATTGTAATTTGAGGTTTTTGTTTGATAAATTAAAGCTCAATTTTTCTTGATTTTTGTTTTTGGGCTGCTACAGATTGAACAATATTTTGCAACAGATGCCCCACAGGGATAAATTATACATTTCTACCCAATCAAAAATCGTATAATCTTTTTTTCATTCAATTACTTTTTAACAACACATTGACAAATGTTAAATGTAACGGAAAACGAACTGCCTTTATCACTCGAGTCACGCATTTAACATCCTTCCAGCAGTTCCAGGAGCCAAAACTGAGATATAATAGTTATAATATTGTTGGAAACTATTATCAGCATAGCGCAATTTGGCATAGACTGAGAATATTTTCATTTTCCCGGCAATTACAGATATAGCGTCCACACTATTAACTAACAACTCTGAACCTTATTGCATACATATAAGGACTATTACCAATGATCAGTTTTAAATAGTTGCTGTTAATATCACTCCGCCATCTTAGAAAGACGTAAGTATGTAAAATATTATCTTGAACTTATGACTTTTTACATCGTAGCCTTTGGGAATGACGTAACAAATCAAAGTAACTACAGTTACCGAACGGAGTAGTACCGAGAACTATTAAGAACAATTGATGACTTAATTTGAAAACCACTATTATTTCTATAAGTAATAAGTTTATTATATTGCAATTGGGATGGATGTCCAGCGGCAGATTTTCGATTTAAAATTCTAATAATTTTCGAACGCGAAGTGCGAGGGAGACGCGGTGGCTGTTTTAGTTTCGTGGGTGTTCCGGATTCATTAGTGCAAAGAGAATTTGAAATAGAGGTGGATTGTCAAAGAAAACTTTGTCCCCGTAGGTTCGGGTTCTTCTCTCACTCTCACTGAGCGTAAGCGTAATTTTCTTTCTATCGAGCGAAAGTCAAAAAAATCAGGATTCGAATCGATAAAGTCACTAGAGAATGGCCTCAAATTTGCTTTTTAATTTTTCGTGGCAACCGTATTGTGATCTATAAAAGCGGTACGATTTTACAAAAAACTGTGGTCTCTAAACCTACGTTTTGCCTTCTTGTCCTCACTATATGCAGTGTACACCGATTTATAACGTGTAGTCCAAGGTTCGAACAAAAAAATGAGCGGATCTCGGGTGAAAACAAGTGACGACCCGACGACAGATTTAAGCATGTTTGCTAAGGGGCGGACTATCTCCGACGGGCAAATATTATTTATGATATTTTTATTTTCATTTCTAAATACATTTTTTTTTATTTTAGACTCGCAGGTGGTGCAGCGCAACCTTTTTGGGGTGTTATACTTTTCCTTGTCGGCATATGATATTTTTGAGCACCTTGGCCGCTTCGATATATCTGATGGCGACTGTACATTTTCGTTCCACAAACACTTACGTAAAACTGATCAAAATAATGCGGAAATGCGGAAGCTCTACGTCGAACTAGCCCAATTCATCGTTCAACCGCAAAATTTGCACTTATCTATGCGCAGAACGCGGAAACTTTCACGAAAACTGTAATACCTTAAGATAGTTCAAGCACAAGTTGAAATTTAGGCCACAGCATGAAGTTTGAAACTTATAATTCCAGCGGAAACATGTTCGATATTTGATCAAGCTTTTAACGGTTTATAGATCGTGTCATACACGAAGACGCGTGCCTTGACACGTATTGTCAGTTATTAAGGTTAAATTTGACAAACCTGCGCGTCATCGTGAATGACACGAACTACAAAGCTGATACTCAAACTGATGGAGCCAATTAAAGGACAAAGTATTTTCGTATCGGAAGCTCTAAACCGCGTTTGGTCACTTGAAAATTTCAACCTACAACATTTCCTTTGACTACAAATACTTAACAAAAAATTAACGATGATTTTCTGCTCGGTGAAAGGTTTACTTTTATCCGACTGCTGCTTAACCCTTTGAACGCTAGATAGAGAAGGAATATGCCGTTGTACTTTACGAAGTCCCGAGTCCCCATTGCATTGGCGAAGCTGACGGAGAGACGGCTGTGGCCTCGTTGGCAGGGCTCGGAACCGGTTTATTTTTAAATCCAGAAATAACCCAATATTTTTAATTATTTTACACTCTTTACGTAGGACTGGATCATGTATTTATGTAACAACTTCGCATTATTAGATAGTCCCATTAAAAATGAAATAATAAACCAAAGAACGAAAAAGAACGTAATAATACCGGTATTTTTTGTATGAAGAAAAAACCGGTTCCGAGCCTTGCTCGTTGGCGTCCTTGGCAAGACTTTTCGATGATGTCCACAGCCGTCTGGGGCGGTCCAAGGGTTGTCTATTTTGATACTGTCTACTTTTACTAATAGGTTCAAATTAAATTCTGTATTATTAAATTGAATAAACGCTCGATATATCTCGATCTAAATTTCGAGGGTCTTTTTTTCGGAGCAACGACTCTCGAATGTTCCTATGTTCGAATCTCACGGGAGTTTCATAGTTAAAATCAAGAATTACCGTTTCTGCACGTGAATGCACATTTATAAATATAAATAAAATAAATAAATAATATAGGACATTATTACACAAATTGACTAAGTCCCACAGTAAGCTCAATAAGGCTTGTGTTGAGGGTACTTAGACAACGATATATATAATATATAAATATTTATAAATACTTAAATACATAGAAAACACCCATGACTCAGGAACAAATATCCATGCTCATCACATGAATAAATGCCCTTACCAGGATTTGAACCTGGGACCATCGACTTCGTAGGCAGGGTCACTACCCACTAGGCCAAACTGGTCGTCAAAATTTGCACTCATTTTTTAACTTTCCAAGCCTGGTACTCTTTTGGCTTGTCTTTTTATCTTGTATTATTTCATCTTAAAGCCACTTGTATTCTTAACATACTTTATAACCTACCTTTACTCGCCGTGTGGTGCCGGCGTTAGAATAGCACCACCCCATCTCGTCCCGTGGGTGTCGTAAAAGCCGACTAAGGGAACACCGACGGATGGGCAGCAGCGTCCGTCGAGAATTTTTAACACCTACTGCGGTCCCTATTCATATAATCCAACCAAACCACAAATCAAACCCCTATCAACTCTAATCCAACCAAATTCACCAACTTAAATCAACTATTTCTCTACCCAATATTAAACTAAAAACCAAAAACAAATCTAATTAAACCGCAACAATTTAAAAACCACACAAATATCAACCTGGACCCATGGCCGCCCGTACTCAATGCGGGGACCATGGGTCCACCTAAACTCATAACAACAACGCCGGGTCTTCAACTCGAGCATCACCATTGCTTCCTGACTGATGGTGATGCCGGACCCGGCATCGCATAAATCACACCAGCCATTCACAAACGTCACCACGGGCACAGGGTCGCCCGTATCCCTAGCGAGGGCCCTGTGTCTACAACTGACACAACAAACCTAATAAAAAAAAAAAAAAAAAAAAAAAAAAACCTACCTTTACTATAATACGTAAGTTGACAAAGAAATTCGGCATTATAGGAAACGTTACGTAAGCGACTCGTACGCCAATATTTTGAGCTGCAATTAGGCATTGTATAATAATGGTTTGCATTGCTTAAAGACTAAATAGATGAACAACTTACCGTTTTCATGGAAAGCTCCAACATAGGGTGAAATCGAAACAAATATAAACATCGTAAACATTTTCCATCTCTAAAAGTCGGAGATCGTCGCAAGAGGATTATTTTTATCATTTTCCTTGGCAAACGTTATGTCAATAAGGGACGTTTCCCCGATTGCTTTTTTCAACTACCTAATGCAAATATGGGGGAACACCTTGTTCCTTCCTTGTGAAAAGCTGGTTTTAATAAAAGTCCTTTGACAAGCTTAGGAATAATTTAAATTCAATTATTTGATTATTGCACGCTTTTTTATTTATGATTAATAAGATATAATAAAATTTAAAATTGAAAACTAGCAAATTCAAAGCTTTAAAATGTATTCTGCTATTAAGGCCTCAACTGAATAAAACTGAACTGAATTAAGTGTAATATAATATTGTACATATATAATAAATAGCTGACGATCATAATATAAATGGAATAGATTAGCTTGAAATAATTTATATATTATATAAATCAACTATCTGCGGCTCATGTGAACCAGGACAAAATAAAGGTAGTCCGGAAGCCCAAGAGGGGATTTTTGTAATTACTCGAGCGCGTCAGATTAAGATGAGTGGTACCCCGTAGTCTACCTTAACAACTTTTAGTCATCTATGTTGAGCCGTTGGTTGGTCCGGGGGGTTCAACAAATAATATTTGGATTGTGTTGAAATAATATCATATTGTGGATTTGGTCATTATAGTCCAAATTAGTGATATAATTGTGCTGTTGCTAAATCTGACAATTATTTGTACGCATTTTCTTGATCTGACGGTTACAATGTGAAAATCGGGGGTCAAACTTGTGATCGTTAGATTAAGAAAATGCATACAAATAATTGTTAGAAAAAATATAGCATTAATTACTAAAATGACCAAACCCATAAGATTACTACTAGATTAGATACTTAACGATTTTTTCAACCCTCCACCAAACCTTCCGAAATTTAAAAAAATCTGAAGACGCTTTCCTGCTCGCTAGAAAAGACAATTGTATTTAACCTTTTCGTCTTCCTATCATCTAATCTTTCGATTCCAATAAGTATCTACGTCGCTCGAGTAACTATATATTTAGCATTGCCGGCTTCCCAGCTATTAGATTATTCGCTGCTATCCCTAATTTGTT
This sequence comes from Cydia pomonella, assembly GCF_033807575.1. NCBI lineage: Eukaryota > Metazoa > Arthropoda > Insecta > Lepidoptera > Tortricidae > Cydia > Cydia pomonella. The sequence continues at coordinate 15,971,609 of NC_084717.1, read as the reverse complement.
ATTCCTTCTATTTCCGACTCAAACTTTGCAATTCAAACACTAAAACCAATAACGTTAAGTAATAAATAATTCAGCCACTAAGAGTAGGTAACACAAGACCTGGGCCGTGAGAGGAAAGCCACGTTTTATAAATTATACACTTGTAGCTGCATTCAGATTTCACTCGAACTCAACCCATTACCTCGAAACTTACATCCATAGGCAAAAGATCTTAAGTATATCAGCAAATCTTGCTTATATGCCCCTTTCTTCCTAAAGGCAAAGGAGCAAATAATACGAATAATAAAAGGGTATATGTATGTCTCTCAATATATCGCTCGCACGCTTTTTCGCGCCCCGCTTTTATAGAGGTGAGAAAATACATTTTCGATTCTCTCAGCCCGTTATTTCAGACTTTTTGTCGTCACCAATACCGCGACGGATTCTCGCCTAATGTTGCGGAAATCACATTTTTGCTCGTTTCAAACAAAGGAGAATCTGTCGGAAGCGGCAGTGTGTCATAGTTTCGAAATTTCTTTTTGCGGGCGTTCGGCTTTTTTTACGCTTCAGCAGTTTATGTGAAAGGATAACTATGCAGCCTTTTAAGTTGGTATATTTTTTTATTTTACGTTTGTACTTAGGTTTTGGTTAGGGCTGGTATTTGAAAGAACTTATTAAGGAAATATTATTTTTATTCATTTAGTTACTGAAATAACTGATGTTTTACCTACTGTAATTTCTTTTCTTGGGCTCAGTAATCGAAGAGTCACAAAAGCAATTTTTTCAAGTTATAATTATAACTACTTATAAATATACTCAGTCCGTTTTTCAAGATTACAAATTTTATAATCTCAAAAGTAACAACTTTTGTCATCCACTTTCGGTGCCGGGCGCTCCGTTTCCACTTTCCAGTACAAAATGAACACATACCTACACGTGTTCTTGGCAGTGACATATTATTGTTCCGCAATATATCATAGAGACAGCATTAATTTCGGAAGAAAAACTTAATTATCGCTACTTTTGAGGTTAGAAAAATACTAATTAAAAAAAATATATTGAAGGTAGAGGCAAGGAATAGAATCTCCATAGGCATAACTGCTGCAAAAGTGTCCAGCTGTCAGCTATAAATAATAGTTGCAAATCTTTCCAGAGTAGCGCTAGAGTAGTTAAGAACCTAGGCGGTATCGACGGAGTGAAGTGCGCTGTCTATGATTAGATTTTATCTCAAGTATTCTAGGTATTGTAGTGCCACCTAATTATGGTTTTTGCCGGACACTTTTTGTTATATGGAGATTCTATTCCTTAACACTACCTTCCTTAAAAAATAACGAAGTATAGGCCTCCGCGGTCGGCCTGTCTATTTAAATCTGACCGTCTCTTTGTATCTCAAGGACGGTTGATTTTTTTTATCGAATGTGTTTTCTTTTAACAATAGGACAAGGGAGCTAAGCTAATGTGCCAATCATTAACGCTCCGTAGCGTAGCGTAGTCATCGTTCTCTATCATCTTCCGATTAGTGCGACAGTGACAGTTGCGTTTCGTTTGCGCACTTAGGTTTTGGTATCAAAATGATATCATTCTGTTATCATTCGTGTGGGTATTTTGCTCGTACTTGCTCGTACATATTGGCGTGAGCGAGACGCATGGGCTAATGATAACAAAATAATATCATTTTAACATCAAAAGGTCCATTCGAATTGACCTCCAAAAACATAATCTTTCAATTCTGGTTTTTCTAGAGCCCTAACCTAAGTTGGTCTCTAAAAAGTTATTGATCCTTAATAAAAATGTAGGTACCTAATTGATTGGCCTCAAAAATGCTATAAACCCTTAAAGAATGCCGTACATAATAACTTAAACCTTCATATAATATCTATTTACTTTATTATGGTGGTCAGCAAAATATTATCAGCGCGTGTCGATAATATAATAACTTACTATACAGGGCGTCCCAAGACTATGGGACATCAAGGGAAAGTACCTTAAATATCGTAGATAGGATATTTTGTTGAAAGAAGATTTTATGTTATTTATAAAAATCAGTAATTCTGCTTTTAAAGATTTTCTAGGAATTACTTGCTTCGTCTGGGAATCTAACCGACTTAAATGTGAAAAACAAATCACCCCTATTTTTATGATGCCAATCGAAAGAATGGGTAAAAAATAATAATTCTTCTTAAGTAACATAGTATCTTAAAAGAAAGGAACGTCGTCAAATTAATCATTTAAATCTCTCCTCCTCATCCTCTATTAAAGATCCCCGCAATTTGCGAATTTCGATTTTCACGGTACGCCCCCTGCTACCACGAAGCTCTATTTCGAATAACGTCACGTTTTTTTTGTTCCCAGTGATGAGCATATTTTACTTTTGTTGTCTATCGTGGTAAAAGGCGTTTTGGCATGAAGAGATCGCAAACCTTTTTCACTTGAGTGCCATTTTTTAAGGGTCAAGTGAAAATGTTACAGTAGGTTAGAGCACGCGCATACCATATTTGTTGCAAAACTTGTGAAAATTATAAAGGTTGCGCTGTCTTCTATTTTGCCAACAAATTGTCGAGCATTCTTCCAAGCTCAACACGTGCATCCTCGGTCTAGGGTTACCACGTTATTTTAAAATTTGTGTGTGTGGTGGAAGGATATTAGCCTCGCTCGCTACCACGCCAGGCCGCGTAGCTAACGTTACAATCGTTCACGCTTCGAAGCGTATCGTAGCTATCTCTCTCTATCACTCTTCCATATTAGTGCGACTGTGACAGTTGCGTTTCGTTCGCCATGGAGCGACAACGATATGCACGTTGGCTACGCGGCCAGTGGTATATCACTTCGAGCGCGCTTGGCTAAATGCTTGGCAAATGAGGTTAATATTACCGTCGTTGTAAAAAAAATGACGATTTAAAGAGCATTAATTGTGTATTATGGTACCATACATTGACAAATTTGTCATAATACATAAAGGGTCGGCAACGCGTATAACACCTCTGAAGTTACTGGTGTCCATTGGCTTCGGTGACTGGTTACTATCAGGTGGGCCGTATACTTGTTTGCCACCGACGTGGTAAAAAAATGTATACAACAAAATCGAAAAATTGCCATGAAAAATGTCAGTTTCATTTTCAAAAATAAATTGTGTACATTGGTTCGATTAAATTTCACTGCGAGTTGATATCAAGTCAATTTTAAATTAATTTACATATTTCGAGTTCCAAAGCTCTAACAACATTCCTGTTCCCTCGGTATAAAAGTAATTTTTAACAATTTAAACTGCCCGGCCTGAGTAGACGGTAATTTTAATTATCAACTATTACAATTAAATCTTTTATTTGTCACGCACTGCTTAAAAATAATAAATGAAATTCCCAGCATGTCCATGTCCCAGCCGGTAGAAAACCACCAAAATTTCTAAACTCTAAGGCCTTACCGTGAAAACCGAAAATCGAAATTCCTTTATCAGCGTCTATCGCTCGAATATGCAAGAGCGACAGAGAGGCAGATAAATAAATTCCGATTATTTTTATTTTTGCGGTATGGTATCTGGTAACCCTACCGTTCCAACTAGTTTGCGCTCGTCTCAAATTATAACAAATGGGGCCATACATCACCCGCTCGGGCAGGTGCCTTCGTTACCCTGATACCTTACGTAATTCCATTGCCCCTTTTGGGGCTTCGTGGTTAAAGATTTTTCGGTCTTTTGTAGATTAAAGTAAATAGGTTTCAGATAATGACAGAGAAAAGGGGTTTTTGGTGTGTGTTTAAACCTTTTATTTCATTCATATAATATATTTTACATTGCATTTACTTTTCGTTTTTGATTGATGGATGTATAAAGCATTTTGATCTTAAAGTGAATTTCAAGTATCATACAAGTGCGCAGTGTGTTTTAAATGTTGTTTTTTTCGTTAATGTCGAAACTGAAATAACCGACATCGTATAAAAAAAAAACATATCAATCTCTATCACAAACTCTATCTGTATACTCATATGATGAGTGTCCTTATTAATAGTTTCTTACCTACTTGTCATTTTATGAAGTACTGCGGGTTGGGAGTACCATCATGTAAATTCGACTTCAAAAACTTGTCCAAACTGATTTACTGGGCAATGAAAGTTGTAGTTGCTACTTAGGGAATAAAAACACCCTGATAAATATATACATATACAGCGAAAAATGTATACCTACCTACAAAAGAGACATCAAATCTCTCAAAAACACCCTGATTTACATATTACTTAATTGAACCCCCGTTTCGCAGGTAAATCACAGCCAATTAAATATAAAAGTATCTCCAGTTAACGAAGGGTAATCAAGTAAGCAAGTCTCATCGCCAGGTTGATTGCTGTCTCGTTACTAAAGTAAATACGGCGCTTAAGGGCACATCGAGGATCACTCTTCATACCAACGTTTGTACGCTTGAGTTCACAAACATCTTTACAAGCCATTATCTTTCATAGAACGTAGGGTTGCAGGCCAAGCAAATATAGATGGCTGAGCCTGAGCGTAGCGAGGCCGGATAGAAATACGCGGCCGGCAACCCCGTTTCTTTCTAGCCGAGATTTGTATAGTGCTTTTCTCAAACTTGCAATGAAATAATAATAAAAATAGGATGATGAAGATCATTGTTTCATGTCCTAATGTGATAGGATATTCAGTACGTGGGGTAATGAAGAGGAAAAAAAATGATTATTTGGCGCTACGACGCATGCCATTACGCTTTTTTTACTTTTATTTCTTTTTTGTGTTTTTTATTATGGCTGAAAAAAAAATCTTTATAGCACTGTATCTCTTAAACCGTTCGTCGTAGCACAAAAACAATCACATTTTCGTTTCCTTCAAGGAGACCCCAAAGTAATAATAATAATAAAACACAAAAAAGAAAAAAATGCATCATCGCAGAATTTTGCTTACCTACAAGTTTTTTATGGTTGGATTCCAAGACGTGTCACAATATTAAAAACAAGAAGGTTGCCTTACAGGCCTAGCTGTGTAAGGCTGTAGGAAATTCCTTTATATATCATCTTCACTCATTGCGTCGGATATGTACCTATAGTATTTGCGGACCTAATTAGAAGTAAGTCATGTCAACATTTCATTGCAAGTTTGAGAAAATATATTTTCACCACACCAACTGGTGAAGGCCCTCTTGATTGTCCAAAAACGAATGAGAAAGTTGCCTTTTAACCACAATTGTGGGGCAAAATAATCAGATTTTGAGTTGTCTCCTTGTTAGCTGATAGAATTGACTTTTAAATGATGATTTTGAATGATATTTTTTATTACGTTCATTTGGATTTGATTTGGTTTGATGTTTTTGGTATTTCATAGTTAGTATTTTCTTCGCGTTGGTGTGTTGAAAATTAAAAAAATAATGGTTTATTTTAAGTTAAAGGTTTATTTTCACTCGGAATTTTTTATTAGTGTTAAGTAGTTTTGGTGTAGTTCACGTCTAGGTATCATTTAAGACAATCTATTTTTTTTATTACCGATTGGCTACTTGACAGTTTTTTGTAAATAATGTCAAACGATTTTGATTGTCCTAAGGATCAAATGTCTATGACTCATGGCATTTAAGCAACACAAAGGTCAGAAATGAGAGTTAAAGTCTGACACTCGCACTCGACGATTGAAACGCCTCTAACAAAATGATAAGGTGATGTGACGTCACATTATATAAGTCTGTCCTAAATGTATGGAAGATCAAGGAAATTGCCATTTTGACCCTGAAATATTGCGTTTATGTGTATAGTTGTGATACAAATGATTTTTTAATAAAATGTAAGGAATCGAATGGTACCATTTTATATTCTATTTTTAAAAGTCAATTTTTTTTTTGTGACTGGAGCCTTGTATTTTTTTATAACTCAATATAATTTTTTACATGTTCAAATTGATAATTCAATGTATATATATATACCGTATTTTTTGACATTTAGATTTTATTCTAGAAAGGTTCTAGACTAGTATTTTTATACAATTTTGATGTTTGACGATCTTTTTGTGAAATTCTTATTATTAAGTTTACCATATCTATAATAGTTCAATGTTTTTTTTAGAACAATAATAACTGCATCAATAAATTGCTCTGATATTTAGATTAAGATGATATTTGTAAAATTTGACGATTTAAAAGTGCTTGTTGCTAGGCCTATTTGAATAAAGAATATTTTGACTTGACTAAATTCCACTTTTTTATAATGGATGGCTCATTTTCTATCCATTTAACTAAATTTTGTTATAATATTCAACATGTGTCAAGTACCCAATTACGTTTAGTTTTAGATCGCGGGCTAAGGGCATTTTTCACCAGTCATCACCGCCCGGCTGCTACTTTGTCAGATGATAGTTTAGATGGTGTTTTAAATAAAAAAACCATCAGCCGGTTATATCGCGGTGGAAAGATCGTCAGCTGTAAAATGAACATGTAAAAAATACGCGCCTTACCATTTTATGTCCGCAACGTATGCGTAATCCGTTCATGGCGTTTCAGGCGAAACCTGATGAAATATGCAAAGTTTCATGATTTGTTATTGCTTGCATAAAAAGGTAAAGCGCTTATTTTTTACATGTTCATGCGACCAGCTGACGTTCTTACCACCGCGATATAACCGGCTGACTAATGCATGCATCTAAACTATCATCTGAAAAAGTATCAAACGGGAGGCGATGAATTTTTTTTTACGTGTTTCGGTGGCTGCCATTCCTCAACCCACCGATGGAGCGGCAGCTGAGTCCACGAGGATTCATCAGACAAAGCCGTTAACCACTATACGAGTTTTCGCCCAGGAGGCGATTGGTCTAGTTCTCTTTAAGGACGCTTACAAGAGCCTAAACTACGCGTAAAAGGTATTTAAATTGCTTGGAGCTAAGGTTAAGTAACGGCTTCACTTTGCCAATTTTCTTATGGAACGCAAAATGCATCCCATTCAAAGTACCTATTCTGTATCATAATGTTTCTATTAATGTGATTAAAATTAGTTTCTTTTCGCTTTGGCATTTATCCAGCTACGCAACCGAGTATGAACGGCTTCACTATTTACGAGTAAGAATATGGCGATGGCGAATGCTCCTTTATCCTGCCCGTGTTCTGCATGTATTAGTGCTTATCCGTACATTAAAAAGACATTTTACTGTCATTTGTACTCGGTATGGGAATATAGAAATGGAGCTATTAGGTATTTTTATTTTTATGTAATATTGTTACAGGATTATTTTTGTATGCGGTTGAAAAAAAAAATATGTATACGTGTATATATATTATATACCGTGGGCCCATATAACCTGACAGATTTATATTGTCTGTCATGTCCTGATGTTTAGGATCGGCAACGCGCATGTAACACCTCTGGAGTTGCAGGCGTCCATAGGCTGCGGTGACTGCTTACCATCAGGCGGGCCATATGCTTGTTTGCCACCGTCGTGGAATAAAAAAAATTAAAGGTGTATTCTTTACCGTATTTAGAGACTAAAATGTCATACAAAGTTTTCTGAATTAGATAATGACAATTACGCACGCACGCACGCACGCACACGCACACACACACGCACACACGCACACACACGTTGTCTTGCAACACAATTGCGCGTGTAGTTATCTTGTATGTAATACACTTCTTCATCTGAATTTTCTGCACCTCACTTGGAAAAGTGACTATGTAAACGTTAGCCACTTATTTAGTCCTATTTATTTATGTTGTATATACCTACATACAAAATATTTGTAACGTTTTCACGGTAATTTCATGTGTTTTGCACTTAAACTGATGTAATTTTTCCATTGTTATTTATTATTTTTTTCCATTGTCAGTTATTAATGCCTTTACCTTTTTAGATTATCTGACATTGTCATTTCTGTCATCTGTCATACACGTAGATAGCGCTAGTAGCTGTCGCAAGTGGATGTGTTCAGTCCCACAAGTGGTCTCGCCGGAAGATCAGCGCTGACCTTCAGGTTCAGCATTATGTTGTGGCGAGCCCATTTCGTGATAAACAATTTCAATATGTTTTAGTCTTTTTTTTGTAATATATATACTTCTGTATCTAAATTAAGTTTTACCACGAAATAAATGATTTATGACGTAAATACATTATTTTGTAATCTGACCTAACACAAACAAACTTGAGCAAAAAAATAAATAAAAAAGAACAAAGGAATATTCAAAATACCTGAGCGCAGTCGCAGTTAAGTTTGGCCGTGCCTTGCAGTAGTAACTCTTGCTTTGGCACTTGTTCGCCACTCGAAGCCCCTCCGATAATTTGTATTTGGCTTGGAGTCTGGATTTGCTTGTACTGGAGGTTGCTATACGGCAACACCATTTTTAGGGTTCCGTAGCCAAATGACAAAAAACGTAACCCTTATGGATTCGTCATGTCTGTCTTTGTCCGTCCGTATGTTACAGCCACTTTTTTCCGAAACTATAAGAACTATACTGTTGAAACTTAGTAAGTAGATGTATTCTGTGAACCGCATTAAGATTTTCACACAAAAATAGAAAAAAAAAAACAATAAATTTTGGTGTTCCCCATACTTAGAACTGAAACTCAAATTTTTTTTTCCATACGTGTGGGGTGTATGAATAGTTTGCGCGAGAGATACTTCCAAAGTCAAGTTGTTGAAGATTAGATTTGACAATTGTGCGCGTCATCGTGGATGACACGAACTATAGCGATGTTAGGATAAACATTGCCTGGTTTTAGATTTTTTGAGGGCTTTCTTAATGCTCTTAAATAAATCAACAAAAAAATCTACAAATCTCAAATAAGTTTGTCTGGTCACTGAATTGTCAACCGCCAACTTTTGGCAACCAAAGTTACTGCATTCAGAGGAAAATATACCACTTGATCAGCGTTACAAAAAGAGAAAACTTATTTCAACTTCTAAATATTTTCCATTCTCCATGATTTTTTTAGTATGTTATTGACACAACGAAAAACTGGGTTTATAGGTTTCCTTTTTGTAAGCGAAACCTATAAACCTAGAATATATTATGCTGAAGCGATCGACAATCTGATGATGGAGACAGGAGGCGGCCATAACTCTGTGATAAAACAACGCAAGCTAATTGTGTTTTGGCATTTTATAATTATCTCGTTGTGTATTAGTTGCCCGTAGAAAGAAAAGTACAGTCAGTGCTAAAAGTCTGAACCAAAAAAATGATTTTTTTGCCAAAAACTTATTATTGAGTAGTAGAACTATTTATATCAATTCGGTTGACGTCAATGGTGAACGTATCAGTATTGCGATACAACGAGGAAATGCCGCCAGCATTCTTGGTACAATGCCTCAAGGGCCTATTTTATATTTAAGCTGTATGTTAGTATATTGTTAGTGTAAAAAAAGAAAATTTATATCACTTGCACTCTATACATCATCTTCTGCACGTGTGCCCTCAAACTCCGCAACTATATTGCGAAGGAAAGTTTTCCTTGTCTTTTCCTCTGAAAGGGTTGAGCCCGCGATTTGTTGCGGGCTTAGGACACCAGCATTTCGATGACGAATTAGATGAGAATTAATCTGGCAATGATAAATAAATCTCGCTTACGGACGAAGTTATTAAATGACCTAAATGTTCTTTGTACAGATTTTTACACGAAGATTTTTGACGACCGGTTTGGTCTAGTGGGTAGTGACCCTGCCTATGAAGCCGAAGGTCCTGGGTTCCCGGTAAGGGCATTTATTTGTGTAAAGTAAAAAAAAAAAGTAAAAAAGACATTTATTCAAGTAGGATTTTACAATTTCTTTTGAATCGTCAAAAGCACATTATAAATTAATTAATTAAAAATAAATAACAGATTACAAAATAGAAAATTCAACAATTATAATTTACTACCAATATACATTTCATAATTCATTCATTTATTTATAGGAGGCCATGCATTTTTGTCATTAATATACTCTCCGACTGTGTAATATGCTACAACTGGCGTCCCTCAAGGCAGTGTCCTTGGACCATTACTTTTTCTCGTCTATATTAACGACTTGCCATCTCTTACTAATCACAAGATGACGCTTTTTGCTGACGACGTTTCTATAGTCGTACAAGAGAAAGATACCCAAAATTATGAAAATGAAATCAACCAAGTCTTTGAGGATGTCAACCTGTGGCTCGTAAATAATAACTTGCAAGTTAACTTTTTTTTTTTTTTTTTTTTTTTTTCTTTTTTTTTCTTTTATTAAGAAACAAACGGTCGTTTACAATATGCGGTATTATTAACTATTGCATTTTAAAGCTAGACCTACGGTTTCCTTAACCTTTAACTGACGACCTATACGTCTCACAGACGTCATTACTTTCATTTTGAACTTAACTTTAAAACTACGCGACTCTAGGTGCTCCCCCTCCCGCTACTTTCCCCGTTCCGCGTTGCTAGCCGGCAGTCGACACCACGAGCCCGGCGAGTGCATATGTGACTCTAGGGAAGCTATCGCCGTCTGGGAGACGTAAGTACGGTGTTAATGTATAAATAATATGCACGTCAGTTAATCGTCACCTCGGTGTTTTAGTGCACAAACTCATAGTGTCTTATTGACGTTACGTCGGTTTTGATGGTATTTTTTTATTATTTCAGAATGCCTAGAAGGAAGCAAAGCATTTCTAGGAAACGAAAAGCAGCTCGAGCACCTCCTAGGTATCCAAAACGAGTAAGGCCTTAAAAAATTAAGATGATATTACGGGCATATAATAACAGAATGACCCGTGAGTTACGACTCTAGAGCGACTCATTGAACCCGCTGATATGCCCGAGCCCCCAGCTAAAAACGACATAAATATGGAACCAGAGGTTCGCAAAACTTGTGCAATATCTCCAAGCCGCCTAAAAAGACGTACGAAGTACTCTTGTTGCAAATGCAACAAATCTAGGTATGTGCCTTACGTGCGCCTTCAGATATGCAGTGCAAATTGGGCCATGAAATGTGCCAAGTCTGACTGTTGTCATTTTTTTAATGTTTTTATTTAGAGGTGATTTTATGTTTTCAGTATGTTAATTAGTTCAAGAAATAAGCGCTAATAATGTTTTTTTGTTAGATTTTTCATAATTATATGAAATATGGAGACTAATCAATGTTCCTAAATTTTAGCGTTAAGATTTTGTGATCTCTTTATTAAAGTCTGTTAATTCTCAAAATAAAGCTGGTATTATTTCCATTATTCCTTAATTAATTACCTTTAATAAGTGTTCACGCAAAAAGAAACCTAAAAAAAGTAGCATCTAAATTGTATTATTATAAACAGTATAAATAAAATGTACGTCTCTCAGACACCACATCGGTGTAAGTGCTACGTAAAAACCAGGTCGGCAGTTAAAGGTTAATTAAATATAAGAGTGCTAGATTTTAAACAGTTTTTTTTTTGCTACATAGCAGCTGAGTTTTATATATGTATATATAGTTACTGAATAATTATAATAAATTCTAAGCTTACTTAAATACCTGCAGAGTTAAGTACTACAATTATATACGCCATACACTATTGTGCCATTCACTATATAGGTATATATTTGATACAGGTATTATATTTAAGTATATAAAATAAAATCAATACCTAATTATTATTTTTTTCACAAACAAATGCTTTCTTTAAAGATACTATATTACAATGAAAAACATCAATATTAGAAAGATTTACGCATTCATTATAAAGTCTACAAGCACGCCTTATAAACATATTTCGTGCATAACAAGTTCTGCTAAATGGGACAGCAAATAATTCCTTTTTGCGACATTTACGCTGACGCGCACGAGGGACTTTAATATTTATTTGTTGAAGTAGTGAGGGAATCTCCAATTTAGAGTTTAAGATTTTATAAAGTAAAACCGAGTCTACGCAGTCGCGGCGGTCTTGAAGAGACTGAATTTTATGGTACTGCAATGACCTCATTAAGACTAAATTTATGGAATTTTATGCACCACAAGGGAAGCCAAGGAACGTAAATATAAACTATGATGGTCATGCGATTGAATGCGTGTCATCAATTCGTTTCCTAGGTGTTATTTTAGATTGCCATACTAACTGGAAAGACCATACTGAAACGCTAATTGATAAATTGAACAAGTTTATATTTGCCCTACGAAGGCTCTCTCAACTTTCTTCACAAAAAACTGCCCTATTAGCATTCAATGGACATGTGATGTCCAATTTGCGTTATGGTCTAATACTTTGGGGAAACTGTAGTAATATGCAGAAAGTGTTTCTGCTACAAAAGAAATGTATACGGGCAATATGTGGTGTGCATCAAACAGAACCCTGTCGACCTCTTTTTAATAAATTAAAAGTGATGACACTACCCTCATTATACATTTATGAGATAAGTTTATTTGTCAAATATAATATAGGTTTATTTAGAAATAAGGCATCTACTACAATATATCAATCTCGAAACGGCACTGATCTATGTTACCCATTCCACTCAAAGACAGCATTCTTTGCAAGCAATGTGCTATGTATGTCTATAAAAATATTTAATAATTTGCCCGTAGAAATAAGGGATTCCGACATGCCTGAATTTAAATATAAATTATATAAATTTTGTTTGGATAAGTGTTATTATAGAATTGATGAATATTTAAATTAACTTGTTTAAACTAATAAATAATAATGAATAATGATTATAATATTTTGTAAATCTTAGATATAAATTAATTAATGTTAAGTATATGATTATAATGCATGGTTATATTGTTCAAAATTTTTATATACTATACTTAGTTATAGTACCTAGTTAATAAGGAAAGTTTGCATGCTTCATTAAGTAAAATGTACGCACTTAAAATTACTTACAGACCAACTATGTTTACCACTACATTTTGCAAATAAATATATCTTTATCTTTAATATGCCTTATGCTGTAGACCAGATTTAACATATTTTTTAAGTCTAGGAAATGGTAAATCCAGTGCTTCCCTTGGCAACTTATTGTAGAACTGTATACACTGTCCTAGAAAAGATTTCCCTACTCTCTTAATACGAGATCTAGTTATTGCTATTTTGTGATTATTTCTAGCACTTTGTATTTTATGAAAGGTTTCTAAATTTTTTAGAGCATATAATATGCAGTCGTATATGTATTGTGATGCCATTGTTAGTATATTTATTTCTCTGAAACGTTCTCTTAATGAAACATGTGACCCTAACTTATATATATTCCGCACTGCTCTTTTTTGCAATACAAAAATTGTTTGTATATCGGCAGCTTTACCCCAGACTAGAACTGCGTATGACATTAGGCTGTGAAAGTAGCTTGAAAGCTGTGAAAGTGTATTGAGCACAGATATTTGTTCCTGAGTCATGAATGTTTTTTTATGTATTTAAGTATTTGTATATTATATATATCGTTGTCTGAGTAAGTGAATACCCACAACACAAGCCTTCTTGGCTTACCGTGGGACTTAGTCAATTTGTGTAAGAATGTCCCTATGATATTTATTATTAAATATTTATTATTTATATATCTTTTCTAGCCCACGTTTCAAAAATAATTACACGCCTCTGAACTTTGGCCTGTCATGATGTTTGTATACACTCGACCGTACAGTCGCCATCAGATATATTGGAGCGGCTGAAGTGCTCAAAAATATCTGAACACCAACTCTAGCGCCTTGAAAATATAGGCGTGTTCAGATATTTTTGAGCACCTTGGCTGCTCCGATGTATCTGATGTCGACTGTTCCTATTCAATCAACATTTAATAACAACTTTTAAACGAAATTAAACGCCAACTTTTTAAATTAATTTTGGCAGACAACTTTGCACGATACCTATAATCTGCGACATCAACATTGAAAATAAAATATCCTGTATACTACATAAAGATTTAAATAATAACCATAATTAGCAATCGACTCTTCTACTTAGGTGTACAAGAAACTATATTTTCAGTAATGAGTTGGTTCCTCATTCATAAGACAGGTTATTAGTGTGTGATGACTGCTGAAGTGAATTTACTAAGAAAACTCGAATATGAGTCAGAAACCAATCACGAAGTGCTTTCGTGAGGTGGCAATCTACTTAGGTACATTACTGCCGCCGTGCCCCGATAACGACTGAAATCTCGATGCCTCTCGATTAGGGGATGGAGGTGCGAAGTCGACGCGATTAGTGAATCTCCTGCCTATTACTTTCGCATATGTTGGATGTTAGATTAGCAGGTAACATTTAATACTCGTACGTTATGTGTGTATTTAATAAAGAAATTCAACATTCGAGAATACATCACCCGTTCAAATAATTTAGATATTATGGGAATTAATGCAATAGGTCTGTAGTTATCTGAAACATGTTTATCGCCTTTTTAAAAACCGGTTTAATTATACAATCTTTAATTTTTCTGGAAAGCATCATTGAAAGATTAATGATGTGGCCGAGTGGTAAAGCCAGCACCTCCGCATTTTCGTTGATTACAGACGTTATAAGCTCGTCATAACCACATGATTTCGAGTTACGTAACGATTTTATGACCTTCGTTATTTCAAATTGGTCTGTTGGTTTTAAGTAGATGGTAGAGCTATTGTATTTGATGTTGTCTTTTTTAAAATTATCCTGTTTATTAGATTCATTTTCCTCGATGTTTAGAAATTGTTTGTTAAAAGCGTTCGTAATATCTTGTGGATTACTAAGCGTTTCTCCTTTAAAATTTATGTCACCTAGCGTTTGGTTGGGTTTATTTTTACCTAGTTTGGCGTTTATAATGTTCCAAGTTGCTTGGGCTACATTCCTGGCACAATTAATGAATTATAATGAACTAAAATAGGATGATTAAAGGATGACTCATGTAAGAACGGCCCGGGTCCGAGCCTGAGCGCGTCCGGCACTTCAGTTTTCTATAGAAAACATTATTGCACGTATTCACGTGCCTAAAGTTTGAAGAAACGTCACTTTTGTCGCTGACATATCTAACCCATATCGTATCTCCAGGAAATATTTGACATATCTTAAAGTTCGAATCGGGCCGTTTGTAGGTATTAATACCTACCCACTCACCTATAATTAGCTAAAGGCACACACAAAACGAAATAAGCGTCGCGGCACTCATTTAATTAATTAAAAAGACGCACTGGCTGTGCTCATTACAAAGAAAACAACCGTGGACGGTACTTTATGGAACGGAAACATAATACTCCATTATATGACGAATATTTTAAAAAACAGAGTTTAATTTTAAAACTGGGGAAAGATACCGGAGTGCAGTAATTTATGACATCATTACGGAGAATTAAATGAAAAATGTTCGCCATTACGACCACATGCAGTATCACCCTGGATGGTTACGGTTTATCGTCTGTCTTATCATGCATCTCTTTCGAACTTACGTAGTTAGAATGGTAACAGGCACGGTAACAGGATAAAGGAGCGGCCATCGTAAGCCTGGAATAGATATATATATATAATTATATACTGTGAATTGTTTCGTCGGAATTTGAGTGTTTTAATCAAACGTAATTTAATGGATGCTGTTGCTGTTATAATAAAATTCTCGTTTACATTTTTTGCCGTGTTGGTCATAAGATCATAGCTAAATGTCCCCCATTTTATGTAGCTATAACCTACATTTGTATTTACAGTTTGCCCGAGTTTCACTCTACATAATATGTACACATAATGTCAGACAATACATTTTAAGTAGGTATATAAATGGCGGGATCGATGGGGTGTTCTTAGTAATCAGGGAAACAGGGAAACGCTTGCGCGTTCTATGTCGACGCCACCGCTATCTAGGGAACAGATTGCATACTAATGTCTTATACATGCTATGAAACTGGGAAAGACTAACGCTTGCGTGATCTAACTCGACGCTAACGCCATCTAGCGAGCAATTGGGTAAACTTTCCGTGTTGAAAGTGGTGTCATGTTACAGGTATTTTATATTTAATCTTTTTTTTATATACTACGTCGGTGGCAAACAGGCATACGGCCCACCTGATGGTAAGCAGTCTCCGTGCCTATGTACGCCTGCAACTCCAGAGTTACATGCGCGTTTTTTATTTTATTTTTTTACCGACCCTAACACCCCTCCCTCCCCTCGTTGAGCTCTGGCAACCTTACTCACCGGCAGGAACACAACACTATGAGTAGGGTCTAGTGTTATTTGGCTGCGGTTTTCTGTAAGGTGGAGGTACTTCCCCAGTACTCTATATCTATACACTTAAGCGACACTTGCATGTGTGATGACCCTACACTAGCGTCTCACGAGCGTCGGCGTCTAGTCAACCTTATGGCTGCTGCTTCACGCAACGTTGGCGTAACTGCGCAGCGACGCTATTTTCCATAGCGCTGACTGTATCTTAAGGTATTAAAGTAAAAGTAGACAAAATCTACCCTTAAATGGCTCCTTAGGCCGGTTGAGGGTAGGTGAAAACATTACATGATCAAATAATGTAGATTAAAGTCAGATCGTTCAGTGACAGATCCAGGCGGTTTTGTATTTGTTTGGTTAACCATTAAAATAAAAAATTGAATGTTAGATAGTATTTAAGTTTTATAGTACCTAACTGGTAGTATTTTTCAGATTTTGAATAATTTAGAATAATCGCTTTTACAAATGTTTATTGTTTTCTTACTTAGTTTTTGGATCCTTTTGTAGGTTGAGCGTTGTTCTATAAGCTGCAGTGCTGCTGACTGAACTGTATAGCCACATCACAAATAAACGGGCCAATTCGAATTTACACTGACATCTAAATGATATCATTCAGTTATCGTGCATTTCACTCATCTTATCCGCACATATATTGTCGCCAGCGGGACGCACGATAACTAAATGACACGTTCGAATTGGCCTGAAAGTTCTGAACAGCCACATGCAGGTATTGCACATGCAACAGCTGCGACAGTAAACGCGGTAAATCACGTACGTCTTGGGCCATAACTCACAAATTTCACCGATTGTGGAATATTAAAATTCTTTTCAGGGTACACTAGCTACAGAGATATTTGACTCCTCTGCATATAAACCATTGCTGCAAAAAATCATTCACCAAGACTGTTTCATATTTATGAATTAAATTTTTTGACATGAAATAAAATTATGGGCCGACCCCAGATAACGGGACAAGGCAAAGAAGAAGAAGACTGACATTATTCAGATATCGTTGTGATACCAAATGTACGTTCGAATTGGTCTCTAAGACAACTCCGGTAATTAATATCTACAACAGTCCGAAAACCAGTATGGTTTCATAACAGGGAAATCAACAACAGACACGACGCTCAAGACAGATCAAGGATTCTGTTGGAAAAATGCAGAGAAATGAAGAAAATCGTGCACCTGGTCTTTATATACCTTGAAAAGGCATTCGATCGAGTACTCCGATGGCTGATCACTGTAATCTTTGCTTTAATAATACTCACTTACTTCAATATATTATGTCAACATCATCGCAGTAGCAAAACGTACGTAAAACCTTAGTAATTAAAGGTTAAGAGCCGAGCAGGAATAAGTGAAAATTTTCTAGTAAGGGTACACCAAGGGTCGGCTCTAAGTCCACTTGTTTTTAACCTTGTCATGGAACTCGTCACCGCGATTATACAGGAGGAGCCGCCTTGGGAGTTACATTACGCTGAATACTGCTGGATAGTACATACGACAGAAACGAAGACGAGATAGGCTGGAATCTTAAGGACCTAATGAGGAGGCCTAAAGAGGATATAACCAGACAAGTCCTTAACATATATACCGGTCCGAGGCAGTGCCGCAGCTCCTCCCGCGCCCGTCTGACTGCGACTTGAAGAAAGCCCAAGTAAAATTACTCGACGACTCAAAACGACGATCCTAAGAGAAATGGGATAAGGCTAAGCAGAGAGAGATTAATTACCTTCGTAGATATGAAGTTTACATTGTATATTTATATATTTTAGTTTCAACCCGAACTTGCTCGGTCAATAAACTAGTAACAAAATATAGTAGCGGATTGTAACCGGATTAATAAATGGACGAATTTTTGATCCTCTAGCCATTCGATCAAAAATAATTGAAACATATCTCGTAACACTGAAAACTATGAATATCTAATTTTATTTCAACCTATATAAAGTATAAAATATAATACTATGATATAATTATATTATTATATTATATTATAAAAAGACATTCTGATAAAAAATTATAACTAGAAATAAGCCCTATGTCCCGTTCCGACTGTCACCTGATCCAATTCCAAATGTGCCAAAAATGCTAGCGGCATTGCCGCGTTGCACAGCTAGCGATATTTGCTGAACCAGGAAAGAGCCGGCACGGGGGTCGCTGCCCCTATCTCTCAAACGTCGCCCCAAAGTACTAATAAGTTTTTTGGCCTCCACACACCAAGGCCCCGCAGTTTCTATTGCGACCGGAACAAAGTCGTACGCTGGTACCAAGTTTGCGTATTTATTATATTTTAATTTCGCAGCACTCTCGGCGGCCGCGCCTGCTAATTTGCTAGTATGGGTGATGTGGGAGGGGGCAAAGGTGCTAACGCAAGTGGCGTCCCAAATCAGGCTGCGGCCTTTTGCCCAAGGTACCAGCGTAAGGCCGTCCGGTCGCTTACCGTCTGTGCGGCTTAAGCCCTGCGGCTCCAGGATACATGGTATATTGGCCGAGACCATGGCACGACGGATCAGCTCGTTGATGGCGTTATGTCTTGGTATTCGCCCCGCACATCGCAAGCAGCTTAAGCCGTGGTGCCCATTAGCCTCGACCATCGTCCCGCAGATGCAGCGATGGGTTTCGCATACCTTGCATCCTAGTCTTAAGGCCACTCCGACTCTTAATGTGTCATCGTCTAAAAAGGTACCCAATTGCGGAGAAGGTAGTGCGTGCAGCCAGGCCCCCGACTCGGGTTGCCTAACGGCTTTTAGTCTGGCCACATCTTCTACTTGTGGAGCGCTGTTCAATAGGCTGAAATAAGTGCGCTCACACAAGGTGTTGTCCCAAGGTCTTTGCAGATCGGGGTTGTCCGGGCGTACGGCTCCAGAACAGCGGGTCGTCCACTCAGCTAAGGCCTCCTCTACGAATGGAAGACAGATTTTGCCACCATTAAAAGATAATATTTTAGTGACAAGTCCTGTCGACGCATGAGAGGAAGCAAGGAATGCTACAACTCCAACATCGTTCATGCTACGGATTCCTAAACCCCCATAGCGGATAGGAAGCGTTGCCTGGCTCCATTGTGCTTCATGCAATTGGACGTTTAGGATGTTTTCAAGACCTTCTTTGAGTGTGGAATCATACTCTTGAACATCCTGCTTAAACATCCACGTTGGCGCCGTCCGTAGAGTGTAAGTTACTCGCGGCATAGTGAAGCAATTGCGTAACAATATTAGAGATACGTGCGCTGAAAGGTGCTTTAGGCGCTCGTAAGAGGATCTTAATGCCGAAGTCTTTTCCTGGAGCACCGATCTCACCCCTTCTGGAAAAATCGGTGCACCAAGGAGGCAAAAGGATGATTTATCTAGGACCTTAATGCCTGGAAGTAAAGGTTCGAAATTGGAGACGGAGTTCATCGCAGCGGTACTGCAGGCAAACAACTCGCACTTCGCTGGGTTTATTTCCAGGCCAATAGATTGCAGGGCTGGCAGAAGTCTGCCGACGTCGTTGAGAACAACATCAGAATCACCTCCTATAGTGCCATCGTCTAAATACCAGACATTCAGAGGTGATTCTAATGTTGTGATCAGGCTTTGTATAGCTAGGCAAAACACAAGGGGGCCCAATGGATCACCTTGCTGAGCGCCGACCTGTGACGAGATGGTATTGTTATCGTAAAAAAGGTTGCTCGGAGCCGAGTAGCATTGGAAAAGAAATGGGTACAGAACGGGGGTATGGTTTTTCACTTGCTGTAAAATCGCATCTCTTTCAACGGAATTAA
Organism: Cydia pomonella; assembly: GCF_033807575.1. Lineage (NCBI taxonomy): Eukaryota > Metazoa > Arthropoda > Insecta > Lepidoptera > Tortricidae > Cydia > Cydia pomonella. The sequence continues at coordinate 15,951,798 of NC_084717.1, read as the reverse complement.
AAGCATTTTTGATGTCCAGCTTTATAATCACAACGTTATTATTCTCGTGTGACATTGAAAAATGCCTCGTTGCGTGGATTGCCGCCTCGCAGCCTAATGGTGTGCCGAAGCCCATCTGGACAGGCTGAAGAAAACCTGCCATCTCGTCTCTCACTGACCGACAGCCCAATTTGGCTACGAGCCGTCTTAGAGTTGTACCTATAGCAATTGGTCTAATTCCTCCGTCTTTTTTCGTTAATGCACACAAAGACGCTCCGTAAAGGTAGGGACAAACTTGGGGATTGAGCATACCGCGTAAGAGGAAGTTGCAAAGTTTAGTCAGTGATTCAAGGAGTCTGGTTCCATTATCTCCTGCATTGGGAGACACGAGTTCTTTTAGATGCTGAGGGCGAAGACCATCCAATCCTGACGCAGAGCCGTTATAAAATGAGCCAATTGCATTGGCCACGTCTGAAGCTGAAACCGTAAGAAATTGGTTTGACTGATCGGGTTCAGGCGGGTAGGTGAGTTGCCTAGAAGGCGAAGGATGCTTGTCCCTCAATGCGTTTAATGTTTCAGCATTCGACTCGGCAAGTGATGAATCTGACAATAGTATACGAACTGCGCCTCTTAGGTCTCCGTCGTGGACTTTAGCCTCAATTGTGTGGTAAAGAGAGCGAGGTTTTTGATTCAGCGGATCAGGAAAATAGACGTTTAATTCGTCAATATTTTCTTTCACTTTCGAGGTTAATGATTGGCCCGTGCCACCGTCAGGAACCCTAAGTGCCGTAAAGGAGAACGAAAGGAGTGCAAACCAATCATCTACCTCGTTCGAGCGTAAGCAAGCCTCAATTAAAGTAGACAACTTGCCTGCGGCGAGGGTTCTTGCTCCCTTTGGGATGTGTTTTAGGACACGCACATTCTTTTTTAGCTCGGGAAGTCTTTGTAGACCGCTGTCATTGGAGCTGAGGCCCATACCCTGGTGAACAGCGGCGGGCGGCACAGTTACGGTGGTTTGTTTGCCGTGAACACGGCTAATGTGGATATTAAGGCCATGTTGTCCTTTAAACTGGCGGGCTTGGGGGCAATGTGGGCAATAGGTTGGAACTGCCTCGATAGTCGCAGGCATTGCGTTGGGGGTGGCGTCTGAGGCATTGTGTGTAAGTGGCATAAAGAAGTTAACCTTAAAGAAATTAATGGATAATATTACAATAATTATACAAGTAAATGTAAAAACAACACAGAATTCACTACAAACTATGACAGTCATACACAAATTGGCTGCTCACAGCACAGGTCGCACTATAATGTTACGGCTTACCGCGGTTACTCTTTTTAGTTGCTTTTCGGCAGGAACAAGAGGCTCCGTAGATCTTTGACTTGCTTAGTCAATGTTCAGTATTAACATGGTGTAGTTTACTCGGGGCGAAAAAACGGGTGGGTTGCTAAATCGTATCACTGGCACTAGCAAAACTTGCGGATAATCGGCACAAATGGAAATTAAAACAATCAATCTTCGAAAGTATGAACATTCCTGTATTTCTTGTTTACATCTCTTTGACGGTAGCTGTCATGCTCTTGTAGGGGGCTGCGTATTGGAAGTGGCTTCCACGGAGAACTTTTATTTATTGTAGATTGTCTATTAACTTAATAAGACGACACTGAATGGAAAAATATACCAGTGATAGATATTTACGTAGCTTTAACTTGAATAAAATTAATTTATGATTTTAGGATGTGTTTTCCTGTCAATTGGCGAATATTCGTTTGTCTTTTTCTGTCATTTTGACTAACTAACTGATTGTAAAGTTTTATGAATAAGGAGGTTAAAGTAGTATAATAATGGTGTTGTAAAAAGAGCGCGTGACCTATTTTTCTCGCGCCAATGTTTATCATATCCAAAAGTGTCACGCACACCTCATTAAATGCAACCCCATAAAACTTTTAAACTTTTTCGGTGTTGATCATTATGAAATTAAGAGTTATTCTGAAGAATTGTCTGTGGAGTATCTTCCAGCTTTTCCTATCTTCCGCCAGCTCTTTGATATTTTGATACGGTATTTTGGACAAAATTATGTACTTCAATTACTCATGACGCTTTAGAGGATATTTGGCGTTCAAATGTTAAATAAGTTACATTATTTAAACGGTATGACACCTTCCTGTATCATTGTACAAATTTTTCAACGAGTAGCTTTAATCTTTAAAACTGATATGTAGGTCATAGTGACAAACACGTTTTAAGTACTTCGATATAGGAGTTATTGATCTATTTTCAAGTTCAGTATGGCCTGATATAGAAGTTTTTTATTGGTGAAAATCCAATCTAATTATTAAATTTGATTGGATTTTCACCAATAAAAAACTTCTATATCAGGCCATACTGAACTTGAAAATAGATCAATAACTCCTATATCGAAGTACTTAAAACGTGTTTGTCACTATGACCTACATATCAGTTTTAAAGATTAAAGCTACTCGTTGAAAAATTTGTACAATGATACAGGAAGGTGTCATACCGTTTAAATAATGTAACTTATTTAACATTTGAACGCCAAATATCCTCTAAAGCGTCATGAGTAATTGAAGTACATAATTTTGTCCAAAATACCGTATCAAAATATCAAAGAGCTGGCGGAAGATAGGAAAAGCTGGAAGATACTCCACAGACAATTCTTCAGAATAACTCTTAATTTCATAATGATCAACACCGAAAAAGTTTAAAAGTTTTATGGGGTTGCATTTAATGAGGTGTGCGTGACACTTTTGGATATGATAAACATTGGCGCGAGAAAAATAGGTCACGCGCTCTTTTTACAACACCATTATTATACTACTTTAACCTCCTTATTCATAAAACTTTACAATCAGTTAGTTAGTCAAAATGACAGAAAAAGACAAACGAATATTCGCCAATTGTGGCTTGTAGCACTTGCAGCGAATAACTCCAGTTATGTACAACACCTACTTACATAATTTTACTGTACAATTTAATGAATTGTTCATTATTGAAAATAATTTTCATCATTATCGGTTGGACTGCGTTTGAAATATAGTTCGTGTCATCCACGATGACGCGCAGATTTGTCATATCTAACCTCTAATAACATGTAACTACGAGTCAAGGCATGCGTTTTCGTGGATAACACGATGTGTTTTTTTTTTCTTCCTCGCGTTTTCCCGGCATTTTGCCACGGCTCATGGGAGCCTGGGGTCCGCTTGACAACGCTTGGCACTAGTTTTTACGAAAGCGACTGCCATCTGACCTTCCAACCCAGAGGGTAAACTAGGCCTTGTTGGGATTAGTCCGGTTTCCTCACGATGTTTTCCTTTACCGAAAAGCGACTGGTAAATATCAAATAATATTTCGTACATAAGTTCCGAAAAACTCATTGGTACGAGCCAGGATTTGAACCCGCGACCTCCGGACTGCAAGTCGCACGCTCTTATCGCCAGGCCACCAGCGCTTCTATATTGCATAAAATATGCCTTAAGCACCGCAAAGACATTTTGTTTGTAATTTTAGAACTTTTATCTGTACAGTATTCCATTAGATGCTTTTTATACCCTATGTTGTTACGGAACCCTCTATTATGCATGTGACGAAATGCACTTCGCTGGTTTTCTCTTCCATAAGTAGCTATAAATATTGGACCTCTTTTAATATTAATACAAAGAACAATTATTTACCATTCAAGATTGTAGATACGTAGTCATTCTATATGTTATTACAAAAAATAATATCGAAGCAAAATTATATTTCTATAGTTATATAGAGAAGACATCAGTGGGGTCCCAACCCAATTTACTTTCTATGGCTTTAGTCACCCTTCTGAGATGAAATTACAACTGATAGAAACTTGCCCGCCTTATCTGTTCGAAGAAAACTACTTTTATGCTGTTAAGATTACTTTATTGAGGCTTTATTTCTTTTCTACGGGGACATGACGTGGATGGACGTATGTTGGGAATGAAAGGTTTGTTTTATACATCAAATGTTGATCCCTGTGACAGTTCTACCAATTTCCATTCAGTTGGGATTAATTTAAGAAATAATTCAAGTAATATGTTTTTTTTTGCGTATGTTTATTACGTAAATGTTATGTTTTAAGTGCCACTTACACCATCCCACTAAATTAACCGGTTAAACCTGGAGGTACCATGGTTACCAGCACAATTTGACACAGGGTCAACGGTTTAACCGGTTAACAAAGGTTAGTGAGTACAAGTGGCGCTAAATATATATGTCGTATATATAAAATATAAGCCAATGACAGCATAACAGTGGTGAATGAATTACGGTTAGTTGCACTAAACTTAAATCGACCGTATTGTTTTCGAGTTCTCAATATTTCGAAGCATACCCCGGTCCGTGTCCTGGTCGACTTAAGTCTAGCTTTATCATGATAATATTTCACTAGGAAATCTGCTAAAGATTTTAGCGTAGCTTTCCGTGGAAAAAAATATACACTCCGATTTTAGAAACTTTCAGAAAAATCTACTAGTAATAAGTAACTAAAAATACTTTTCCCAATAAATGTATGGATTTTACAAGCAGGCTTTGAATGCGATATACATATGTTACCAAAAACCTGCACTATTAATTGCATTTTGTAATAAAAAACTCAGCTCCGGTCGCATTCAATAAATCATGCAAGCTTCGATGCTTTGGCAGAAATATAGTTCACATTTTGATCTAGTGCGTAGTGGCCGAGTGTAATATTTTCGTTTTTGTAAGCCTTTAAAAGGGTGCATTTATTTGCTTTAATATTTACGGACATGCTGCAGATTATATTTTCTGTACTTGCAATAATTTTAAGAATGATGTTTATTTCAGATCTCTTGCTTTGGGGGTCATTGTTTTTCTAAAGTTTGCAGAAAGAGATACGTTTTTCACTGAGCATTTTACTTAAGAATTACGATTTTTTTGGATAAGCAATCGAAATATGGTTTTAAATGGATTTTTTATACAAATTCCATCTGATATTTAACGCCCCATTCCATAATTAATTGAAAGTACCTACCCTCAAGAAATGCTAGAAAAATTATACTATACTTAGTCATGTAAAAAAAATCATATGTACTTATTTATTTTACTTTCCACGTATTCGAAATGAAAAGATTTTTGTACTTCATTTTAAATAAAAATATCCGAAAATCGCTTTTATAATACTAACAGCCCTTAAGGTGATAGATTATTAAGCAAAGTAATATGTAAAATAGTTATTTGTTTTACAAGGGGGCAAAGTTGTTTAACCTCTCTTGCTACGGCTCGCGAAAGATCCCAAAATTAAACCCCGAGCGTAGCGAATGGTTTGTGAAGTGGAACCTTGAGCGTTGCGAGGGTTTCAAGGCACGAGGGTTGAACAAACTTTGCCTCCGAGTGAAGCACAAAAATTTTACACCATATCAATGCATAAAAAATCAAAAAATACCCAAATCAAATCCAAATGAGCGTAATAAAAAAAATATCATTAACATGGTCATTAAAAATCAATTCTACCAGTTAACATAAATAAATAGCCCAAAATTTGCATGGATTGCTATGCCTCACATGTGGAGAAAATGCAAATTTCTCATCAAACCCAAATTTTAATTTCTTATCGTAAAATGATATTAAAAAACGTACTTGACAGGAAAATGCTCGTAGAAACGTACCACTTTCTGCACTCTTCATAGAACAACAATGACCCACTTTCAAAGCATGTGAGAAATGAATTATACATTTAGGTATAGCTATTCTCATTATAGCTACCCGCGTCTGTTGTCAAATGTCTTTCCGCATAAAAAAGTTTAAAGTTTCCGCCCGAACATTCACGAGAGATCCACAAAGCGTTTTCTCGTCGCGTCGCTCTCAGGTAGTCCGGGTCATTTTTCTTTGTTGTGAAAAGCGTCATGAAAAGCTAGCTTCGCCCAGTTGAATACGACGTACGCCTCTTGGAAATTTCTTAGACTTTACACCTTTTTAAGGCAATACATATTTCCTTTGAGTCAACCATGCTCAGTTTCACCAGCTTTTAATTTTTTCAACAGGTTGCTATGCTTCTGGGCCTCTTTCAGTACCTTAAAACGACAGTATGATTTGATAAAAAAACACAAGTGTTTTTTTTTTTAATAATAAAGCAAATATCTACTTTTTATATCGGCTAGCCAAGTGTTTAAGGGGTCCACTGATTAACAGTCGTTCGAACAGTTGTTCGGAACTGTCAACTGTTGTTCTGACAGACCGATACCATGCGGCGGACTGTTAATCAGAGACTTTAGATTTGATACGAAATGTCTTCTGTAGGTAATATTTATTTAATTAGCACTGGGCACAAAATTTTAACATGATCGGACTTTATGTACCTATATGTTGATAAAATACTCCTTTTCGTATCATTTCGAGACTTAAATCAAAGAGAATTGAGTATAGAGGCATATTGTCAAAGTAAACTTTGTAGTCAACTACGTTTATTCTCTTTCGACACAGGACTAGAATGATATATTATGGCTATTTGACCCATGTTTTTCCACATATGTATTTTCGTAAGTGTTAAATATCAAACGGTGTCGCCATCTACTTGAGTAGATATAGGCCAAATGTCTCGTATTGCCATCTATTCGAGCATACATTTTTCTTGATTTTTAGAGGCACATTTTTTTTAGACTTTATTTATCTTATACGGAGTTATATATATCTTTGCTTAAATTAACAGAAAAGATGAAAGGCATTCTGTATAAAAAACTTACTCGTTTTATTCTAGTGTTTAATAAGTATTCTCCAAAGCACGTTACGTAGTCATACGTAACGTTTATTTTAACGACTTTACACAACAACGAACGGTGTTGGAACGTTCTAGCAAAAATGTTGAAGAAACGAGCAATTTATATTTAAGAGTCCGGAAGCCGAGTAAACAGCGACTGAGTCAAATTGAATATACATCTAAGCTCCGTAGTACACTGGCGTTTTTTCGATGGTTACGTGGGTCAATCTTAATATTTAGTATCTTGATGATAGCACCTATAGAGGAGTCGTGCGCGTTGGAGAGGGTCTGCCATCTTGTGGCCTGAATCGGAAATATAAACATGTACATGCTGACATCTACCCTTCTCGTATGCTTTCTTGTGCATACTGTGCATAGTATGTTCAATCATCGTGTGGGTTACATCGGAAGCATAAATTTCACATTTACGCCTCGCGGCAAAAATCCCATGGCTCCTGCCGAAACCGCGAAAACCGAAATTCCAAAATTGCGGGGATCTTTCTCTTTTAGTCTCATTAAAACGTAATTAGAGTGACAGAAAAAAATGCCCGCAATTGACGGATTTCCATTTCCGCGGTTATAACCCTGTGCTACCCCCTACAGTCCATGCCGCTCCCTATTGTTTGTTATCTCGCTTATTCCCGTCCAGTTGCAACGGAGTGACGGCTATGTGCTGTCTCGCTCATTAGCCGAAAGTCTTTCGGTCGTCTTCGCACGCGCTCGGCATTAGTTCGGTCTGATCACTCTGATCGCTTTGCTGTTAAAGTCACTCCTCGCTCCCGTTCCGTTTTGCGTGCTAAGAGCAGAATCATTAGGGAATAGTTCGGTCTAGTACAGCGGACGGAATTGCGTCTTTTTGACTATAATACATGTACTACACAAGCCTAGAAATTACTGCCTTCGGAAAAACGCTAGTGTGCCAAGGTGGACACCGATGTCAGGCAGTGTTTGCAGTTTAAATATCGCAATTGCATTTGTAGGCTAACTGAATAACATCTCTTAAGGATAACTGACGCTTTTAAATTAGGCTGACATTTTGTATTTTATGTAAGAGATATAGAAATGTCTGTACGAAAAGTACGCTCTTAAATATTTGATGACATAACGTACTACAAGTACATTCTTATCCATATCATTATTTTGACATCCAAAACAGATGGCGCTCTACTGCACACACACGCGTACGCGCACGCGCACGCGCACGCGCACGCGCACGCACACGCACACACACACAAAGGAAATAGTTTGAAAGTTAAACGACAATTGTCCGCATTTATATCGTGGTGACATTGAGTTTCATTCAATATTCGTCCAATCAATATTACAATACAACAAACCAATAATCCTATACTAATCTACATAAACCTACATTATTGACTGAAAAATATATATATAAATATATTAACAATGTCAAATAAATAAATAAATGAATCAATTTTATGAATAAATATTTAAAATAAATTAAGATGTTTAATTTCATCTATTCTTAAACCGATTTTCTTAAAGAAACGAAAACGAAGAACTAATCTTGGACTTAAAAGTAAACTTATTCAGCTATTAAACAGTAATCCACTAAACCGCAATTCCAGAAAACAAAGTTGATAAAAATTACTCCTTTGTCCTTTAAATCCAGCAAGTAAATTCAATTTAGAAACACCCCCGAGTTCTCTTAGAAAAACAACCCGCAAACCGAAAACTACTTAACAGCTGATTCTGTTTAAACAATTTGATATGGTTTTCATCTGTAAAGCAGAGACGCTTTTCATATGGGTGCACTACATTTTTTATAAATACTTTTCATATTATTACAAGTACAAAGCCTGCACCTAACAAAAGTCTCTTTTTGACCAAGTGGTTGACTGGTAGAGAATGCCTTAAGTCATTAATACCACCATTTGTACTTAATATTTTATGTGCAATAAAGTATTAATAAATAAATATCATAGTTTGATATAACGTCATTTTCAAGAACGTAAAAGCGGTGGTGGCCGAGTGGATATGACGTCCGACTTTCAATCCGGAGGTCGCGGGTTCAAATCCTGGCTCGTACCAATGAGTTTTTTCGGAACTTATGTACGAAATATCATTTGATATTTACCACTAGCTTTTCGGTGAAGGAAAACATCGTGAGGAAACCTGCATACATCTGCGAGGAAATTCAAAGGTGTATGTGAAGTCCCCAATCCGCATTGGGCTAGCGTGGGGACTATAGCCCGAGCCCTCTCGCGCATGAGAGGAGGCCTTTGCCCAGCTGTGGGACGTATATAGGCTCAATTATTATTTTATTATTATTATTATTTCAAGAACGTAAGAAAAGGCATACTACTATATTACCAATCAACGACATAGATGGAACAGAATCGGCCACCTAGTCCGCATGTATTTGGGGATCCACTTAAAACGTCGTTAAAACTTGGCCGAGGAATTTTATTTGAAAGACAAAGGTTTAATTTGATTGAAGTTGCTGCACTTCCTCGGGGATTTGTGCATTAATAGGAATCTTGTTTTAACTTTGGGACAGCGACAAAGTTTTGGTGATTTGAACGGTAATAATAGTTATTTGTTTTACAAGGTGCAAAGTTTTAGTTCGTGCTAATATTGATACTCGAGCAAGCGAGAGATTCCAAAATTGAATCACGAGCGTAGTGGTTCGAAAAATGGAACCCGGGAACATCGCGAGGGTTTCAAGGCACAAGGGTTAAACAAATTTTGCCACTGAATGAAACAAGAATTTTCACCACACCAACGCGACGAAAATACTTACTGTAAAATATCAATCAAAATCAAACCATTATTAACTAGTGCAAAAATAAACTCACCTATACTTACATGCATTACATATCCGTCAGGTGACAAGCAAAGCTAATTACCACCACAAGTTCATAGCTGCTGATTTGGGTGTACAACTGTACGTGTTGCCTGAAATAAAACTTTATTTATTTATTTTATTTTATTTATTTTATAGCCATAATAAACCGTATTACAACCAAAATAAGGTTGATTTTTGTTTATTTTTCAGTTATTAATGAGTTTGTTTGTCACCTGACGATAATAATATTATGTACATAAAAATAGAAAAAAGCTTTAATGCAACTTAAGTACCTAATTAAAAATTATTCAGTAAAATTATAAAAATATGTCTCATAGTCATAAAACAGTAGGAGTAGTTCATTTGTAAAATGCTAGCTAGTCCATGAAATAATTAATATAGCTTTTAGTGATACTCAATGAATTTATTATTGTTGTTCAGTAGTAAATCATACAATGTGACATGTAATCCCAGTAATCCTAGTAACAATAGAACACGCAAAGTGCATCAGCAATTTATAATATTGAATATTCATCGCAATATTATTTCGAATAAATTTACTTGGCATTGTTCCCTGTAATCTGGTACTGTATTTACTGAACGTTATTGAACTATTGAACCATATCAAAGTGCATGTTTGAATGTTTGATTTTCCATAAATATTTGTGTATACTCGTATTTCACTAAATTTGATGTCAATAAAATATGCTGTCTTTTTACATACTTTTATTTAGCTTCACTGCGTATAGGCCCACACACCCACACACACAGCCACAGATACAGACACATAGAGAGAGACACACACACACACTCGCACACACAAACACAAACGCACACGCACACACATACATATCACAAGCACGCACGCACCTACTAGAAGATCCTAACCATTGTAAATTAACGTTTATTTTTAAATAGAAATAAATATTTTTTATTTTTCATTACAGTGTGTCATGAGCTCATGAGCGAATTTTTCACTAAAGCGCCGAAATTTTGAAACTTAATAGAATAGAATAACTTTATTTGCATAGAATAAGTACATATTTCGTGTCCAAAGGTGTAATTTTGACAATTTGTTGCTTATATAATAATGCTAGCATGGAAAAACTTTACACCATTTCAATTTTAATTAATATTGAATAACAATTTTAATCATTAATTTTATTTTACTCCTGGATGTTTTCGTACCTAGAGAAAATCTTTGAGGCAATAATATTTTTTCCAATAAATAAAAAACAAGACTTCTTTTAAATTTATGAATAGGTAGCTCCCTCATGCGCTGCGGTTGCTTGTTATACACTTTAATGCACATTGCAAAACACTGTCCGTTATATAATGAAGTCTTGGGTATACTATCATGTACAAGACGACCTTCATTTCTCGTGCAATAAATATAAGAGCCTCGGTAGAGAGTATAATTAGACGTAGAAACTCTAGGTCTATAGGGTCCCAGCGCGCACAAGTTTTTTGCAGAAATCGTGAAACGTCTGGTTGACGTAACTGGTGACCCAAGAAGAGCTGGGGACTTCCTCGCATAACGTATCAGTATTGCGATACAACGAGGAAGCCAGCATTCTTGGTACAATGCCTCAAGGGCCTTTTTTAGATTTAAACTAGTTATACCTATAGTAATCCTCTGTACTTATATATACATTATGTATATTGTTATTGTAAATAAATACTTGCTTTCAGGGGTAATTGCTATTTTGCGTTTTACACATGAAAGCTGTGCGTAATATAATGACAACAAATTCGGTCAACTACTTGTGTCCCTCCCCTCTTCAACTGTTTCCATATAAAACAAACGTCCATCTACTAAAGGGTTACACGTGGAAGCAACTCACCAGCAACTTAATATTTTGCTTAACTGGGCAACTTAACGTTAAAGCTGTACGTTAAAGGATGGAAACAATTTCGGTAAACTACTTGCGTCCAGCCCCTCTTCTACTGTTTCCATATAAAACAAATGCCACTCTACTAAAGGGTTACACGCACAAGAAACTCGCCAGCAACTTTATATTTTGCTTGAATGGGAAACTTAACGTTAAAGCTGTAGGTACGTTAAAGAATGTAAAACAATTTAGGTAAACTACTTGCGTCCGTCTCCTCTTCAACTGTTGCCATATAAAACAAACGCTAATGTACTAAAGTGCTACATGCACAAGCAACTCGCCAGCAACTTTATATTTTGCTTGACTGGGTAACTTAACGTTAAAGCTGTGCGTAAAATAATGTAAAACAAATTCGGCAAACTACTTGCGTCACTTCCCTCTTCAACTGTTTCCAAATAAAACAAACGCCTATCTACTAAAGGGGTACACGCGAAAGCAACTCGCTAGCAACTTTATATTTTGCTTGACTGCCCGCGAACCCGCCGGCAGCGGCAATCCCTAAACAATCAAACTGTAAGTCGATTTTGACCGACTTCTGTCGTTGTTGGCGGATCGACTTGTAGGTTGAGGTTGAGTTTAGTTTTGATTGTGTCGTATTATTATACAGATTGCTTTGGATTAAGATGTGTATGGAATTTCTCGCTCCTAACTCTTATAATAATCAAAAAATTGAATAAAGTTAAATGCACCTTCGTTTAACTAAGTCAAACTTTTTTCAATAGCTACGGTTAATATACAATGAATTGTGTAAAAAATTTAATGGACTTATGCACACATTTACACGAATGTTTGTAGTTGTTAATAAAATCAGGAGAATATAATATAATATACTTTAGGAGCCACAGAAAGTTAACAAGGAGATAAAAAATAGACGATTTAAGAAAATTTCGTTTTTGCGTAGTTGTTCATCATAACTAATTTTTTTAGTTTAGAATACTTAAGCAAGCTTAGTCACCTGCTGGTCATTAATAAAAAAAACCGGCCAAGAGCATGTCAGTGCTCAGTGTAGGGTTCAGTAGTTACCCGCTCGACAAAATAAGGTGGAAGTACTTGTGCTCGACGCTGCACTAGTACTCGACATGGGCACTTTATGTCAAAGTGACAAGGATTAAGTTCAAATGCAGAAAAATCTTCGTTGTTCAAATTTAACCTATATTTCCTTAAGCGTTTTGCTAAAAGTAAAACTATGCTGTTGATATGGATTTTGTAAGTTTTATTCCTGACTATAAGTAGCGTACACATTCATGTTTTTCATAAATAAAGAAATACCTGCATTATACTAATTAGACATAAACATGCAAATAAGAATAATTAAAAAATACTTGGAACCTGTCTCCGTAATTAAAATAACACTAACCTAAATTAATTTAAACGAGGAATACTAGCATGAAGCTCCCTTTACTATACGTTCCTACCTATAAATACACTGTAGAGGTTACTTACGATAACCAGCTTGTAACTTTCACTATCTCATATCTTAGCTACTGCTATACCGTAAAAATAAATTTTATCCCGTACGAAATAAGATTCACATTTGAAAGTGCCGCTCATGTCAAATAATCGAGTAAGGAGGTAATTAGTTGTGTCGTATACAGTGCACCGTTGGCAAGGGAATATTACAGACACTAATAAAGACAGCCTGTGGTATAATTGCAGGGGTGGTTTAATGGACTTTAAAGACGTGACGCTGCCTTTAATCTAGTGTTCAAAATGAGGGTGGCACGCTGCCCTCATTCTGAACAGTAATATGTATTTTCTCAAATGCAATAAAATGTTGACATAACTTACTTCAAATTATGTCCGGAAATACTATGTATCGAATGAATAAGATATGCAAAGGAATTTCATACAGCCTTACACACCTAGACTTGTAAAGCAAACTTTGTTTTTAAACGTCAAATTGTGACACAACGTCTTGGCATTCAACCATCAAATTATGGAAGGTAGAGGCAAGGAACAGAAACTTCTCAGGCAGAATTGTTGCAAAAGTGTCCAGCTGTCAGCTATAAATAATAGTTCCAAATCTCCCCAGAGTAGCGCTAGAGTAGTTAAGAACCTAAGCGTTTTTGACGGAGTGAAGTGCGCTGTCTTTGATTAGATTTTTTTCTCAAGTATTTTAGGTATTGCAGCGCCACCTATTTATGGTTTACTGTCGGACAATTTTGGTATATGGAGATTTTGTTCCTTGCCTCTACCTTCCATATATCAAATAGTAGTCAATTCGTAATTTGATTTTAGCTAGGTACCTACCGATAAAACAAATCACATGTACAACTTTTTTTCCTTTTTTTGCTGGCGGCATATCCCTATCTGGCCTCGCTACTCTCAACCGTCTATATCTATTTAATCTGCCTTCGTTTCCCGGCCTCTATACCGTAATGGACTATTTCATTACTATGGGTGTCATTCGGGATTTAGAAGCCAATTTACTTCAAGTAATATTTTGATGTCATTTTGATATCACTACTATGTACTGTACGAACGAAATGCACGCAACATAACTAAACTAAGAAATTAATAAGACGCCTAGGCTAATACTAAGATTTTAAACCCTTTTATGCCAAAAATGCCTTACATAATTTTGGAGAAGAGCTGATATTCTTCAAACTGCAAGATCGAGTTTTATCAAACATATTTCGCTAAAAACCACCGCAAGGAAACTCGCTTTCAAGTCTAATAAAACGCATCGAAATCGATTCATCCGCTTGAGAGCTACGTTGCCACAGGCAGACCTACAGACATTGGCATCAGACGTATAAAACTCCTCTTTTTGCGCCGGGGGTTCACATATACATAATTTTGATATCAGAACTTAAGTTCGAATTGGCCTAATGATCGTCACAATTTGTGAATAATGCGTGCTTATTGTGTGCAATGGCGGGATTTTCAGGGCTGTACATAATATACGGTCTGTTGTTACAGAAAATCGTGTAGAATTGTTTGATTTTTTGTTAGCTTTTAGGAAATAATATTGAGCGGTGATGGAGGGAGGCGCCCGACTTTCAAACCGAAGATCACGGGTTCGAACCACAGCTTTTACTTATTCAAGCCGTAACTCATTGGAGTTTCTTTGGAATGTATGAAATATTATTTGATATTACGTTTCCAGCGAAGGAAGTTTTACATGAAATACCTATTTGTACAAATAAAAAGAGATCATTCAAACGGCAACCTCTACCACAACGAGATAATGATGTTTACCTATTTATTAAATATGTACGGAGGATAATAATAGTCTGTGTGTGAGTCGAGCTAATGGGGTATTAGCCGCTGATAGCAGCACTTAACTTAAATGCCTCACATAATTATTAATACGCTGTTAACCCAAATTGTGGAGCTTATTTCAACGGACTCCTACCCTAAATAGTCGGTAGAGACCTAGAGACCCTGCCTACGAAGCAGGAGGTCCCGGGTGCGAATCCTGGTAAGGTCATTAATTTATGTTTATCACGAATATTTCTGTGGCCCTAGTGAAAAAGGGTACAAGTCTCTGGCAGCGCAGGTGTAAAGGGGTGTAAGTTCCACGTAACACTTATGCCCTTATACACCTAAACTGCCAGAGACTTGTACCCTTTTTCACTAGGGCCACAGATTTGTTCTTGAGTTATGCATGTTTTCCATCTATATAAGTATTTACTAAGAACTATGTATTATATATAGTTAAGACACATCTGCCGTATGCCAAGCGACATGAGGGCCAAGCCAACTACCGAGTGGACGCCAAACATAGTGCGGCGTCACGGCAGACCTAAAAGGAGGTGGCGGCACGATCTTGACGTCTTTCAGTAACATTGGCCAAATACTGCCATACACTGAGACGCGTGGAAGAAAGAGAGGGAGGCCTTTGCCCAGCAGTGGGATACAACAGGCTAACAAATAAATAAAAAATATGTATTATACGACCATATATCGTTATCTAGTAGGTACCCATAACACAAGCCTGTGGGACTAGGTCGATTTATGTAAGAATATCCTATAATATCTGGAGGTAGTTACTGGCCTAGTGGGTAGTGACCCTGCCTATGAAGCTGATGGTTCCGGGTTCGAATCCCGGTAAGGGCATTAATTTGTGTGATGAACACAGATACTTGTTCCTGAGTCATGGGTGTTTTCTATCTATATAAGTATGTTTATGGTCGCCTAAAACCCATAGCTATGCATCGTTTGGGACTAGGTCAATCTGTATATTTGTATATTTTAACTTAGTAAGGAACCCAGAATCAAAATTGATTTAAAGGTACAAGTCCAGATTAATGGTCATCCCGTTTCAATTTAGTCTTACCAACCTTCTATAACACGTTTATAAAGGAAAACTCCCTCGCCGTAGCTTGTCCAATGAGCGGTCGTGCTGAAACGATTCTATACACCCGACGCCACTCGCCCTATTAGTGATGTGATTCTTCTTGGAAACATTCCCTAAGAGCATAATCTCAGGAATATTATCCTGTTTGCTCCGATGTTTCCATATTACGACGAATGACTTTAACACCATTCAGTACCCCTAGTGTAACTTTGATCGACATCATAACGTGACGAACGCGTTTGCGTTAAGTCTCATTTTGTATAGGATTTTGAGGTTCCAAAACGTCCCGCTTGGCGCGCTCTTCCTAAATCCAATACAAAATGAGACTAAACGCAAACGCGTACGTCAAGTTTCAAAATCGAATTTAGTTACACTAGGGGTACAGAACGCTACGAAAATATAAATACTAAAATACATAAAATATATACAACTGGCTCCTCCGATGTTGCTTATGTCCATGGGCGGCTATGAACAGCTTCCCATCGTTTGCTGCCTATTACATAAAAAATAGCGTTTACAGAAAAATGGTAATTCAAGCTTGATGTTATAACTATAATAGCTGTTATAGTTATAGCTATACTTGTGATCGAACTCTGATTATTGTAGATAATTTATTCATAATCAACATTCACTGTAACATAGAAGTTAATTTTCAGGGATAATCTCATTAAATAATTGCCGTGGATCTCATTAAATAATGCACGCATGGAAAACCAAAATACTCCAAATTTCTTAAGTAGGGAGTCACAACTCATCTCTTTTTTGGTGCACGTGCCGCGAAAGCAGCTGTGAACTTCTGGCTTAAATGTGTCTGTAATAAAGGCCTGTGTACCCGTATTTGCACTATGGATCTAGAGGCCTGAATCCTGAATTTGAAAAAGATAAGCACATTTTTTTATACTACGTCACTGACAAACAAGCATACGGCCCGCCTGATGGTAAGCAGTCTCCGTAGCCTATGTACGCCTGCAACTCCAGAGGAGTTACATGCGCGTTGTCGACCCTAAACCCCTCACGTTCCATTCTCTATATTCCCAGTCACATAATTACGTTCCCAGGCTGTAATATTTCCAGTAGGATCCCATCACTACGCTCACCCATTAAGATCTCGACCTGATGATAACGCCTCAGCTTGATGCTTCTTACCTCGCTATTGTACAGAATAATCAAGATTCCAAGGAAATATGTAAGCTATTCGGTAATTTCAGTAAAACCTGCTATGAGGTTATGTAATACCGCCTTCCAGAGGTTAGATTAGAGTCAGACCAAAATAAGTTGGCAGCGATTTTGATAGCCCAGTGCAAGTGTTAAGTAAACGTGTTAATTTCATAAAAGTTTGACGTTTGAAATAACACTTAATAATACTTGCATTGCCGGGGCTGTCAAAATCGCTGCCAAGTTATCTTGGTCTGACTCTAAGATACCGATAACTAAAGAAAAGATGCGTAGCACGAGGAATTTCGTACATTAACCCGCTTGTTTCTATCTCTTTCGCACGCGCATAATCATATTGCTGTCCAGCTCGTACAGTGGCAATGACCGCCTATGGTTACGCCTAAATCACTTGCCTATTTAGGTTGCTTCTCAAATCATTAATTAAACAAATTAACAACATGCAGAGTAAGTGCACTATTCGCTATAGCACACAAGTTTTCCATTCAAATAAATAACTACATGGTTTAAAAGCGTAATTCAAATAGCGTAGATAACTGTCATATTCTAATTTATTACGCCATTTACGTATTATTACAGAGATCGGGTTGTCTGATGCTTGGAATCAATTTAATTGAACTCTGGTTACGCCCTCGAGAACAAAGGAGAATTCGTGGTATTGATAATGGATAATAAAATAATAAATCTGACGCTGTTTATCTGGAAAAAGGAATACTTTGCAGTTCTAGTTAAAAAAGCAAGTTATTAGGTACTTTGTACATATTTTAATGAGCTATTTATATCCTTATGCAAGGCTTCTCTTTATAACTTTACTTACTATGTGCTTTAAATATATTATTTATCATATTAGGGTGACTGCTATAGTTATTGGCCCCTTCATATACATAATTGGCCACTCTTAACAAGACTTCTAATCCCAATGCCTGCTGCGACCAGTTCATGGGTGTCTATTGTTGTACCTGTGAACGGGTTTCAGCAGGCGTTCTACATTACATTAAAGCTCTCCAAGGGGCCTCTACGTGTTGGATCTATATCCTCACGGTAGCGTATGAAAAGATAGGGATTTATAGGTCCATGAAATCCAAGGAGACTTCTATTGCCTTGTTTCTTTCTGCCTTACTACGGAGTGACAAATATCTCACTAATAACTACCTATAGCAATCGGCTTATTTTATTTACTACATATTTTTATATAATAATTATTTACAGTACATATGGTGCTACGTTACCGCACTAATGCGAAAATTAGCATACTACGTTACTGTGTCGAACATTTAAAGGGCCATATGTACTGTAAAACGTTGTACGATACAAGTGCGAAAAATAGGAAATTCGGAACGAGTGGCGATATATTATTGTTTTATAAGTTAATGTTAAACCCTTCGTACTAATATTGATACCCGAGCAAGCGAAAGATTGCAAAATCGAACCACGAGTGTCGCAAGTGTTTCGAATATAAGAATCTCGAGTGTTGCGATGGTTTCAAGGGACGAGGGCTAAACAAACTTTGCTGCCGAGTGAAACACAAAAATTTTCACCACACCAACGCGAGGAAACACCAACTATAAAACATTACAAATGACATCCAAATAAATGCTATTCAATATCTATTATCCAAAATCATTACTTAAAAGCTTAAAAGTCATATCTACCAGCCTTGTGTTGGCTGGTAGATATGACTTTTAAGCTTAAAACCTTAAAAGTCATATCTACCAGCCAACACAAGGAAACAACTTAAATTTTCCATAAACTTACTTTGCCACTCTTGTGGATAAAATGCAACTTTTTTAACAGTTTTTGAAGAATGTGGAGAATATAACTACTAAGCATTAGAACTGTTACTAATTTATGATAAAAATGTAAGCCCCAAATTTAGTCATAATTTATACATGTACAATTTTCTCGCAATGTCTGTGTGTCATAAGCAGAACCCGGAATTCTCGTAGCCCTTTTGAGCTGTAATAGGGACTTCTCGTTTATCAAGTTCCGATATACATATTTTACCGATACATTACGAGCACAACACAAAACATCAAAATAGCAAATTAAAAGTAGAGGTAAACAAGAGGCGGTCATATCGCTAAAGAGCGATCTCTTTTAGATAACTTTTGAGTGGCTGAAAATGTTAGAGATGTCATTATAGGCTCGATAGCAATTCTCGTTGCAATTTCTTTCGAAAAATGTTTAAAAGGCATAAGCAGTCCACAAAGTATTTATAAGAAACAATAAAATATTATTATTTTAATTTCTATTTATAATTTCCTAAAAGTTGGTATCCAAAGGTTATCTTGAAGATTTCGCTCATTCGCGATAAAACTGCATGTTGTTTACTTCTACTCGTAATCATATTTTACATATTGTATTCTGTATTTATCGATATACATTTGTATAATCGGAAGTCGATAAACGAGAAGTGACAGCTCAAAAATGCTATGAGAATTCCGGGCTCTGGTCATAAGACTCATAAGTTTGTGTTGTATTTGGGCGTCACAAAGAAAAATGTTTCTGTTCTATTTGTTATCAAAGTTAGCATGTAAAACACCAAACAAGCAACTCCAGAGCGAACTTTAGCCACAGCTGAGAAATCGCGGCCAGTGCATTTACACCGCGTATTTTTGTAGTCATATTACTTGTCTGGGGACTAAGGTCCAGAATATGTATTTTTTTATGTACACATCGGGCATACGGCTACGCTTCTATTTCTTTGAATAATGCATAAACGACCGCAAGCGAGCTGGAAAATGCAACCAAAAATACATCTACTAGTAATTTTCATGAGGTAGTAACTAGTTTGGTTTGACTTTGGAAATGTAACCGTAAAGTATTAAGATAGGGTTGAGATTCATTTGTTAGTAGACTACGGTCATACAAAAGTACGGAAGTTTTAGTATTCGTTACGTTTGCGACCAAATATACATTTTGAAAGATGTAAAAATTAAACAACAAGGATATGATTAAAGGCCACGTTTTAATAAACATCTGCCAGATTAAGATTATTTTATTGTTAGTGTAATGTTTACGGCAAAATGGTATAAACAGTGTCAAGCTTTGTGCGTAAAAGTTTTCATAGCGCTTGCTACGAATCGTAGAATTTGTGACACAAATAAGTATTTAATTAGATTTTAGATACATTTTGGTTGTTATATTATAAATTATACTTTTTGTATAAATACATAAGGCATTAGTGAGCCATTAAATTTTGAATTGTACACTATACTTTTTTTCAGATTTGAGTATTTTTTAGCTATTTCGAGCTCACGAAACCTTTCTCCTCCTATCAGGGATCGAAACAGCTCATGATTCTGAGTAGAAAAACATACTCAAATCTGAAGAAAAGTATAGTGTACAACTTTCAATTAAATGGACCACAAATACCTTATGTATGTATACAAAAAGTCAAGGTAATTTTTATGTTTTTTCTTCTCAGAATCCTGTCCTGTCCAATTATTTCGAGCTAACGACACTTTTATTTTCCTATCAGGATGGAAAGAGCTCATGATTCTGAGTGAAAAATCTAAAAAAAGTGTAGTGTTCAACTAAAAAATGGCCCTTGTATATGAATGTATATAAAAAATGTGAATTTTAGATTTTTGTAGTGTCGGTACTACTGTATATAATCAATTTAACTTGAACTTAACCCCTTAAAGGTGAAATGAATAGGTACAGTTGAGTTCATAAATATGTGTACATTTCTTCACATTAATCCATTGCAGTAAGGTGCAAAATGAATAAATATTTAAGAACTCGACTCTACATATGACTCTATAAATTATTAGTGGTCTTTGAAACTATCGGTCGCTCGCAATTAACCTAGTTAACATTAATTACTAGATTTGTTATTGTTAATTTTAACCGTTACCTCTTCGGAGGTTACTTCTCTTCTCTTCCGTTACTTGCACCGCGTAATCAAGAAACAATGTTTACCGTTGTATTTCGATGAACGCCGCAATATTTTCATACCGATGCGACCTTCAAGATATGAGGGTAACCCCTCTGGTGTTGCGGGTGTCCATTGGTGACGGTAACTGCTTACCAGCGGAGATAATTTTTTATAAATTTATGTATACATTTTCAGATTTTTCCCCGTACTTGTAGTGTAAGGCGATATAACTTGCCAAATTTCATAGTTGTAGGTCAACGGGAAGAACCTACTGAGCTACCCTATAAATTTTGATTCCCTTGAGAGTGTCGAAATATACGATTTTTTTTGCGGCATTTGCGGTATAAAACGTAAACTCAGAGGTTTGATTTTTTTTTCACAACATCAAGGGACTGTAGACCTGAGTAAAGTTTTAATTTAAACTCGATACCTCCACGTGTTCCCGAGATAAAGGGTCTTGACGGATGGCTGGACGGACGGACGGACGGAAAACAAAGTGATTCTATAAGGTTTCCGTTTTTTTTTAAGGTACGGAACCCTAAAAATGCAAAGTGTACACTTGTTGGGCCACGAAAATGTAATGAAATGTGAGTGTGATGTGTGTGTTTCCATGTTAAAAAAAACTACATTGAATGATAGGTACCTTATTATATTCCACGTGAGAGTTATAATAGTCCATTTATTTTCAGAAAACGATACGTTATTACGATGAAATATATATAAATACCTGAAACGAGAAGTTGTTTTAATAAAATTACTGTTAAATTAACTACGTGTACCCTGAGCACGACGAATCTCGAACATTGACCCGTCTGTTCCTCTATCGCACGCGCATAGTACAAAGAGTGGGGAAGTAGGTTATCTTCATACAAACGCACCGCGCGCGGCTTGTATGTGTGCGCCATAGTGTCTATGCGTCGCCGCACGCACACTCAAATAAAATCTAGACCCGTTTCTCGCCGCCCGTGGTGCGTTTGTATGAAGATAACCTACTTCCCCACTCTTTGTACTATGGCACGCGTGTCATTGGCCGCCGGCATCATAAGCGAACAGCAATATCATTACCTACGCGCGTGCGATAGAGAGGCTCAGGCGGGTCAATGTACGGAATTCCTTGTGCTAAGCGTCCTTCCTTTATTAAATATTAGATTAAAAACGAAATAAAAGTAAAATCATAATAAAGAAAACAGATTTAGTTTAAGCTAAAAACTAACAAATCAAAAACTTGCCCTAGGTCTTTGTCGCTAGGTAACCTGCCCATAAGGCTGGCCGCATTGCCCCTGCTAACCAGCAATTTTAATATCCTGGGCGATATAACTAGTGGCCAGCCATGCCAGCAGCCATGGTCATCAGGAGCTATTAGACCCAAACGAAGACACGGGACCGCGCTTCCATACAAACGTAGTCCCCATTTTCCTATCTGTATATTACTATTAAACTGTTATTTATTAATTTAATGTTTATTAACCACAGCCCCTTGTTTTTTTTTTTTATTATTATTAAAAGAGAAGCTTTTAAAAATATATATGTAATTAGTTTTTCGCTCCTATTTAATTCTAATAATAAAAATGTCAAACGACATAGCTATGGTTATTATACATACATACGTACATTGTGTATTTTTTTCCATAATGTCAATATCCAGGGAGGAAAATGGGAACTACGTAGTAGAAGCGGTCGTCCACTATCGTCTTATTTATTATTATTGTGAACGATTATTATTTGTGATACTTAATAGTTATTTATTAATATTATTCATTTCTTCTCGCTTTTTGTAAACTATTATAAGTGACTCGGTAGGACAGGCTCAGCCTATACTCTGTATCTTTAGGTATTAAAAGTAAACAATATTTACATTTTCGGGTAGTTATAACATTTATTGGTTAACCAACCAAATACAAAACCGCCTGGATCTGTCACTGAACGACCCGACTTTAACCTTCATTATTTGATCATGTAATGTTTTCATCTACCCTCAACTAGCTTAAGGAGCCATTTGAGGGTAGATTTTGTTTACTTTTACATAAATCCCTAAAGATACCCCCTTATTCATAAACGTCTATTAAAGTTATGATGCCGCGATAATCGTTTGTCCCTTTCCGACGTATTGGTATGATGGAAAGGGACAAACGATTATTAGCGGCATCGTAACTTTAGTAGACGTTTATGAATAAGGGAGACAGAGTATAGTGTCAGAGTCACAGTGTAAAAATTGTAAAGTATAGTAACAATTTTTTTTTTATAAATAATTTTGTATTTGTATTTTTGATTACCTTGATATACAAAGACAACGGCTGTAGCTGACACCGCCAGGACACACCTGCCTGTTGGCAGGGCCACGGCCAGCTCTAGTGCATACAGCCCCCAGTACGTCGGCAGGATGGTAAGGTGGGATATGTACCAGACTGAGATCATGTACGTTACTTGTACACAACGGTTCGACTGTAAGCATACAACAAGAGCCATTTAATTACAAAAAACACAGACACACACACATATTAGATATGTATATTAAGCGCCTAAATAAATGTCTGAGTCGATCCACCAACGCGCGTTATGAAGCTCCTCGTTGTGGAGTGAAACATGTCGAGCGAACATATATATACAATTCAACCTAGGTATTTTTAATCAAAAACAACCATTTTTTAAGGCGCCAATAAAAGTATAGTTGGCAATAAAAACTTGAAGACAATAGAAACAAAGGGGTTTACTTTACATTGGACATTTCATACCGTTAGTATTACCAACCAAGCTTGAACCTTACATGGCTCAACAATTAAAGTCCGTGACTGTACCTAATTTCAATAAGAATTCCTTGTCGACTTCACTGATAAAATAATTGAGATCTAAACGGGTGCCAGTTAGCCAAGTTCTGTAGGTAATCAAATATAAGCAGATTACTAGCGAAAAAAGAAGCTAAAGATGTGATGTAACACACGTTTGCTTTTCGCCAGTGCATGTTTTTGTACTTGCTTGCCTTGGGTATCCAGATATTTTAATTAGAAATTTGTTCTTCAGGCCCTTCACCGACTTGAGCGACTGGAGCAGGTGAAAGGGATCACGAAAAATACTATGAGCAAAGCTAAGATTTTACCTGCGATGATTCCCGCATACCGGCTCCGTGCACCCAAATTGGCGAAAGGCCTCATACTTACCGATATCGATATCAAAGATGGACGATTAACAATCGGCTTTCTGGTCGCCATAAAGAGCATCACAGATAATATCAACTGATACGCGGCCAGGAACAGCACTATCAGGGAGATGAGGAAATTGGCGGCCAACACAGTGTCTTTGGAACAGCACAAGTCATGTCGCTTAACGTAGATTATGTGCCACATGGCGCTGCAGAACAGTGTCAAGGAGATTACCTATGGAAAATACAAGTCAATATTAATTTTCAACAAATAAGTTTTTAGCAAAAAAACCATTATTGATACAAGCTTTTATCGCTGACAGTACTTTCTTTCACCAGGCAACTGATACTCATCGAGACAATTCTTACAAATCCAAACACAGTTAGGTTGCGTTGAATCACAGAATTCTTATGGCTACCTCCTATGTCCATCATAATTATGAGATCAGTTCGATGGTTCCATCGAGAAATGTCATATGTATGGAAAGTTTCAGCTCAATCGAATAATGACAAGTGGGTCTAATTTTATTTAGCTTACAAGATTGCACATATATACATTGCAAGTTAAATAAAAGCTTGTAAAAAAAGAACCAACTTCACGAAACAGTTTAAAATGCTATAATTTTATGGCCTTCATCATTAAGAGTTCCATTAAAAATATACGGCAATAAACACCCAAGAAACCATGGGTTTGCCCTTATGATATTATTTGAAGAGTTCCGTCGTTTTCTCCAGGACCCCAATTTCTGATTCACAGTGAGGAACTTACCGTACTAGATACAGCTACTTTAAAAACATGCTTTTGAGGCGTTTGCACATCGATTTGTGGTAAGTGCATTGTAAACAATAATATCGGTATCTCTCAACCAACTCAGTCCTTTAAATATTAGAGCATGAACACAGCAAACACAGCATAAATTCAATAACAAACACAAGACACCATGTCTATATAAATGTCAGTTATCTGAATAATGTCAATCAAACTAATACACGAAGGGCCAACCCGTGGCCAGCCCAAAACAATGTTCATATCAAACTTCAGACAGTTTAAGTTTATTTCACAGTCTCCCTGGAGTATGTACAATTGGTTGAAGAAGGAAAAATGTATCCTTATAGTTAGAGGCTCTAAGCTCAAATCAAGTTTACTATAGATCTGTCCCAATGCGAGCGCTCTTAACGGACAGAATATACGCAATGTGAGGTATAGTACTAGAGTCGGCATCTTTGTCAAAATCATTCCGCACCTCAATGAAGTGCCGGCACTTCATTGTGATTAGTACATCTCCAATACATCTCCGACTACTGGTGAGATGCCACACATGTAACAAAAATAAAAAAATAAAATTAAAATTAAAAATGCCTTTGTGCGTTATGAAAATATTTTCTAATAATATCAAGAAACATGATAAAAGCAATATATTAACAATCCACTGCGAAAAAATCTTGTTTTAAGCTCATTTTGATAATTTCGGAACTTCACTTTAAACACTCGCGGTGGTGCGCCATTTTCTTTGGCGCATAGATTACATTTCGCAGATTTGATGATTCTTTTCCTGACTTTATTAACAATATCATAGCTAATTTCGAAAATTGCGCCGATCGTCTACTAGAAATTAGCCCCCATTCGGCCTTTTTTATCCTTAAATTCTGTCTTTTCGTGCCAAAATTAACATACATGCTTCGGTGCAGCCCCTTCTGGAAACATCCAAATTTACTGACGCCTATCGACTCCTTAGTTCAAACCCACTTGGAAATAATATTAAATTTAAAGCTCACCGAACAATCTTGGCTCCAAGCATCCCTGCCCGTCCGATACGGCGGGCTCGGAGTGCGCAAAATTTCGAGTGTTTCGCTGCCCGCATTTCTATCGTCTGTCCACAGCTCTGCTGGCCTCGTAGGAAAAATCATAAGGGCTCCGCCCACAAACTACGAGATCTCAGGCTTGGATGACGCTAGAAATGCCTGGCTGTCTGCCTGCCCGGGGCAAAACATTCCACACAACCCATGTTCACAAAGGGGGTGGGACGATGTTGTAAACAAATTAACATATACCTCCCTCCTAAATAGCAGCGCAGGAGCTGAGCGAGCCCGGCTGTTGGCTGTCGGCTGCAGAGAGGCAGTCCACTGGCTGAATGCCTACCCATCGCCCAATATTGGTACCCACCTAGACTCCGAAACACTCCGATTGGCAATGGGGCTACGCTTAGGGGCCCCAATCTGCGCACCGCACAAATGCTCCTGTGGCTTTGAGGTGGACCAACTGGGACGCCACGGACTTGCTTGCCAACGTAGCGCGGGTCGCCTTTCGCGCCACGCTGCACTTAACGACATAATCCGTCGGTCACTTGCCACCGTCAACGTTCCGGCTATACTGGAGCCTGCCGGTATTGCCAGAGACGATGGCAAGAGACCAGACGGGATGTCTTTGATTCCGTGGAGGATGGGACGTGTGCTCGTGTGGGACGCAACTTGTGTTGACACGCTGGCACCTTCCCACCTCCACGGTACTACACACAAAGCCGGCGCGGCGGCGGAAGCGGCAGAGGCGCTCAAAAAGCGCAAATACGGGAGTCTCGACACCAACTACAAATTTGTTGCATTTGGAGTCGAGACTCTTGGTCCGTGGGGCCCCGCAGCGCAGGGCCTATACCGGCAATTGGCGAAACGGCTGGTGGATGGGACCGGGGATAAGAGAGCTGGCAGCTTCCTCGCCCAACGCTTGAGCATAGCGATCCAGCGAGGAAATGCTGCCAGCATCCTCGGTACCTTGCCACGGGGGCCCATTTTAGATTTAGATTTTTAGTTTTATATAGTAGTTTTAGTTTAGTTAATTGTATTACTTATATATATTTTTTTATTAACTTGTCAATAAAATCATGTAATGTATTAAAACTAATAAAAGCTGGATTAAGTAACACGTAGGTACTAATAACCTACCTTATTGTTTGCAAAATATATACACAATAATGATATATTACTCTTTATATCGTAATTTTTTGTAGTGTTTTTCTTAATGCCATAAGCGCGATTTGATCAAAATTGCTACGTGTACGAAAGTCGAATAGAAAGAGTTTTATGACTTTTTTTATAAATTTTAATGTCGTCAGTGTCACGTATATAAAAAAAAACAATACACTTGTAAGGAAATAAATACATTTTATCTAGAATCTATTATACAGTGCGTACTCGTATTTAGGCAGAAAATGAACAGTTGTCATAACAGCTTCGCCTGGACAAGGGCACACTAGGAGCGCTTTCTCTGCTACTCCTGCAGAAAGTTCCATAAGACCATCTCGTTTGGTCGTCAATCGCTCCCCCTTGTCACAGTTGTCACCTCTATAGTAGCAATATTCCTCTGAGGTTTAGAGAGAACTTAAACAATGTAAACTTCATGATAGCATGACATACGACAAGACGTGTCAAGAAGTCATCCAGAAGTGTCGGTGGATGGTCGTCGGTGGTTTTAATACTTGTTTAATAACAACGGAAATATAGCATTATTTTATTATTAGTAGTTAATGTAATAAAATTAAGTATACGACAGTGACTACAAAACAAAGATCGAACTAATGCGGACCCAAGTTTTCTCGATCTTTCTGTGCTCGTCCGAAATCTGGACTATTAGAACCGAAACTCGTCGAAGGTCGTCTCGAGATGTGGTGCTGGCGGAGAATGCTCCGCCCCTCATGTACCTACTGAACGCCGTACAAACGCATCTATTCTCGACGAACTTAACATTATAAAACGAGGATCTCCACTGTGTACTTGTTTTCTTCGGCCATCTGAGCAGGACAGGGCCAGATAGTCTGGAAATCACTGGCTAAATGGCAAGGGAGCGTAGGGATGGATGTATGGCCATGCGTTGGGGGAGGAAATAATCGCAGAAAATAAGCTATATTACAGACTAGCATATACTGTGCTCAAAATAAAGCGGCTTGGAGAGCTCTGGTGAAGAGTGTCCACAGTCTTCACGTCCCTCATCATCATGAGGATACGACAAGGAAGAAGAAGGCAGTGACTACCACAAATGAGCTTTAGGTACGTAAAGTACCATTAACTCTTTTCCAGGCCGCACAAATCTACAAGGTTTTCACAAAAAATCCAAATATATTCCAATTAATACAGCTTTGATGATTCATTTGAAGACAAGTAACATTTCCTGAAAGTGAAATCTAATTTGAACCTTAAATCGGAATGCTAAAGTTGAAATTCTAATGGCGCGTATGTGGTCGATAAATCGTACTATGCCTGGAAAAAGGTTAAGGGGCTAAAGCCAAATTGTAGTTTTTATATTGAATTTTTACACGTTTCAATCAAGGGCAAACGCCATGAAAAATTTCACACGAAAAAGAGACTACTTACGTTTTGGTCTATTATTTAATATGTGCCAAAGTTATTAAATACTGCATATAAACATTATAAATTCGCAATTAGTCTTATTTCCTCACAGGGTCCGACCTCACGACCTTCTTGGTGAAAGCAGCTAGAACAAGAACACTTAAGAAATAAGAGAAATCAAAAACAGTTATCATTTTCGAAGGAATACCCGTTGGAGATAATTTATACAGAAATCTATAACATGAAAGTGTTCATACGGACAATAAACAGAAAATAGTAAATAAAGTAGGTACCATAAGAAACCCATTAGTTGTCTAGACATCTTCCCATGTTATTCAGTTTAAGGAACTGCGTTTGCTCACTTAAAAGCAACTGAAAAGCACTTGCAAATCCGTGAGAGTCAGAATAGCGGGTGAACCTGCTGCTGGTGAAGCTAATTTCAACGAAATAAAATATTTATAGATATACATTTTGCGTGCACTAATGCTAGATTTAATAGACCACAACCTGACGTCAGATTGGCGCTACGAATTCATTCATTATTATTTTGAGCGTAGTACGTTCAAAATAATAATGAATGAATCCCTAGAATGAGCTCATACTGGGGAGAGATAGGGTACCTACAGAGATTTTTATTAAATAACACTGAAGGTGTGAAGGTACAGTATAACTATGTGTATAAAAGTATTTTAGTTCGGTATAATAATAGGTAAAGATTTTATAGGTCCACCCGCCATCCTGACGTCTGAATGGCCGTGGACCTCTTTTATAAAATAGCTCGTTTTAGGAAAACGTACACCGATTTATATTTAAAGTACACATGAAAGAAGGTACAGTATGTTTATAAATATTCCGTTAAAATTGGCTGAAGTCCACCCATACCCGCCATACTGACGCTCAAGCAATTCCCACTAGAAGATAAATATCGCAAAACTTTATGAAAGTAATAATACAAAATAAATGGCTTTAACAAAAGCGTATATTTCGCAAACCTACGTTTCATTTACATACATTACAGGCAGTAGTTTGTTTTCTAGCAACACAAGGTGTAATTAAATGGGGTAATTTGTAGAAATTATGTATTAATTACTTTGTTTTAGGCTGTTCACTTTCAGTAGGTAATTAATTTTGTATGTTTGTGTTTACTCGTTTCAAGTTTTTGGCACAGCCCGTAACACAGACAATTTAATTTTAATTCCCAAGATAAAATACTCCTACATGGGTCTTGGGTTAGTATATGCTGCATTTATGTGGAACGAAATATTTAGCGCCAATAAAAGGTTTCATGCTGGTCAGGATACTCGTAAAATATTTTTTTTTATATAGTTGCTCAAAAAGTGCTACTTTACGTAACTGTTTAGCGTGCGGAAAATTGGTTTTCCTTTTAAAGTCGTAATGAACATAAAAACCTATTGTAAATGTATGAATAATAAAAATATACATATTTCATATTTTATAACTTACTTACATTACTTACCTTTTCATCATTATAATTATAACACGTTTATTTTTTAATATTGAAAAACCGTTCTTAATAATTTGTCTAAATGGAACGGAATAGCTGCCGAAACGCCTGTCAAAGAAGAGGCGTTTTTTCTTACTGCAAGCATGTTTTAAGTTTCCGAAGGCATCATTCGACATTGCTTTTATACAATTTAAATATACAAATAATCACAACATACACAAATAATCGTAAATAACGATACTTAGGTAATAATAGTAATTCTTCTTTCTCGCGTGTGTCCCGGCATTTTGCCACGGCTCATGGGAGCCTGGGGTCCGCTTGACAACTAATCCCAAGATTTGCCATCCGACCTTCCAACTCGGGTAAACTAGGCCTTGTTGGGATTAGTCCGGTTTTCTTATTTTTTCGCAACTGTATTAAAAAACGTCGTTCGATACACGTGCGGTAATTCTTCACTCGTCCCAAGTCTCGGTTCTCGTGAAGTGATAACATACTTTCCGCACTAGCATCGAAATGTACTATTTCCAAATCCAAGTCTTGCCTAGATAATAGAACTGCAAATAATGGACACTTAAATTAAGGTTAAATTAAGGTACATTGAAATCAAAGCAGGTTAGCATGGGTAGGCTCCTTGTTTTACATCAATTACGATCATAGATTTTTAAATTTTTATAAATGCTAGTTTTTAAATATTCAGATTTCTGAGCGATTCAGAAATAAATAAATTATTACACCGTAGCATCAGAACTGCATTAAAATGGCATTGGAAATATTCGTATTTTCAATACGTGTATTTCGTGATGAAATCTCTCAGAGCTTATAAGCGCAGCAAGCAAAATGATTTTTACGTTTCAATGAAGAGCTTTTGAATTCAATATTATAGTTGCTTTTTCCGATAATTTTACTTACTTTTAAGTCACTTGTATGCAGGATCATTAATAATATATTTTTATACACGAATTAAAATATTTTAAAATTTATTAAAAAAAAATTGGGAACTGCACGCCGACGTTGCAGTTGACGTGCAGTCTGCGTGCAGTACCCATACAAATTGCAGTCGGGTTGCAGTTGTCTGTATCGGCCCTTAGCGAAATAGGGGAACATACATAAAAAAATATTGCGATAAATTGAGAGCTTCAAAATTTATAAGTCTTTTAAAACTAATATCTACTGATGACTACCAACGGATTACGTAAAGTAGTTACGTATGGCTATCGTTAAACTCGAAATCACAAGAAGATTTGTCTCCATCCCTCCCATCTTCTCTCACTCTTTTCTTTCTCTCATCAGCAAACAATATGTTTGCAAGAAAATATTTTTAATACATACTTCTAACGCTGACTACTGTTCTTTCAACAGTAATTCTATTAAACCCTAACTCATTGGCGTTGGGTTTTTTATTTATTAGTTTTACCACCTGTTACTGTTACTGTCCCTCACCATATTGTGTATGTTTCATACCTTAAGTAGGTATGCCATATTTCAGCTCAATCGTTTACAAATTTCGGAGAAAACGTACACATACACACATTGCAAGATAATTAAAGTGGACTGTACATAAAGGCCTTACTTTAAATTTTTTGGCTATCTTGTTTATAAACAACGGTTTACTGTCACGCGGCCCAAATAGCAGTAGTTAAAATACAAAAATTCCCAGTACATTGGTACAAATATGTAGAGTAAGTACAACCGCTAGCATACACGAAATTTTAAGCACTTATTATGCAGCCTGGAACTAACTTACGTCGACAACCGTAAACCGCAATAACACATATTTTGATATCAGGATAGCGAAGCTTTAAGAGGAAATAATTGTTTTGCGATCCTAGCGTAATAACGGTACTTTTTCTATGAAATTCCATTTCGGGAGAAAACGTTTTCTACCAACAAAATCTTAACAAATCACTTTGATTTTGATGTAGATCGCAATATTATATTACTATCAGATATGCAATATTAAAGAATTTCCACTTTAAATACACACTGTACTAAACTGTGTACATTTTTAACAAATCTTTTCCAAATCAATGTTTAAGACATATAAGACGTTAATGCAATATTTTTTTACAAGATTGCCAATCCTAATACCAAATATCTATGGACCAGACCACAAAACACGAGAAGGCTCGGAAAACATTCACATTAAAATAAAAATGCCTCTGTTGTACGGTTTTTAGAGGAAAAATTTCCGCAATATTACCTCAAACTCCTTGCCACTTCGTTATATGCGTTTCATATAACGAAGTGGCAAGGTTTTGTTAAAACGGATTTTTCAAAGGAAGTCTGAATAATTAGTGTATTTACTGGGTTTCTATCCTAAATGTGGTGAAAACTGGAGTAAATTCTGCGCGTTCATTTGGGAATGCATTCTATATACTTATATTTGATTGAGAATATAGTTGTGTAAACAGTAAACTTCTCACAGAAGAGCATAATTATAATAAATCTGCGAGGTTACAAGACAGTGCTTGTGCAGTGTTGAAAAAAAAATGGTCGTGATCTATCAACAGAACTAGGTCGCTCGCATAATCCAACGAATTTCAACAAGCTTATATTTAACTTGCCTTGCCTGATTTAATTTGTGACCCATTTCGTATACCTTGACACAGTGACCAATAACATGAAAGTCGCTAGGGACCTCATACTATTGTCACTGTGACAAGTTACGAAATGGGTCACAAACGAAATCTTTTGAATGTATGTTAGTGTGGGGCAAATCTTGGAAGCTAAATTTGACCCACTTCCAGATGTTCCAGATTGAGCTAAAAATTTGCCAATTTGATGAAAGCTTGAGCCAATAATGTTTTTTTTTTTGCCAAATACTTATTGTACTTTACACACGGACGATTTTCATGCT
This sequence comes from Cydia pomonella, assembly GCF_033807575.1. NCBI lineage: Eukaryota > Metazoa > Arthropoda > Insecta > Lepidoptera > Tortricidae > Cydia > Cydia pomonella. Next base: position 15,919,220 of record NC_084717.1, on the reverse strand, counting down.
ATTATTAATATATGTCGCGTCCCTGATGTGCCGTGTGCGCGGCAGCATTAACGGGCTCTTGAGCGCGGTCGCTGGGGCCCATGACAGCCCGATATTTGGCCACTGGGCGAAATCTCACGCGCCACATGCCTACTATGATAAGTAATTGTAATTAATAATTGTAATTTAATCGATAAATTTTAATTTAATTTAATTAATTGATCGGGCGCCCCAGGTACCGCTGGTCTGATGTCGTGGAGGTGGACCTGCGTCGGCTGAATGCCAATTCATGGCAGGAAACCGCGCTGGATCGGGACAGGTGGCGTTCTCTCGTTTCGGAGGCCAAGATTCTTTTTGGATCGCTGAGCCAAAGCAGTTAGTTAGTTTAGTTGATTAATTGATATGTAAATATTTTCATTGTTTATTATAATATACGTAATTGTTTGATGTTTCGTAATATGGATAATTTATCCGAAATAAAAGCTTTTTTTTACTCCGCCTAAAACTATCATCTTACTGTCCGTTTTCCATATGTAGGTACTTATGATATATTCCAAACCACAATTTAGAACACGTTTGAATCAAACAACGGGAATGGCTACAGATGCATTAACACGCTGCGGTTTATATTCATGCATTAGTTAGTGCGCGTATTTACATTGTGCATACATAGTGCTTCTCGCTTCAATTTGGTTCGTTTTAGTAATTACAAATCTAGGAAGACCTGCAGGTGGTATAATCACTGACATAAATGTACTACGTGCTAGACAGGCTTACCTTTATTAAAACTTTTACACAGAAAAGTTGCAGTAAATATTTTTAATTAAACGATAAGCACAAAGAGCTTTGTCAACGTTTCACCTTTTCCGTAAATAAAATTTCACTCAAACACATACCTATTAAAAGTAAAGTATTTCACATCAACACCTCGCTAGGGTTGTCAATTGACATATTATTTGAACACGAAACCCGTGAACTACAGCACCTTTCTAAACTGACCATTTGTGTGCCTTATGCCTTTGTACTAAGGTTTATTTATTGTCAGTTATAATGTACCTCGCATATAAATAATGTACCTGAGGGACCAGTTGGGAACACTCCCTTATGCCCCGTTCACATCTTTTCCAGTAACATTCCAGTCCAGTGATCGAAACCAGTATTGGAATGGGAGTAATGTGAAACGGCACTGGAATATACTTATTCTAGTGAGCATTCCAGTCAAGTGACTGGATTGACGGTCTACTTTTTGATTCCAGCTCGCCCAATCCAGCGCTACTGAAATAGTGTAGACAGCAAATCCCGTGATAGATTAAACGTTAAACAATGATCGCGTATTGTTGTTCCTGGTCAAGGTATCGATAAATTCACTGGATGATGAAAACGACTGGAATTAATGTAAACGATTCGATCCAGTCCAGTTCAGTGCTGGGTTCGCTCACTGGACTGGAATGCTACTAACTGGGCACTAAAAGAGGCAGTTAGCAACCTGAAAACATTGCTAGGCTTCGTGGAGGAGCTGGGGTGGTTACAGTAGCGCTAGCTCGTTTCACGCAAAATAGGCACAATGGTTTTCGACTTGCAGAAAATGGCCAGAAGCACTAACTAACTACTCACTAGGCATAATGTAAACGGTATGATTCAGTCCAGCACTGGATTCGATCACTGGACTGGAATGCTACTGGAATAAATGTAAACCGGGCATTAGCCTCTTTTACAACCCTGACGGTCGGGTATTATGAGAATTGTTTCGGGTTAGTGAATGATACGACCTTTATGCTTAACTTGACGGGTGTAAATGGTGTAATGTATAGTTTGGACAGTTTCCTTATTCCTATTATTATATCTCTAGCGCCGAATTATGGTTTGACAGTTCATCTTTTTACGGAGTAGCGGTCACGTTTAATGTTTGTAGATATTATTTGGAAGTTTAGCACATTAATTTATTTAGAAATGTAACATTTAAGTAATAAAAAATACCTGAGTGTCGTGGAATGGAACACTCTACTGGAACGAAGTTAAGAAAAGGGCCGTGAAGAAAACCGTGACGGAATTTAAGTGTTAACGCCCAAGGTGGAAATAATTTCGCTACCGTGTGACACATAATGCTTTTCACATCATATATGAGGAAATCATTTTCATGCTCATGCTCTTAATGTTCTTCGTGTTCATGTCCGTGTCCGTCATCCCCATTCCCCATCTTCATTCTCATCCTCATTATTTCTCAATGGTATGGTTTGTGGCAGAAAAATCTTACACTTTTTTTCGCCTAGCTCCCATCCGCCAAGTCCGTACCGTCCGATAACGACCTATGATTTTTTTTAATACTACGTCGGTGGCAAACAAGCATACGGTCGGCCTGATGGTAAGCAGTCTCCGTAGCCTATGTACGCCTGCAACTCCAAAGGAGTTACATGCGCGTTGCCGACCCTAAAACCCCCCCTCGTTGAGCCTGCCTGAGTACACCGGCAGGAACACAACACTATGAGTAGGGTCTAGTGTTATTTGGCTGCGATTTTCTGTAAGGTGGAGGTACTTCCCCGTAGCTTTACGCTATACGTAGTTTAAAGACGTATCCGGGTCCAAAACACGGTGAAAACACATTTCTTCAATTATTTTTTTAAATTAAGCCCAACAAAAAGAGAAGGATCTCTCGTAGGGACCATCATTCGACGCAATACCTAGGTATAATGCTGGGGACCTACCGCGAAAACCGAAATTCGGAAATTGCGAGGATCTTTTTCTTTTACTCTCACTAAGACGTAATTAGAGTGACGGAGAAAAATGCCCGCAATTGATGAACTTCGATTTTCCCGATTAACCCTGGTTCAATGGATGCGACGTCGCATCGCTTCGCGAGTGATATCAATATAAAACCAATCTGTAAAGTCCAAATAAACTACCAAAAATGTACGTAGTTCAATGCACGGAAATTCACACGTTAAACAGATTTCCATGAAATTGCGAATCCAATACCCGGGACAATTTCCTGGATATCGCTGATGAGACAATATGTCAATGAGTGAGATCTGTCACGTCGCGACGCGATATATACAGGCAGGGCTATAACCGTGGAAATCGAAACACGTAAATTCGAGCAAGTATCTCTGTCACTCTAATTACGCCTCAATTCAAGTAAAAGAGAAAGATGCCCGAACCGAACGAATGAACGAACGGCGTTCGCGGTCGCAGTAGGCACTCTGACAATGCAATCCGATAGTGCCCACGTCAAGCACGATTGGCACTGATGTAAATGAGGGAAATTTCAAAAATATACTCAATGATAAAATTACACTGATTGAAAAATACAATAATAATTATTGCAGGGACCCATTTCTCGAACGGTATTAGACTATAGTTATTTACGATACAAGTGCAAAAAATTTGAGGAATTCAAATTACCTATTCGCACGTGTATCGTGCAACGTCGGTACATATGGCTCTTTAAAGTTTAGACATATACACGGAAAGTGCTCATTCCCGCTTGCGTGCGGAAAAGTAGCACCATTATATGTACTGTAAATATTATTACACAAACTGTCAAATCATATAGCAACACACTGATAATATTAGCCTAATATGGTTCGCGAATTTTCGGGAAAAATTATTCAAATGTTCTTGAAATTAGAATTTGTACAGTTAGCTGCAGAGAAAAGTGTCTCACCCTACATAGAAGTTTGTGTGGGAAGGTGCTAAGCGAATTATATTGCTGACTCGTCGCGCGCTCGATCAGTAAATCGCTCCTAGATGAAGATCCTCGTCTGGATTGAAACATTGCAACCGTTTATTCGACTCAATAATACGTGAGTAACCCGTTGAAAATAATTTTAATTAGGTACGTCATCATCATTTCGGAATTAGTCTACATTCGGAAGTTATTCGGAATTACAAGAATACACCGTACTTATCCCTCGTGCTTGCTTCCCTCGTTTTCATAAAAACTCTATCTGTCTTTTTCTAATAAACGCAAATGTGAAAATGACGAATAAGGGAGCCAATTTTTGAATTTCGAGCGCTCGATTTCGACACTCGAAAATCTGTGGAAAACAGCGAAATGCTATTTTTGAAATACGAGCGATATAAATTGGCAATCTAGTGGTTGGTAGTGTCTTATGTGGTAATTGACCACTCGTTTTCAATCTATTAGAAAATTTTAATTAGTGTTGGTAGGAACTCGAGTCGTTTGAGTCTGAATTTGAAGAACTCGACTCGTTCTTACGAAACTCCGTGCTTAAAAAACTTCCGTGTCTTATAAGTCCCGAGGCGAGTCATTTATTGAGTATATTTTAAGACAGCTCAAAAGGACTCGAGCCTCGGAATAAAGACTCCGTCAACAATTTCATAGGTTTAACCTAAATACAAGTTAAGAAATTTTGCGTTATTGTATTATTTGTGTGCTATAATTAGTTATCTGTCCCTACTATAGATCGTGTCATTCACGAAGACGCGCGCCTTGATTCGTGTTGTCATGTTTTTAAAGGTTAGATTTGATAAACCTGCGCGTCATCGTGGATGACACGAAGTTGTAGATGAAGGGTTACGTCGAAGTTTGTATTTGTGCGGCAGAACGCAACTTGCATCACTCTATGTTGTACACTCTGCGACGTAATGAATTTTATTGAAGGTTTTATTTTCGTCCTCGTAATGCAGAAGTGTTGAACTATTGTCATGTCATTCTAGAAGGTAAATATTTTTTTTAAAGGAACTAGTGATTTTAAATATCAGAACAATAACAAAAACACTTCGAGGCTTTTAGGGATAATGTACGGCCGAAAGGAAAAAAGGCACATATTAAATTCCCTACTATTGGTAAATGGGTAATGTGATCATTATTATGACTAGGTAGGTAAATAACTAAGCTCATAGCCACAAGTACATATTGTTTTGTAAAACAGTAAATCTTACAAAGACTTTCATTTGCAGTTTCAATAGGATGTATAAGAAAGAAAGTTAGACATGACAGGCCAAATCCGCCAATTCGAACGTACGGTCACAAACTTGAATAGTTGATCATATTCATATTATTCATATTCATATTTATTATTAATAATGTACACATACATTACATGTCAAAATTACAATTAGTGAAATGATCATTAAGCGGATTTTAGTTAATACCAACATCTAGATAATAATATAAAAATATTCACATAATGTGTTCAATAAAGTTACAAATTAATCCATTTAGGGTTCAAAATAATTTGGTTTGTAATACTAACGGTATGAGTGTCCAATGTAAAGTAGACCCTAAGCGGCTCAACAATTAAAGTTATCTAATTTATGTTATTTAGTTATCGTACATTTCGCTCTTACTTGTCCGTACATGTATTGTCACGGGTGGACATGATTCAAACATCATTTTGATGTTAGTGTACGTTCGATTTGGCCTGATAGGCTTAATTTTATAACCATGTTTTACACCAGTACCACGGAATTAAGTTTTTGAAAATCACTGTAATTTCATATGCCATACTCATAAACTAATTCCATAACTTCCTTTTAATGCAACTCTATAGCATGTTTCTGTACAAATATTAGCAATTCAAACATTTTGATCTAACTGTACCCCACATCTGAATCCGAGTCACGTTTGTCATTTCACACCAATCCGTCCTGCGAAAATTTTCACACTCTATAAATTGGCGGCGGCAACCCCCGGCTTATCCCCGATCCCATCCCCGATGATAACGGGTTTCTGAGCGGACATTTCGAGACTGAAACCACAAGTTGAGGTTTGGTAAAATTATGACCCCTAACAACAATACTATTTTTTACACAACAATACATTATCTTTACTAATACTCTTTTGTGTTGCGTGAAATTGTCAATTTTTCCACTGATGGCTAAATTACCTCATTAAAATATCATGGAATAATACTTGTACCTATATAAAAGATTTTCATTCTGCAAATCTAAGCATAAAAATATTAGATATTAGGTACTTATTTCTAATGGCGCTACAACCCTTTGTGGGTCTTGGCCTCATCGACTATCGTCCTCCAGTTGTCGCGATCCTTATTTCCTTATATCGCTTAATACTTATTGGATATTATTGTACAAAATATAAAAACATAAGACAGCAAAGGTAAATTTTGTGGTATCTCTTTAAATGAATAGCCTTTTCGAAATAGAAAGAAAAGAGGCAAATAACATACATAATGTCACAAAAATACTAAAGATCCGTTTAAGGGCATATTGGGTATCGTGTTTTGATAAGAAAAAAGTATTAATTAGTTTTTGTGTCAGCAACAGCAACGGGCAGGTCGTACAAGTCGGGAATAAAAAGGCCAAAAATTTTAGGCGTCCCAAAAATTATTCTTCTTGTTTTTCCTAATCACGCCGCGTAGCCAACGTGCAAATCGCTTACGCTCCGTAGCGATCGAAACGCAACTGTCACTGTCGCACTAATATGGAAGAGTGATAGAGAGACACAAAGCAATTCGTTGTCGAAGCGATAGCGATTGTCACCTTGGCTAGGCCGGCAGAACATGATACCAAATACGCCCTTTAACGGATCCCCACAATTTTTGATACATTCTGTATAATATTTGTACAAAAAGTAAGGGACGGATTAAGAGATTTCTTCCAGTTAACCATAAATTAAGGAAACATTAAATTTAGCACCATTGCTTCCGGTTGCATTGCTATAGGAAATGTAAGTTTCGGAAATGGTAGATAAAATTATTTCTTCCTGTTCAAAAAGAAAAAAAAGGAAAAGTATATTTATTACGTAGATGATAGAGATAAATAAATAAATAAAATTAAAAAAATATATATTATAGGAGATTATTCCACAAATTGACTAAGCCCCACATTCCATCAGTTTGATGTACAGTCAAGTGCAAAAATATGTATCGAAAGAATCTTCTCAAAAATATGGTCCTACGCTCTTACACTGGAATAAGATGCTATGGGACATATTTTTGAGTAAGATGTGTACACCCATATTTTTACACTTGACTGTACATATATTTAACCGACCCGCCCTTATGAATTAATTCCTTCAACACTTTTAATTCCAAATTCGTTTAACTGTATCTATTGTATTGTTAGTAATAGTAATTATATTTTTAGCATATCTCATTAATTTGAGGATTTGACTGGCGTGCCACAAATTGGACGCCTATTACCCTGTGCGTAGGTTCAGCATTAGTACAAGTTTCCGTCCCACATACTAAATTCATAAAAATGCTGCGCTCTCCAAAGGAAGGCTCCGCTGGGTAACCCTGGAGTATATGCGATACCAAACAATTTCACGTAATTATGGAGTACAATTTATTTCGATTAACATTACTATACAATTTGTAGAATACACTATAAAACTTAAAAACCTAAATCTAAAAATAAATAATACTAAACTTAAAATAAAATACTAAAAAATATCCCCCTGCGGCATGGTGCCGTAGATACTGGCAGCATTTCCTCGCTGTATTGCAAGACTAATTCTTTGAGCCAGGAAGCTGCCAGCTCTGCGGTCGCCGGTGACCTCTGCTAACCTTTTTGAAAGGTCCTTAAAGAGCTTAAGGGCACTTGGACCCCACGGGCCAAGGGTCTCGACGCCAAAAGGTATGAAATTGTATTCGGCGCCGAGACCCCTATATTTGGACATTTTTAAATTTTCGGCCGCTTCTGCCGCCGCGCCGACCTCAGCAGATGTGCCGTGGAGATGAGACGGGGCTAGGGTGTCTACACAAGTGGCGTCCCATACCAGCACCCGTCCCATCTTCCACGGAATTAGTGTCATTCCGTCCGGTCTCTTACCATCGTCTCTTAAAATGCCGGCGGGCTCAAGTAAAGCTGGCACGTTGACGCTGGCGAGAGACCGGCGGAGAATATCGTTGAGCGCGGCGTGTCGGGAGAAGCGGCCGGCGCTCCTTTGGCAAGAGAGCCCGTGGTGTCCAAGGACGTCGACGTTAGTGCCGCAGGGGCACCTATGTGGGGCACAGACCCGGACGCCGAGTCGCAGGCAGGCAGCAACGCGCAGAGTGTGCGGTTCCAGGAAGGTACCGGTATGTACCGACGGGAAGGCGTGTAGCCAGGCGCCGGATTCCCTAGCACCTGCTGCTAATAGTCTGGCGCGTGCTGAACCTGTACTGCGGCTTAAGAGAGAGTCGTAAATGATTTTACATTGTATGTCATCCCAGGTCCGTTGCGAATTTAGATTTTCGGGGAAATCCTTACCCGGGCAGACAATGGACCAGGCGTTTTTAGAGTCCGTTAAGCCAGCAATCTCGTAGTTTGAAGGACAGGCCCTTAGGATTTTACCTACAAGAGTTGCTGAGCTATGGACGGAGGATAAAAACGCCGGGGTAGAGACACTTGAAATTTTGCGGATCCCTAACCCACCGTGACGAATGGGAAGGGATGCCTGGGTCCAGGACTCTTCGCTAAACTGCAAGTTCAAAATAGATTCTAAATTGCTTTTGATCAAGTCGTCAAGTGGTGTTAATAAATTTTGAAATTTTGAAAAAGGGCAGCAGCGAAGTACGTACATTAATTTTGGAACAAAGAGGCAGAATTTAATTATAGATAAAGCGAAATGAGGGCTAATTTCGAGAAGACGACTTTTGTAATCTTGAAATTTAGAAGTAGTATCGGAAATGAAATTTGGATAGGATTCTTCAAAGATGGGGGACCCTAGGAGGCAAAGAGAGCTTAGCTTATTATGGAGTAAATAATTAATTTAAGGGCCGTCTTATTTAATAATACGAATAATGTAGAACTTAAAAAAATTCAACTTGTTTTGACTTGGTCTCATGAACATGATATTAACACATTCGCGGACACGAATGCTAATAGCATTCGCGTAGTTTTTTATTTCCCTTGCCCTATGAGACATGACGTCACTTACCATCCGTGAACGTGATGACATTTTATATCAATATGAAACCTAGGTGAAATTCTTACATTCGAATGCTGTTCAAGACATCATCATAATTATGCGTAGTTGGGTCAAAATTGTCTTGTTTCTGACCACTCTGTCACGCTTGTATGTTTTCTATCAAATAAATAAAAAAGTCGAGTGCTAAATTGTATGCATTTCTAGCTGTAGAATATATTTAACATAAGAACAATTAAAAAACAAAATTTCAATTCATACAAAAAACTCCACCCCGTCACATTTTTTGGGGACCAAAAAAGACAACGAAAATAATTTTGACACAGTTGCCCATGTTCTCCTGATGAAACATTTTAATTCCCACTTAGGTATTCTCGCCACAGTATAGTATTAATTAACTATAAAATCTGTCGTTACACAACATGCTATGCTACATCCACTGACTAATCTAAAGACACAGCGCCTGCTTAGAGGATTGTTAGCCGAAACAACTACTTAGTGGCTACAAACATGCCGGCTAAACAACCACTAACTGACTCGAAGCTTTGCTTGCACAGAGTAAGTAGATAAGTCAGAGTAAACAACGTGATTTTGTAAGACATCTACTTTGAATTAATCGTAACATATTATACTTGAGCGATGGCACTGGTAACACCCTTAAATACCTATATGTATCTCGAAAAACCTTTCTTCGATCGTTTTGTTCCTTCCTATTGAATATCTTCGGAGCGACTAGTAAGTAATATCCGGAGCGAGAGCTTGAATCTACGTCGTGCCTTACATTTATAAAGTTTAAGAATTATTAAATTGCAGTAAATAATAATGCAAGTGAATAGCAACAGTTTTAGTGTTGGTAATCTGAAGATTTTTTAAAGGATATCAACAAATTCAACATCCCCGAGTAAAGTTTCTTACGTTACAAGTTCAAGAATAACGAGGATAATGATAATGGCAATAAAAATGATGCTAATGATGACGTAATCGTTGACAATGACATTAATAATAAACTCCTTTTCAGCTTGGACGAAAATGCTTTCCAATTCCGATGCGATGCGTTTCTTAACCGATTCTCGTGAGATTTTGTGAGCAGGTTCGATAGTTAAATATAATGTTTCGGTCATTTCAATTTTTGGATACTGTTCAAAATGGCGGAAATTGGCCTAAAGGAGTAAAGGGGATTTATAAACACGATAGTTTAGAAGACAATGTTGATGACGACATGGAAAAAAATAATGATAATTATTTTGATGATAATGTTTTGATAAAAAATTACAATGTACTAACCCAGTGCATATGGAAGTACATACCTACATAACCTACAATCCTCTTTCGGCCGATTTGTTCCATCCTATTGAATATCCTTGAAGCGACTAACTAATATCCGGGACGAGGGATGGCGCGCGCTCCAGTAGCAGTGCCTTATAGTTTTAAGTTTTTTTTTTTATCAAGTTTCTATCAAGAAATGTAGCTACTGTATGTAATTGCATGATTTCTATAGTAATCTAAATTGTATTTTTTCTTATTGAATGCGTGTTAATTATAGGATGTAATGTTTTGAAAAGATGTGTCCGCCGAGTTTCCTGCCGGTCCATACCCTCCGGTCCATTGGAATACTCTCCTCCAATTGAGGGGGGATTTAAATCTTCTCGGATCAGAGGTGTATGGTTAGATCCGGTGTAGCTTTATTTGACGTTCATAAGCGCATTGTAATATGCCTACTTAAATAATAAACTATCTTCATCTTACCCGCCGCCAAAAACCTGCTCCCACTCAATCGAAGTTACGCTCTTATTTTAAAACGACATTACATGAAACTTAGCAAATTATAGTAGTAGTAGAAATTAACCCTTTACCGCATATGCAACCATATATGACAGTTATAATTTAATAAACTCTATTGACAGCTATTAAAGTTCAAATTTAAACAAAATCTTTTTTATGACATGCGATAAGGGAGTAGAAGTATTATATGTAAAACTTCTACACGCTCTAATTTCTTTGTATTCCATTTTATTTTAATTTCTAGGAACGAAAACTAGTACAAGACCATGTAAAATGTTGCCAAGACAAAACCATATGGCTCGCACTGTCAATAAGTTATCAGAACTCATGTAGAGCCAAGCTTCTAACTCAACACGCCCTAACTCTAAACGCCTTCACAAATTCTACACCAAAGTCAAAATATTATGTGGTTTGGCCGTTTATAAAGTTAACAACCTAGATAAGTTACGTCCTAGAAAATGAATAACATATATTTAAATTCTTCTTCAAGTTTTTTCAACATCTCTGTGTCAAGTTTCGTATATAACAAGCTTTCAAATTTCTCTCATAATTTTCAAACGACTAAAACTTGTATTCCAAATCAGGTGAAAATTTCCTAACAGATTCACCAGGGCAATTAATTTGCCGATATGTTTGAACCCGAGCATCGGCTAGAAGAGATTAGTTCAGCGAGGCCCGCCGACACTTGGGTCCTGGAATTAAAAAAAATATTATTTATTGTAGACGACCTGTCTGGCCTAGTGCGTAGTGCCTCTGTCTATTAAGCCAAGGGTCTTGGGTTCAAATCCTGTAAGGGAATTTATTTGTGTGATGTATTTGCTCCTGAGTCATGGGTATTTTCTATGCGTTTAAGTTTTTATAATGTTATAGTATTCATATATATATCGTTGTCTAAGTACCAACAACACAAGCCTTATTGAGCTTACTAGAGAACTTAGTAAATTTATGTAATAATGTCCTATTCGTATTTATTATTTATTTATTGTCAGGCAACTATTATGGGACTATAGACTATGACTCTACGGCCTGAGGTAAGTGACAGACCTATAGGATATATTATTACAAAGTTATCTAAAAGTAGAACACAATTATGGCTGCGATGTGTTACGCCATACGCAACCCCGCGGTCTCGAGGAGGTCGGTACTTGACACATTTCGGTCGAAACCCTTCATTGGTGTTGCGTTCAGTTGGATCACACTTGCGCGACTCTACTTATAAGGCCTCTTACGCACTAGCGGTTGGCCGCTTAGGCGGTTCGTTTGTGCGGCCAGCCGCCTGACGCGATTGTTATAGCGGCTGGCCGCTATGGCGGCCAACCGCAATGAAACCGCCTTCAGAGGCTGGACCGCTCGGCGTCATTGGTCCATTAACAAAATGGACGCCGTCGAGGTAGCTTGTGTTATATATTTGTACTACCTAAAACAACGAAAGAAAAATAAAAAAAGATACTAGATTCATCCTTTACTAGAAACACGCAACGAATTTGGCCAGTTCATAAGTTGTTTTCAAGAACTGAAGAAGCACGAAGATATTTTTTTCTGCTATGTTAGAATGAGTGTCTTGTTATTTTTGTACTGTGTACTGTTATTTTTTTTGCTTTACTATAAAAAATACGTCATCGGCGGTTCGCCGCACACTTAATCGCCAGTGCGTACAGACAAGTTGGCGGCCAGCCGCGAAGCGGGCCGCAGCTCTCGATTCAACCGCCGCGGCTGAAATTTTGTGGCGGTCAAGTGCGTACGATCACAAGCGGTTGCATATTAAACTAGAAAAGCGGCTAACCGCCCCCGCGGTTAACCGCTATAGTGCGTGAGAAGCCTAACAGTCCCGACTGAATTTCGTTGTCTTGTGTCGATAGTTTTGTTAGCGAAAGCTAAATTTAATTTTGGATTTTTTGTGGAAACAACGCTTCTAAAGTATCTACCATTCTGTAACAGCTTAACAAAAAGTGATGGTTCTATTTGTAGAATAACTTTAGAACGTGAATTTCAGAAATTTATCTATATTTGGAAAAGTTACCCGGAATATCAAACACTTTTGGCGCCTTGTTTCATCCGCTACTATTGATGTTGACTGTACTACTTAAACGATAATAAGTAAATGTCAATAATAAAAACAAGCTTTCAATGCCTGCTGAAACCGGTTCCCGAAAAAGTATTTATTGATGTACCCGTGAATGGGTTCCAGTTCCAGCAGGCTTCCTATTGACATCAAATCTGTCCAAACGGCATCTACGTGTTGGATGTATATCCCCACATGCCTTATAAATGACCGGCCTTGAAAAACCCGAGATTGTTTAAACGGAAAAATAATGTCAAATACTTCCACGAGTTAAATGTTAGATTACAGGCAAATGTTACATTTTTTTATAATGTAAATAATGTTCACTTTGTATCTATATCGCACAATAGTTATTTGTTTTACAAGGGGGCAAAGTTGTTGTTTAACCGCTCGTGATAATATTGGGATCTGAGCTAGCGAAATGTTAAACAAACTTTGCCTCCGGGTGAAACACAAAAATTTTCACCACACCAACGCGAGGAAAATACTAACTGTGATATACCAAAAAAACCAAAACAAATCATAATAAATGATCATTATGGAATATTTATCGTATAAAATCATCATTTAAAAGTCACATAAGGAGACAACTCAAAATTTGCATCTGATTACTTTGCCCTACGTGTGGATAAAATGCAACTTTCTCAATCGTTTCTGAACAATAAAGAGGGCGGTACCAGTTAGTTGGTGTGGTGAAAAATAATTATATTATTATATCTTATTAGAAGCCCAAATAAAGCCAACCCCTGTTACAAGCTCATGTAAAATTTCCGGGAAATTAATGAACGAAAACTGAAAAGCTTTCTTTTTATTTCAGTTCACTTCGCTTCAGTACTTCCGCAAGTTTCTGGAATTAAAGCTGTTTCCGAAATTGTATCATATTTTTCGGAATAGTTTTTACCCTTACCATGAGTTTGCAGTAGCCGTAGGGCTCATTTACAGGATGCGAGAACTCGCATGAGTGTTTCATTACATTGCTGTATTTGATCGATCGGCCGAATTGGTAGTAACCTCAATAGTCCGCAATGTAAATAAAACCGTATGAGAGTTCGCGTGCCGTCTAAATCAGCCCGTAATCTCTAGCGATTGTGTCCCTCGTAATGTATTGATGCGAGTGAGATGACTGCGAGTCAGTTTAAAAAAAATAAAAAAATAAAATAAAATTTGTTTATTTCAGACCATCAGATCCATATTTTGTTAGTAAATCAAAACAACTTACATCCTATATTAGTACTTACATAAAAACACATATACACCAACACTTATAACTATTTATTACTACAATACATCCCTGCGTGTAGAGAGGACCACGGGGCAAGATGGTTTATTTGGCCCTGCCTATCACCACCTCAACCCAGTACTTTGTGAGGCGGCAATCGGCACGTTCGGACAATGTCCTCAGGAGGCTGTTGCTACTGCCACGCACGCGCTTCAGCAGAGACGCTATTCTTTTACGCCTAATGGCGTAAAAGTCATCTATTCGCGCCTCTGCAAACATGCCCGAAGCACTACAGTGCTTCGGCAGTTTCAACAGCATCCTCAGAATGTTGTTGTACTGAACTCTCAGCGTGTTATAGGCCCTTTGTGTAAATGTTGCCCACAGACTGCACGTGTAAAAAGTTTGACAGTATGCCCTAAAGAGCGTTAACTTTACTTCTGTGTTACAACGTGCAAATCTGCGGGCAACCATATTGCCCCTTACCGCCATAGCCCTCCTCTCCCGCTCCAGATCTACATCATCCTTCAGATCTCCGGTGAGCATATGCCCTAGATATCTAAAGCTGCCCACCACCTTGAGGGGTACTCCACCCAGCATGATCCTAGGCACAGTTAGATTTGAATTATACTTTGGAGCCTTAAAAATGAGTATTTCACTTTTGGTTGAATTGTACCTAAGACCATGCTGCTCAGCATAACCCTCACATATGGCGATCAACTTTTTTAACGCGCTTACTGAGGGGCTCAGCAACGCCATGTCGTCCGCGTAACTTATATTGTTAAAACATGTTTCCCAAATATAGCATCCGACACGCTCCCTGCTAAGCCTCCCAATAAGCTCGTTGACATAAAGGTTAAACAAGGTGGGAGATGTTAGCCCCCCCTGTCTAACCCCACATAGTAGTTTGTATTCGTCTGAATACACCCCATCCCATCTCACCTGATTGACCTGATTGTTATACCAATATTTTAACAAATCTATGCATTCTTTAGGTATTCCCGTTTTGGCTAGTTTGTCCCACAGTATGTGGTAAACAACCAGGTCAAAAGCCTTTGACAGGTCCAGGAAACACGCATACACAGGCGTGTTCCTGTCCCTGTAATACCTGACAGCTTGCTTAAGGCACAATATAGCCGCTTCAGTTGACAGCCTAGACCTAAAACCGAATTGCGCGTCGTGCAACTTTATATGGATCTGAAGTTGTGCATTGAGCAAGCTGTCGAGCACTTTAGCCATTATAGTAGCAAGTGAGATGGGTCGGTAATTCCCAAGATCAGAAAGGTCACCCGTTCTGTTTTTCGCAAGCGGCACCACAACGGTGCGTGTGAGCTGATCGGGAAGATACGCGTGCCTTATACAAAGCGTGAAAAACATTGCCAGCACGCGCGGCACGTGTACACCGGCGTACCTGAGGTGCTCAATACTTAGGCCATCATGTCCCGGAGACTTACCCCTCTGCATGTTTTTTATGATGGCTTTGACATCTTTAGCCATGAAGGTGACAGTAGGGGGGGAGATGATAGTCCGAGCACCCAGCACCCCGGGCGTGGCCTTAATAAGTGGACTTACTGCAAACGCACGCTTAAAATTACTAGCAATATGTTTTTTATCGCTTTCTCCGCCTACGCACACAGGGATACCCGGCCGAGGACTAAACTTGTTTGTGTTTTTCCAGAAGGATTTGAAATCTTTTTTAGTCTGATTTGACGCCAGGATGTCGCTTTTTATCTGATCCTGCCTATCCTGGCACCGTTTCAACCGTGACTTAAAAACCCTTCTGGTTTCACACATTTCCTCATAGATTAAGCCAGCAGATGGTTTGTTAGCTCCTACCCATACTAAGAACTTAATCCTAGCCTCCCTGTGAGCGTCCGCAACATATTTATTCCACCCCGCTACATGCCTACTCGGTCTGCCCCTCTTCGTAAGAAAATAAGAGTTTACAGTGGCCAATAGCGATAGCTTCGAATGGTCCTTTAAGGCGCCGTGAGTTCACGTCGTTCCCCGAACGCAGCTCGCTGAGCACTGAGCGGACGGCCGTGCGTACCCGGGTTCGCTGATATCCTATGTTATTGAATTGTTATTTTAAATTAGACGAGTTCAATCAAAAATAAAATTACGCATTTTAGAGGCAATCTTCTTGAGACGCAAAGTATCTCTTTCCACGGGATGGTTCTCTAAAAAGTACCTCAACATCTACTTTGCGCCTCAACAAAATGAACTGGGTGCGTAGACAAGGTACCAATCATTCACGCTCCGTAGAGTAACGTAGTTATCTCTCTATAACTCTTTCATATCTCTTCCATATTAGTGCAACAGAGACAGTTGCGCTTCTTCCGCGAACGATCGTATCAATGGCGGATCAATTATAGAAATTTTAAAATCCTAATTTAAATAAGTCTAGGTACTGGAAACTCGTGGTATGGCCCATTCCGTCGTGCGGCTCGGATTTACAATTTCCTTGCGTAAAATTCGCCCGGGCGGACACAAATTATGAAACTGAATTCCGGATCGCGGCTGAAATATCGCCGCTTCGCCCTGGATTCTACAATATTGTTGCTTGCAAGTTAAAATATATTTGAGAACCAAGTTTAAACTTGTAAAACTTTATTAAAGCTAGCAAGCTTAAAATAATAATAAAATAAGAACTATAGAAATACCCAAAACTTTCGATAATTTTATGATATTTGTACCTACAGATGAATCCCTGAATATTATTTATACCTAAGTTATCTAATTCTTGTCTGATGCTGTCCAGACACTATTATGACATAGATAGTATTCTTATTTCTTTGTTCCATCAAAGCGGTTATCTATAAATTACGTCACAGGTTTTTATATTTGTTGACCCCCCCCTCCTGGTCACACCTGGCAACACACATTTGACAACCCATCGATATTTTTGATTAAAGCAACAAATTAGAAAATGTATAACATTAAGATCGGTTAAAAATAAAAATTACATGAATAAAAAAGTATTGCTCATTACAAAAAACTGGTTATTTGACTTGTACAGTCAGCGTCAAATTCTTTGTAGCAGTCAAAGTGGCCAAATAGTTCGTTACACCATACTAAATATATGGTGTACCGAACTATTTGGCTACTTTGGTTGCTACAAAGTATTTGACGCTGACTGTACAATGAATAAGAAATATTAAAATAATTTTCGTTTACAGATCCGCCTTCCCCCTTGTCACAATATGTCATATTTGCTTGACACAAATTCCTATCTGTCTTGCTTCACAAATTTCTCAGTTAGATCACAGCTTAAGCTGCTACAGACCTTGCAACAGCATGCGATTTTATCATTTCTGGCTGAGTAAGAGCATAGAGAAACAAATAAGCTTAAGGGGCCCACTGATTAACAGTCCGCCGGACGGTATCGGCCGATCAGTTGTTCAGAACTGTCAAATTTTTATTCTTACTGACCGGCCGATACCGTCCGACGGTGGCAGATGACTGATAGAAACCCATAGGCCAGGAAATCCTTGTAAGGAAATGGCGATGGATCGGACAAACGCTCCGTAGATCGGACAACCACTTGTCCAAGCAGTGTCTCCGCTGGCAATCGACTGGCAGTAGACGGTCAGGGCGGCCTCGTACTCGTACCACATGGAGGCGATCAGTTGAGAAGGAGGCTGGCTCAACTGGACTCGGCTGGAAAGAGCTGGAAGTAGCCGCCCAGGATCGCACCAAATGGAAAATTCTTCTGCGAGCCCTATGTCCCTAATGAGGGATAACAGGATTACATCATCATGGTATTTATGATAAAACGTATTATGTTTACCTTTTAAACAGGTTTATTTATTAATTTTAAATCTTAATTATTTTTAAATGTAATAAGCCGCAAACGAGTAGACGAGCCGCCTGATGGGAAGCAGTCATCGCCGCCCATGGACATAAGCAGCATCGGAGGAGCCACTTATGCGTTGCCAACCTTTGAGAACCCTAAATACCTGCTTCTTGAAGAACCCCATGTCATAGCGCAAGGGAAACACTTCAGAAGGTAGCTCATTCCACAACTTGCACGTTCTGGGCAAAAACGAGCGAAATAATAAATTGATTTATATGTATGTATGGAGTGAGCACTCTAAGCTTACTTAATTCTCTATGGTTGGAGCACAGATCATAGTTGGAGCAACGTTTTGAATCGATCGATCAAATGCCGCAATGTATTGCAAATCGCATGCGATTACCGGTGACGTTTGTAGAGGCCATTAATGTAATCTTACCATTTTCTCATCCATTTTCAAGGACTTTTCTTAGGTAAAGCACTTATTTGCGATTTCTTTGCCCGTACCCCGTACGTTTCAACCTTCCAACACAATGGGGACAATCAATGATGCCTGATTAGGATTAATGACCGGGCCGTTTATCGGGATTCCTCGGGGTAAAACGGCCAATCTGAACGAACGTCGAACGCAATGTGTGCGTGCCGTATTCTAAATTACAAGGTAGAATATTGGTGTATTGTTCGGAATGCTATAGTGCTTATAAATATTTATTTTGTTGTTTCGTATTTGTAATTGATTTGGTACTACTCTACTCTAACTTAGTGAGTATTTGAATTTTGCGTTGCGGTTTCTGTTAAAAAATGGTTATGATTCTTGATAAGTTTCGTTGGAAGTATTGGATATGCTTTGCTTTTTGAATTATGATAATCAAGTTTATTTGTAAAGATAATCGGCAGACTAATTTTCTGACAAAGCAATATTCGATTTATAGTCAATAAGGTTTCTGCTACTTCTGTTTTGCAAAAAGCGTTTCGGATACCCAAAAGTATGCCAGATAGAGGAAACACATTTTGACTGCACGTGACTTTGAAAGTCATTAGTAGCACTTTCATAGTTCATACAAATGTTCCGTCATAGAAATGAAAATTCCGGAAAAAATCAAATGTTTATTCGGGAATTTTGCCAAAATTCGTTTTTTTCGGTTTTTTCCTGTTTTATTCAGAAAAATTAAATACGTCATACACATGCCACTGATAACAGTGACAAGTGATGACAGTGACAAATATACAAAATGCCAGAAACTAACACATCAGACGTCCTGTTTAAATTCCCAATTAAATTCATATGGAAAAATACAGAAGTTTAAAAAGAACTTGTTTTTTTCGGCTTTATTCGTTTTTTCAGAAGTATTGTAACTAAAATTTGCAATGTTTTTTTCGAAAGAAACTTGAAAAAAACGAGTCATTTGGAAATCTTTCCGTATTTTTCCGGGTTTTTTCAACGCTCAAAGCACAATATTCTATTATCATGTGATAATCGAATAATCCAGGATAACTTGTATGTAAAATTTCGGTCTTCTTTATTTATTTAGTAAGTAGTAAAATTCACAAGTTGGATTATGTTAATGATATAAACTTCTTTGATTAGAAACGCTAACGTATTTTTTCGGCTAAAACCCTAAAATCAAACAAACTTAGCTATAGATACTTAATATGCTTCCA
The DNA here is from genome assembly GCF_033807575.1 of Cydia pomonella. Classification (NCBI taxonomy): domain Eukaryota; kingdom Metazoa; phylum Arthropoda; class Insecta; order Lepidoptera; family Tortricidae; genus Cydia; species Cydia pomonella. The sequence continues at coordinate 15,899,887 of NC_084717.1, read as the reverse complement.
TATTCTTTCTAAGCATCTATTTTTTATACGTTCGCAACATTTCTTCGACAGTTAAATACAAACGGCATTTCAAGAAAACCGATACCTGGTTTAAGAAAATTCAAACGGTGCTGCCAACTCGCAAACTTTTCGAACGAAAATATTTTCCCAACAGCAAGCAGTTTCCGAATTCAAATCTGGCGGAATATGGGTCGAACAAGATCAGACATTTCGACTCGAGACGCCATTAAAGTAGGTAACTTGTTAAGTTTGTTTCGGCATGTAGGTAATAAAATACAAGAGGTACAAATACAGTGACAGCCGCCCTGTGGTTGTGTGACGTCACGACCCCTTAATGTAAACAAATAGGTTCACTTTACTTACGGCTTGATGAATAAACCAGTTCGTATTTGACCGCTCAAAAGCTCGGACGTTTCATTTATTAATACCTAAGTGCCTATATAGTAAAATATATACTTAAATCATATAAAATATCACACTCCTTGTGTCATATGTTTTTTATTATTATTTTATATAACGACAATATATTAATCCAAGCCATATAGGTAGCAAATATTATAAGTAAAGGGAATATAAAATAAACACGAAATATAATATACATATACAAGAAGAGAGATCGCCATTTCTAAAATATTAAACATAGGTACAGAAATAATTGTAAATAGTGTTTGGACGTACGGATACGCGTTTGCGTTACGTCTCATTTTGTATGGGATTTTGAGTTTCCAAAACGTCCCGCTTGGCGCGCTGTTTCTAAATCCCATACAAAATAAGACTTAACGCAAACGCGTATGTCACGTTTCGCTATCGAATAAATTTACACTAGGGGCTCTGTTACCGTAAAAACAGTTTTTAGTGAAAACGCGTTTTCTTTGGTTAAAACTAGTTTTCCATATCATTTCAATGAAAAGGCGTTTTCACTAAGTAGTTTGTAATATCTTAGCCTGACTAAACTCTATTGAAACCTTTGTAAGCTGAAGTACTGTTACTTTCCTCAACTCTATTGAAAACTTTGGAAAGTAATACTGAAATTTAGTAAATAAGGGTCTAGGCTATAGGGGATGAAGTATAAAATAAACAAGGTATTAAATGCTAATAAATTTGATTTATTGCATTAAAATTGATTGAGTATGATTCAATAATTTATGAGCTCTATATCCAATGAAGTCTGATTAGGACCCATTCGGATATACCGCCTTGATTGCTAGGGCCAAATACCTAAGTCAGGAAAACAAGACGGAACAAAAACCTGACTGCCCAATTTAACCTTTACACAAACATAACAAAATATGTCACAGATAAAGACAAATTAAAACCTCATTTAAATTAGGTATGGCGTGATCATTTAGTGGTAAATATAGACCAACATCATGATAAATAACAACCCAAGCTCTCTGAGGTGTGAGACATGTTACATGATAAAATAAAATCTGAAATATGTTCCAACAAGCACAAAACATATCCGTTCTTAAAGAAAGACGAATATAAACCATGTCAATAAAATGAAACACTATTTTAAGTGCATTGAACCAATAGGAAATTATTAAAATCCTATCAAAATTATTGAATACTATTTACAAGACTACTATAATAAACCCTACCTTCTTCCTATAAAATGCCATTGTGGGATACATCAGGAGATCAAAATATTCCTACTTTAAGATAAAGAAAATTATGAAACAAGAAGTTGTAGCAAGTTCTATTAATAATATATAAGGTTTACTAATATGCTCAGATATAAATAAAGATATGTTAGCACTTATGTTGTGATTGACGTATTGATAACGTATTCATAAATGTGTTATAAAGATCGACCGGGTGAAGTCTGGCTTCTCACAACTATATTACTTTAATTAGTATACTGTAAAATAGCTGGTTGCAGTCAACTATAAGGCAACCTTTTGGATCTCATAAAATTATCATGCATACTCCGCTCTATGGACAACTCCCTAATATGTCAAGCCGCAAATCCCACGTGAAATGTTTCCATAGGTAAGTCACTTGGACCTTGCACCGTCTGCAGTACCTGAGGCATGTAGCCTAATGGAATATTACACGTAAGGTTCAGACTATCAAGTACTGAAACCGGGATAATAGTAAATAAATGACATGAGTGACCAAGAACGAAAATATACAAGACAATGATATAAGCGTTGCCCCTAATATTATGAGATCAGCCATTTTACTAAATTATCATATGCAACGTCACGCAAAAAGTAAGACTGTTAATTAAATTAAAAGCCAGTTGGATTAAGATTTGATACCTTTTGATCAAATATAAGTAAAGATGTATTAGTACTTATGATAACACATTCATAAATACGCTATAAAATTAGGTAGGATCGACGGGGTGTAGTCTGGCTTCACACAACTTTATCACCTTAATATACTGTAAAATAAAATAGCTGGTTGCAGTCAACTATAAGGCAACCTTTTGAATCTCATAAAATTATCATGCATATACCGCTCTATGGACAACTCCCTAATATGTCGAGCCGCAAATCCCACGTGAAATGTTTCCATAGGTAAGTCACTTGGACCTTGCACCGTCTGCAGTACCTGAGGCATGTAGCCTAATGGAATATTACACGTAAGGTTCAGACTATCAAGTACTGAAACCGGGATAATAGTAAATAAATGACATGAGTGACCAAGAACGAAAATATACAAGACAATGATATAAGCGTTGCCCCTAATATCATGAGATCAGCCATTTTACTAAATTATCATATGCGACATCTCGCAAAGAGTACAACTGTTAATTAAATTAAAAGCCAGTCGGTTTAGGATTTGATACCTTTAGTCATAACTGGGATCAATCAAATGCAACGACAATCCCAAATATAACTAAAAACCGCATTGTTAAAACAGCCACTTATAAAACCACTGTGACAGGTTTCAACAACTACAATTGATTAGTAAATATATATAATATCCTCTCAATTGGACATAATCCAAAATGTAATAACCACATTCTAGTCATATGATTTGATTCAATATGACAAATAAATTAGGGCAGGTATAATACATTGGCAAATACAGATCAAACTATATACCAAATGATCAAAATATATACACCCACAATAACATTTCAACATACGTAATATACTTAGGTATGTACCTATAAAACGGAATCATGATCATAAAATAAGTATCAAATAGGCACCAGTTATCTACCTACAAATAAGTAAGCAGTTAGGAATCGTGAATATTATTTAAACCGCTTGTATACTCCTATAATGACTAGACTATGAAATTAAAACCTTTTGTATAATTTATTGAAAGGTTACGTCACCGCTAGGTATTAAGATCTGCTTGATGGGGCTTCGATGCTCTCACATCATGATGAGAAGACAAGGCAAGGCAGGATCAATTCTCATTCCACGCAAATGGACGGCGCACTGGATACAATGTGCAGGCGTGAGATACAGATGCGGCGTAGTGCAGCCAGCCTCTTCATGTAGAAGATAGGTCTTGCATCTGGGCGCCCGTGGCAGTGGGGTTGATCAGGTACCGACGAGGATGCTCGGAGACACCGAGACACTCGAAAGCCGCTGATGGAACAAGACTCGCTCCGCAACCACCGTGAACCGGAAATTGAGACAAAAATAGTGCTTAATATTCTAATCGAGTTAAACATTTACGCCCTACGGAATATATGAAGCTAAGTATCTATATGAATAAAGACAACTAGGCATTCAAAGGAAGAATCATTTCAATTATGATAATCAAACTATAATAGTGGAAGTCAAAGGATCTAAACTTAGTGACGTACAGAATACCTATAACAGTAGCCACGGTAATTAAGCTACTGTAAGAAGTCATTGAATAAAACCTATAATGTATTGCGACATAATATTACGTCATTAGACATTTGTATAACATTCTAAATAAATAAGTATTTTGTAAGCCTCATTCACCAAACAATTCTATCAATCTAGTTTATGAACTTGGTTGCTAATTAAACAAACGTGGCCGTATACCTATATACGCGCGCACAAATAATTACACAACCAATTATTTTTGTAGTATTGTAAAAGGTGAATTATGTAGCTGCGTATTACATCATAATTAATACACTCAACCTATCAACCTACATTTTCAATCAAAGTGCTGTAATTCACTGACACTGAAACATGAAAGTATGTGATATATAGATATGTCAGGTCAAGATTGAGATAACATATAAATCAGAACCAACGCACCGTGTCTACTAGCTTGCACCGGAGTGAATCTTCGCCTTCGCCCACATCTGCGAAGTCTGCATCTTGATTTGAAGCGTAGAAGCTCTCGAAGGCAGAACACCCCAGGAATTGATGGCGGGACACGAAGCAGGCGCCCTTAGGATCCGCTGACAGGACTCGATATTCCTCGTACATGAACCGAGAATTCAGAAATAAATAATTTTAAATATATGTTAAAACATTTCATGAATTAAACTACCTACAACGTTCGTTGACTTTACGTGTTATACTATATATGGTAATAATGACTGATATTGACGGCTAAACCTACATAAAACGATAAAGAAATGACCGCCGAGTGTAACACAACTAAAGTTATTTATCAACCTAATTGAACACATCTACTTATGCCATCTATATCTAAATCGAGACACATTCCACCCTTGCCATTGAATTAAAACATGGAAAATACATACGTTCCACTTCTTTTCGTAAACGGTTAATCCACAATAATAAACGCGCTCGTTTACTACTAAACACACATTCATTTATTTGCTAATGATTTCACAACTCAAATCAAGTACTTATCGTAATTGAATGCATCTACCTACCCTATAATCATATTACACACGAACACTGAATTACCTATCTTCAAAATTGATTATATTTAAAAAGCATATACATGATTTAGAAATTCACTGAACAAATGAAATTAAATATCTCAATCCATTTTGCCGTCGTAGTTAAAATAACACTCTCGTACAAGAATCCGACTTGCATTCACAGAGCACAAGAATCGTCATCTCGTTCCACAATGAAGGGTACCCAACGCGATCTATTCAACCTACCCGCTATTCATATATAGAAATAATGATTTTATTTATGGGCAACTCGTTGGTATCAACCAAGCCTACAATCCTACTGATATTAAGCAAACATTGGAGCCTATGAATGAACGAAATATGTATTTTAGGTTTCCTCAAGATATAAAATGATATGCAAATAATTAAGTAGGTATATGAAATTACCGCATCGTAACACATAGTTGTTTGGCAGCTGACCCATGATGGTTTTGTGTTTTTCAACACGCCCATGGTCCGGATGAAGCTCCTACAGCTTCCCGCCCATGTTGGCCGTATCCACACGCTAAGCTTCCAACGAAGGTGGCAGCTTATACTCGTATCTGCGAACAAGTTCTAATACACGGTTTTCTTATGATTTGCCACTCACAGTGACAATTTAAGAACCTTTAAGACCCGATGCTCGTGAAATGTAGCCCTTTCGGCAGCTGCCCGTGGTAGGCTCACGCAGTTCCTCACAACCATGGTTCAAGTCAACACGACCCGCGCGTCGTCCATTGCAGTCGCTGTTCTTTTTCATATCTCCTGAAGATGGCCGCTAATAGACGTATCTGCAAACAAGCTTAGACACATGGTTTTCTTACAACCTAACACTCACAGGATTCCTTCTTGACTCGACGCTCTGCTGAAGGCAAAAGATCTCGAATCCACTTTGCAGTTCCTTAAATAACCTTGTTCCCCCCATGAGAACCCCTAAACCGCCATGTTAATCCTACTCCTAAGCCCAACCAGAATGCAGAGTTTTGATTGGATAATATTTACTATCCTCGTCTATGATTGGTCACTTTTATTCCCGCGTATTTAGATTGATCTGCCTTACAACAGATGGCATCTCTAAAGATAACATAAATAAATTAAAAGCTTACGAAGTAGTTTATTGTGTTTAATTGATTATTCAATAAACATTACTTAAGAATTTATATTGAAAAATATATTATAAACAAATATTGTACTATGCAATATTATCATGAGTAAACTACCTACTAGTTTTGTCATTCACCGCCAGATGTCACCGGATGCCACTGTCACATTACAAGTGCGAATATTATGCGCGAAATTCACTCCAAACAAATTCAATAATTTCTAAGAGAGTAAATAAATAAATGTAGATGTCAGCCTGTTACAATCGCCCTTAGTATATTTACGGAGTTTACCAGAGTAATAATACTAATAAAAAATAACAACTGACATCGCAAGTATTTACAAGAAGTTGTAAAACCGATAAACACAGAGGCAAGCAGAGTAGCTGGTGAGACTATGACAAATCAAAACCGAAAGTAATGACAACCAAAGAAAATATAGCCAAAAAAAGTCAATGATGAATATCGAATATGCAGAAAGTTATGCGTACCTGTGCATTTAATATCCTTTAGAAATCAAATAAGCCTCGAAATAGAAAAAAAAAGATCCTTTAAGAAGTAATCAAAAGCACACATTTCCCTATGGCAACAAAAAAAAAACTTTACAAATTAGAGGAGCAAGATGGCCCAAAATAGCAAACGATAGAGGAAAATTTAAGACGCTGGAAGAGGCCTATATGTCACGAGACACGCTGGACACTAAATCCTGAAAACCTCATAAAACTGATAAACAATGGTGTGCAGTTTAGTTTCCAGCAATAAAGTCTATAATCAGCGGCCTAGTAATAAACACACTGTGGGATCTCACACAGACAGCACTGAAAATAGTAGAGAAATGGTGCAAGGAGAATGACCTATCGGTAAACCAAAAAAAAAAAAAAAAAAACCCGACACAATTCTCTTCACACACAAACAAAAACTGGGTACTTACGAACTGCCAACCCTTTTTGGTATATGATTGACACTTTCAAAGGATATAAAATATCTAGGCATAATCCTGGATGATAGACTGAACTGGAACAAACACCTGGACAATAAACTAAACAAAGCAACAGTCGCCTTTTGGCAATGCCGGAGGATGGTGGGCAAGAGATGGGGACTTGCTCTTCACATCATACTGTGGCTATACAAAATGGTAATAATGTCAATGATCAGCTACGGCGCGATCGTATGGTGGCCCCGCACCCAGCTAACCACGGTAGTAGACAACTAAACAAAACACAAAGACTAGCATGTGTGGTTGCGACGGCTGTATGAGAACTACTCCGAATGCGGCGCTAGAAATAATGCTAGGACTCCTACCATTACACCTATACATACAAAAAGAAGTGGCTGCCACGGCTCTTCGGTTGAAAAAGCTAAACCTATGGACATCCTTCTGCTCATCGTACAAGAAGATCTATGAAAATATAATCTCTGAACTACCCATGCTGGAGGCGCCCATCGACAAAACACCAAAACTATGATCTTCTGGAAAGAATACACCATATCATTAACAGAAGATCCTAAAGCAGGACTAGACCAAACAAACCTAAGAAAATTCACAGATGGCTCAAAAACATTTGAAGGTACAGGATGTGGTGTCTTCTCGGAGGACCTGAACATACACATCTCAAAACCCCTGGGAGAACATAACACGGTATTACAAGCTGAATGTGTGGTAATAATAGAAGCTTGCAATGCTATAACAAAACTACAAGTGAAACACGAAAATATACTAATACTAATACTGTCAGCCCAACTGGGGAAGTACCTCCTCCTTACAGAAAACCGCAGCCAAATAACACTAGACCCTACTTATAGTGGTGTGTTCCTGCCGGTGAGTAAGGTTGCCAGAGCTCAACGATTGAAAGGGAGGTTTAGAGTCGGCAACGCGCATGTAACTCCTCTGGAGTTGCAGGCGTACATAGGCTACGGAAACTGCTTTCTATCAGGCGGGCCGTATGCTTGTTTGCCACCGACGTAGTATAAAAAACCAGTAAATCAGTACTACAAGCGCTATGCAGCGACAACCTTAATTCAGAGCTCGTACTCGAATGTCATCGAAGCCTCACGGAAGTGAGCAAAGAAGGCAACAAAGTAACAATTCAATGGATAAAGGGACATAGTGGATCAAGAGGAAACGATGCAGCGGACGAACTGGCCAGTAAAGGTTCGGAAACGCCGGCATATGGACCCGAGCCCATGATACCCCTACCAATATCCTATATACACAACCGGCTAGACCTACATCACAGACAACTGCACACTAAATACTGGAATGAAATGGACACATGCAGGCAGACCAAGGATGTTTTACCGGAACTGAACCACAAACTCACCAAAATACTACTGAAAACACCTAGACACCAACTACGTAAAATAGTAGGATTAATTACAGGACATAACACACTTAACAAACGCCTACGCAATATGGGTAAAACAGACAGCCCCATGTGCAAAGCGTGCATGGAAGAAGAAGAAACAACAAAACATATTCTCCTAGACTGCAAACAGGTAGAAGTATACAGGAACAAATACCTAGGGACTCCGTGCACACTAGGAGAGGCAATTAGCAACCTGGAAACTTTGCTAGGCTTCGTGGAGGAGCTAGGGTGGTTAGAGTAGCGCTACCTCGTTTCACGCAAAATAGGCACAATGGTTGTCGATTTGCGGAAAATGCCCAGAAGCACTAACTAACTAACTAACTAACTAAAGGCTATAATAATATTAATAATATACCGATAAACATAAATAACATGTATGTCACGTTTTATTATATTTAAGGTAACAAGATATCACAACATAACTAAATCGGTTTCCCTTATAAACACTATAACCATGACTGACATAATTACTATATAGCACCTATAAACCAACCGTCCGGTATAATTTAACTAAAAAACACAAAAAACCCGCAATTTAGAACCAAAGGTAATGTCACTATCAACTCAATAGCCTACTTTGTCGGTGAAAACTGAAAATAAGATCACTAACATGAAAATAAACACCAATGCAATAAAATGAAAGGACCGATTTTAAGATATATCGCAGTGCCATCGTTAAAATATAATTTCAAAATAAAAAATCCGCGTCCAAATTAATACAACCATCTATAAGCTACTGTGAGATAGACTGACACACATAGCGGCTAAACTAAAATAAAAAAATGTCGATATATAAATAGTACACAATTGTAAAATATTACACGTAAAAGACTAAACATATGTATTTATACGTACCAATTAAAATAATGTATCCTGGAAATTATAAAATTATATAAACACACACAGTACAAGTAAATGAAAATCAATAGTGTTCGCTCCAACACTGATATTACTGTTCCTTTATCAACAAAACAATAAATTTGTACGATTCTACTACAACGAATGTTAAGGAAAAAATAAAATGAAGAAATTTTCAAAATAAAGTTAGTATACTAAAACTGTCACAATACATTTTCATAGAGCTCATAAAATCTAAACCGAATAGTGTAGATTAAAATTTGAATAAATCAAATTTTTAAATTAAATTAATCATTATTAAATCATTGTAATTTAAATCAAAATATATCATAAAACTCTACTGAAAAATCGAATAAATTGTAAAACGTCAATTGAAAACTGTAGTGTATGGTGCATGATACTGAAAGAAACCAAAGCATTATAAAACAAATCACGGTAATACCATCTGTGAACAACGATACCTAGTAAAATATATCAAGATGGAAGGAAAGTATACGAAACGAATCAGCCTAAAGTTCAGTTTTACATATAAACAATGCTTGTTAGAACACAGTACAGATAAAGAACATGTCTCACTTTCGACCCCAGACCATTGCACGAACATCAAATTGTGCCTTAAAAGGCACGAAAATAAAATAAATAATAAGTTAATATCCTGGTCACGGCACCAAATTGTAATATCTTAGCCTGACTAAACTCTATTGAAACCTTTGTAAGCTGAAGTACTGTTACTTTCCTCAACTCTATTGAAAACTTTGGAAAGTAATACTGAAATTTAGTAAATAAGGGTCTAGGCTATAGGGGATGAAGTATAAAATAAACAAGGTATTAAATGCTAATAAATTTGATTTATTGCATTAAAATTGATTGAGTATGATTCAATAATTTATGAGCTCTATATCCAATGAAGTCTGATTAGGACCCATTCGGATATACCGCCTTGATTGCTAGGGCCAAATACCTAAGTCAGGAAAACAAGACGGAACAAAAACCTGACTGCCCAATTTAACCTTTACACAAACATAACAAAATATGTCACAGATAAAGACAAATTAAAACCTCATTTAAATTAGGTATGGCGTGATCATTTAGTGGTAAATATAGACCAACATCATGATAAATAACAACCCAAGCTCTCTGAGGTGTGAGACATGTTACATGATAAAATAAAATCTGAAATATGTTCCAACAAGCACAAAACATATCCGTTCTTAAAGAAAGACGAATATAAACCATGTCAATAAAATGAAACACTATTTTAAGTGCATTGAACCAATAGGAAATTATTAAAATCCTATCAAAATTATTGAATACTATTTACAAGACTACTATAATAAACCCTACCTTCTTCCTATAAAATGCCATTGTGGGATACATCAGGAGATCAAAATATTCCTACTTTAAGATAAAGAAAATTATGAAACAAGAAGTTGTAGCAAGTTCTATTAATAATATATAAGGTTTACTAATATGCTCAGATATAAATAAAGATATGTTAGCACTTATGTTGTGATTGACGTATTGATAACGTATTCATAAATGTGTTATAAAGATCGACCGGGTGAAGTCTGGCTTCTCACAACTATATTACTTTAATTAGTATACTGTAAAATAGCTGGTTGCAGTCAACTATAAGGCAACCTTTTGGATCTCATAAAATTATCATGCATACTCCGCTCTATGGACAACTCCCTAATATGTCAAGCCGCAAATCCCACGTGAAATGTTTCCATAGGTAAGTCACTTGGACCTTGCACCGTCTGCAGTACCTGAGGCATGTAGCCTAATGGAATATTACACGTAAGGTTCAGACTATCAAGTACTGAAACCGGGATAATAGTAAATAAATGACATGAGTGACCAAGAACGAAAATATACAAGACAATGATATAAGCGTTGCCCCTAATATTATGAGATCAGCCATTTTACTAAATTATCATATGCAACGTCACGCAAAAAGTAAGACTGTTAATTAAATTAAAAGCCAGTTGGATTAAGATTTGATACCTTTTGATCAAATATAAGTAAAGATGTATTAGTACTTATGATAACACATTCATAAATACGCTATAAAATTAGGTAGGATCGACGGGGTGTAGTCTGGCTTCACACAACTTTATCACCTTAATATACTGTAAAATAAAATAGCTGGTTGCAGTCAACTATAAGGCAACCTTTTGAATCTCATAAAATTATCATGCATATACCGCTCTATGGACAACTCCCTAATATGTCGAGCCGCAAATCCCACGTGAAATGTTTCCATAGGTAAGTCACTTGGACCTTGCACCGTCTGCAGTACCTGAGGCATGTAGCCTAATGGAATATTACACGTAAGGTTCAGACTATCAAGTACTGAAACCGGGATAATAGTAAATAAATGACATGAGTGACCAAGAACGAAAATATACAAGACAATGATATAAGCGTTGCCCCTAATATCATGAGATCAGCCATTTTACTAAATTATCATATGCGACATCTCGCAAAGAGTACAACTGTTAATTAAATTAAAAGCCAGTCGGTTTAGGATTTGATACCTTTAGTCATAACTGGGATCAATCAAATGCAACGACAATCCCAAATATAACTAAAAACCGCATTGTTAAAACAGCCACTTATAAAACCACTGTGACAGGTTTCAACAACTACAATTGATTAGTAAATATATATAATATCCTCTCAATTGGACATAATCCAAAATGTAATAACCACATTCTAGTCATATGATTTGATTCAATATGACAAATAAATTAGGGCAGGTATAATACATTGGCAAATACAGATCAAACTATATACCAAATGATCAAAATATATACACCCACAATAACATTTCAACATACGTAATATACTTAGGTATGTACCTATAAAACGGAATCATGATCATAAAATAAGTATCAAATAGGCACCAGTTATCTACCTACAAATAAGTAAGCAGTTAGGAATCGTGAATATTATTTAAACCGCTTGTATACTCCTATAATGACTAGACTATGAAATTAAAACCTTTTGTATAATTTATTGAAAGGTTACGTCACCGCTAGGTATTAAGATCTGCTTGATGGGGCTTCGATGCTCTCACATCATGATGAGAAGACAAGGCAAGGCAGGATCAATTCTCATTCCACGCAAATGGACGGCGCACTGGATACAATGTGCAGGCGTGAGATACAGATGCGGCGTAGTGCAGCCAGCCTCTTCATGTAGAAGATAGGTCTTGCATCTGGGCGCCCGTGGCAGTGGGGTTGATCAGGTACCGACGAGGATGCTCGGAGACACCGAGACACTCGAAAGCCGCTGATGGAACAAGACTCGCTCCGCAACCACCGTGAACCGGAAATTGAGACAAAAATAGTGCTTAATATTCTAATCGAGTTAAACATTTACGCCCTACGGAATATATGAAGCTAAGTATCTATATGAATAAAGACAACTAGGCATTCAAAGGAAGAATCATTTCAATTATGATAATCAAACTATAATAGTGGAAGTCAAAGGATCTAAACTTAGTGACGTACAGAATACCTATAACAGTAGCCACGGTAATTAAGCTACTGTAAGAAGTCATTGAATAAAACCTATAATGTATTGCGACATAATATTACGTCATTAGACATTTGTATAACATTCTAAATAAATAAGTATTTTGTAAGCCTCATTCACCAAACAATTCTATCAATCTAGTTTATGAACTTGGTTGCTAATTAAACAAACGTGGCCGTATACCTATATACGCGCGCACAAATAATTACACAACCAATTATTTTTGTAGTATTGTAAAAGGTGAATTATGTAGCTGCGTATTACATCATAATTAATACACTCAACCTATCAACCTACATTTTCAATCAAAGTGCTGTAATTCACTGACACTGAAACATGAAAGTATGTGATATATAGATATGTCAGGTCAAGATTGAGATAACATATAAATCAGAACCAACGCACCGTGTCTACTAGCTTGCACCGGAGTGAATCTTCGCCTTCGCCCACATCTGCGAAGTCTGCATCTTGATTTGAAGCGTAGAAGCTCTCGAAGGCAGAACACCCCAGGAATTGATGGCGGGACACGAAGCAGGCGCCCTTAGGATCCGCTGACAGGACTCGATATTCCTCGTACATGAACCGAGAATTCAGAAATAAATAATTTTAAATATATGTTAAAACATTTCATGAATTAAACTACCTACAACGTTCGTTGACTTTACGTGTTATACTATATATGGTAATAATGACTGATATTGACGGCTAAACCTACATAAAACGATAAAGAAATGACCGCCGAGTGTAACACAACTAAAGTTATTTATCAACCTAATTGAACACATCTACTTATGCCATCTATATCTAAATCGAGACACATTCCACCCTTGCCATTGAATTAAAACATGGAAAATACATACGTTCCACTTCTTTTCGTAAACGGTTAATCCACAATAATAAACGCGCTCGTTTACTACTAAACACACATTCATTTATTTGCTAATGATTTCACAACTCAAATCAAGTACTTATCGTAATTGAATGCATCTACCTACCCTATAATCATATTACACACGAACACTGATTTACCTATCTTCAAAATTGATTATATTTAAAAAGCATATACATGATTTAGAAATTCACTGAACAAATGAAATTAAATATCTCAATCCATTTTGCCGTCGTAGTTAAAATAACACTCTCGTACAAGAATCCGACTTGCATTCACAGAGCACAAGAATCGTCATCTCGTTCCACAATGAAGGGTACCCAACGCGATCTATTCAACCTACCCGCTATTCATATATAGAAATAATGATTTTATTTATGGGCAACTCGTTGGTATCAACCAAGCCTACAATCCTACTGATATTAAGCAAACATTGGAGCCTATGAATGAACGAAATATGTATTTTAGGTTTCCTCAAGATATAAAATGATATGCAAATAATTAAGTAGGTATATGAAATTACCGCATCGTAACACATAGTTGTTTGGCAGCTGACCCATGATGGTTTTGTGTTTTTCAACACGCCCATGGTCCGGATGAAGCTCCTACAGCTTCCCGCCCATGTTGGCCGTATCCACACGCTAAGCTTCCAACGAAGGTGGCAGCTTATACTCGTATCTGCGAACAAGTTCTAATACACGGTTTTCTTATGATTTGCCACTCACAGTGACAATTTAAGAACCTTTAAGACCCGATGCTCGTGAAATGTAGCCCTTTCGGCAGCTGCCCGTGGTAGGCTCACGCAGTTCCTCACAACCATGGTTCAAGTCAACACGACCCGCGCGTCGTCCATTGCAGTCGCTGTTCTTTTTCATATCTCCTGAAGATGGCCGCTAATAGACGTATCTGCAAACAAGCTTAGACACATGGTTTTCTTACAACCTAACACTCACAGGATTCCTTCTTGACTCGACGCTCTGCTGAAGGCAAAAGATCTCGAATCCACTTTGCAGTTCCTTAAATAACCTTGTTCCCCCCATGAGAACCCCTAAACCGCCATGTTAATCCTACTCCTAAGCCCAACCAGAATGCAGAGTTTTGATTGGATAATATTTACTATCCTCGTCTATGATTGGTCACTTTTATTCCCGCGTATTTAGATTGATCTGCCTTACAACAGATGGCATCTCTAAAGATAACATAAATAAATTAAAAGCTTACGAAGTAGTTTATTGTGTTTAATTGATTATTCAATAAACATTACTTAAGAATTTATATTGAAAAATATATTATAAACAAATATTGTACTATGCAATATTATCATGAGTAAACTACCTACTAGTTTTGTCATTCACCGCCAGATGTCACCGGATGCCACTGTCACATTACAAGTGCGAATATTATGCGCGAAATTCACTCCAAACAAATTCAATAATTTCTAAGAGAGTAAATAAATAAATGTAGATGTCAGCCTGTTACAAGTTAAAACTAGTTCTCCGTAAGTCCTCGGTGATAACGATAACTCTTAACTGGTTTTTTTCAGTCAAACAAGCAATAAGCGCCTCAAATACCTATATAACTAGTTGTGACTAATAGTCCAAAAATGTATTTGAATGAAAACTAGTTTTGACTAAGGAAAACGCCTTTTAACTAGACCAAAAAACTATCTGTATTCTTCACAGTTCATTTAAATGGAAATTCTGTCATCTGTCTATGAACATAATTTGTATCTATTTAGAGTATTTAAACTATTTAAAGAAAGACTTATACATACTAAATACTTCAGACTATAATCCTTCTTGTTCCCGTCTGCTTTAGTTTAGAATTCAGTATTTATCGCAAGCACACAGAGTTTCCAAACTGCCCATTAAACACGGCGCCGTGTGTTGTCTTGTGAGAAGGAGCACTTGAACTTAGTACATTAGAAGTTACATTGCTAACCGCGTTGAAGTATGAATACTTGAATATAAATACTACTTGCGTTCCGCTCACGTAGTAGCTACATTTTAAAGTGGAAAACACCTACTCTAAAATCGAATAAGATTGAGATTTACATTTTTAGACCCCTAATCGAGGGCAGAAAATTATCTCTGACTCCTATTGAATACGTGTACAAGCTCTTACGGTAATAAAAAAGCACTTTTTTACCTTTACAGACTAACATACATTCAATAATTTTAAATAAATAAATAATAAATAAATTAATATTATAGGACATTATTACACAAATTGACTAAGTCCCACAGTAAGCTCAATAATGCTTGTGTTGAGGGCACTTAGACAACGATATATATAATATATAAATATTTATAAATACTTAAATACATAGAAAACACCCATGACTCAGGAACAAATATCCATGCTCACTAACTAACTTTAGAAACTAAAAATCATTTAGGCAACACAACTGTTTTTTGCTGAGTCACCTGTTCTGGCGTAGTGCATCAAGATTTTCATCTAATAATGTCAAGAACCAGTGGATGATTCAACCTTTACCGGTCGACGTGGTAAGACCTAGGATTTACCAAAACCATGTCGGTAAAAGCCCGAAGTGAACATAATTATCTCACATTTCGGGCTTTTACCGATCGGCATCGGTAAAACCTAGGTCTTACCACGTCTTACCGTTATATCCTAGGTGTTACCGTACTTCGGGCTTTTACAGTAACATATACACCAGCTTATTACTATTACTATAGATTGAACAACCTTGTCTCAAGAATTGGCAAGCAATAGTATTTACAAAAGATAATACTAAGTGATATTCCTAGACAAAGGTGAAACTGGCTAATTAAGATGTTAATGGCGATAAACGATAAACAAAAAGAAAAAATATCGGGATGAAAAATGCTACGAAAAGTCACGTGACAATTTATATAAGTACATTATTTATGTCTCGATCATAAGTATGCAACAGAAGGCAAAGAAAGAGACCCATTAATGTTTAGGTCATATTGAGCAACTTTTACTATAGGACTAAACTCGAAATCGCAAAAAAATTTACTCTCCTATAGGAAGTTTCAAGGCCAGGAAAATATATGAAACAGCCAATTTTTTTTCACTATTTCAGGGTTTGTCCTATAGTAAAAGTTGCTCAGAATTACTTAAACATTAATGGGTCTCTTTCTTTGCCTTTCGTTCTGTTATATAATCTAAGGACGGGCCTTACAGGCACTAAGAATGGTTAGTTCAGTGGTGTCACTTACGTATTCGAGCCAATGGTGCAGTCTCACGCAACCAACTAAGTAGTTGTGACCAATCACGCGCGTATTGCGAACTCATCAACCAATCGCGTTGTGGCGTTACTGACTGCACGATTGGCCCGAATTCATGTGCGTGACACCGCTGCACCTACTAGCCCCATTCTTATTGCCCGTAAGGCCCGTCCTTTGATTTGATTAGCTTTTTCTAGCAACGATTACCATCTCAGCTAGGCCCCCTAAGCAAGTCATTTGTAACTACAAATAGGGTACGGGATTGCGGATCGGAAGTCGCACGTTTTCAGTATACCGCTGTACAGCATCAAGTTCCATAATAATTTCATAACAAAAGCAGACAAAACAAATATTCAAAAACCCCATTAGTCTTTCAAAATACGTCAAAAGTTTGCCGCATTAATTAGGATCCGCTGCGAAGTTGCTAATCCCAGTAATCCTCGACGTGTCCCTAATGTAGGTGTCCGGGGCTTAGGCCGTTGTCCAATTTAGAATAGGTTTGATCACGCCTGCGGCTGCTGGGGTTACAATCGGTTTATGAGGGGTGGGTTTTGTAAGTTTTATTTTTGACGGGTAGGTAAAATTACGGCACATTTAAGAAAAGAAAAATTGTCCCTTCTCAATAAATATACCCCGCCCGCCGCTTAGAATATTACGCTAGCGCATTCCCCACTTTTTAAATAAAAGTTTTGATTGGCTAAAATAAAATCCTACTAGTGGTAGATGGGCAGGATATACAATATGTCGATTAGTACACTTACCAACCAGATAGCATCCTTCGAGAACATCCATCCAAGATCCAAGTCCATAGAAATCGATAGACGTACCGAGAACGCCTGGAAGAGGTTCTGGTCCATGAAAGCGTTAATGAAGGGCGACCTTCCTTGGTGTCTAAACCGCAAACTCCTCGACATGTGCATCCTGTCTATCCTAACCTACAGTACAAGTACAAGTTTGAGTACTTGGTCATTAACTGAGGCTCTAAGCTCTAAGTCGAAACTCAAGGTTTTCCAGCGAGCGATGGAGCGTAGTATATTATTAATCAGAAACACGAAACTACGCTCCAAACCTCGAGTTGTAGATGTAGGCGTCAAGACCGCTAAGTTCAAGTGGGTCTGGGCTGGACATGTCTGCCGTATGCACCCGGAAAGGTGGACCCTAACGGTTACTGAGTGGGACTCACGGAATACCATAGACGGTGCAGGACGGGGTGCAGGCAAACCGAAAAGAAGATGGCGGGACAACTTGGACGCATGCTATCCAAATTGGTGGGAAAATGCCAATGACAGAGTCGAGTGGAGAAAACGAGAGGAGACCTTTGCCCAGCAGTGGGATACTATAGTAATAGCCTAACAAAAAAAATTTCAAACGTCTTGCACGGGATCATAATATTTCAAGGTAACATGCGTTGTCAACGTGTGGGTACAGTTGAGTCGCTCGCGGCACAATTCTCGTGGGGTAATTTTTGAGTTCTAGTACCAGACTTGTATTTTTATTCGTTGATCTGGGTTAATATGAAACATTCCTTTCTGGAAATATCAGACAGTTTGAAAAGTAGTTTTATTAGATAAGCATCCATATAACGTTCCGACTAAAGTGGACGACGACGAATTTTCAATAATGTTTGATGAAATTTCCAGAGAGGAAAATGGGGACTACTTTGTATGAGCCAGCACTAGGGTAGTCCAAAAATATAAATTTATGAAAATTCCTTTTCACGCAGGTTTTCTATTCCAATATACTTAAAAAGTATCCATAGCAAAATGTAGAGCATTTAAATGTCATTTAGAGGTGGTAAATAAAAACAATTCTGCCATACAAAATTGTATGAAAATAAATTGACCCATTAATAATTCTGCTTTGGAAATATCTTCATATGGTCGTTTTTTTTTTCTTTTATTTGTATGAGGATATGAGCAAATCATAGTGACCACTAAATCATTAGCAAAAGAGTTCAAATTTGGCACATAGATTTCTATTCCATAATATTAAAGGGACCCTTGTGAAGATGTTTTTTTTTCTACATACAAAGTTGGACCACCTAAGCGAGCGTCTCGTTCCCTTTCTTCTTAATCAATTTAAGCGATCAGATAATTGCCTCAAACGGGCAGAATTCTTCTAAGTATTACTGACTGAATTTTAATGTCTTTCAATACCCTTTTTCTCAAGAACGGGTGAAGATATCGAATTGAAAATACTTGAAACTTTTCTAGATTTCATTGTGAAACCTTCAAGAAAAGAGCGTACTCTCATCTTAAATGCCGATAACGCACTTACAACCCCTCTGGTGTTGGGAGTGTCCATGGGCAGCGATATTCGCTTACCTCCTATATCACAATAAAATAAATTAAATCGAACGTCACAACTGTTTAGAGTCTGTGCGGAAAGAAAAGAGTCGTGGAAAGTATGGGGCCCAATCCCCACACATAATTTTTTTACACCAGATTTATAGTGGGTACCTTGTCAGAAGAAAATACTTGTTTCTTAGCTCAAGCATAAAAATATAAAAAGTAAATACAAAGATCTGTATAGGTAGATTGTATATATAAGAAAGAAGTGAATAGTCTAAAAAATGTGTTTCTGAAAGATGGCTTTGTACGGAGCCGACATGTTTTGTGCTAACCGAATTATCAAACGTCAATTTTTGACGCATCCAGTGGCTCATTCGGTGGACGAAATTCGAAAGATCACTTCTGGATGAGATTGGCTCAGGACAGGGATAAGTAGCGTACTATAATAGAGGCGTATGCTCAGCAGTGGGCGATAAAAAGCTTATATTATGATGATGATTACTCGTAAGAACTCGTAATAACCTACCGTACCTACTATTATCAGTATAATGATAACAATGAAATGAAATAATATGAAAATGGAAACGAAGGAATGACAATATTATCCACATCAACAAAGCGTCTAAGCCACATATGAAAAAGGGAGTTTATAATAGAAATAAACATTTCAGATACACAATGTGATGAATAGACAACGTTTCCTTACGAAGCTCGCCTTTCATCTCTGAACTTGCTCGCTCGGCATAAGCGGATCAGCCTCTTTGAACTCGCGGGAAACAGGTCAGCTAGCATACACCGAATACAGGGTAACATACAGTGTAAACTCGGAGATTTACCTAATTAGAAATTTTTGAACTTTACTTAAAGTAAAATTGGTATCCATTTTTAGAGTTCCGTACCCAAAGGGTAAAAACAGGACCCTATTACTAAGACTCCACTGTCCATCTGTCTGTCTGTCACCAAGCTGTATCTCATGAATCATGATAGCTAGACGGTTGAAATTTTCACAGATGATGTATTTTTGTTGCCGCTATAACACCAAATACTAATAACAGAATATTATAAATATTTAAGCGGGGCTCCCTTATAACAAACGTGATTTTTTTGCCGTTTATTGCATAATGGTACGGAACCCTTCGTGCGCGAATCCTACTCGCACTTGGCCGGTTTTTATGATGTCAGTACTAATCATAGGCCCTCCCTTATAACAAACGTGATTTTTTTGCCTATCATGATTCATGAGATACAGCTTGGTGACAGACAGACAGATGGACAGTGGAGTCTTAGCAATAGGGTCCTGTTTATACCCTTTGGGTACGGAACTCTAAAAATGGACACCAATTTTACTTTAGGTAAAGTTCAAAAATTTCTACACATCAGTATGTGTCGAAGAAAAATTAAATGTTTCAATATTTATTTAAAAGAAGTTGTATCTCGGGAACTTCTCCCCTCACCTTAGGACTTTAGGACCTGATTTAAAAGGTTACTCATTGGATTAACATGGAATCCTGGCTATATAGTCACCTGCAATAATTTACAGGGTGAATATATAGGTCATACTGAGCAACTTTTACTATGAGACCAACCCCGAAATCGCAAAAATAAATTGGCTGTTTCATACTTGACATTTTCTATAGGAGAGTAAATTTTTTTTCACGATTTTGGGTTTGGAGCCATAGTAAAAGTTGCTCAGTATGACCTATATATTCACCCCGTAAATTATTGCAGGTGACTAAATAAACATCCTGTATACTACAAATGTACTTACAATTAGTATCGTAATCCATACGTGATTGGGTATTAGCTACCAAACTCCAAACTTCCACATTTATAATACGTATGATATAACCACATTTTTCGTACGCTATGCGATTGACTGCACATTATTGGGCGCCTCATTTCCGGGCCGCCATTACAGTGGGATGAATAATAGCGTGACGTCACGTGCGGCTACGTCATTGTCATTAATACTGGGGCTCTATTTTGCATAGGTGGACGCTTGAAAAAATAACATTGGTCCTGTCGCGTCAAATGATCGTCCCTATGACAGTTCATTTTTATATGGACAAACTAATCATTGTTAACCCAAGAATAGGTGACACAACCAAAATTTTAACAACATTTTATTATTATAATATTTGTATCTCCTTGGATTTTACGGGCCTATAAATCCCGGTCTTTTGATGGGCTTGCGTGGGGATATAGATTCAACACGTAGAAGCCCCTTGGAGAGCTTTAATGTCACGTAGAACGCCTGCTGGAACCCGTTCACAGGCGCAACAATAGACACCCATGAACCGGTCGCAGCAGGCATTGGGACTGGGGAAAAAGTGAATAGTATAACGATTGAAGTTTGAGTGGACAATGAGACTGGGTTAACGCAAAGATGTCCGGACACCTGCCATAACAATGTTTTCACTAATTATCGAGGCAGGTGGTGACTCGCCGCCCACTAGATGGGCTCCTGAAACTGCCGTCGTGAAGACGACCAGGAGCAACACCGCCGGTGTGAGCGGCTCAGGGGTGTCGAGAGGTGTACGCCGCTTTCTACCCAGTGGCTGATAACAGCCACTGTGCGAACTCGCGTCTTATGCAATTTTTCACTTCCTACCCTGGAGCATTTAGCTCTAACGACTCCTCTCTAGACGGCCAATGAAGGCAAGCCAGAGCTGAGAGTCCTGCGAGTCCCCTTGGGGTCCACTCTGACCGACGGAGACACGCCGGAGACGGAGACCCTGATCGTCTCTCGGGAGTACTCGGGTCCGTGGGGTCGTTACTCCCCAACTGCTCTCCACAGTTTATTATACGGATTTATTATTATTATTATTTAGTTTTAGACATGCAGCTGATGCTGGTACGTCTAAATCAGAGTTTTTATTATAAATAATTATGCAGTTATTTAACATCTCTGACCGAACGGAGACATCACGCCGGAGACGGGAGTACTCGGGTCCGTGGGGTCGTTACTCTCCAACAGCTCGCCACAATTTATTATACGGATTTATTATTATTATTTTTTAGTTTTAGACAGGCAGCTGATGCTGGTACGTCTAAATCAGAGTTTTAATTTTTTTTTTAATGCAGTTACTTAACATCTCGTCTATTATTTTTTTTGGTACCTTTTAAGTAAGTTTTGGTAAGAGAGTTTAAAAAAATAAAAATACAAAATATTTATTTCAGACTTTTTTTATCCATATCTTGTTAGTATCACTTATACTCGGAGCTCGGAGCCCTATAAACTAAATGTTAGTCAAGTTGTAACAAAATCTTAAAGCTCAAGTATTTTTTGGTGGTCATTATAATTTAATGCCCTTTTAAAATCTATCAATCTTCACAATAAACCTAATTAGGAATAAATGCCAACATCAATAAAGCTCACAGATAATGAATATGGAAGAAAGCCAACAAAGTAAATGAAACAAACAATGATTAATTCGGAGACGGGAAAGAAACGTCATTAATCAAATGCTGGACAAATGAATGGAACGGGGATGTTTGTTCGGCTTCTCTACGTCGATTCATTTGAAATAAGAAAGAAATGTGTTTATTGCCACAACAGCAAATACAAGAACATAATATTAAAAACTAATTAACCTACCAAAACACAATATAATTTTAACTAAACTACTGTAAATTGAGTGACAAATGGTTTGGTGGATCCTACTATTATAAGACTTCAAAGTCTTTAAGCTCTCGAGTTTAAAGTGTTATTATAGTAGGATCCATTCATATAACGTGTGAGTGTGACTGGTACTGATACTGGTGATACCTTTTCTAATTTAATTTTAGAAGTTTATAAAAAACTTTAAGGTGTCGTATTAAATTGTATTTTCATCTTCAACTTGTTATGATAGTTATTTCGTGTGTCATATTACCTATGTTTAACAGGTAAAATAATAACAATATATTATTATAAATTAACCTCAAATTATTTACATTATTACAAGCTTCTGTAAGCGTGAAGTTTCGATCGAGCGGTTTTGTGTCGCATTTTGTGAGCCGCTCACATGTACCACACGGTAACAGCTTGTCTTAGTCCGACAATCCACTGTTCATGCTATGAGAAGCTAAGCTACGAGACCATGCGCGAAGTGGAGGAAATAAAAGAAGTGACGAGGTAAAATAGTGAACTTTAATTTTGTTTGATTAACCTAGTGTCAATTCAATCGCTCAATGTCTATGAAAATCTCAATTGCCTATCATTATCGGATATTACCCGTACACCTATATCAAGTACCGTGCCGCTCCTTGGCAAAGAGGCTGTGGAGCAAGTCCACAAATTTACTTACCTCGGGAGCATCGTGTCGGAAACTAGAGGGTCCGAAGAAGATATCTCTTCGAGAATAGCCAAAGCAAGAACAACCTTCGCACAGCTCTGCCCCGTATGGTAATCAAGTAAACTGACACGGAGAGTCAAGTTCAAAATATTCCGATCAAACGTAAACCGTATTGCTGTATGGGTGCGAGACGTGGAAGGTCACAAAAGACATCTCGCGCCAGCTACAAGTCTGTGTTAACCGCTGCCTCCGCCGCATTCTCGGTATATACTGGCCCGAGAAAATCTCTAATGCCAGCCTCTCGGGGTGCTACAATGTGACTCCGATCGACCAGCAGATCAAGCGCTGGAAATGGAGATGGATTGGGCATACACTCCGAAGGGATCCTGACCACATATCGACGCAAGCCCTAGACTGGAATCCCCAAGGAAAGAGGAAACGTTGCCGCCCAACCCAAAGCAGACCTGGCGTCGGACTATAATTGCAGACGCGAAGACTATTGGGACCTGGCGTCGGACTATAATTGCAGACGCGAAGACTATTGGGAAGACTTGGAGCGAACTCAAGCACAAAACTCAAGACCGATTCAGATGGCAGCGTACTGTAGACGCCCTCTGCCCTATCTAGGGGACATAGGACAATAAGTCAAGTAAATCAAGTATATTCAGTAATTGCTGCTTATAAATAATCAGCCTTTTTTTCAGAAGTTCAACGAATATGTCATATCCGGAACCCCTGTTGATAAAACTGTCGGTTAAAATCTGTCAGGTTTTTGCGGCACACGGTATTTAAGCTATTAGATCGCGGTGTTAACGGCGTCGCCAGTTTATAATTACCTCCGGATTACAGCCGCGAGCGGGATAAGCCGCGACAACATCGTTAGCGGTTTAATAACGAAATGCAGACACTGACCTGTTAAAAGATTAACACTACACCAGTGGACATAAATAAAGCCGCATACTTTGTCTATGTAACGGTAAAACGTTAAAACCTTAAACTTTGTATTATATGTAAAATTTAAGACCGGAATCACTTCTATCGAGAAGTGAAGAAATAAAATAGAAAAATTGTTAATTGTCGCTTCAAAATCATAGAACGTTGGTACTCCAGTTCACAATGTATATACAAATGGGTACAATTTGATACCAATGTCATTATCGATTCTCTTGAAATTTGGTGAACACATTCGATAATTTTATAAAAAATATCGATTTCAAAATGGCGGAGCCATGGAGATCCGCAGTCTACAGCTCACAGATGTACTAGTGTACAAAAGTTTCCAAAATCAATGCTGTATATTAAGCCAGTGGATCACCGCCCTTATTTCCGCGAGAATGGATATCGCAGCGCCGCCGCAGCTGCACGAACTTGTTCGTGATTCGTGCACAATATGTCACGAGTCCCTGATGCAACCAAGTTACTGCGACGGATATTGTTTAACACCGTCTGAATTATAACAACTTTGGTTTACGCCCCAGAACTGAGTGACACACGCTGGAGTATTTCATCAAAAGGGAAAACTTTTGTCGGAGAAGTGTACCTAAAGGATGACTCACGCTAGACCGACCCGCGCCCGGACCGAGGCGTTCGACACGTCATTTTCTGTGACGGCTGATCGGTGATCACGTGTTGTTTTCCATAGAAAACGGAGTGTCGAAAAATCCAGCCCGGGCCCGGTCGCGGTAGCGTGAGACATTCTTAAAGTTAGGAAGTGTACCTTAACAAATTGCAATATATGTAGAATATTTTATTTAGGTTACCAGAAGCGCTGGTGGCCTAGCGGTAAGAGCGTGCGACTTGCAATCCGGAGGTCGCGGGTTCAAACCCTGGCTCGTACCAATGAGTTTTTCGGAACTTACGCACGAAATATCATTTGATATTTACCAGTCGCCTTTCGGTGAAGGAAAACATCGTGAGGAAACCGGACTAATCCCAACAAGGCCTAGTTTACCCCTCTGGGTTGGAAGGTCAGATGGCAGTCGCTTTCGTAAAAACGAATGCCTACGCCAAATCTTGGGATTAGTTGTCAAGCGGACCCCAGGCTCCCATGAGCCGTGGTAAAATGCCGGGACAACGCGAGGAAGAAGAAGAAGAAGATTTTATTTAGGTTATTAGGTAAATAGATAATTTATTCTTCCGCTTTTATTGTTACAATTCTTTGTAAATTAATTAAAAATAATGTTTGTCCAGAGCCGAGGGACACGTTGTATAATTATATCGTCAAGAAGTCACTAAAACCCTTAAATAATTAACGTTCAAATAAATGTTTTCGTAAGCCAGGCTGTTTTTATTTGTCAGCAGGTTCGATAATTGATTACATGAATTTATTTTTATTCATTCAGTTTTTGGATTTTTATAAATGGCAAAGCTCGAATCACTAGTTTTTTTAACTTCAATATCATACAGCAGCAGACTTTTGAGAAATTATCGAATTTCCGCTAATTAATATGAAAATGTCCGATACATTATTGGATAAACCTGATGCAGCACTACGTAAATAGATTATTTGTGCGGCTTAATTAATTTGCTTGCGTACCGATGATACAATACCTAAATATAGTAAGGTCAATGGGCTAAGCTGGGTAGGTAATTATGGCTGCGGGCTAAATATGGCTGGCCTTCATATACCTACACATATACTGTATACGTATGCAAAAAAAAAAGTTTTTAAACCTAAAAAAAAAACTTCGTAATCATTCTTGGATTGGATGGAACACACTCAAGACATAAAAATGAAAATGTCGCGATTTATATTCATATGCACTTCACAACACACATAAAACGACTAATTTTAAAACAACATTTTCAGCCTATTTTGCATTTGCAGACGCCTGACTTAGTTATGGAATAATTATGTGGGGATAAAGTACTGATAATCAAGCAGCCTTTTTGATCAAAAAATTGTCTGGGTATTCTAGTAAGAATATAATGGCCTGAAACCTGTAAACCTTATTTTATCAAGCATACAATTCTTACTGTGCCTTGTCAATACATACTTAGCCTTGATCGCCCGCAAAAATGTACACTGCTTCATAGTATCCCAAAATAAAAGACACAAAAAGAAAATATTCCTATACTAGCAATACAGAAAATGAGATTGTGCCAAAGTGACCCGTACCATGTCGCTGTAAAAAAATAACAAAACTCCAGATAGCTAAACTGTGGAATGAACTGTCGCCTGCGGTATTTCCGGACCGATACGACCTTCAAACCTTCAATAAAAGAGCGTACCTCCAAGAAAAGGTTGGAAACCTTCACAGTCTCGTGATAGATAACTGGCACCGATTATTTAAATTCAGAACTATCACCCTACTGAAGGAATAAAGATCTGGAGGCGATTTCATTCTGAAAATGGCAAGCATCTGAGTTAGTCGATATTGCTAAAATTCTTTGTTGAAGAAATATATGTAAAATAAAAAATCTACTTCGAGCGTTTACATTCCCCACCTCAGGTAGACCGTATCTCTTTTACATGGTGGAGGTGCGGGGTATCTGAGGTGGGGAATGTAAACGGAAAGGAAAATGCTCTCTGTAGGGGCCTGGAGTAGGTAGGAGTTTTTAGTTAGGGTAGAATAGGATAGGGTGCAGTTTTGTGAAGATGTTTGCCACTTTCACCCGAGGAGGCGAGATATGTGAAGGTTGGAAACCTTCACAGTCCAGTGGCAAATAGCAATCAGGAAGTTCAAATATAAAAAGGATTTAGCCGAGGAGTCAGGGGTAAGGTTGTTTCCCATCGGTTTTCCCTTACCACAAGCCATATCCAACCGTTTTGCGAGGATCGTAGTCATAGGCACGACCTGTGCGGATGGTTTGGAAACGAGCTACCTTGAATAAGGCTGACTCATATTGAATGGGAGGTAGGAAAATGCTACACTCCGGGGCCTGGAGTAGGTAGGAGTCTGTAGTTAGGGTAGAATAGGTTAGGGTGTAGTTTTGTGAAAATGTTTGCCACTTTCACCCGAGGAGGCGTGATATGTGAAGGTTGGAAATCTTCACAATCTCGTGGTAGAAACTGGCAACGATTATTTGAATTTAGAACTATCGCCCTGCTGAAGGAATAAAGATCTGCAGGCGATTTTATTCGGAAAATGGCAAGCATCTGAACTAGTCGATATTGCTGTAATTTGTTGTTGAAGAAAAAATTATAATATATATATATAAAATAAGAAATCTACTTCGAGCGTTTACATTCCCCACCTCTGATAGACCGTATCTCTTTTACAGTACTCCTCCTTCCATCTTAAAGGCCGGCAACGCACTTACAACATCTTTAGTGTTACAGGTGTCCATAGGCGGCGGTAATGGCTTACCATTAGGGTGATCCGTCTGCTCGTTTACCTCCTAAAAAAATAAAATAAATAAAAGCATTAAGTCGGAGCAAAAAGAAACACCAATTGAAAGGTAAAGTAAAATGACACTTGCCACTAATTGCTACTACTCAGTAGAAGAATTCATGTCTGATGATATCGATTGACTTGACTTATAGTATCGATTTATCTCAGTCCACTTATCGATATTCTTATTTTAATTCTATTTTATGTTATTTGTAATTAGACCATAATAATATATTGTAACTACTCTACAAAGAGGTAGCATGTGTGACGCAAACCTAAAGCTGTTCCATCTGCATTTATACTTATGTATGTGTACACAATAAAGCCGACAGCCAATAAGAGAAGCGCTGGTGCAT
Source organism: Cydia pomonella (assembly GCF_033807575.1). Lineage (NCBI taxonomy): Eukaryota > Metazoa > Arthropoda > Insecta > Lepidoptera > Tortricidae > Cydia > Cydia pomonella. Next base: position 15,871,854 of record NC_084717.1, on the reverse strand, counting down.
GGCCTAGCGGTAAGAGCGTGCGACTTGCAATACGGAGGTCGCGGGTTTGGTGCCTTTTTGGTGCGGGTTTGGTGACTTCCATATTGGTGCGACAGTGACAGTTGCATTTCGTTGGAGCGTTAACGTTTGCTACGCACCCTGACCAGAGCCAATCGTAAGTTAGGTGCGCAAGAACGTATTTTGAAAATATCTGTCACAAATACGAAAATATATCTAACATGCCAAAATGAAATAACCTATACGTTATTAGGGGTAAAGTACTCGTATATTGATAAAAGATACACACTCCACTCCACTCAACTGTAAAAGCGGCTACCAAATAAAGACAAAAATAAACAATTCGTTAAATTTACGCATGTTTACTTGTTGACTGATCCTTGAACGCATCCAATGTAAAAGATATCAAACGATTCGTCTTGATCCCTCGAGTCACTCCAACAATAGCTCGAAAAGCCTCTTATAAATCATGGACGGGCAAGGATGTTCATTTATCAGCCAGGTTTTTCTCACACTGACAGTCTCCGATACCTTATCTTGTGACCTTTCCCTGTCGCGGCCGGCAAACTTATGTTTTCCGGCGAGCAGGGAAACTGCCAAATTGATGGCGTAAAGGTTAGTATGTAAAGCTGTTGGGCGCGGGCTTGGGAAGCGATATGGGTAAAATGGTAAAGGTTTTCTTCGGCTTAAGATAAATTTGGGCCGGTCCCAAATTTAAGAGTAATTCGATTTGCTTCACCTATGCGGATTGATCTAGGGAATTGTTCCACCAGACATATTCATGCTTGGAGTTTTCAAATACGGCAATCAAACTAATGGGTCATTCTCCAGATTTGTGCCTGCTTCTTCTTCTTTGTCGTCACACTCTTGTCAGAGTGGTCGTGGTCGTCATCAGGTCCGGTGGCAGGCTTCACATTCCGTCGCCATTTTTCCCCTCTTGTATATTCGTGGAGTGGTCCATTGAGTGCATTTTGACTCGGTCTAAACGCGTTGATGACCTACCGCGCCTTGTGCCTTCGACTTTTCCTTGCACTGCAAGTCGTTCCACAGATGTGTCGACGTGTAAAATATCCAAAGAAAGTGAGAATACGACACTGGACGACGGAAGAAAGACGCTCTGCGTCTAAACTCCGTCAAACCATACTAAATGTAAGGTTTAGCGGAGTTGAGTCTGACAACAGTCATATAATTGACGGGTGCAATTTGGTTTGAAGTTTAAAAAGGGCGAGGAAAAAGTTTTCATTTCTTTCGGAGCGATTATTTTCGAAAGTATTTTATCAAAAAATGGTTGTTGGAGGCCCTTATTGGATTTGAAAAACCTATCCAACGGTACAACCACGCCATTGGGATATAGCGAAGAAAAATTCAAAAAATAAAATTTTGTATGAGAGGTGCCCTAAGAAAAAAAAGTTTAGTTTTTTATTTTACCGTCCTGTTGCCATCCGTGATTTATCCATCCATGCCAAATAGCAGCTTTCTAGCAAAGCCGCGGACGGACATAACGAAACTAAGTATAAGGGTTATTGTAAAATACGGAACAATAAAAAACAACATAAAACAATCACTTTTCAAAGTCTGATTCTCCTTGAACAAATTGAAATTAACCCTACCATAAGCATTACTCGAAGACGCATTATCATCAAAGTAACGAAAAGTCTTGCCGATATGAAATTGATTGGTAAGTAATCCACGTGTGCTCTCCCCTCGGCACGGGTAATAATATCGGACCATCTGTGTCCTCCCTAACAGATAGGGAGGTGGAACATGTTTGCCTACCTCATTTACACCATTTGCGAGTATGCGGTTATTGTGTCAATTGGGAAAAGACATTTTTACGAAGGGAAAGTTTCTTTGAATTACTTTTTTGTCAGAGCATTATATAAGTTGGTATACTCCATTTCATATAGGATTCGACAGAAGGAAAAATGGTTCTTTATGTTACATTGTTTAGGATGTTGTTCAATGATAAATTAATTAGATGTGCACTTTTTCTATGGCAATTAGTGAACTTACCTAATATAGTGACCTGAGGCCCATTTCTCGAACGGTATTAGACTAATAATATTAGTCCACGAACTGTCAAGTCGTATGGGTTACCATACACTAATAATATTAGACTAATTTTATTAGTGTGTTGTCATGGAAACCTAATAATACTATCATTCTAAATACCGTTCGAGAAATGGGCCTCTTAATGCATCCAAATCAGAGATTTTAAATAAATAGAATGGCTTGACAATCGCAAACATGCATGTGATATAATCATCTTTTCTCGTACTAAATGTATATATAGGCTGTCCGTTTTTCTAAGATTAAGTACGCCATAGTAAATGTATGGCGAACTTGATCTTAGAATTTGGACAGGATATACCTGTATGGAAAACAATTACTCTCGTTTGTTTCTAGTGCCCTAAATATCCCAGATTGGTCTCAATGAAACTTGTGTTCCTGGATAGAAATGGGATCGGTTGATATATATAATATATATAAGTATATTTTTTTATTTAATTTGACTTAGCTGGAAAGTATCTGGTATCTTCCCTCGGTGCCTTATTTTAAAAAAATCGGCCAAGTGCGAGTCGGACTCGCACAGGAAGGGTTCCGTACCATTATCTATAAAAACGGTCACCCATCCAAGTACTAACCCCGTACGACGTTGCTTAACTTCGGTTATTGGATGAGAACCTCGAGATTGAAAAGAAATATTTATTTTATTCTTTTTTAGTATTTGTTGTTATAGCGGTAACAGAAATACATAATCTGTAGAAATTTCAACTGGCTAACTATCATGGTTCATGAGATACAGCCTGGTGACAGACGGACGGACGGACGGACAGCGGAGTCTCAATAGGGTCCCGTTTGACGCTTTGGGTACGGAACCCTAAAAATTCACCTGTATACAAAAATTAAATAGGATCTACCCTATGTACCTAACTTTTATATTTAAAGGTCATTCTTAAAATACCTAAATTGACATCTAACAAAATGGTAATTCTTAAAAAGTAGGTCTGGTTTTAAATCTAAAATATACTTGCCTTTCACCTCTCTTAATAAATATTATACATTGTATGGAACGGCCCGCAACATAGGCAAATAAATACAATTTTATTTAGATTCGCGATAATGAGACTTCTAAGAATATAATTTATGTTATCTTCCCTTTTTAATCAACTAAACGGTACCTTTAAGTTGACATTGCCACCCTAATATTTGCACCAGAATTCATCTTTCCTATTTTAAATGAAAATATTTAACGAGCAGCAAAACAGTGTGTAAACTATGCAAATTTCACTAGCCACGGTGACAGACGGAAGATAAAAGTCATGTCCCTGAGGATGTCGGCCTTTTAATCTAAAAGCCATTTGATGTAGCCCCGTTTGCCATAGGGAAATAAATAAATGCTTATTTTTGCAAATCAATCATATTCCGAGCGTAGCCAACGAACAATGGCTGCACTCTTCCACTTTCCGTTTTTACTTTGTCAATTGGTGAATTGACACAATGTACGGGAACGGGATTTGAATTGTTTTTAATGGCGGTTCGTGACTTTTATGTGTAAAATATGGTATTGATTCGATTTATATGAATTTCGAGGAGATAAACTGAAAAACATGATCTATCGAGCACACATTAAAGAGATTTTCATGAAGATTAACTGCTTTATATAATATCAACAAATGTTTGAAAAACAGTACAAAACAGTAACGTTAACTGTTTGAACATTTCCAAGTATTGAAAATTTTTTTTATAAAAAAATAAAATAAAAAAAACCCGACTGCACACTAAAAAAGAGGAAAACAAGCCCCACAAGAATATTGTTGTTGATGGTAAGTATCGCAGGCGGGGACCAACAGAGGGTTACTTATAGTAATTTTGGTTGTTGGTCTCGCCTGCGATACTTACCATCAACAACAATATTCTTGTGGGGCTTGTTTTCCTCTTTTTTAGTGTGCAGTCAGGTTTTTTGTTTTCTTATAATATTTTTTTTAATTATAACTTTTTAGTTACCCCCAAAAAAACATCATATGACACTCCCGTGATCAAGACGAATCTAACATACATACATCAAAATCTATCAAGCCGTTTAGGCTACAGGAGGCCACAAAGAAACAGACATACATATATACATACATACATACATACATACATGAATTGATGAATGAAACATACATACTCGAAAAACATTACCCTCCTCCTTTTGGCAGTCGGGTAAAAACGATAAAAATAAACGAAACGCACTGTTTAAAAGCATTAAACGTTCATCCAATTTCCATTGTTTTAAATGTTTTTTTTCTCGGTGTATTATAGCCCCTTCAAATAGACATGTAGGTATATGATGTTATAGGTCTTAACACATATAGGTATCCCAGCCGAAGTATAGCTCATAGCGAAGATAGCTTAAGTCATTTCATTACATAAGAGCTCTTTAAACAATTGATTAGTAAACATCATTTAGAGTCTGTTTCAGAAAGTCTGGGTAAAGTATTGAATAGCTAATTAACAAATAAATTAACTGCCAGATAAAACTTAGCACTTTATGTTACAAGATAAGCTTATTTGAAAATTGTGAAACGCCACCGATGACTTTATTCGTCAGATAACTGGCAAGTAGCTTATTCAGGACTTTACTTGGACATTGTGAAACAGACCCTTAAGAGAATCAACGTCTATTGGTGATAAAGCTTAATTTAGCTACCCTACTGCTTGTTTAATGGTCTATCAAACATGTTATTTCATCATCATCATCATATTCCTGGCGTTGTTCTGACTTTATATCACAGCACATGGGAACCTGGGGTCCGCTTGGGAACTAATCCCAAGAAATGCTTACGAAAGCGACTATCTGACCTCCCAACCCAGAGGGAAAACTAGGCCTTATTGGGATAAGTCCTGTTTCTTCACGATATTTTCCTTCAATCAAAAGCGAATGGTAAATATTTAATTATATCGTACATATTATGTTTGCCTGGGCTATAACTGCGAAAATCAAAGTTCGCAAATTGGGGGCATTTTCTCTGTCACTCTAATTACGCCTTCATTGGAGTAAAAGAGAAAGATCCCCGCAATTTTCGAATTGAGGTTTTCGCGTTAGTCCCTCTGGGTTTGAGTCCGCGACCTATAGTCGCTTCCCTTAAAGTCATATAGGGCCCAAAAGGTGCCTTTGATGAAAACAGCACCATATTTTAGTATGTTGTTAAACATGTTATTCTGACAAAAAAACCATCGGGAGACAGTTTCTAACGTGGTTATGTCACCAGTTATGACGTCATCAAAATGGCCGCTGGCGCGTTCAGAATATTGCGTATACCACAGAAAGTATGTCACCTGTATGCTTGTGTGGGGTGTCAAAAAAAGCAAAATTAAATGCGCTACAACATTTGACCTTGTAAATAGCATAGCTTGCGAGAAATTTTAAGTTTTATTAACATTTTCTCAAAAAAAATATTGGTTTTTTGTTTTTATCAATTTAACTAGTAGCCTGTTGTCTGCCTCTAAATTTAATCAATGGTTTATTTTTCTTGTATATTTTTACTGAGGTGTGCCAATAAAGAGTATTCTATCTATCTAGTAACTTTACAGTTGAACATTGTATCAAGGTATGAATGCTACATCAGCTATAAAATTCCATTAACATTTTGATAATCGGTTTATAAACAAAGGATTCAAAGTCGCACGCCCTAACCGCTAGGCTGCCAACGCTCTTACGTGTTATCAAACATGTTATTTATGAATTTAAACAGATAGGTAGTTAAAAAATATATTCAGACGATCTTGGAGGTAAATTAACTGATTATCTTACTGAAGGTGCCTCCTCCCGCAAAATACCGTAAAACTAAGTTACTCTGAACCATTTTTTATATTAAACATGACACTTTTTGAGCAGAAAAAAAAATATAACAATCTACAAGATATGAGCAATGATATGTTTTTCTGGAAACTATATTAATTTAAATAAGTGAAGAAAAAAATCTTGAAGTCAGCCCTATTTCTTTCAGTTGTATCCATTTTACCACTGCAACTTTTATCGAAAATGTATGAAACTTTCCAATCTTTCCCACAAAACACTATGTAACGATTTGGTTTTCTTGTTTTTTGCAAGTGCATGAAACTATGCATCAATTCCTAAAAAAATAAGCCTAAATCCCGCCTACGTTCCTATAGTCAGTGCGGTGCAAGTCGTGTTGCTAGACGAACCTCTGCTGCGTTGCGCGCGCGAGCAAGCGAAATTCTATTTCAAAGGCATACTTCTGCGCGTTCGACCTTTTGCAGCGGGTGGTGCGGTGAGGGGTATCAGCTCCAGCCACACGCGCGAGGTCGTTGGCGTCGGGTGCAGCCTGAAGTGAAATATCTTCAATTTCCAGTTCAATTTTATTTTCATAAAATATAATAAAAGTAATACCACAGTATCAAGTAAAAAAACAGTATGTATATGCACATCTATTTCATTTAAAATGTAAGCGAGATATTGGTTATAGGTGCAATCCTACGTTGAAAAAAAAGGGACGTTTAAGTATATACTCATATTTTCCCGGACACCATTAAAATTATTCATTAAAACAACTTGTTTTAAACGTCCCTTTTTTTTCAACGTAGCTGGATTGCAGCTATAACAACCTTGGTAAGAATATCCCTGACACCTAAAATTGAAGGGATTTACCCGAATGCTTTTGAACAACGCCGTAGTCTAATAGGTACATGTATATTATTTCGATACACATTTTCCTCTCGACAAATCCACGATTACCAAACTAATTACCATAAAGTATGCCTAATATTAACGTTAGAAAATATTTCTTACTCATAGATGGTTTAAATTTCGATCACTCGTAATCCTAACTTCATAATGGAGCAGGGGGATATTAACCATTATATCTTGAGCCCTCCGCGAACGCCAAATTTTGACAACGTAATGATGTTTAAAAGACTAGAAGGATCTAGTTATCCTGGTGGGTATAACGCGGGATTTCGAGCATAGATTTTCGTCATTTGTATGCGAGATATGAGCTAATAAATCTCGGCTCGAGGAAAGATTTAACTCGCCTCCATCAGTTGGCTTTGCGATGTGAGACGTGAACATTTCAAGATTGTACTTATTAATTCAGTTGGCTCTGTTACCTACTTAATCCATCAGGCGAGATGCACAAGGCTGATTTGTGGTAAAATTTTCGATTGGGTTTTGTATCAATCAGACTTTAAGAAATCTTGTTACTGCGATATAATGTAGCTACTTGTATTTTGGGTTAAGACAAATGACGACATAAAACATGCTTATAAAAATTATACCTACAAAGCCTCTTGATAGAAAATCAACTTCAACGAACACCAATATTTGATGAAATATATTAATAAGTTGTGTACAGTTATGTCGATTATTGCATTTATATCGTTGATCTACTTTTTTATTTCACGATTTAGTTAATCCACATACTTGTGTTGATTAAAATAAGCTTAACTATATAATTATGTATGTGAGTAATTATATTGAAGGTTGTAATTGTTGTCAAGTAATTACGTTCACAAGTTAAATACATGTCTAGACTAGAGTCATAAGCTAACATGACGCCTCAAATATTAATGAAAAGTTAAAAATAAAATGCTAGTCTAATTGACCATCAGACCAAAAAATCCAATAGATGACGCCATGACGGCACCACAAATTAAACGCAGTAAAAATAAACGTATGAAACTTGCAGTTGACGTGTATGTACCGCCGTAACCAGGGCCCGTTGGCCAATCACGTGATACCGGATTTATTTAGTGATTGCTGTGTATATATAGCTTGCTAGTTAAGTGTAAACTTCTTGGTAATAATAAAGGGCGCGAAAGACGCCATTTAGATAAGTTAACTTGTGTTTTCTATCAGCTCATCCTCCATACCCTGAGTTAGCCTGGAAACCTTCACTAAGCCCCTCAGGCTGAAGGATATGTATGGTTATATACATTGTACGTGTGAATATAACTAATAGTACTTGTCAGATCTTATTGAACGTCTAGTCAATTTAAATCTTTATCATTAAGCAATTCGTATGTATAGACGAAAAAAAAGACGAATATACGATTATTAGAGTATTCTTATAATCGTATATTCGTCTTTTTTATAACATTTTTTTAGTCGGTAGGATTACAAGCTTTTCCTTGAATACGCTGTCTTTAATCTCAGTGGATATACTGTGGGGTAGTTTGTTATAAACTTATTTTTATACATCTTATTACATGGAGGCTGTTTTTTTTTTGTTGTTGGCAATAGCTATAGTATTGGACTACAGTTGGATGTTTTTACGGTTCCTAAAAGTAACAATAGTCAGACTATTGACCTTTAATAAAAACTTTCACGTCCTTACCACGTTCCCTTTGACAAAGTGCGCCCGTGAGAAAATTTCCAACAACTCTAGCCCTTACAAGTTGACGAGTTATTTTCAACGTGCTCGGCAACTTTCACAAACGACCGGTAATCGGGTCACGGGTTCATGTGGGAATGTTTAGAAAAGAGTTGAACTTTATATTAATTGCCGCTTAACATCGGCTGTGTTCATCTTCACACCCTAGAACCTAAATTGTCGCGCACTGCATAATTTAAGAGGAATTTCCTCCCACGGACGCTCTGGCTGTGGAATGAGCTCGGGATGCGGAGGTTTTCTCAAGAGACTACAGTGCGAAGTTCTTCAAAAAAGGAGGGTACAGGTTATTAAATGGTCGACAACGCGCATTTAATTTATATACATACATCCCGTGTTCGGACAATTAACCAAAGATTCTAAAATAGGTAAACACCTATCTCCTGAAACGATCTTCGAAGAACAGACGCTGTTAACAGTAGAATGTAGTCTGTAAGGTAAACAAGTTTACTTTTATCTCCTACTCAAACGTTAACGTACACATGATGAAAATCTTTTTGCTTTCTAATAAAGAAAGCCGTTACTATTTAGAATGGTATTTTATGTATAGGTAAAATGAATAATATTTTCTGCACTTGTATCGTAAATAACGAATTACGTACAACGTTTTACAGTACCTATAGCCTTTTAAAGTTTCGAAAAGTTCTCATTCCCGCACGGGTGCGGGAAAGTAGCACCGTATGTACTGTAAATATATAAAACTAGACATATGCACATCCTCAAATGCAACACCTGTAATGGATCGTAAATTAAATTATATTCCACTAGTAAAATACTTGCATCACTGAAATCGTTTATCCACAACGTATCAATAAATCAAACTTGCCTTTCCACCTACCTATTGCTTAGTTACGTAGAATTACTCTTTCAAGGTATTTCATTAAGTAAGAGACGCTAATAACAGGGCATCAAACAAACAGCCCGTGATTGAGAGGTTAATTGAAGAGTTTTTCTACCACGCCGCTATTGTAAACGTTTTTTCTTTTCCCAACACGACAGAGACAAACAGGCCAATTCGAACGTACACTCACATCAGAATTATATTTGAATCATGTTATTTAGTTATCGTGCGTCTCGCCTGCGACAACACATGTACGGACAAGTACGAGCGAAATGTACCTACGATTACTAAATAAAATGCCTCAAGAGACTATTTTAGATTTAAGCTAGTTGTACAGTCACGTCTGAAAATATCGGTACAAAGATATGCCTAAAATATGTATACATTACCTTAATATATGGGCAATAAAGTCGTGTATATATATTTTTGGCACTTTTTTCGTATCGATATTTTCAGACGTGACCGTACATAGTACGTCTGAATACCTCTTATATAATACCTTATATATAGATAAGGCGCTAACAAATTAGCTATTTTCAGAAATGGTACTTTACATTAAAACAATTAACTTTAAATAGAAATTAAGAAAACTTTTTATATGATTTTTAGTTTTCATTTACCGAACAAAAAAAATACTGATGAGAACACTTCTGTCATGTAACAATTGTTTGTCTTAAATGTCATAATTAACGTGTCATTTGATTTATCAACGTGAAATGGCCAGTTAACAGTAAGGTAAAAGTGGTTCTAGAATCTGTTCAATAAGGTCTCATTTAACCATCTCATTAATAGGGTATTTTTACGTAACAAATTTGTTTTCCAGTTTTTTCCAAAAGACATCATAAAACCTATAATGTTTCAAACTTCACTATGCTCCAGGAGCAGAGTAGGGTAAACCGTGTATTACTGGCCACCCTCCAATTACTGGCCACCTTATACTAAAATGGCTAAAATAAGAATTCTATTTATTTATTTATTTACACAATTCAGTAAACTAAATAACTATCGTTCTGATAATTAACTTAGATTACACCTTATGTAAATAAAAAATAAAATAATTCAAATATCATTCTGATGTCAGTGTACGTTCGAATTGGCCTGTGAGACTAGGACACGTAATGGCGAAATCTCTGGATCATCACGGATTAGTACGGACAACACTGAAGGGACTGTTCGCCGTTAATAGGTGTACATAATGTTCTTATCCTCGTATCTGGCTTAGTGAAAGTGAATTAAGAAAACGGTTTCCTTTGTAATCAAATTACTTTTAGTTTGTACAGTCAGCATCAATAATAGCGGATAATTCTCTTATTTATAAAATTTTCCAAACCTCAATTAGTTAGATTATGTTTTATCCCTTTCTGACATTAGTCAAAATGACAGATTAAGACAAACGATTAAGTTAATTGTAGCGTGTAGCGTATTTATGAATATTTACCTATCGATTTGAAGAATGATTAAGATACTAATGTCAGATCTTTAAAAGATCGATAACTACATGACATGTCAAAATTGACGTTTATTTCGATTCCCCTGTAATCCCAATAAGAACAATCTACGATATTTCTAACGTCAAAGTGACATTGGTAGCCCGAATCGAGCTGCTTCTGTCAATTATACGACATACAAACAATATCTAAATGAGAACTTATCTAAACCGGAACTTATCGTTATCGTATCTCATTCTTTGAATCGGGCCATACGTTAAGCGCGGATATGGCAGGATGGAGATGGCGGAACGACTTGGAGACTTTCATCAGTAACTGGCCAAAAATAGCACAACAACGGGAGCTGTGGACACCACGGGGAGAGGCTTTCGCCCCGCAGTGGGACTAACGTGGGTATAACGGGCTAACTGAAAAAAGACTAGGTTCATGTAGGTAACAGAGCATTTTTTAAATATGCTTATCTTATCTAGATACTTTGAAATCGATCTTTTTCACAATCAAAGTACTTCGAAACTACTTTTGTATTCTGAATACGAAATTTATAAAAATAAATAAATGTACTAAATTAACACATAGGGAATGTATAAGATACGAGTACTAGTAACGCCTGATTATTATTGTATATTAAAGTTTTTAAAACGCGACACATTGCTGACAAAAGAAATAATGTATGAATACAAAAAAAAAACAACTTTCAATAAAATTTAAACTGAAACAGATATCATAAATTTAAAGAAAAAGTGACCACGTCTACCGGTGGCCGACGCGAGAAACGACCAAAATATATTCATGTACCTATACGGGAATATGTACGTATGTTTCCTTTCAAAGTGCCAATTGCATTTCTATACCAACAGATACGATATGTGGCACCCTCAAAAGGGTCCGTCAGAATGTTTGCCCAACGCTCGGAGCGTTTACCTCCTATTAGGGTAAGGTGGCCGAACGTTTCAGAACTGTTTTCCTTCGAAAAAGGAACGCTTAGGAATAATCAGCTTTTCCTTTCCGTTTAGTATGTTATTGTAGGCAATTGGGTCAAGAGTGTCTGCGTATACTCTTATGTTTGGAGAGTAAACACGTATAATTCCCGCGGATCAGTTTGACTTCATGATGGGATGTTGAGACCATGCACATTGTACGTAGATTTGAACAACCTAGGCGGCCAACAACATTTTTGCGTTTTATCTTCTTTAAAATAGCGTATTAATTATATATATATAAAAAAATAATAAATAAAAATATAAAAATGATGTTTGTGAAAATCAGAGATACCCATATAGCTATGTTATTAGGTACGCCAGGCAACAATAATTCCATTGCTTCGCGAATAAAAGCTTAATTTGAGTTTTTCTTTAAATTAACTATGACCGAGTGACCTCTTATACACCAGAGGCACTGGATGACTGTAAAAAAATAATTATTATAAACCAAGTAGAAAAAAAAAACATTCTTGTACTTTATTAACTGCAATTCGAATACTTCGATCGACCTTTTTTCACTAGACAAACTGTTATAGGTTATAGAATGCTGAATATATAATAAAATTATAATGATTAAAATAAAAATAATAGCTTGGAAAGACTTGGAAATATTTCAAAATAGCTATTGAATTCTAAAATCTACAAAATATTTACTTCAAAAAAGGTACATTTGAACTCCAATTAAACATAATGAACTAATGTAAATATCTTTTATTTATTTATTTAAACTTTATTGCACAAAAGAAAACTTATCGTACAAAAGGCGGACTTAATGCCAAAAGGCATTCTCTACCAGTCAACCTTAAGGTAAAGCAGAGAGATTGTGTTTTTATATTTATATAAATATATATTGATTTAAAGATGCCTACTTGAATTGAATTATTAGACTCCATCACTTTTAGTAGGGGCAAGTGCTGCACCTGTAAACGGTTTTACCTGTGGACATTGCCGGTATTTAATGAACGACTACCGTCGTAAACCTAAAAAAAAAACATTTTTCACTTAGCTGCAGTCGCCTGCAATAATATGTTACACTTCGAAGGCTGTAAACATATGTGAGCGTGATGTATATTCGTAGTTTAACCCTTTCTCGCTGCTTTGAGCTTCAAACCGGTGTAAACTAACAATTTATAAATAAATAATCTAACAGAATCTAGCCTAGTACAACAACAAAGTAGCTTGTTATTATTCCCATGAGAAATATCCGATGTACCTATCCTCAACAGTTATTTACCAAAAAGCTTTATCGGAAGTTGTGTATGCCGATCTTAGGCTCGATACGTACAACTTATAAAAAAAAAATATTTTAATTAATTAAAACCCGAATATAACAAGATACTAAACGGTCGACGAATTGGATATCTCGTTATTCTTCATAGCGACATAAATTATTCCCCCTGACAATGCCAGCCATTTGATGAACAATTCATTCTTAGCGGGCGTCTTTATCGTTCTAAACACTTTCCTTTTCACGACCTTTTAGAATCACCGACATTTTAATATTGTATTAAAATACTGACTGTATAATTCTGTGGCCCTAGTGAATAAGTGTACAAATCTCGGGCAGCGCAGGTGTAAAAGGGTGTAAGTTCCACGTAACACTTATACCTTTTTACACCAAAGCTGCGAGAGATTTGTACCCTTTTTTCACTAGCGCCACAGAATTATAACTCGACTCGACCAAACCGACTAGGCAACTTGTAGTGTGATTCAACATGGTAATCTGATTCTTATGATACGAAAGATACCTAACATATTTTTGGGTTTATGCGCACAATTTTAAAATAAAGCCTTCTGGTGCTAAGTGATGAAAAGACTATAGTGATTGAAACACCAATCTACAAATTTGAATAATGTAAAATAATTTAAAAATAATCTATTATTTCAGAAAGCAGCTTCCATAATATGGTTAGTAACACAAATTTAATAAAAGTAATGGATTATAAACCACTAAGTTTTACCTGTTAATACGAACTTCAATTTGCAAAGCTAGCGTTAGGGTTTAAAGTATTTAAATATGATTTTAACCTATTTGTATTACCTTATTTTTTGCATTAAAAAATAAAAACATTTTTTTATTCTTTACCTAGCAACAAAAATTCAAGATGTTAACGCAACGTCAGTAACGCAATCACCAAAATAAGAGAAGATATTAATCTGAAATTTGCACAAACAAACAATTAAGCAACGTTGCATCTTTTGTGCTGCCCCTCTTTTATCCCCGTGTTATCCGTTCTTGGCACCATTAGTGCCATTCTTTTTACAAGAAGGCGATTTATTTAAGTAGGGCCAAAACACATAGCCGCTTATAACCCTCGTTATTTTTAAAAACAACACAAAAGGGTTGCCTGTCTGGAAAAAAGTGCGATGCCTAAAAATAAGCGCGAAAAAGAAAAATAGATTCGTTAGGGCTCCAAATAACTGTATTTTTTGCAAATACAGCATCATTAAACTGAGTACCAAAGACATTACTATCAAGAGTGCCGTATAATTTGGCCGTCTCTAAAAATAAGCGTGATGTTTACGCTACAAAATATACGTCCTATTTCAGATTGTGTCGTGCAACCAAGTAACAAACGTCAGTCGCGCTATGCCACGCATCAGGAGATCACCGCCTACATAACTTGACGTTACATTTCGGAACGCTCCTTTCAAAATTCGAACGCATTTGAATGAAAAAGGCGCGAAAGTAGAATGTGTCATAGATTTATTTTTCTTGTTTGACGGCCAGTAATCCTTTGTTTTTTATTTTGTGTTTCGGACGTTTCGGTTGACATCGTTTGTTTTAATGCCAGAAAATGATATTGACCAAGGGATTTGATGTTTTTGTTGCCATTTTCGTAATTGTTTCATCGAAAGGTGAGTTTTTTTTTCTTTTCTTTTTATACTATTTTATTTTACGAGAAACAATATATAAGTAGGTTAACAACGAATAATAAATACAAGACACACACACACAAGAGAATTTAAAAGAAATCGAATTTAAATTAACAGATTACTATAAGAAAAAATCCAGAAAGTAGCACAAAGTTGCTTATGATATTTATTATTTACGATTTTTATTTTTAAAACAATGTTTCAATAGACATATATTTTACAATAAGACTAAAATAAACACACACCCTACTGCGTTCCAAATTACGGTTATTTCTTTCAATCAAATTGCGGTTCTCTTTGATTAAGAATACCACAGTTAATTGTCTTAACGATGTTGTTGACGCTTGTCGACCAAAAGTTTCATATGCAGTAGCTAACATATTAAACAGTCGCATGGGGACATTTTAAATTAGGTAGCTATAGGAATCAATAACACTTGTCTGAATAAAAAATACGACAAGTGCGAGTCGGAGTCGCTCACCGAGGGTTCCGTACTTTTTAGTATTTGTTGTTATAGCAGCAACAGAAATACATCATCTGTGACATCTTCAACTGTCTATTTTTATCACGTTTCATGAGGTACAGCCTGCGGAGTCTTAGTAATAGGGTCCCGTTTTACCCTTTGGATACGGAACTCTAAAATGTGTTCACTACTTGAGAGCATTGATTATTAATTATGTAAAATATAGCTGTAAAAGCTGATAATTTTCATACTCAAAAACGTACCAGGAAAAGCAGTGAATACATTTATGTCAAATTTGAAATTCAACAAGAAAAATGCCCGACAAAAATAGTGCAATATATAAAAGAAAAAGATTAAAAACACAAGTAAACAACTTTTCAACGCAAAATATGAACAGATTGAGTGTAAACTGAGTGAAGAGAAACAGAATGCCAATTTGGTTGACAAATTGACATTTATCTATGCGGCAGACGAATTGAATTGTATAGGAACGAGTAGTAACTTTGACAGTAAATATAGGTACCTACTACGGAAGGTGGAGATAAGGAACGAAATCTCCATGTACCAAAAAGTGTCATCAAAAAACTTTAAATAGGTGGCGCTACAATACCTAGAGTACTTGAACAAAAATATCAAATCATAGACAGCGCAATTCACTCCGTCAATAACGCCTAGGTTCTTAGCTACTCTAGCGCTACTCTGGAGAGATTTGGAACTATTATTTATAGCTGACAGCTGGACACTTTTGCAACAGCTCTACCCTAAGAGATGCCACTCCTCTTAATTCCACACTCCATAGTACCTACTATGCGTTTGACAAGTTAGGGTAACTATTAACTAAACTATTTTTTAAAGATTGTTCGCCTTTGAATAAAGTATTTAGGTACTTCGAGTTATTTATATTTATGTGTACCTATTAGTATTGGTTGTTGTGTTGTGTTTTTGTATCGATGGCTTTGTTAGAAATGTAAATAATGAAATAAAGTAAAATTACCTCTATTACTTGTGAGAACTTCACGACCTTGTTGTTAATAACAAGCCAATCACGTGTCTATTTACTTATTTTACTTAGTAATAACGTAATTATTGTGATGGGTTTTTTTTTACATTTTCTACTGTCAAAGTGCCGTTAATATGTATTCTATATAGTAAACACCCCTATAATCGAACAGGCACCAGCAATGGAATGGTATAGACAGAACCCTTAAAACAAGTATTTACCATCAGTTTTTAATCCCTGGTAGCATTTTACCATAAACAAGCCAAAGCTTAATTTTTCATTGATATTTGTTATTTTGAAATTGAATACATTCCATGACTGGAGCAAAAAACCACAGTTTTAATTGGTTAATAATATTGAAATCAATTGCAGTAGCTTTCATGAAATACATAGAAAACATAAAGGACGAATTGGACATTCAACTTTTAAAGCGTAAAGCGGTAGAAATTTTACAGGTGTCGGTGAAATATCAAAAACACTGTAAATTTTCTCTTAAATGTTCCATGGTTGGTGCCGTTAACATAGGTAATTTGGATATGAAAAACAAGATTTTTACGATAACATATTTATTAATAGCAATAAAAACATAGTACCTATATAAGGTGCTTACAAATTAGCTACCAATATTTTTACAGCTGATAGTACTCGAATCCTCGAGCATATTTAAATACGAAACATTATAGATTTTATGTTTTTTTTTTGGTGAACATTGGAAAACAAATTTGCCACGTAAAAACATCCCTTTTTTTATTTAAGGTCGCTTTTTAACAACAAAGGTCATTAGCGACCACAAGAGAATTACAAGAGCGCTGGTGGCCTAGCGGTAAGAGCGTGCGACTTGCAATCCGGAGGTCGCGGGTTCAAACCCCGGCTCGTACCAATGAGTTTTTCGGTTATGTACGAAATATCATTTGATATTTACCAGTCGCTTTTCGGTGAAGGAAAACGTCGTGAGGAAACCGGACTAATCCCAACAAGGCCTAGTTTATCCTCTGGGTTGGAAGGTCTGATGGCAGTCGCTTTCGTAAAAACTAGTGCCTACGCCAAATCTTGGGATTAGTTGTCAAGCGGACCCCAGGCTCCCATGAGCCGTGGCAAATGCCGGGACAACGCGAGGAAGAAGAGAAGATGCTAAACACTCAACTAAAATATGGCTCACAGTCAACTCCAAACCGCATTTATTACATTTATTTTTTTCTTCCTTAGTGATAAGATAGCAATGGGTCAAGTTTGTGTATCCTATTCTTAACCTAGTAATCGCGATCTGTACCCCTAGTGTAAATATTTTCGACAGCGAAACGTGGCGTACGCGTTCTCGTTAAGTGTCTTTTTGTATGAGATTTTTGACTTTCCAAAACGTCCCGCTTGGCGCGCTGTTCAAAAACCCATACAAAATGAGACTTAACGCAAACGCGTACGTCACGTTTCGCTATCGACTAAATTTACACTAGGGGTACTGATCTCTTCTACACGTGAATGGTATCGGTGGGGTTTCAAAAATTGATTCTCTAACACACGATAAACCACTTACGTTACCACTTTTCCAATAATTATTCCAATAGGTTTTGATTGCTGATTTGATCAGTTTTTTAACTTCACATTAAATAGTTTTTTTATTCAGACAATTGCTATTGATTCATATTGGTAATTCAAAATGTCCCCATGCGACGGTATAATAATATGTTAGCTACTTATAATTTTCGAATAAAATGGTTGTGTTTTACGGACTGATAGGCGGACGGATGCACAGACGGACATAATAGTGAAACTATAAGGGTCCATTCTGACTACAGAACCCTAAAAATCAAAGTGATGTGTTTTAAGTTTTTAAAATGTTTACTAACTGAATCACAGATGTCTCGCACATGTGCTCAATACGAGGAAGATTGAGGA
Organism: Cydia pomonella; assembly: GCF_033807575.1. NCBI lineage: Eukaryota > Metazoa > Arthropoda > Insecta > Lepidoptera > Tortricidae > Cydia > Cydia pomonella. The sequence continues at coordinate 15,853,959 of NC_084717.1, read as the reverse complement.
ATTTTCTTTGAACTAGATTTTTCTTGAAATCTTTAGCAATTATAAATAAATGTTCCAAATATTTAATATTTATTACTCATACTATAAGTATAATTCCTTACAGATGTTTGAAAACTTACACATGATAAGGAATTCTTAGTAATTTTACCTACATCAAACGTTCAAAGACATAAAGGGATACAAATTCAAAGAATTCAGCTAAGTGGTAAAATGTTTCGTAGTAACGATTACAAAGGCTACTCTTCATAACAATAGCATTTGAATTGTATAATATTAGATGTGGGTAAAAATATAATATGATGTACGGGATCAGTTATAATTCGAAAGTGTTTTTGGCTTTATTACAGACATCAAATAAACGACTAATAGAAGACCTTAATTACTATACTTATTTAACCCTATGAACATCAAGTTTGTGTGTTATGGTGCCCGTAGCGTCAAGATCGTTTACTGTATTATACAAGCACAAATATGTATAAAGTTTATAAGTGTTATAGCGTTCAAGTAATATTTAGGTGCCTGGCTTGTACCTATTATATTAGCCTGTGCGGACATGATTACATATAAAAAATAGCGGCCAAAAGTTTAAGCCGTGGTACTTCACACAAAATGTCTAATAATGTAACAATATATCGACAAGTTCATCAGGGTTTGACCGCCAAGTCTACATATAAGCCTTAAATACAATAAACGTTTTAGAGGAAACCAATATAAAAATCAGTTATGATAAAAAAACAACATACTTAATTAATGTGATCGCCATCGATTACTGAATTAGAAAAGTGATCACCGATTAAACTTCATCGTATATATAAGCATACATATAAGCCTCATTGCAATAGAACCCTCAACGCACAAGTGTGATTTGTGACTCGTCCTTGGCTGCATTTAATACTTTTACAAAATACCTGCACCTGTGTAGAAATCTACACGTTGTGCCCGCCAGAGTACATAGGTACATATACATACGCAGACTGTAGACTAAAATGATGTCACACGAGGATTGAATAGCCGCGCTTCGGGAAATCCGGAGTCCGGAGCGGAATTAAAAATATAAAGTGTGTGTTCAACACAAGTACGGAACTACTATAGAACGTGCAGTGTAGATAAGTGGACCTCTAGTGTTTCAATTACTCAATGTTATCAACATAAAAGCCTTACCAGTAATTATGTTACAATCATACTACACTTCTCAATATTCGAAAAAAAAAGCGCCTTTTCCTTGTGTTGAAAGTACAAAAAAGGTTTTTGTTACCTTTAATTGTTTTGTCAATTTGTTACCATGTCTGGCGAGAATATTCACTGTACTTTTAAAACAATATTTTAAACTCCTTTCAGATTTCGTTACCAACGTTTTCAATTTTGATTTCGGACGACAAAAACGAATTTTGATCCCTGATATAATTTGTAAACTCTTAAAACTGCATTTTATGCTCCTTATACTAACTTAACTAACTTTGAACACAACTTGCTAACTATTATTTAAATATACAAATTTTCTACCTGGGTACTGTCTTTTTTGTAGTGACAACTGTGACACAGTTTGTTAGGAAAAAAATGTATCATGGTCTACTTCAGGATTAGTCTTGGAGGATTTAACAACTGGAGACGCCTTTAAGAGCTTACTCCTCTGTCAAAGACCTCGGCCAATGGTCAGCATCATATGTATTGTATGGACTGACGTCTATCTGACATGGCTATGTGCACGTTACGTACAAATAGCCAAACATTTGACTTGCCCTTTCCACGCAAAAATCGACAGACTGTTTTGTACAGGAATTTACAGACAAGGCGTCCCCAGTGGCTTAGTAGTTGGATTGGTTTACCCCAGGACAACCAATTGTAACAATGGCATCGAGTGACACTACAAAAATTAAATAAAATACAATAGTTTATAGATTCTTCCCATGTTCGGATCGGACTTCTCAGTAAATTAAGGAATTATTAAAATGCGTAACTAAATACTAGACGCGTATCAACGAGTATTTGAAGCGGGCACCGGCCAGTTGAGCTTGTTAACCAACACTTTAAACCCAAAACAGCTTATGTACGTTACATTTCTCTACGCACTTATCACTTTTCATATTCGCGTACCAGCGTTCCGAATTATGTGCGCTATTCGTGTCAAACGATCATATTGTAGCACAAACTAATGACAAATCATCTAAACGCTTTACGCCATGGCTGAAATACACTTGATTCGATCATGTTTGACGAGAAATTATCGGATTACTGTTATTATATTCGGTCATTTCACTAAACAGCTTTTTTTTAAATTGCTATATCTCAATTACTGTTGGATGTACAGAGCTGAAACTCAGCAGCATTGTGTATTGTATAAGGGTCTAATTATAATTAAAAACCCAAAAAAAATTGTAGTTTTATAACGAATTATTCGTGTTTTTTTATTTTCCGATATCGGAATTTCGCTAACTTTGAAAATTATTATTTACACTAGCGACGCGGGAGTTTTAGTCTAGTGTTTAAATGCACATAATCTATCATAATGCGGAATAAAAAGACCAGTTCACTTTTTGGGGTGTTTTAAAAGACTGTGGATTGGAAACCCTATAGGTACCTACTACAAAAATGCCTGTATTTTCCCCTGGATGGCATCGAGTAGTACCAAAGGTTATACACCCACCTAACCAATTATTTTCATTCGCTTTACGCCATGGCTGAAATACACTTGATTCGATCATGTTTGACGAGAAATTATCGGATTACTGTTATTATATTCGGTCATTTCACTAAACTTCTGTTTTGCCTAGAACCGCCCAATAGTTATGAAGTAGATGAGATAAATTATGAAAGGGCTCCTCTATTTATTTGTAAATTCGCGGACGTCTTCGAGTGGTTGGCCCGCGGAGCGCGGACCATCAATTGAAAAACACTACATTGCACTACACAGCAGAGCAGCGCAATATTAAATATGCCAGAAGTTTTATAAGATAAAGTAAATAGTAACTACAACGATTCCTTTAGGTACGTCTTCTTAATTATATGAAAAAGACTAGTTTTAATAGGTAAATAGATAGATAGAAATAATACTCTTTATTGGCACACCTCAGTAAAAGATATAGCTTAAAGTTATTATATAAGTATATTTTTTACCTCAGCAGCTAGAACAAGCTACTTTCGTCGCTTCAGGGAGTGAGACAAGCTTTCGTCATAATGATGATGCCTTTCATTCATGAATGTAAATAAATGTGATAAACTTTACTTGATGTTGTTTTTTTTTTACCTTTAATATGTTCTCACTACTGAGGTAAAAAGTTGTATGTGTCACACGAGAGCAAAGTTATTTTACATCTCATGTTTTTGAGTCCCTCGCTATGCTCAAGATTCTAACTTAGAGTCTTTCGCTTACTCAGGACTCAAAATCAACACTCGCAAGAAAAACCAACTTTCCTCTCTTGTTGCACAAATAACTATTTCCGGTATATATTTTTTATATACTACGTCGGTGGCAAACAAGCATACGGCCCGCCTGATGGTAAGCAGTCTCCGTAGCCTATATACTCCTGCAACTCCAGCGGTGTTACATGCGCGTTGCTGACCCTAACACCCCGCACCCTCGTTGAGCTCTGGCAACCTTACTCACCGGCAGGAACACGACACTATGAGTAGGGTCTAGTGTTATTTGGCTGCGGTTTTTTTGTAAGGTGGAGGTACTTCCCCAGTTGGGCTACCCTAGATCTGGAATGACATCCGCTGTGCTGTGCCCTACCACACAAAGCGAGATGACATTCACAATGCCCATACCTCTCTTGTGGACGTAGTTTAAGGACGTACCTGGATCCTGGTATATTTTTCTTGGCATATCCATCGATTTTTGTTGAACAGGCAGCGTAAATGTTCCCATAATTGCCTTGATCTTGGTTCCATATAATAGAGGCCGCAAACGGGCTGGCAACTATTGAAATTAGGTTGTCTAGTACTAGAACGTTTACCTTACCCGTATACGTTCGAAAACCAGTTCAACGCATAATCTTGCTTTGTAAAGTTACTATGCAGTTGATCGTTAAACTAAAATAGCACGGTAATTTTGGAACCAGCTCTTGGTATGCTGGCAATAAAATATGTGCAAAAGTTAGGTTAGGTCGTTTTTTTTTTAAATTTAGTTGTACACACACTATTTTACAGTTTGGCGAAACTTTAATTATAGGCACATTGTATATTGTGATATGTGAAATAAACTAAAAAAAAAAAAACCGGCCAAGAGCATGTCAGGCCACGCTCAGTGTAGGGTTCCGTAGTTACTCTTCCGTCACAATAAGCTAAACTGGAGCTTAAAGTATAGTAAATTGTTAACCAAGGGATGAAACGGTACCTTTCACCTGAGTTAAACAAATAGGCAAATTTGCATAATCAGTACCTAATTAAAATAAGTCTTTTTACTATGAAGGGAAAACTTTTTGCGATAACTCAAAAATAGCTAAACTGATCATGTCCGCTATAGTTTTCATTTAATGTCTTTCTTAAGCTCTACTTCCACGATTTTTTTCATATTTTTTGGACCTATGGTTCAAAAGTTAGAGGGGGGGGACACATTTTTTTTTTCTTTCGGAGCGATTATCTCCGAATATATTCACTTTATCAAAAAATGTTTCTTGAAAACCCCTATTAGTTTTGAAAGACCTTTCCAACGATACCCCACACTCTAGGGTTGAAGCGAAAAAAAAAAATCACCCCCACTTTACGTGTAGGGGAGGTACCCTAAAAAAAATTAAATTTTTAGATTTTATTGTACGACTTTGTCGGCTTTATTAATTTATATATCCATGCCAAATTTCAGCTTTCTAGCACTAACGACCACGGAGCAAAGCCTCGGACAGACAGACAGACAGACAGACAGACAGACAGACAGACAGACAGACAGACAGACAGACGGACATGGCGAAACTATAAGGGTTCCGTTTTATGCCATTTGGCTACGGAACCCTAAAAAACATCAACAGTCAACACAATCGAAGTTACCCTCGCATTTTAAAACGACATGATAAATAACATGAAACAAAGAAAATAGAGCGAGTAGAAATTTTATATAACATTTTTTTTTGTTTTAAAATATCCATATAATATTTATTTATTTATATGTAAAACTGGCATTTGGTCTAATTTCTTCGTATTACAATTTCTAGCAATGAAAACTCGTACCAGACAATGTTGTGTCTTACAGGGACCTAAAGAACTTGGCCGAGGACCGCGAAAACTGGCGTCTACTCCACCGACAAGAGCCATGCTCTTAAATGATGATGACCAGAAATATATACATAAATAAATGTTCATGTCAAATTTCATGTTATTTCATAATGTCGTTTTAAATTCAGAGCGTAACTTTGGTTGTATCATGTATCATCATATTCATCATATCAGCCTTTTATCGCCCACTGCTGAGCATAGGCCTCTCTTCCAGTACGCCACTTATCCCGGTCTGCTAGCCATACAGGCTGCGGCCAAGTTTGTGGGAGTCTTAAATAACTGTATTTAATTTTACATACGATTTTTACGTAACAATTGTAGCCTATTGTAAACTTTATAAATAAACTTAAATTAATTAATTAAGCTTTTATTATTTATTAAGAACATTATCTAAGTAATTTTGATACAGTATGATGGACGCGATTTACAGAAGCATAAATTATTAAGTAACTAAATATTCTTTATTGCTCCAATAACAATAAATTGTACATGTAAAATTGCAATGAAAATCTAAAAGAAAATTACAACTAGGTAACAATAGGCGGTGTTATCGCTAAAAAGCGATCTCTCCCAGACAACCTTTGGGTAGCGGGAAATTAAGAACTCATATGAACCTATATACAACGCGTAACCTATAGAGAAGGCATTACATTAGGATTGGTATACATGCAATTGACACTTCATCAAAATCGGTGGTGTACGTAATTCAAACAAGGTGGAACAAAACGATACAAGAATTACAAACATTTACAAAGGTACCTACATAAATACAAGGACTGCTAAAATCATACCCCTTCCCGTAGTCAAGTAGAAATAAAAATGAAAATACAGAGACCAAAGACCTCATAATCTTCGAGATAATAATACACCGTTTACCAAATTTATTCAATTGGTTGATAAGGTCACTACACTTATGTAGGTTGATGGGTCCGCATTCTGTGTACCAAACATTTTTGATGGTTACTTTTATATGCACACTCTTTAATGGTTTCTGTCAAAATATTAAGAACCCGGTAACGATTTAAAAGCAAATTTGTAAAATTGATAGATTTAGTCATTGAAATTTTACACCTTTTGTTACATAATATCTAAATAACAAGTATTGGTTTCTATTAGCACGTCTTCTCATCTCATATGTGACGAAACGGGACAGTATTTTTGCGACTAAAATCGATAACGGCCTCTTAATTACAAGTATGACGGCCTTCTTGGGTATGTTGTTAGTGACACTACTTATGAAGCAGGACGGGATTGCATCCTGGTAGGTTTATCACTATTATTTTTTCCTGGGTTATGGATGTTTTTTATGTATTTAAGTATTTATAATTATATGTATATAATTATATATAATTATTTATTAATTTTTTTTTTACGTTTATTACGCTCGAGCTAGCTAGACCACGCTAGCTTTTCACACAGTTGGCAGTAAGAATGCATGCATAATATCCCTTATGAGCTCCACTCATGACGTACTGTGAAGGTTGGAAACCTTCACAGTCTCGAGATAGATAAACTGGCAACGATTATTTGAATTCAGAACTATGGCCCTGCTGAAGGAATAAAGATCTGCACGCGATTTCGTTCTGAAAGTAGCAAGCATCTGAGTTACTCGAGAGTTGTATTGTTGTTTGAAAAAACAAATATTATCTTCAGAATCTACCTGGAGCGTTTACATTCCCCACCTCAGATAGACCGTACCCTTTTACACTGACTCTGAGGATGATTATCTTGTCCCAATGTTTCTCTTACCCTACCTTACCTTACATAATACCTATTTATTTTCAATTTATCGTCGAATACTTAGTTCAATTAATTTTTCATTACCTATTTGTAGCCGTCATAAAATGTTGCTTACAAAATTTATTTTGCTCTTAAACTAACGTTTACTCCTAAATATCATAAAATTTGAAAACCACATCCGCGCAAATTTCCGCAACATCTCAAAATTACGCGGTACAAAGTTCCTGTTCCCTGTTATTTTGGTAATCAATGACCTTAATGCCTTTGAAAGCTCGGGTTCACGCCCCAATTAGTGGGTTAGCTTAATTAACTGTTCCACGTCACTGGGAGCTATTTAAGACACGTTGGCACAGTAAAGTCACGGGGACAGTATACTTTATATAGTTCGTGTCATCCACGATGACGCGCAGATTTGTAAAATCTAACCTTTAATAACGTCTATAATCTATAACTATGGACCTGCGCCGGTTGCACGGTCGCATTTTTTTCGCCTGTCACCATGCCTATCACGTTCTAACAAATATGTAAGTGCGAAAGTGACAGGCATAATAACAGGCGATACAAATGCAACCATTCTGCCACCGCTGGATTAGAAAAAAATTGATTTGTATTATTTTAAAGAAAACTACGCACATACATCCGGTGTGCTCAGGCGCCTTTAACTTAGCGCACGAGTTGCACAATTAGTAATGTCAAATAAATAACCGATAAACATCAAACTATTTGAGATTTGTAAAGGTCGAATGGGCTCTCTACTTGTTTCAAACTCGTTATACGAACGGCTATAAAAACTTTGTAAGTAAGCACGTACGATAACAACATGCAAAGTGCAGTGTTAATAGTTTTGAGGCCATTTTAATGGTCACTGCGAATCAGAAGCCCTACTGCGAACCACGTTCGACGTGTTGCCTCTCTGTCGCACTTGTTAATTCGTACGTAATTGTGACAGGGAGGCAACACGTCGAACGTGGTTCGCGGTAGGCTCTCAGATGCTTGATTTTATCATCAGTGAGTAACTGGTTTGTAGTCCATATTTTTAGATATTATATTAATATTTTTACAAGCAAAAAAGTTACACTAATATATATTGTCCAAGCATTGTCCTGCCGTTTAAGTAAGTAATTCTGGGGTCCGCTCGCCAACCCAATTCAAAGAAGTCGCGGAAGAAACCAGTTTTCCTACCAAGAACTTCCTACCCAAAGGACGAGAACGAAGACTTCAGAATGATTCCTCACCATGTTTTGGATGTTTACGTGTAACTAAAAATAATCAAAAATCATGTTTTCATGGAAATTTGACAATGATCATGATTCATGAGTTCATGACAATTCTACACTTTGTCTAGCTTGGTTTGGTTCGACTCTAGTCTAAAGTGGAGTTAAATAGAAAAACCTAGTAAAGTAAACTAATTTACTATAATTTCTTCGTAATCTCGTACTTCTTGTGCACAGCCATGATTTTATCAACAGTACCTACTCATAATTTTATTTATATCAATTACTAGTATATGTTAATTCTTAATATTTCAATGAAAACATCCACCGTAAAACTTTTAGATTATACGTCTAATGCTAACAAAATCTGCCATAATATATAATTTGTTTACATTATTTGCCATTTCTAAAGAACTCCACTTTGCACTTTACTTATTATTTAGAACATACCACACGGTTTACGTCTTGAGTTTACGCCATACATTTTACTGCGTAAACGGTGCGTTAACGTCTTTTACGCTGCTGAGTGTAGTCGATCCTTCATTTTTTTATGAACGCCGTAAATATTGTACTACAAGTTCTGCCCGCGACTTCGTATGCGTAAATTTAATATTTCCATATCCCACTTCCAAGAGTGAGTCAAACCCAAGCATTGATTTCTACGATAATAGGAATTTTGTTCTTTCTTGAAACTAAATTTCATCGAAACAATTGAAGAGGTAACAGGCAGACAGACAAGTGTTGCTTTCGAATTTATAATATTAATAGGAACTAGGGATAAAGTCGATGACAAAAGTCCCTTATCACATGTTTTTGTAGCATCAAACAAAACCCAGCTTACAATTATTATGACAACATAAACATAATACTTGATATTGTTTGACATTGCATTTAATCAACTTCAATCTACATAAAGCGAGAATAACCGACACGTCACGTTACGGTCTGCAACATACAATGTAACCAAAAATATATGTACATGTTTCATCCGTATTACAATGGGATAAGGTGCATAGATGTATTTATACATTTGTTCCCTTGTGTGGCCTTAATTAATAGCTTTGTGTACCAAAATTAACAATAGTATTGCATAATATAAGCCACCGGGTCTCTTAGTGAGATTCTGAACGCTAGATTATACCAAAGACTAGTTAAGACTAGTAATTGACTATTTCGCGTTAAGGGGTGTGTAACTTAGCGACATTTTAAACCTGAGATCACTGGTTAGAACCATGGCCGGCTGCAATATATTTGTTTTACCACTACAACTAGGCCTATTTTGCCCTCGTTTGGAAGGTCAAACGGCAGCTGCTTTCGTAAAAACCAATGCCTGCAACAATTCTTCGTACTATTCTGCCGAAAAGCCCCGGATTTCTATAGTATAACATTGAAAAACGGAGGAGGAGAAGGCGGAGGCTTTAACGGAAGAAGAGAAATGGTCTAGAAACGAAGAATATACGCCATGCGTCAATGTTTCTGGGTTCTTCAAGACTGCGAAATTGAGGGAAAACAAAACAATGAGAAGCGATTGTCACTCAAACAGGTAACCGATAAATCAATGGCATGAGCTATGGGAAACATTTCTGTCAATCGCCTTTGATAACGTGACAATTGCTGATACGCACTAATACAGATTTATAAATACTAGTTAAACAAAACTCTAAATAATGATGTAGGTATAGATTATTTAGCATTAAGACATGACATTTAAAATATTTATTTATCATTAAATGATCGTATCGTATTGTATTGTATCCTCTAGTAGGGGCCGCATAAGATAAGGTTGCTCTTCTGTCTTTTGGCACAGGTTATACAGAGTAAATTGTTATGTTTGACCATAACAATTTACTCTGTATAACCTAAGCAATAAGTAGCACCGCCCACAATCTCTCTGCTTTGCCTAAAGGTTGACTAGTAGAGAATGCCTCATGGCATTAAGTCCGCCATTTGTACTATAAGGTTTTCTTTTGTGCAAAAAAGATTAAATAAATAAATAAGCTGATGGGTGAATGTGCGTGTCATACTGAACAACATATGATTCACCAATATGTATGAGACGGCAGATTTTTTCGCGAGTTCGGGATTGACCCTGTAGTAAAGTTGTTCAGTATGACCTACATACATATTCACCCTACAGCGTATGGACAAACTCAAACAACAATTTCAACCTGTATATTCTTACGACTTTTGGCACGGCCAAGTAGCGCACGCTATCACCAATTCTACAGCCAATTCGCCACCTACTCTACAGCAATAACGATAATCAGCAATTTCCATGTTTGGCGATCCTCTGCTCTGCCTTCTCTTTGACAGCAAGAGTTGAGTTGTTAACACGACGTTGAGCTTTTCCGTGTACGCTCTCCTTGGTCTTCCCTTCTTCATCTTTGCTTCAACTCTATGATTCTATGATGTTTTTGATAAATTCGTCGTGTCGTAACAGATGTCCAAGCACCTTTCCTCTTTTATTATCTATAGTTCTTATTAAACTCCTCCTCTCTCATACTATACGTAGAACACCAGCACCACATCTCAAAAGCCTCCAGCCTTTTCCTATCACGTTACCTCATTTCCACGTTTCGTTCCCGTACAGTGCTATACTGTTTTTCGTATATTTCCTGATATCTGGACATTGAATAGGCACTTTTGGCGTTAATAGCTTTTTTAGGCATCGCTATTCTAGTAGTGATACCTTGTATACATCTGAAGTCACTAGTACCTTATATTTTACCTGTTCTCTTGTAGTATTATTTAAGTTGATTGGGCTTTGTTTTTGCAGTTTTTAGGGTTCCGTAGCCAAATGGCAAAAAACGGAACCCTTATAGATTCGTCATGTCCGTCTGTCTGTCCGATTATGTCACAGCCACTTTTTTCCGAAACTATAAGAGCTATACTGTTCAAACTTGGTAAGTAGATGTATTCTATGAACCGCATTAAGATGTTTACACAAGAATAGAAAAAAACAATAAATTTTGGGGGTTCCCCATACTTAGAACTGAAACTCATACAATCTTTTTTCATCAAACCCATACGTGTGGGGTATCTATGGATAGGTCTTTACAAATGATATTGAGGTTTCTAATATCATTTTTTTCTAAACTGAATAGTTTGCGCGAGAGACTCTTCCAAAGTGATAAAATGTCCCGTCCCCCCCCCCCCCCCGTAACTTCTAAAATAACAGAATGAAAAATCTAAAAAAATATATGATATACATTGCCATGCAAACTTCCACCGAAAATTGGTTTGAACCAGATCTAGTAAGTAGTTTTTTTTTTATACGTCATAAAATTAAAAAAAAAAATTTTTCATCAAACCCATACGTGTGGGGTATCTAAGGATAGGTCTTCAAAAATGATATTAATGTTTCTAATATAATTTTTCTCTAAACTGAATAGTTTGCGCGAGAGACACTTCCAAAGTGAAAAAATGTGTGTCCCCCCCCTGTAACTTCTAAAATAACAGAATGAAAAATCTAAAAAAATTATATGATATACATTACCATGCAAACTTCCACCGAAAATTGGTTTGAATCAGATCTAGTAAGTAGTTTTTTTTTATGAGTCATAAAATTTAAAAAAAAATCTTTTTCATCAAACCCATACGTGTGGGGTATCTAGGGATAGGTCTTCAACTACAATTACCATGCAAACTTCCACCGAAAATTGGTTTGAACCAGATCTAGTTAGTAGTTTTTTAATACGTCATAAATGGTACGGAACCCTTGCATCTGTTTGACAAGGTTCAAAGGTCGTCCTCATGATGTTTCACAATGGGTATATATTTATATATGTATGTATTTATATTTATGTATCATATTATTTATGTACGTATAATTTTATATAATTTTGTGATTTTTTTTTTGTCATTTTACTCTGTATTCTGACCCTGCACCAATTAGGATCTTTCGGTTTGGCTCATGGTTGACTGGTAGAGAATGCCTTCTGGCATTAAGTCCGCCATTTGTACTCTTCATGTATTGTGCAATAAAGTTTAAATAAAATAAATAAAACCCTTAATGGGCGAGTCCGACTCGCACTTGGCCGCTTTTTTTTGAGGTATGTTTTGAAGCTTCAAGTACCTTAGTTTTCTTAATGTTTCTGTTCAGTTCGAACTCGTCAAAAACTGTGTTCATTTCAGATAGTAATTCTTCTAACTACCCAAACGAAAACAATTTATATTGTATCGACGGTCTGTATTATAAAAATGTCTGATAATCTCCTGTCTTAAGCGGATATTAGCGGTTAGGACTCGACACCGGTTTATCTTAGTTTCGCAAGTTATGAATTATTCGTCGCCTTACCAGCTTGCGGATTATACTGCTTGATGGCAAGCTTTAATGTTTAATGAAATGTCAACTCTAGAACTTACTAAGTACTATGAGTACCGGTTACAGACCGCCTGTTAACGTCGTCTTAGTTCGTTAAAGTTTACTTGAATGAAAGTTTGATGACGTGACAGCTGCCATCGGCATATTTAACGTTGATCACTTTGTTGATTGTGCGTGCACTGAAAAAAATAGATAGCCGAACTGGTTTTGTAACTTTACTAAATAACTAAACTACGGTTATAAGAAAATAAACTTTGCATAAATTTGCAAACTTATTTTGTAGTGTATACCCAGTACCTGAACACTGATAGCCAAACACGGTTTTGTAACATATAACACATAGTTCGCAAGTCCCAATGTTTGTGTAAACAGTAACCAAAATTTTGTTACAATTATGCAAACATTACTTTCAGTGTGGCGCCACCGGTATGAAGAGGGGGATGATGCAAAATTGTACCTAGTTTTTATCTTTAAATTTTATATAATTTAATTAGGGGCATATGATGCACAAAAAAATATACAGAAACCAGACTATATTAGCAATGGCAAAGTTCAAACAAAACCTTAAGAGTCCCCGGCAAGCTTGGCCGAATTTCACTTTCCCATATTTTTCCCGTACAAAGTTTCGTTCTTATTTTAAAACTGTGTTAGATTGTAATGAATTAATAAAACTTCCACATATAATGACATGAGGTTCATCTTGTCCTGTAATACGTTTATAAAACAAACGAAATAGAGCAAAAACAAATTTTGTATGAAAAACTTAAATTCGCTGTATTTTTTTAACTATGGTACCTGAAGCTACATAAACTAATTACACGACGAGAAATACCTTATCCTATTGTAAGTACAAAGTATCGAAGCAATCCAGATAATCGTTTTTCAATGAGAGTGTAACTACATTTGTATCGAGAACCGAGCTTGCTAGGGACCCCTAAGTTAAATTTAGTTCGATTGAAAAAAAACACAGAAACATGTCTTGTTTTTATTTATTTTCAGATTTATATCGTTGTACAGTCAGCATCAAAAGTATCGCAAATAACGCTTCATAAGTATCTACCATTCTGTAATAGCTTAACAAAAAGTGATGTGTTTAATATAGAACAACTAAGACTCTAAAACTCTAAATGATATACTTTTGAACGCGAATTTTAGAAATTGATTTATTTTTAGAAAAATTATCCGGTATATCAGATACTTTTGGCGCGTTGTTTCATCCGCTACTTTTGATGCTGACTGTCCCTGCCTACTATTATATTATTGCTTTTTATACCTACTTATGCATGTATGTATTTTGGATAGGTACTTATGGGTAAATAGTTTTAGCCTAAACGAACTGACCTAACGGTACAGCCAGCCAGCTGTTTCGGTGGCCATATAGGTATTTTTTTTTTCATTTCTCTTGCTCGGAAAGTGGGTCCCAATTCTGAGGATTAGTTGTCAAGTGAGCCCCAGGCTTCCATTAGCCGTGACAAAATGCCGGGACAACGCGAGGAAGATGAGATGATGATGCTCTGAAAGTTGGTTGTTGTTCTAAAAAGGATGCAGAAAATGATTGGTTTCTGCTATAGAGCACTGTACATTCCTTCTTTTTTTACAATAAGCAATTAAAATTTTGGTTTGAAATGGATTTGTGGTAAAAATGGCATTCAGATAATTAACTCCCCATTCCATAAATAACGATATTTTTACCTAAATTGGTAATTGAAGAAATCAGAATCAAGAAATACTACTGAAGTTTATACTTAGCCGTGTTTTTATAATGCACATGTATTTTACTTTCCTCGTATTCGAAATGAATGAAGAGTTCTTAACTCGGGTGACAGGTACCATTTAAGTCTCGGACTATTGGCTAAATATCGGTGCCTTTCATCCCTTGGTTGATAATCTACTATTTATCTCCCTATCATTAAATGACAGAGCAATAATCTAAGAAACCAAACAATTGCATGACTGGTAAAGAAGAAACAAGAGGCCGATTCCGACACGCACCATATAATATCAATCTCACATCCATAGTGTGTCACCATCACACACTCGTAACATCGCGCTAAGCGCGCGCGACTATAATGTTGAAATAAAAGTAGCATTATATTTTAAGCGTCTGAATTCAGCCTGAGACCTAATAGGTCGTAATTGGTCGAGTGAGCCGCGCACGCGAGCCGCCGCCGTAACGACAATATTTATGTCACTCCAATAAGGCGTCTGCGCATGCCGCATGCCATAGATTAGAGACACTTGAAGAAGATATCTTAGACCTTAAAAATAAATGTGGTTTTCATCACACTTGCTCGAAAAAGATCTTTTTTTATGCAGGTGTACTAAAGGACAAAGGCCTGTATGTTCCTGTGGTAGTTATAGACATAGATTGTGATATTTTTTTCCAAAAAAGACAAAAAAGAAGCATAATGGCAGAATTTTAAGGTTGAATGCCAAGGCGTGTCATTTAAAAACAAAAGAAGTTTGCCTTACAGGCCTAGGTGTGTAAGGCTGTATGAAATTCCTTTACATATCATCTTCACTCATCGCACATGATATGTGGTATTTCCGAACCTAATTTGAAGTAAGTCATGTCAACATTTCATTACAAGTTTGAGAAAAAATAAGTCAAACTCAAACTCATACCAGTCATACCTACTCAAACTCATACCAGTCATACCTACTCAAACTCATACCAGTCATACCTACTCAAACTAAATTGCAGTATTCTAATAAATCGGATTCTATAATGCTTTTATGTTATAATTATAATTAAGTACCCAAATTTTACTACCGGTGACTTGAATAGGCTCAAAGTCTAAGTTTAACGAGGATTACATAAATAGAACGAGTGGTCTTAAACAATTGGACTCCAAAGATTCGGGTGTAAGTAGTTTTAGCCAAGATTAAAAGACAACTTAGGGCCATATTGCCCTGATTTAAAACAAATAGTGTAGGTCAAATGATCTGACCGTGACGGCAAATCATGCGGGACTGCAAGTTGAGAGATCCAAATTATTTATGATGAGAAAGTATTGAGGAAGATTGAACGGGTTGTAATCTTGTGATACATGACGGAGCATAATAGACGCCTCGTGTGCTGTACGTACTCTGAACTATTATTACTAACAGTGACTGCCCAGTGGCAAACCTTGTAACGTTGTAATAAGGATCACAATTGGTCAGTCAACTGACACAGTCGACTGATAGTACTTACTACTTACTTTACTATTCATAATAATGTAAGATTCATGACAGTGGTGAAATCTAGAAGCCTAAGCCACGTGACTTTTCGATTGCATTTGATATCACGATACATTTTTACTTTTCGATTGGTCCCTGAATACAATTAGTTCTTTTTAAATTTAAGGTGTAAATTATAACTATTATGTATTTATTTTAACGAGAGGATAATCTTTACAATTTTGTAACAATTAGGTTGCTAATTTTACTATAACAGTTCCAAATTAACTAAATTGTAACACTTCGCTTGTTCGAAAATGGAGTCGGAAAAAATTACTAATCAGCCTTCGTATTTTCTCTTTCTAAAACAGCGTACCCATGTAACCACAATATAAATCTAAATAGCTCCTTCAAGTATCCATTCTCAAACTGAAACATTGTTGTTTATTCACATCTATTCCGACCTCCGGGAAAGTAATACTGGCCGGGGATGTTTTCCATGTGCTAATTCCACCGCTGGGGAGAAATAACATTAAATCCTGGACCGAGTTCCCGATGCTTTCCTGTTAACGAACCGGTAAGTTAGGGGGATTGCATTTCCGATCAATTTTGTCTAACAATAAAGTGAAATATTTTTAGCTCTTTTCTAAGGGTGGTTTCTAACAGTAGAAATAGTAGATGTAGGCAGTAATCCTTTTCAGACGTATATTCTCGGAAAAACGCACGTATTTGTCAGACTCAGTACTTTTTGTACTGACAATTCTTGAGCAATTTATTGCGATGATGTGGTCCGCGATAATTATTAAATATTATACAAGATTTGACCCAGATCCGCTTTTGAATTTGGAACTTTGTTTCTATATCGTTAAAACTCGAATTGAATTTGTACTTGTTGAGGACAAGAAAAAGTCAGAACAGTTAAAGTGTCTTTGCTATTAGTTCTTGCACATTAGTGCACTTGCGTCGAAGTGGGTAAATAAGAGCGAGACACTACGTAATTGGTTGGGATTGAATTGAATGGCACTACTACTGTCGCCACTGAAGCGTTAATTGCACTCAATATTAGAGATGTAGCGGCTATTCAATATGTCTATTGTGACAACTAATTTCTCACACACGTTAAGTGCTACATTGAGTAATTTGAGTCTTTGAATTTACTTATTTACTGGCGCTTCTGTCTTTTTGCATGTTTAGTATTGTAATTTTTTTGTTTCGAGCCAATATAAATATTATTAAATGTTGTGTCAATGGTTGGATAATGGACGAGAAAAAAAAAATTCACTTCACGCTATATTTATAAGATATCTGGACCCAGGTACGTCCTTAAACTACGTCCAAAAGAGAGGTATGGGCATTGTGAATGTCATCTCGCTTTGTGTGGTAGGGCACAGCACAGCGGATGTTATTCCAGATCTAGAGCAGAGCCCAACTGGGGAAGTACCTCCACCTTACAGAAAACCGCAGCCAAATAACACTAGACCCTACTCATAGTGTTGTGTTCCTGCCGGTGAGTAAGGTTGCCAGAGCTCAACGAGGGGGAGGGGGGTTTAGGGTCGACAACGCGCATGTAACTCCTCTGGAGTTGCAGGCGTACATAGGCTACGGAAACAGCTTACCATCAGGCGGGTCGTATGCTTGTTTGCCACCAACGTAGTATAAAAAAAAAAATATCGCTAAACTTATTTTATGATATCCAGTCCCCATTAAAAATATTGCCTGATATCACACAGGCAAAGCCACAAGTACAACTAGAGTTATCAAAATAAAATGGAGTTACACAAACTGTAAAACGACTCATAATAATAAAGCCACTTGTTTTTTTCTCACAACGCAACAGTCAAAACGACCTGTTATATCACTATGACATAAAGCCATTTCGTCCTGGCCCCATTATGAACTAATATGTTGTATTTAGTTGGCAAGCCAAATTATATTGGCGATATTAAACACGAGATGCGCTGAATGGATATGACCTTGGGTTCTATTTAATTTGTAGGAACAGGCACAGGACAATTTTCTTAATTCCTAAAGTGAATTTTGGTATTAAGTGTTTTTTTATCATAGTTTATTTACTAGGGTCCGCCCGCGACGAGGTCGTTAATAAAAATTGCTTCTCAGGCCGATTTGAAGGTGTACCTGACATCAAACCGATATTTAAATAATATTGGAATCATATTAGTTAGCTGTCATTCGCGCGTACATTTCGCTCTGACTTGTCCATACATGTATTAGTGCAAGCGAGATGTCCGCGCGAATGACAGCTAAATAAAATGATTAAAAAATGTAAAAAATAATATGTTCAATGTACGAGTATTAATATTAAAATAAAAAATAATGATTATAAAAAATATATCGGTTTCATGTCAGGTGCAAGTTCAAATTGGCCTGTCTGACTGTCTGTCTGTCTGTGTGTTGTTGTGTCTGGTGTGTTGAAGGCATAGTCAGCATCAATAGTAGTGGGTGAAACAACGCGCCAAAAATATCTGCCACCCTGGAATACTTCTCCAAATAGAGATAAATCTCTACAGTTTGCTGTATGAAGTATCTGTTAGGTACAGTCGAATTGTTCTACATACGGAGACATAGCTCAAAGAAAGAGACACTTTTGACGCGCATTTTGTTCCACTACATTTGATGCTGACTGTACTACATTGCTGCCTCTATTGAACCCCTTTCGGGGATGAATTCCGGGATAGACTCCTGTGAATATCTTAGTGCCACATTTCTTTCATCGAAATCCGTTCAGGATTGCGTGAGGGAGGAACAAACGTCCTAATATACATACTTTTTAAATTTTATTCATATCAGGATTACACACCACAGATAAAAAACAGGTACAAAAAAATATCTGGGGGCGCGGTAGTGCTCCCGCCAAGACGAGTCAAGCAAAGCGCAAGGGTACGACCTATCTTTATCCATACCTTTTACCTTTACCTTTTTTTGTTGTTTTTTTTTTTTTGTTTGGTAAGGTCTATAGGCCTTAGTTACCTGAAAATATTTTTTTTTCTCGAAGCGTCGTCGTTTCAACCTCATAACTTGTGTTAAGATTATATCAGTACCCCTAGTGTAACTTTGATCGACATCATAACGTGACGAACGCGTTTGCGTTAAGTCTCATTTTGTATAGGATTTTGAGGTTCCAAAACGTCCCGCTTGGCGCGCTCTTCCTAAATCCAATACAAAATGAGACTAAACGCAAACGCGTACGTCAAGTTTCAAAATCGAATTTAGTTACACTAGGGGTACAGATATACAAAAGCCCTAACTTCACAAACTCTACACCTTAGTCAAAATATGTACTTGTGACGGCATGTGACAGTAACGAAATGGGCTTGGCCGTTTCGCTACTGTCACATGAGCGTAAGGCGAAAATTGTATTCATATTTTTTACTGCGGTGTAGAGTTTGTGAACGTAAGTACTCGTTCTTATTTTATCGATATCGATTATTATTAAGTTATCCTTGCCCTTTTCAAACGTCGAAC
Source organism: Cydia pomonella (assembly GCF_033807575.1). Taxonomy (NCBI): domain Eukaryota; kingdom Metazoa; phylum Arthropoda; class Insecta; order Lepidoptera; family Tortricidae; genus Cydia; species Cydia pomonella. Next base: position 15,834,831 of record NC_084717.1, on the reverse strand, counting down.
CAAATTGCACCCGTCGAAGCGGAGTATGTTAATCAGTGTTAAAAAGGCAACATGGTAAATTGTCGTAATAGCACTAGAAATAGCTGTTACACACGCGCTGATGTCAGGACCTTTAATCTCGTTTATTTTCTTGTATCACTTACGTTTGGTTAAGGACGTTAAGGTTGACGTGAATCACGGTTACATTTAGACTATTTAAGAGTAGGGTTTAAACAGGACGGTGACACAGACGACAAATTGGTTTGATTGCTTCTTTTAATAGTTCTGTGTCGTTTATTTTAATTTTAAATCGTATCATTTACATATTTTGGGAGTGATTTTGGATCGTACTCTTTCTTGGGGTCCGCAACTTAATGAGGTTGGACGAAAAATTTTTGCTGCCGTGGGATCGCTTAGGCGTCTCCGCAACTTTTTACCGCTTGCCACTAAAATTGCGCTGGCGCAATCACTTCTTCTTCCTATTCTAGACTATGCTGACATATCTTATCTCGATCTTACAGAAGAGCAATTAAACAAGCTTGAACGTCTTCAAAATGTGTGCATTCGTTTCATTTTTGGGCTACGGAAATTTGACCATGTCTCCAGCTTTCGGTCACAGCTCAAGTGGTTACCGATACGTTTTCGACGTAATACGCATATCCTTTCTCTTCTCTACAGTACCTTATTTATTCCTAATACTCCTGGTTACCTTAAAAAGCGGTTTAGTTTTCTTTCGTCTGTTAGGTGTTCTCAAAATCTTCTTCTTGCTCCCCCTCGGTCATCTAGTAAGTTCTACATCAAATCCTTCACTTTCCAGTCTGTAAGAATGTGGAATGCTTTGCCCATTGATATAAAACGAGCTCAATCCTTAACCATTTTTAAAAAACGTCTTAAAGAGCATTATTTATCACTTTCTTAGTCTTGGTCATTTTATTCATGTAATTAAATTCTCCTTTATTTTCTCTACCTGGTTGTTACTTCACTCCCTAGAATGCTTAATATTTATTTATGTAGGTTTATGTAGTGTATTATTGTAATTTAAATAATTTGTGTAGTTTATGTAGTGTATGTTTTATTGTTTGTAGTTTATAATTTAAAATTAACATATTATAAGTATACTTGTTTTATTGTTGTTTTGCACTGCCCAATAGCCTATTTCTTGCCACCGGTTCGCTATCTGAAGGTTGTCTGGAAGAGATCGCTTTATAGCGATAAGTCCGCCTGTTGTTACCTACTAATTTAAGTCCTGTCTTTGTTTGTAATATGAGTATTTCTTTAGTAGTGCACAATAAAGAATTTTATTATTATTATTTTTTTTTTTTTTTTAAATTGGAATTACTTATACTTTGACTTAGCGAATACGAAATGCATCTGAAACCGTAGGTGTAATACTCACACATTTTTATTTATTTATCTACAATGAAATATTTTCCATACTTAATAATTAACAGGTATTAAATTTTATGAAGTATTAGAGTAAAATAAATAAATATCAGTAGACAATCATACTAAAATCGACCTACTCCCATTACTACGAGACTACTACGTGGCTACTATAGGACTAGTATTACTATGGGGTTTACTAGCAAAGCAATAAGCTTGTGTTGTGGGTACTGGACGACGATAAACATAATCCCTTTTTATAAATACTTATAAACATTCTTACATTGAAAGAAAAAACCTATCTATAACTCAACAAATATTTGTGATAAATACACAATTGAATGCAGCACTTAGCAGGATTTAGGAGTGTAGGAGCCAAAACTAAACGATAACGATAATGACATATACTCACCGTGACAAATACTGTGAATCAAAAATGAAATTTCGTATTAAATAAAACATAAAATATCAGTAAAACCCCCGACCGGTACAGAACGATTACGCCATTCAATGTTTATTTATATCTCACAATAATAGGTACGTGTCACACACATCAATATTTACCTTCAACAGTGCACTATTGAGCACCACAATTAGTTTTTTTTGAGGAAATTACGTAAGCTTGTCATTGAATCAATAAACAATATTGGATTGGTCTAATAGAAGAATCTGGTTTGGTAAAAGTGCAGACTTTTCAGTTTCTACTTGACGCTTAGTTATAATAGTTACTTAAGATAGAAGTGCGGAAAGTAGGAAATTCGCAACGAGTGGTGATAAATTAAAACATGACCGAAGGGAGTTGGGTATTACAATAATTATTACACTTGTATCGTACAATGTTTTTAAATTCATATTGCCCTTTAAATTTTCGTCATAGGCACGTAAAGTACTAATTACCGCACAAGTGCGGTAAAATAACTATAAAAACACAAGTTGAACTGTCTAGGTGCCTCACTGTTATTTGGTCATCATCAATTATGATCATCTTTTTGCCACCAACGCTTATATAATAAGGAAGTATATATAGGTATGTATAGGTAGGCAGGGATAGGAAGGCTAATATCTGAGTGGAAGGGAATGCTTGAAAATATGCACGACAGATATTCGTAGATGTAAGTTAGTTTTTAATTAATAAATAAGTAGTTTTTAAGTAATAAATCTACGTAACGCTTTGGCGTAAGCTGTAATGTTATAATTATAATAACTTGATTCAATAAATAAATGAATATATATAAAATGTTTACAAATCATAATTTGTATATGAACCGTTTTTTTAGGTTTGGTTAAATGTAACCGTACTCCGAATTTTAAACATACGATAAACTACGTGATATTACAAAATTGTGAAGCTTGACATATTTAAGAGTCCACAGCACGCTCGGCCGAATTTCACCTTCCCACACAAACGGAACAAATGAGAACGTAACTTCATTTTAAAACTACGTGTTGGATTGTAATAAAAATTTTCACATACAATGGCATAAGGTATATTTATGCCTGTAATTAGTTTTAATAGCTCCAGCACATAAAAAACCGAAATAGAGCAAAAACAAGCTTTGTATGAAAGACTTTAATTCGCTGTTTTTTTAACTATGGTTTTTAACTAATTACGAGTACCTACAGACATAGATATACTTTATCCTATTGTAACAAAGTTTCAAAGTAATATAGCTAGTCGTTTTAAAATGAGAACGCGCGTTTGTATGGAGAACGGAGCTTGCTGCGGTCTCTTAAGTATATATTTCAAGAAGTTTCTTACTTTCTGCTAAAAAACATTAGCTAAATCCATTTTATCTGATAATTAAATAAATAAATATTATAGGGACATTCTTACACAAATTGACTAATTGTAAGTCCCACGGTAAACGACAACAACACATACCTAATTATAATATAAAAAAAAAACATCCATGAGTCAGGAATAACTGTGCTCGTCACACAAATAAATGCCCTTACCGGGATTTGCCTCTACATTATAATTTGCATCGAAAATGTAAGTGTTGTTTCCAAGAACCCATTTACAAATATCCACAAACATTGCTCGTAGAATTTTAGGTAATAATAGTTAAGCACATACATAGCATTTATAAAATATAACAGTATATTTTGGGTGTACATACTTTTATTTAGTGCACAGACGTAATGACTCAAACATCTAACCGCTACTCAACACAATACGAATGACACCGTGACCCATTTCAACCTTCGAGGAAAACACGATTGTCTATTTGAGATAATCTTACAATATTTGTAACGCAGAATACAAATTTATATGGTAACATTTCTCTTCTTCCTTGATAAAAGTTTTAAGGCAACCAAAATACAAATCTTAGTTATTTGTTTATTTATTTTATACATGTACAGTCAAGATACATGGTGTTAAATATAATTTCTAACAAAGAAAGGGTAGATGGTCTCTATGGGTGGACCGCAGGGATCAATATTGAGGCCGTTCCTGTTCCTTATGCATGTATGTAGTTAATTGGGTCTAAATAAGTATTGTGGGAATGTTTGCTACTTAAACTTTATGATGTATGTATGAAACTCGTAGCTCAGAAAGAGCGTGCGACTTGCAATCCGTAGGTCGCGGGTTCAAACCCCGGCTCGTACCAATAAGTTTTTCAGAATTTATGTACGAAATCATTTACCCGTCGCTTTTCGGTAAAGGAAAACATCGTGATGAAACCGGACTAATCCCAATAAGACAGTTTCCCCTCTGGGTTGGATCAGTCAGGAAGGTCAGATGGCAGTCGCTTTCGTAAAAACGAATGCCTACGCCAATTCTAGGGATTAGTCACCAAGCGGACCCCAGGCTCCCATGAGCCGTGGTCAAAATGCTGAGACAACGCGAGGAAGATGATGATGACTTGTAGCTCATTATTATTGTAAATCTGCTTCCAGCCGACTCGCAACTTCGGGCTCTACATGTCTCTGAAATTCAAAGTCTATTTGACAATTTTGTTGGAACCTGCTAATTTATAGGGACAATCGCCAATTACTAGAAACTATGCTGATATTACTTACTGCTTTATATGTATTTAATACGAGCAGTAGAGTAAATTTACATTTTATACGCAAGGGGACTAATTACTAGATGTTTTTCTACAACAGCACGACACAAAAGTCACATTTTCGTGATTGTGAATCTGTTCATAGAAACTGAATTAAATTTTAAATACATCTTGCATAACCCATAACCGGTTTAAAAAGTTTCCTTATACATAAATAAGGCAAGCAATGACCCGTCTATGCAACAGAAGCTCATCTGCATACAAACCGTTAACAGCGTTTAAAGTCATTTAAAGTATGACACGCGGTCAACAATACATTCGCTTAAAGGGGCCCACTGGGCCTGTCAGTTAGAACAAAAAGTTGACAATCCCGAACAACTGTCGAATTAAGGTGTTTGTTTTATAAAAACTATGATTTTTTTAAGCGAAACCTATAAACCTAACAGAAGCTAGAATATATTATGCAGAAGCGATCGACATCAAAATCAGATTTGTTAAGATTTAGTTAATGGAAACCGTTTTCTCCCGAAATGGAAATCTCATCAAACATGTACGTAAGTTCGATTAGGATCGTCAAGCTTTTCTTCCCTCTTAACATGTTCTATACGGCTACCAAGATTTGGCTTTTGACATTTACGTTAGCGACAGCGTGAATTCGATCGCATTCCCTCTCTATCCCACCGATACATCAGTGCGAGTGAGACAGACTACGATTGAGTTTACATAGTCGCTAATGTAAACGTCAACTGTCAACACATGGTACGGCTACTGGTAATCAAAAAGTCAGTCTATTACTTTAACGACTTTTCTTTACTTGCCCGATTTACAGGCTTTTTAAGCTGTAGAAAGATAAATTGGCAGCGATTTTGACAGCCCAGACAGATAGGGCAAGTGTTATTTTAAACGTCAAACTTCTATGAAATTCTGACATTTACTGAACACTTGCACAGGTGGGCTATCAAAATCGCTGCCAACTTAGCTTGGTCTGACTCTAGCCTGTTTCGTGATTTTTACCCGAATACTTCTGATTTTAGCAGGCTAAGTTTGTGTAAATTAAAAAAAAAAATTGATGTGTGTTTTTCTCATGTTATTTATAAAAGTATTTAGTTTTTATTTTAACTATTAGGATTTTCAATATTTTTTTAATGTAGATCTCTAAGTTTTAAATATAATATATGTTAGAATAAAATATTATCACTGAGAGATATTTATACAGAAATACACAGACATTATATACACTATACAGTCTTTAATTCAAGTCATGAAAGTTCTGAGAAAATATGTAATTTTCTTGACATTATTCCAATGTCTTTTCATACATTGCAGATAACTACCATAACAATGTCAGACACGTCCTAAACACAAAACGACCAACAATACTAACAATAGTATTAACACTCAATACATTATTCAACTTGTGGTATTTGTGCGAAATGTGACTCATAATATCGTGACACATGCTTCAGGAAATACAAGAATTCCGGAATTATCTGTAATGTATACGTGACTGATGATTTTTTGTTTTCTTGTGTATTGAAATTGGGTAGATAGGTAACATACCACGCGTATTTGGCTTAAAATAAAAACAAAGAGAACGAATTTACTTACTGTGAACTTTCCCTATTTTCCGTCTTGAAAAATTCCAACATTATGTATGTATTTCGTTTTTTAGGCTCATAATCTTTTTATTACGTTTTCAATTAACAAATTATTAGAGTAAAATGTAAATAATGGTACAATACAAACTTAAACTAATTAAAAACTAAAAATCTATGTCTTAAGAGGGCCCCTGGGTCACAGGTCACAGTGCCAAAGATATTGCAGCATTTCCTCGCAGAATCGCAACGCTTATTTGAGCGAGGAAGCTGTCAAATCAGTGGCGGATTAACCGAACAGCAGAAAAAGCATATGCTAAGGGCCCCGCGCCGAAGGGGGGCCCCGCGCTCCGAACCTGACCATGTGATTTCGGCACGCGGAACCGGCCAAGTTCAAGTAGAACTCGCACACCGCGGATCCTTTACTACCACATTTTATTTACAATGTATTTTTTTCGTAAGTCAGTAACAATATTGATCAATTATTATTATTTGTAATTATCCTGTCTATTTTTCTTTATGACGATACCAAATTTAAAAAAATTTTAGACTTCCGCAAAGACCAAGAGCAGAGTTTAGCATAAAACCGAAGGTGCAGAGTGTCTCAAAACTTTTATGCATGGCTTAGCTGCAGGAAACAGCAGAGCTCGGAAACGAACAAAAGAATATACTGTGTTTAAAAACATATTAGTGAAAAGCAAGGAAGGATGATTTATTCATTAATTATTATTTCAAATAACAAATTGCACCTATACAGCTAATGCCTAATGATGATCAGCTTTGAACCCATAGGAGGCCAAAGGACGCGCTCCTCTACGGCTGGCCGGGCGCCCAAAATATGCAGAGTTGCTGCAAAGCCGTGATACATATGATCTAATTGTCAAAATGTTATAAAAAGAAAACAGCGGGGCCCCTGCACAGGGCTTTGCATTCGCATAGGCCGGATGTAAAGCCCTACATAGGGCCCGATACCCAAAGCATCCCAGCAAGTCGCACTTTCGAGCAAGAAATAAGGCCGAGCAGCAGGCGAGCCGAGATCACATTAGTTCAATTCCAAACTCTGTTCTCCTACAATTCAGCCTTTGCATGGTGGCGCGCCGCGATAGAACGCTCCGGGCCTCCGCCCTTATACGGAGCTCGGCCTACGGCCTCGTTCACACTCTGGCATTGGTTTCTATCTAGGCTCCGCTTTCCTGCAGCTTGGCCTTCAGCTTCGCACGGGAATGCTACGAAATCGGGTGGTCCGCATATTTAGCTCGTGGGGCTCAGCCTTCGGCCTTGTTTTTTGGCTCACTTAGCCATTAGTTCCCACTTCTGAGGTCAGACTCACTTTTCACCTATTTTTATAAGCTTTTATTAAACTTAATAATATTGATGTTGTTAAACAGTATCCCTACATGCTTTTATTTAACTTTCAATACTCGTAAGTTCTTTTCAAAATCTGCAAACCATCTGCAAACTATTATTTTGACCATTTGTCAAAATTTGGCAAAATGATGAAGACCGAAGGATACCTATATAAAAGAAAGGAACTGTGATAAAATAACACAACTTCATTAACATTAGGCTCTTTTAAAATGGCTGATTAAAATAATGAAAAATAAATAAATCGGAATTCCTTCAAATTAATAAATAAGGAAAATACTCCGGATTTTAAATGACGTCATATACCTATAGTTCGTGTCATCCACGAAGACGCGCCCCGCTCTTCTTCCTAATCGCTTATAGTTCAAATCTGCAACTTTTTGGCAATGTAGTATTTTCGCTATAGGTTTCATTGAAAGTATTTATTAAGCTTTTGTTTCACGATTTTTTCAAGTTTTTTGGGCCCATGGTTCAAAAGAGGGCGAATATTTCAGTAAATAATAACTTTGTTAAGAAACAGGTTTTTGAAGACCTTTATTCGTTTTGAAAGACCTTATCCAACCATACGCTACTACAGGGTCAAAGCAAAAAAAAATTAAAGAAAACACATTTTGTAATACACTGCATAACATGTTAAAACTAATCGAGAACGAGTGGAAAAAAATTAAGACATTGTAAAAATGTTGTGATGGTAATGAATCCTCGGGCGGGGTGCGAATCCGACTCGCACTTAATCTTTTTTTTTTAAACCAGGGGGGCCCCGCGTGCTATTGTGCTAAGGGCCCCGCGCCTTCTTAATCCGCCCCTGTGTCAAATCTTTTGTCCCCAGCAATATCGACCAGCCGTTTGGCCAAATCCGTAAAGAAGCTCCCAGGTCCCACCAAGCGATGTTGAATCTAATAAGCTATATAATGTTGGAATTTTAGGAAGCTTAACTATTTTACAAACTTTAATATCCAAAAACAGAGAAATAAACAAACATAATAAAACTTACTAAGAACTCGCAAACGCGTACGTCACGTTTGGAAATCGAATTTATTTACACTAGGGGTACTGATGTATATTCACGGCAGCTATGCCCTACGTTTGACTTTTTTCGATTTTTTTTATTATTGTAGAAATTAGGGGCGAAAAACTAATTTCATACACATTCTTAAACGAGCCTAACTCTTATAATAATAAAAATATCAAATAAATCAAACGTAGGGGTATAGCTGTGGTAAATATACAACCAATTGTGTCAAAATATTTTCAGTAATGTTAATATCTAGATATTAACATTACAGAGGAAAATGAGGACTACGCTTTTTCATACAAAAAAAAAGCGATTTCGCACAGGTGCTCCACTTTCGTCTTAAGGCTGCCGTGTAAACATTATCTTTTTGATACCTTAACTTTACGATGTCTACAGGAAAGACGGGAACGAGATAAGCATACTATAAAATGTGTATGAGCCGCTTAGGCTCCAAGGCCTCCACCCTCCAAGCTATCGATGCTAATAATTGCTGTTCCACTAACCGCGCATTATGATGGTGACAAATACTATTATAATCGATAAATGGTAATGTGACGATGCATTTACACTAAATATGCCTGTTAATAGCCCAACCACGTTAATTTTCCTTTAAATTATGCAAAAATAGTCTTACCACCAACGGCATATAAACTACGACATTTCATAATGTAAGTTTGTTGGCACGCGCTTCATAACATGCTTTAACTCGCCTATTAACCCATATATGTCCAGGAAACTGTTATTAAACTTTGATGACTGCTATGAAATCAAAGTACTGAGGGTAGTTTTATGGTTTCTTAAAAATTAGGTCACAATGAAACATCAAATTAACGATCGCGACCGTAATTAAAATTCGTCTGTCGTGAGTCATATTGATATTAAAGTAAGTACGTTTTCTCACGTTTCTTCAAAGCTTTTGACTTTTGAGTAAGTATTACGGGGTGGCCCAAGAATATTTTAGAAAACGTTTAATTTAGCTAATTGGTATTAAATTTAATGACATGTTGTAAAAGACATGGCAAAAGTAAGAAAAATATTCCTAAAAAAACTTTGTCAACGTATTATTGGGCCACCACGGCTTTATAAATAAATAATAAATAAAAATTGTTTATTTCGGACCATAATCCATATAAAAATTGGTTAGTAGCTTCTTAAAAATGTATGTTAGTCTTATGAATAAATATATATACCTTTACCACGACTGCTTTATCAGTGTCAAACTGACGTATTCCATAAAGTCTGCATAACTTACTTTCCATACATCTCGCTCGCACTAACATGCCAGTATGAGCGAGATGCATAGAAAGTAAGTTACGCACACGCTAGCCAATAGGTATGTAAGTATCAAACTCGTGTTAAGGTAGATTTTTGTGTGGGTGCGATGCAAACGTGATAGCGCTCACCCGAACAAAGATGCCTGCCGGCCTCGCCAACGTGAAAATCGCTATCGCTTCGACAACGAATCGTTTTGTGTCTCTTTCACTCTTCGTGTGTAAATGGTTATATAGGATGTTTATTTAGTCATCTGCAATAATTTACGGGGTGAATATATAGGTCATACTGAGCAACTTTTATTATGGGAACAACCTCAAAATCGCGAAAACAAATTGGCTGTTTCATAGATGTTGGCTGTCTGACATTTTCTATGGGTGAGTATTTGTTTTTCCGCGATTTCGGGGTTGGTCTCATAGTCAAAGTTACTCAATATGACCATTATATTCACCCAGTAAATTATTGCAGGTGACTAAATAAACATGTATAACCATTTACACACTATAACTACATCGAAGGCATAGGTATGCTAACAGAGTAGATTGATTAAATGTCACTCTGATATCCAATACTGACGTACGGTCAGCAAGTTAGATCCATCTGATTGTCTTAAGGCTTCCCGCTGTTCGATTAGGGATAAAAACAACTTTCATTGGCTTACGATGTCAGCGGGTGAAAAAAGAAATTTGAGAGAGGATAGATGAGTAAATAACAAGGTACCTAATGTTTTTGTTTTCATGATAAAGCTATCACTCTTCCATATTAGTGTGACAGAAACAGTTGCATTTCGTTCGCTATATAACGTAAACATTTGGCATCTTGGCTACGCACCCAGCTTATATATGAAAGCGAGCTGCGAGCAGAAGTTGCTACGATTTAGAAATAAGTATCATATTTTAAAATTTCAAGCGGTTGCCATGTGTCGCCATTTTAATCCGTAGGTACACGGCGGGAAGAAGTTGATAGCCTGAAATATAAAATCGAAGAAAATTGAACTTAGAATTACATAAGGTAATAGGAAATAATGGGAACAAGGGTTCGCCTAGTACCGTTAATATTACCTATGTAAAATTAAACACTCACTGAATTTTTGAATGTTGCCTGTTGTGTTTCTGACAATATCGTTTACTATAGGAAGTATTACTGCAATGTTCTGCCGTCAGAGAGCAGCGCTATCACGTCACATAAATCATAGAATAACTTAAACATACATACTATCGTCTAGAACCCATTGTACAAGCTTTGCTTCGTTTGCAATTAGTTCGATCTATGTAAGTTTGTTCCCAAATATTTATTTATTTTTTATTTTTTTCTGTATAACGATATTTCTGATCACAACTTTTTTTATATTTGTAAATGCCAATTGCCAATAAATAAAAAGTTAGATTAGGAGACTATTCAAATATGTTTAAATCGCTATTTAGTTTTACCGACTAATTTTACCGACCCATTAGAAACCCATCTCGTATATAATGGTTCGCAATGATATTATTATGAAATAATATTGCAACTCATCTAATAATCTTCACCTTCATGACTAACCACAATCATCTGTATTATGCCAACGGTACCCAGTTGCAATGACATTATGTATGAATCTATGTCTTTGAATCAAACTCAATACAATACTACTCACACTCATTACTAGTCATTACAATATTACTCATTAAGAATATAGTAAGTTTAATGGATGTATAAAGCAAAGAGTTTTTGATACATACGTAGTAGAACAGGTCGGACCAAAGTCTAAGCAAATTTGTGCCTTAAATACGAGTATGACAGCTAAATCAACTGTCGCTTGCGGTATTTCCGGACCGATGCGACCTTCAAACCTTCAAGAAAAGAGCGTACTCCCATCTTAAAGGCCGGCAACGCAATTACCAATTTTAGTATACAGACCACTGAAAATTCATCAGTAACTAATTATTTTATAACGGTAGATCTAAATATTTGCAATTTGCGGAAAGTTTAAAAAAAATTGGAAAATTCCTCAGAAATTCCATAGAAAGGTATGGAATCTTTCATTCTGGAAACAGCAAATTTCGATCCCCATACAATATGAAAAGTCTCCGAAATTTGTCTGTTCATATGTTCGCGATAAACTCAAAAACTACTGAACGGATTTTCATACGTTTTTCATCAATGGAGTGATTTTTAAGAAAGGTTTAGGTATATAATTTGTTAACTCGCGCGAAGCCGGGGCCGGTCGCTAGTATTCGAATATGACAAAACCTGAACTTATATTACTAAACTTTAGACTATCATTACTAGAACTCGTCTGATTACGATCTACCGCATGCCAAGTCTAGACCAACTTTAATAAGATCCGGACAACTTTTTAAATCTTGTTCTTCAAAGGAAATCAATAACCCAAACTTCGAACATTGCTAACGTTTGACAGAAACTTGAACTACCTATGTTGGCAAGAAACGTTGAAAGTTTGTTTAAATCTAGACGAGGGTCAAAATAATTCTTGAATAAGTTGGCATACGTATTTTATTGATGGCGTTTACATATTTGAGTTATCGAACGAGCGAACGAAGCGAAGTGAAGTTCTTGCATTTAACTTGGAACACACCGCTGGCTAGAGGGACAGTTTGATGGCCAATAACTTAAGTAAATTGGTTTTAAATCAAATAAAATAAAAATTATTATTAAAACGTATAGTTGAGGGAAGTATATTCTAGTCATTAAATTATGAGCAGGCTTTATCAAGGGATTATAGAGCTAGAAGAGCCTAGAAGGCAAAAAAACTATTTGTGAGGGGTCTTGCTATTCTGGTCATCTTATTTGCACGAAAGTATGGTCGACTTTAGTATCAAATGAAAGTGCTGGATTTGCACGTTTATATTATTTTTTTATTTACAATTATATTTCGTCACTTCATTTTTCAGATATAATTTTATATTAACCATGTAGTTTCCCTATTGTACAGATAGCATCGCACATACTTAAGAGTAACTATTTTGATTAAAACTGTGAAAAACAACTTCCGCCCACTTCCGGTTACTGGTTACCTGCGTGCGGCGACCGCTGCGCTCTTCATTCTTTATTTGTGTGTGGTAGCGTCCACACCTCGGTCTAGTTGCCGAACACTTCGGCACAAGACCACATTTTTTACAACGATCTTCGTTGCCTATGCCTACTATGGTGTTAGCTGTGAGATTTCATTGAATTCGTTGTGCAATATACATATATTTGTTTTTAAAATCGTTGTGCAATCCTTCAACTTGAAGGACATACATACATCCTGGAGGTTAGTCGAGAACTAACACGATGGAAAAAATCATCCTGGAGGTTGGTCGTGAACCAACACGAAGGAAAGTCTGTTCGTATTTCGAACACCGATTTCGCCCGGGGGTTGGTCGTGAACCAACACGAAGGTATAAGATCGGATAATGCACAACGAAACAAAGGCATAAAAAATCATCCTGGGGGTTGGTCGTGAACCAACACGAAGGAAAGTCTGTTCGTATTTCGAACACCGATTTCGCCCGGCGCGGCGATTGGTCGTGAACCAAAAGATCGGATAATGCACAACGCACAACGAAACAAAGGGCCTAGACATTTATATTGGTGCATTTTTCATAATACCCATATATTTTGTGGGAAATTTATTGCCTTAAAAATGGAAATAACGAGCCGAGGGAGGCTTTCTTTTTATTTGGTTTTAGATGGCCCAACAATTAAAATATATCCAAATTCTCCTGCCACACCTAACCCATAGTACGGTATTAAATGAAAAAAGAAGTATGAATCCCCGCCCATAGGTTGAATGTAAATCAACAAGCGACTTACAAATGTTGTATTTAACACAATAGTACATTGTTTTTATACTACACTACCCACATAAATATAATATTAATACATTGGGTAGGTATAACTTGTCTCTAAAAGTGGGAATTGCTACGTGTACCTATATCACGTCACAGTATTATTTAAAGTATATTCTTTCTGACGTACAATATTTAAACTCTTATATGTTATAAAAGACGTGTAGTGAATTTGAAAGCAATTTCTAAACTTAAATCTTGATAAAATATCTTGTTAATATGTATAGTGGTGCCCTGAGAGTGCATACATTTTGGTGTCGATTTTTAAATGATTATGATGTGCAGAAACATTCATAAATCGAACTATAAAAATATGGCTACGTACGTCAATAATGTTATGGGCGATAAAACTTGAACAACTTTGGTTTACTCCTATATTAAATCGCATAAAAAAAAAAAAAAAAAAGAGTCAACCAAATGAATACTTATATAAAAATATACCTATTTATAATATCAGCTGTAAGAATCTTTATTTCTCAGAATAAGATATAACAAAACTTGATAATAAATGACTATTTGTCATGGTCGCTCATAGGCGATGCCAGTAAGTACTTATTATCTGTTTGAAAATTAGATTTCTTCTTAAAGTTATATTGGATAATTAATTCAATTGAATCATTAAATTATAATAAGTACACTTACTTCAATTGAATTAGAGGAAGACGAGTTTTTTCATCACAATTTGCAAGAACAGTGTCAAGCACCACTAGAGTACCATCCATCTGAGTTAATCAGAAAGCGGTTTTCTCTTCATTTTGGCGAGTTGCACTTATTAATAAATTTTGTTCGCATCTCTCACAGATATTGAGTGTTTATTTTTATGATTGTAAATAATCGGTAACTAGGTAAATACCTATTCATATATTCATTTAATTGTATTAAAACAACAAGACGACTACCCTCTGATTATCCTTTAAAGGATTACCCCTCAGATTACTACTTAAATAACTAAGTTATTAAATAGGTAATAGAAATCGTACAAAATTAATAAATTAATGTATGGTTCAACTCTCATGTGTCGGTCGCGGTACTCTTTCAGCCATCATTAATGCGATGGTACTATGCAATACGTTCACAAGACTTAAAAAAAAAAAAAAACTCAAAACGGTTATGCAATACGTTTTTGCTAAGTTTAAAATATATGTACATATACATTTAGTATTATAATTAATATAGTCATTCATAAAATTAAGACCGAATCACTAAATATAATATTTGTTTTCTAAACTCACAATACAACCACAGTAGCAATACAGCAAATACATTTTCTATTTTATTATGTCAGTTCTATAAGTGTATTTTTTTATACATTATAAAAATATACAACATTACGTCTCAGTCTTTCGTTACCGACAGAGCGAATATTTGGATAAAATAAAAATAGAGGGCATTTGAGATTTGATGCTTAATACCTGAAATACTGTGGATTGTTATTGTTATCGTGGTTGATTGCTGTGCTGGTTTAGTTTGCGCTGAGAGAATAGCAGCTACAGCACCGATATTTGTGCAAATATGGTCAAACGTGTCATGATGTCATTAATATTAAAAAAAAAAAAAAAATTAGTTCATCTTATTTATGTTTATTCTAGGGAATGCTAACCGGTTAACCGGTTAACCGGTTACCCGGTAATTTGACCAATATTACAGTCGGTAAAATACCGGTAATTTCCAGCCGTAACCGGGAATTTACCGAACGTTGTATAGGCAAATAAAAATGTAACAACCTGTTGAATTAGCCCATCTATGTCTTCGTACTTACAAAAAAAAAACAATTACTACGGTTTACGATTACGAAGAGACACTTAAAATACTTACTTTTATCTTATGATCTCGTCGGAGTAGGAACTAGGAAGCAATGTTTTGTGACAAATGAGTGGTCGCTAATCCCTCGCCCTTTCCCTTCTCGCCACCCCTACCCGATCCGCCTTACTATGTTCAGTGTCCTTTGTTTTAGTCTGTAGTGTCAGACAAGTGTGGAATGCGAAAAAACATTTTCTACCGCTGGTTACTTGTGTTCAAGATATCGTTCACGAATGTCTAAGCAACGTTCTATATTTTATATATAATTAACAGAATGATCTGATGATGATATGTTCCGGATTCCAACTCCTATCTTAAGAGCCCGGTAACGATTTTAGAGCAAAAATTTTAAATTGAAAGATTTAGTCGTTGGAATTGTACACCTTTTGTTACGTAATATCTAAATAACAAGTATTAGTTTCTATTAGCACGTTTTTTCATCTTGCCTTTTAATAATGACGTCGCAAGCGTGCGTCCCCGGTAATAGGTAACGAGAAGGGATAGTTTTTAAAAATTCATATAAATTATGGTAGTAAATTATACAAAATGATGTATAAGAACAGTTTCAGCAAATGTTGTAGATTGTTTAAGTATCAAAATTACGTTGAAATTAAGTCAATTTTCAGAGAAATTGTCACTTGTTTTGAAGTAATTTCTGGAGAAAATTGATTTCGTCTAACTTTCATTTACACTACTTCAAATTTATAGTAACAAAAATGTAGTTTATTGAAGTTGACGTACAGGATATGTGTAATACAAAATTACCATTTTTAGCAGTCCAAACTTAACGAAATTTACAAATAAGATCGACAAAATCACTGCTTTTCGCGCGTTTACCTAAACGTCCATCAGAAAAAAAATCATTACTAATTAAGTGAGTCAGTAAAAAAAAAAAAAATTATAATGAAAGATAACAAGACGTGCTAATACAAACCAGTACTTGTTATTTTTAATAGTTAACAAAAGGTGTACAATTTCATGCGCTTAATCTATCAATTTGACATTTATGCGACTAAAATCGATAACGGCCTCTTAAAGTGCAATTTTAAAGTAACTAGTGTTAAAATGATATGAAACTAATCTTGCTGTTAATTTTTTTTTTCTTATATTTACTAGATTTTAATGAATGTTGATTAAGGTTTTAGTTACTTTAATAACAATATTATATTGATAGATGTGTAAATGCAAACGTGTATGACATTTAAATGACGACTGTCACTTTTTTGTTACCCTTTGATTACTGCGATTTTTAAAGAATTAAAAAAGTTTAATGTTGCTTATTTAATGTACAAGTTCATTTCGCTTTGAAATGATACATGTTTGATTTTTTATTTAATATGATTAGTAAATATATCTTGTTTAATGTTTATAGTTTATTTTCATTATTTTATTTTGTCGATGTTTCTATAACGTGCTGTTGATTACTTTTAAAGGTTACTGACGAAAATAAGGACACATTCAATAATAATGCAAAATCAATGTTTTTTATATCATAAACGTATAACCGGTAATTTACCGGTTAACCGGTTAGTGGGACCTCGCGTCGGTAAATTACCGGTAATGAAAAACGCCCGGTTATTGCATTCCCTAGTTTATTCAAATGAAAAGACTTACTGGTCATGTTTGTTGTACGCTGACTTTACCTACTCAGGTGCAACTGGTTATTATTAACTTAGCACCGTAATACGAGTAGCTCGAATATACATAAGGTATATAAAATTAATTTATAAATATATTCTGATGTCATTAATGGGCCTCGGCCCTTGCCCTATTTATTGTATGCAATATGAGCGCAATAATAAACATTTGAATTTGGGTAAATTCTAATCTTATATAAGAAACAACTTCGAAAGTTGAGTAGTAGTTATAGTAGCCTTATAAATTTATTTTTTCATAACTTAACCGAAAGCATATGGAATTATGCACGTTCATATATTTCTTATATTTCAAGAACATGATGGATTTTTACATATGATAATATCCAAAGTATATTTCTTCTTGAATAGATCAGAGATTTTAACGAATTTCAATGACGTTAGACACGTTTTGGAGAAAAGTAAAATAAAAAACTATTCTTTTTATGTTAAAAATCTTAAAACGCGCTAGGCCGCGTAAGTCTTTGTAGGCCGTTGTGTCACTATTCGTTCAGCAAGAGCTGCTGTAAGCCAACATGCGTGTGCATGAGCCTAATAACTGAATTTTCTCATTGTCGCCAGCTGCTCAGTGAACACAGCGTATCCCACCCTGTCTGGAGGTAACGCTGGGTTGTATCGTTAACATAAATTAGGTCTTATTTTAGTTATTACTCTTAGACAAGTCTAAAGTTGATATCAATAGTAGTACCGCCTGTCTTCTTTAATTCCGTATCGCGGACAAGGACCGCTAGTGAACTTTCATACATTCATAAAAGGACGTTTTATGAATTAATTCTACTTTTTGTAATCGAATTAAACTGAATGTAAAGTAGACCACAAAGTGTATAGAATCTTAGTGAATTATGGTTCAGTGTGAACAACAAATTGAAACGTGATTATTAGGCTTTGTTTTGATATCCTAATAGGCGTATTACAATATATATATATCATGTGTACATACCTAATATGTACTTTTTATTTTGAACCTACATACCTAAACTTTCTTTATGCTTTTAAACAAGGCTTTATAACTCAATTGGCATAGTATACTTGTGTATAGTACACATGTTATGTCCTGAACTTGGTCTGCAGTCTACGCAGGTGGGCTACTCTGCGCAGGTGGGATACAGCGATA